>NC_081182.1:168182160-168838686 GCF_029867415.1 Vicia villosa
ACAACATCATTTGCAGATATGGTGTACCGAGCAAGATCATTACTGATAATGGCTCGAATCTGAACAATAGCATGATGAGAGAATTGTGTGAAAGCTTCAAGATTGAACATCACAACTCTTCGCCTTATAGGCCGAAGATGAATGGAGCTGTTGAAGCAGCAAATAAGAACATTAAGAAAATAGTGCAAAAGATGGTTGTTACATACAAGGACTGGCACGAGATGCTCCCATTTGCTTTGCATGGGTACCGTACATCTGTTCGTACTTCAACAGGGGCAACTCCCTTTTCTTTGGTTTATGGCATGGAAGCAGTGCTCCCTATTGAGGTTGAGATTCCATCATTGAGAATTTTAATGGAAACCAAGTTATCTGAGGCTGAATGGTGTCAGAGCAGGTTTGATCAATTGAATTTGATAGAAGAAAAGAGAATGACGGCTTTATGCCATGGTCAGTTATATCAGAAAAGAATGAAGAAAGTATTTGATAAGAAGGTTCGACCTCGTGTATTCAGAGAAGGCGACCTCGTGCTCAAAAGGATCTTGTCTTTCACCTCCGATTCAAGGGGCAAGTGGACTCCAAATTTTGAAGGACCATATGTTGTCAAGAAAGCCTTCTCTGGCGGTGCATTAATTCTTGCAACTATGGATGGAGAGGAGCTCCCGCGTCCCGTGAATGCTGATGTAGTCAAGAAATACTTCGCCTAAATAATAAAAGAACAGCTCGCTAAGTTGAAAACCCGAAAGGGCGGCTTAGGCAAAAAAGAGCGTCTCGGTGGATTGAAAACCCGAAAGGGCGATCCAGGCAAAAATTAGAGACATAAACAGAATAAAATACCCGGTGGACTGAAAACCCGAAAGGGCGGTCCAGGCAAAAGTTAGGGATTCATGGCAAGTAACTACATCAGACAAGACTTGATCATCAGCAGTCCTCTGTTTATCATGAAAAAGTTCGACACTTCTCAACGGAAGCCTTTGCTCAGGAATTCCCAGTTGAGAGAGAGGATGGGGTCATTACATTTCAATGTACCTTTTCCACAAAATTACCACTTTCCAAACTTTGTAATAATCCATGGGGTCTTGCCTTTTGCAGACTACCATTCCATTAAAAAGTTTGAGCCTTTATCTTTTATTGGCAATCTTATTTCTTTCATATCTCTCAAAATGTCATTTATTGTTGATAATAATTTTTGAAACAAAGAGATAATTGATTTTCAACAAAATCCTTTTGAAAATTATAAAAGAATTGTTACTTTGATTCATGAGTGCATTACAAGGAATGGATATGTTGATGTATTCATATGTAGAAGAACGTATTACACTCAATATACCTTTGGCTTGGTTCGAGTTTGGTTTAGAACTCAACTACGGTGTTCTCTCAGCTTCAATGTTCCCTAGTATTGGGTAGCATATATTCTGAAGCCATCGAAAGATTGCTAGCAGTTTCTGCTTGGGTGTTCAGCCTGGGACATGCTTGATTATGTCATTTTCGTACACCATCTCTTTCTACCTCCAGTGGGACGTTGGTAGTTCACCTTCAGTGGAACGTTGGTGTATTTTGTTATCTTCATCGTCAGTGGTACGTCGATGTATATCTCTTCAATACCTTCAGTGGAACGTGGGTATGTGTTATCGTTAGTGGTACGGCGATACATCTCTTTCTACCTCCAGTGGGACGTTGGTAGTTCACCTTCAGTGGAACGTTGGTGTATTTTGTTATCTTCATCGTCAGTGGTACGTCGATGTATTTCTTTTCAATACCTTCAGTGGAACGTGGGTATGTGTTATCGTTAGTGGTACAGCGATACATCTCTTTCTACCTCCAGTGGGACGTTGGTAGTTCACCTTCAGTGGAACGTTGGTGTATTTTGTTATCTTCATCGTCAGTGGTACGTCGATGTATTTAGTTCACCTTCAGTGGAACGTGGGTGTATTTTGTTATCTTCATATCATCAGTGGTACGGTGGTATATCTCTCTTCATATCATCAGTGGTACGGTGGTATATCTCTCCTTATATCATCAGTGGTACGGTGGTATATACCTCTTTCATGCCTTCAGTGGAACGTTGGTATGTGTTATCGTCAGTGGTACGGCGGTACATCTCTTTCATCGTCAGTGGTACGTCGATGAATTACATCTCCTTATATCATCAGTGGTACGGTGGTATATACCTCTTTCATGCCTTCAGTGGAACGTTGGTATGTGTTATCGTCAGTGGTACGGCGGTACATCTCTTTCATCGTCAGTGGTACGTCGATGAATCATCTCCTTTTATATCATCAGTGGTACGGTGGTATATATCTCTTCATGCCTTCAGTGGAACGTTGGTATGTGTTATCGTCAGTGGTACGGCGGTACATCTCTTTCATCGTCAGTGGTACGTCGATGAATTACATCTCCTTATATCATCAGTGGTACGGTGGTATATATCTCTTCATGCCTTCAGTGGAACGTGGGTATGTGTTATCGTCAGTGGTACGGCGGTACATCTCTTTCATCGTCAGTGGTACGTCGATGAATCATCTCCTTTTATATCATCAGTGGTACGGTGGTATATCTCCTTAATACCTTCAGTGGAACGTGGGTATGTGTTATCGTCAGTGGTACGGCGGTACATCTCTTCATCAGTGGTACGATGATCTGATTTCTGTTAACAGAAGATGGGTATTCAGATACATACTGTCTCATCCCCAGTGAAAGAGGATGACCCCTTTTCTCATCCCCAGTGAAAGAGGATGCTCTAACCTCTCTGACGCGAAGTGTTTCCCCAGAGAAATTTCTTTTCCCACTAAAAGTTCCGTCTCCAACAAAGTCTTGCCTTCCTCAGAGGAGTTCCTACTTGCAAGACATCTGTTTCCCCAGCGGAGTTATATCAAGACATTTGTTTTCCCCAGTGGATCACCTGATACTCCCCAGTGTTATCATTATCATCACATGCATTCATTAACATTGCATTGCATCTTAGGATCAAAAATTGTGTTTTATATATTTAAGTCTCTTCGATTTTTGTCAAAACGAAGATTTCCAATCATCGTATCTCCAAATCGAAGAAACTTAAATAGGGGCATCTGTCATACCCCAATTTTTGACCCTAAGATCCTATATCATTCACATCTCAATCACTAATCAAGAGCTTCACTTGGAAGTTTTGTTTATGGTGTTGCACTCACCTCATCAATGAGAGGGACCATCAAGCACCAATGATTGTGTATCTTGTATGCTTATACTAACCCAAATACCAAAAATATTGCTTTGTTTCTTTGTAGACTTTTGTTTTGTAGGTACCAAGCCAAGACATGCAATAAACAAGGCATTTTTCACATTTTTGACTGATGAAATCGATTTCCCTACTGGGTAAATCGATTTCCCTGCAGCAATCTTCACCAAAATCACATTCTGGACAGCATGAAATCGATTTCCCTCCTGGGTAAATCGATTTCCCTAGTGTATTTTGCGCCAATTTCTCTTCTGGAACAGAGTGAAATCGATTTCCTTCCTGGGTAAATCGATTTCCTTCAGGCAAAATTCAAAAAAATATAAGGAGGGAAGCTTGACATCATTTTGGCACCTTTTTCTTTGATCATTTTACCAATTTTCCACCTCATCAAAATTAACTCCTTCATTAAACCCACTTAAACCTCATTTTACCTTTTCTCATCATTTAAACACCACTTTAATCATCAATTAAACACAAGCTAATTACCAAAGGCCAAATGACCAAATTGCCACTACTCTTGCTCCAATTCTATAAATAGAGGCCTTGCCTCTCTCATTTCTCAAGCTTAGAGAGCCAACAAATCCCTTGCAATTTCTCTCCTCATCCCTACCAAATTCACCAAAGCTCTTTTTCTTTCATAAAGTTTGTGAGTCACATCTTGAACCTCACAAACTTTGAGCTAAGCCACCATCCATTTCACTCTTTTTTCTTCAATTGTTGAGAGATCAAGATTTGTGTTGGTGATTCTTGAAGTAGATCCAAGTTTGTGCAAGATTTGGTAAATTCTCTTCATCCTTTTTGTGTATCATGATGTAGATCCTTTGTGGTTTGTGTTCAATGCATCTTTGATGCTATATTGGTGCTATTTGTTGTTGATTTGATGGAAAATTCGTGCTCCAATTGATGTGTGATCATAAGGTGTTTGTATGTTTGTTCAAGTCAAGTTTTATGCCTCTAAATGCTGTTTTTGCTGGATTTTGCACTGAGGAAATCGATTTCCTTAAGGCTGAAATCGATTTCCTGCTGAGCGTGACCTGTTTTTTCTGAAAACTGCACTATGGAAATCGATTTCCCCCTGCATGAAATCGATTTCCTGCTGGCAGAATGTGGTTTTTTGCCTTTTTTATGCTTGTTTTGGCTTCCTACTTCCTCCACTTCATTCATATCATTGGATCTAGGATGTTGATAGGTTTGAAATGACCTAATCCATAATATTAGATGAATGATATTAATGATAGTGTGAGTTGATTATCTTTTATGTTTTCATTCTTATTTTCATCTTATCTTTCTTTTGATCGATGAAAGTCTTGACATCTTGAGAATTCTATGGATTCTTGATGAAGACTAGATCAATTTGTGTTCATTCTTATCTTTTCATCTTATCTTTCTTTGATCGATGAAAGTCTTGACATCTTGAGAATTCTATGAATTCTTGATAAAGACTAGATCAATTTGTTTCTATTCTTATCTTTTTCATCTTGTTTTCTTTTGATCGATGAAAGTCTTAACATCTTGAGAATTCTATGGATTCTTGATGAAGACTAGATCAATTTGTTTTCATTCTTATGATTATCTTTTATGAATTTTATTCTTCTTCCTCCATTTCATTAATATCATTGGATCTAGGATGTTGATAGGTTTGAAAGAACCAAATCCATAATATTAGATGAATGATATTAATGATAGTGTGAGTTGATTATCTTTATGCATTTTATCTTCTCCTTCTTCTTTTTTCTTTTGATCGATGAAAGTCTTAATACTTTGAGAATTCTTATGGATTCTTAGTAAAGACTAGATCGTTACCTATTTTCTTTTCGTGCGGTATTGCTTTCGGAAGGCGATCTACATATCGTTCTTCTCGCATGCATTAGCACATAAAGTTTTGACCGGCCTCGTTGTAGGGTGATTTCTACATAAATCACTTGGCGATCTGCTTAACATAGCGCAATATTTCGTGTCCCGAATAAAAAAGATCAAATGTGGAAGAGAATTGTATGCGGTTGATTTAAGACTTGTGGAGGTTTTTATCGTGTAGTCGCTATGATTTTATCAAGCTTCTGATAAGCCCCATTGACTTTAAATCCGAGTACATCATTCACTCACCATAGATCTTCATACTAACTTTGATAACATACTTGACAAGTTTCAAGATGGTTATCTTTAACATTTAACAACTAACTTTAATTTCCGCACCTTTACTATACCGCTCTTTATATTACCGCTCTTTATATTTCTCGCTTTATAGCTTTACTTTATCATTTCATCATATTTACTTTCCGTCATTTTTTCTTTGTCCACTTGGACATATGTTTATGCTTCTGTTATTTTTCTTTTGTCCACTTGGACCATACTTTATTTTTCCGCTAAAACACTAATAAATAACCAAAATCTAAAAAATACATAAGGTTCTCTTTGGACTATCGGTTACTATCCCTAGCACTTTGGAGATTCGGACTTATGGACCTAGTACCTATGGACTCATTCTATTACTATCCTGTGATTGTTCTGTCTGTCTGGCATTGTTCTGTTGTATGTTTATGCGTGCAGGTATTTCCTTGAAAGCCCTTGATGGTTAATTCCAAGGCATTGATATAAGGATTTTACCCGAAAACAGCCGTTACTCTGCCCGATTTTCGTCAGAACCTTAATGTGCTTAATGCAAAGTGGTGCTAAGACAATAAGTTCATCTGGATCCCCAAGTGTTAATGTGTTGGTATTGATAAATCCAAAGGATGGGAAAACTACCTTGGCTCTTAATGTCAAGTGTTGGCTTCTTATTTGGTTAGACCGTTTCTTTCCTTAGCTTTTATTTTATGCACTAGGTTAGCCTCTTCATCTCCTCCCATTCTTAAATTTTCAAAATCTTCTCTCTTTTTCCAAAACATTCTTATGTTTGCAAACCTTTTCAAAACCTTTTTTTCTCAAAAATATCTTTCGCCCTTAGTGGCTTTTCTTCAAAAGTTTAGACACCGTTAACTGTCGAAACGAGTGGTTATACCCCACGATTTTGAAATTGATTGATATAACGAGATCTTTTCCGCGTGAGAGAGCTAGTGGCATACTCGTTGATTTTATCCGAGTTGGAGCCCTTCTTTCATTTGCGATGCAAAGAACTTGTTTGTTCTCATGCTCAAGATCAATGGCTGAGTATTTCTCTCTAACGACACCAAAGTGTTTATTCGTTTTTAAAACGTTTTTTCCCAAAAGCGGAACTACATTAGCTCTGACTTCTCCATTGCACCGAGGAGGTATGTAGGCCCAAAGCTTAACGCTTTGCCGAGCTTATTTTAAAAATAAAACAAACCGTTTTTTTAGCACACACACAACACAGATTTTCAAAAAGGTTCCCGTGGAGTACCACGGATATGAGGGGTGCTTTAAACCTTCCCCTCATATAATCAACACCCGAACCTGAGTTCTCTTTCTTGTTTTAAAAACGAAACTTTGGGTTTTACGTTCTTTTCCCTTTTCCTTTGAAAAAATAAAGCGCGGTGGCGATTTCAAAACGGAATATTGATTCGAGTCAATCCCATGGCTTCGATATCAGATTTTCCCCGCTACAGCTAAAAATGGTCTTCCTAATATGATTGGGATGTTAGAATCTTCTTGGATATCCATAATGATGAAGTCAGTCGGGATGTAGAATTGACCTACACGAACAGGGATATTCTCTAACATTCCTACAGGGTACTTTACTGAACGGTCTGCTAGTTGAAGAGACATTCTCGTTGCTTTAAGCTCACCTAGATTTAGTTTCTTACAGGTTGAGAGAGGCATCAAACTAACACTAGCTCCTAAATCGCACAAGGCTTTCTCTATAATGGTTTTACCTATTACGCAGGGTATAGAGAAACTACCAGGGTCTTTCAGTTTTGGAGGCATATTGTTTTGGATGATAGCGCTACATTCAGCGGTAAGCGTTATAGTTTCGTTATCCTCGAGTTTCTTTTTGTTTGATAAGATTTCTTTTAAGAACTTAGCGTACGAAGGCATTTCAGTTATGGCTTCTGTGAATGGTATGGTTATGTTTAATTGCTTCAGAAGTTCTACAAATCTTTTAAATTACGCTTCGGTTTTTGATTTAGCTAATCTCTGAGGGTAAGGAATTGGTGGCTTATAAGGTGGTGGTGGAACATAAGGTTTCTCCTTTTCGGGTTCCACTTCGTTATTGTTCTCATCAGTCTTAGTAGTTTGTTCGTCAGTTGTTTTCTTTTGGGTTTCCTTTGGCTCTTGTTGTGACATGGGTACGTTTTGGGTTCTAGGATCTATGGGTCCATCGTAATTCGTTCCACTTCGTAGTGTTATCGCGTTCGCATGTCCTTTAGGATTAGGTTGTGGTTGAGCAGGAAACGTGCCAGCAGGGGCAGCAGTAGGTGCTTGTTGTTGAGCCACTTGTGAGATTTGAGTTTCTAACATTTTGTTATGCGTAGCTAAAGCATCTACTTTGTTCGATAGTTGTTTTAGTTGCTCGCTATTGTGGATGTTTTGATTCAGGAAGTCTTTATTGGTTTGTTGTTGGGAAGCTATGAAGTTCTCCATCATGATTTCTAGGTTCGACTTCCTAGGGGTGTTTTGAGCAGCTACAGGCGCTTTTTGGTAGCCAGGTGGTACAGCAGGTGCTTGTCCAGGCGCGTACAACGCATTGTTGTTCTTATAAGAAAAGTTCGGGTGGTTTTTCCATCCAGGGTTGTACGTGTTAGAATAAGGGTTTCCTTGAGCGTAATTTACTTGATCAGATGGGACTCCAGTCAAGAGTTGGCATTCAGCAACTACATGCCCAGTCAATCCACAAATCTCGCAGTTAGGTGATACAGCGGCAGCGGTGGCTGAAGGAGTGATGGTTAAATTCTCGATCTTTTGAGTTAAAGCGTCTACTTTAGCGTTAACGCGGTCTATACCACTTATTTCGTACATTCCTCCTTTGGTTTGTGCTTTTTCTAGAGCAGCTCGTTCTCCACCCCATTGGTAATGGTTTTGTGCCATGTTCTCTATGAGTTTGTATGCTTCATCATGGGGTTTGTCCATTAATGCTCCGCCAGCAGCGGCATCTATAGTCATTTTAGTGTTATATAGGAGACCACCATAGAAAGTATGGATGATCAGCCATGGTTCGAGTCCATGATGAGGGCATATTCTAAGCATGTCCTTGTAACGTTCCCAAGCTTCGAAGAGTGATTCGTTATCTTTCTGGGTAAATCCGTTGATTTGACCTCTAAGCATAGCAGTTTTGCTAGGCGGAAAATATCTCGCTAAGAATACTCTCTTCAATTCGTCCCACGTAGTTATGGAATTGGAAGGCAGGGATTGAAGCCACGCTCTCGCTCTATCTCTCAAGGAGAAAGGGAAAAGGCGTAATCGAATAGCTTCGGAACTAACGTTGTTGGCTTTGATAGTGTCGGCGTATTGCACGAACACGGATAAATGGAGATTGGGGTCGTCTACAGGGCTTCCAGAGAATTGATTCTGTTGAACAGCTTGGACCAGTGAAGGTTTTAGTTCGAAATTGTTCGCTTCAATCGCAGGTGGTGCGATGCTTGAATGCGGTTCAGCGCGCGAAGGAGCGGCATAGTCTCTAAGAGGACGAATAGCAGCCATCTCTAACTTCGGGGTAATTTGATTTATTTGATCAGTAAAAATCAATTCCTGATTAATCGGAATTTCTGCTACTTCGGGAAGATTGCGAGCTCGACGTTTGACGTTAATGAAACGTTCGATCTCGTTAATTCGTTGTATTAAGTCTCCTCCTTCTGAATGAGTATTTGGCATACAATCGTTCAAAAAGAAAGGGAAGAATTGTCCTAGTCTCTACGGTGTAACAGTGAGTTACGATATCGACTTAAATAGTCCCCGGCAACGGCGCCAAAAACTTGATCGCGACTTTACGTGTCTATAAATCTGATAACTGCAAGTGCACAGTCGTGTCGTGTAGTTTTAAAAGATATCGAATCCACAGGGACTATGAATCGATCTACCGTTATCTAAGGTTACTATGTAAAGCTAGGAGTACTAAAATTTCGATTGTTCCTAAGGGAAAGTGATTGTGAGAAAATAAAGAATAATAATAAAAGACAGGTATCAGTATGTATTTCGTTTAACTACAGGAAATCCGAAGGTCCATTGGCTTTTGCATAATCAAATTAAAAATCTTTACTAATTCAATTGATTAAAAATCCTCGTCTCAAACTTTCGCTCTGTTGAGTCAGACTACTATCCTAATCCTAATGTACGCTTTCGCCATCCCATTAGATTTTAGAAGAGCTTTTTGGAAACAATGTAATTAATAAAATGCCTATTTTATGAGGTTGTTATCTATTTAAATCTCCTAATCTCAAACTTTCGCTCTGTTGACTCGGAGCAAGCTAATATCCCTAACGTACGCTTTCGCCATCCCGCTCGAGTGTAAAAACAATTTTTGGAAATAAATAAGTCCCAATTAGTTTTAATACGCTTTCGCCATCCTTAAAACTAATGTCATGTGTCTACTATCCAGTTAAAGACCTCAAACTTTCGCTCTATTGGTTTTAACCTTTGACCGTCTTAAGCCCTCAAACTTTCGCTCTATTGGTTTTAAGACTTACTAATTAAACTAGACATATAAACCAAAAATAAGTGATAATTAATAAAACATAATTTAAGCCAATTTATTTCGGATCCCTACGGTTAACTTATTTACATACCGACACCTTTAGTAATTTAGCCAGACATATTAATATGGTTAAACATGCATAAATAAATTTGGTTCATATTAATAGGCATATTAATTGGCATATAATATATCATGCAATAATAATATAAATAAAGGCGGTAAATAATAAACCTGAATTAAAATAAATCTGAATTAAATTGAATCTTGAAGTACTCGAACTTCCACCACAGCTTGGCTGGATCGTTCTTCGGAATTTAAATGGCAGAAAATAAAAACAAGGAATTAAAACGATAAATCTAACGTAAGGCTAGATCTACGAAAAGTTCACAACAATTTCCAGTGTAGAAATCGTTGTGAGAAAATAAACGGTTGAATGAAAACAGAATAATGAAAAGCAGTTCGCGGTACAATTTCGGCAGCACTTCGTTGGCAGGAAATCGGACAGATTGAAGTGAGATAGCAGGTCCTATTTATAGGAGGGGATTTGCAGTTGGAATCCGTGAATTGAGGGACCTTTTTCTGACTGGGACTTGGAGACGTGCGTCTCCGATTCTTCAGGGAGGCAGCTGACTGACTTGAGACGTGCGTCTCAAGTGGAGATTCTTTAGGGAGGTGGAGACGTGCGTCTCCCCTTTGCTGAGGTGGCAGAGACGTGCGTCTCTGCTTACTAGCGTGGCCTGGGTTGCTTTCCTTCGTGGGCTGGATTGCTCTTTTGGGCCTTTTGGGTCCTAATTGCACTCCCTTTTTACTTCAGCACCCAATTTACGTCTTTTAGGCATAGAAAAGGGTCGTTTTGGCTCCATTTATTCTCTTTTTCACAATTCGGCATAGTAAGAGTGTAAAACCTGAAACAAAGCAAAAACACGCGTAATATCATAATAAATTAACATAATAAACGGAAAATGCTATAAATATCTATGGATTTTAGGCTAAATATACGATATAAAATCGTGTTATCAGATACATCTCCCTACCAGAGTCTGATTCACCTTGCTGTTATCCAACTAGAGGATTTGAAAGTAAGACTCAACCAAGCAGTGATGAAGTTACTAACAGCTTCACCACCAGAAGTCATGGTTCATCAGAAGAAGTTCCTCCTATCCCCGAAGATACTTGGGATACATTAGGAGAACCAAGCGGAAAATTCGACTACATGGTGAAATACTCCGCTCCTGAAAGTTCAAGAATCTCTCTTGAAGATATTGTTCCAACTGGATGGAACAGTGATTTTGAGTACCTCTCTCAGCCAAAAGAGATGTATAACCCTTGCTATTCATCATCAGCATCTGGTGAAATCATCATTGAGGATTATATCCCCAAGTCACCTTCCGAGGCTACGGATCTAGAGTTCACATATCTAGTCAATGCCATCTTGGGAGAAGAGCAAGACCAAAATACAGAAGAGGATGATCTCGAAAGTGTCTCCGACAACGAGTCTCTCCATTCAGAAGATTGGAAGTTTCCTCAAAAGAAAGTTCGACATACTCCACTTGGGAATGGGTATGCTCACACTGCTCAGTCTGCTGAAGTAGAAGAAGATCGTCTGAGTGTTGCAAAGACAGTGGTTGGTAAATCAAGACCTACCACAGGCCAGCTTAAGCCTAAGGTTCCAGATTACTTAGTGCAAAATGGGGTTCGCCACTACTGGACAGCCGTTGAAGTTTCAACTGTTGTTCGCACTCCTAAGTAGGAACTTTCACCGTTATTTTGTCCTCTCACCATAGCCCAGGGTGAAGAGATGTTTCATAGGGCTTTGCATTTTACTATTTCTTAGGAAAATGTCCCTCTTTGCTTCGCCCAAAGCAATAGAGTTTTTGTTTTATAGGGTCTTTGTTTCAAGAAATGACTGTCCATAAATAAAAATGTCATTCTGTTCCTTCGTTTAGTTTTCCCTTTTCTTTTTTCGGAAATTGGTAATCCTAAAAAACACCCTTAAAAAACATCAAATATTCCATTAACTGCATACACCGAGTCTTCCCTCGTTGTCTAAATAAAATTATCACACATATGCAGATTAATCATAAAATACCCCGTTGAAACGTGCGACCATATGATTTCTCCAAGCTTTGAGTTTCCTGTATTCGAGGCAGAGGAAGAAGAAGACGAAGAAATATCAAAGGAAATTTCACGATTACTTCAACAAAGGGAAGAGGCCATTCAGCCATACAATGAGCCTCTAGAGATCATTAACCTTGGTTCCGATGGAAACAGAAAAGAGGTTAAGATTGGAGCTTCGCTCAATTCAGAGATCAGAGAGAGTTTGATACAACTGCTCAAAGAATTCTCAGATGTCTTCGCTTGGTCTTATCAAGATATGCCAGGGTTGGATACCAGTATAGTGGAGCATCACTTGCCGTTAAAAGCAGAATGCCCTCCGGTCAAGCAAAAATTGAGAAGAACTCATCCGGAGATGGCCATGAAAATCAAAGAGGAAGTTCAAAAGCAGATCAACGCAGGTTTCCTCGTCACTTCAGAATACCCTCAGTGGTTAGCTAACATTGTTCCCGTTCCTAAGAAAGACGGAAACGTCCGCATGTGCGTGGACTACAGAGATTTGAACAAAGCTAGCCCTAAGGATGATTTTCCTTTACCACATATTGATATGTTGGTAGACAGTACAGCAAAATCCAAAGTTTTCTCATTCATGGACGGATTTTCAGGATACAACCAAATCAAAATGGCACCTGAAGACATGGAGAAAACAGCTTTCATCACCCCCTGGGGCACGTTCTGCTATCGTGTTATGCCTTTTGGACTAAAGAACGCAGGGGCAACTTATCAAAGAGCCATGACTACGCTTTTCCACGACATGATGCATAAAGAAGTGGAAGTTTAGGTGGACGACATGATTGCCAAATCAGAAAATGAAGAAGATCACATACAGAATCTGACAAAGTTATTTCAACGCTTACGGAAGTTTCAGCTTCGCCTGAACCCCAACAAGTGTACCTTTGGTGTCTACTCAGGAAAACTCCTTGGTTTCATCATCAGCAAACGAGGAATTGAAGTAGATCCAGACAAAGTCAAGGCAATTCAAGAAATGCCTTCACCCAGAACCGAGAAACAAGTTAGAGGATTTCTTGGACGTCTAAATTACATCTCGAGATTCATATATCTCATGACTGCAAGTTGCGCTCCTATTTTCAAACTTCTACGGAAAAATCAAAGTTGCGTCTGGACAGACGATTGTCAGAAAGCGTTCGACAGCATTAAGGAATATCTGCTCGAACCACCCATCTTGTCTCCTCCAGTGGAAGGAAGACCTTTGATAATGTACTTAACCGTCTTAGAAGATTCCATGGGTTGTGTCCTTGGACAGCAAGACGAGACGAGAAGAAAAGAGCATGCCATTTACTACCTAAGCAAGAAATTCACTGACTGTGAATCCCGCTACTCCATGCTCGAGAAGACGTGTTGTGCTTTGGCCTGGGCTGCCAAGCGTCTCCGCCAGTACATGATTCGACATACTACTTGTTTGATCTCTCATATGGATCCAATCAAGTACATCTTTGAGAAGCCTGCTTTAACTGGGAGAATTGCCCGTTGGCAGATGTTGTTATCAGAATATGACATTGAGTATCACGCACAAAAAGCCGTGAAGGGAAGCATTCTAGCTGAGCACCTGGCTCACCATCCACTCAATGGTCATGAATCAACCAGTTTTGACTTTCCGGACGAGGACGTCATGTACCTCAAGATGAAAGATTGCGACGAGCCACTACCAGACGAAGGACTTGAGATAGGATCCCAGTGGGGCTTAATCTTTGACGGATCTGTCAATACTTATGGACGAGGAATTGGGGCAATCATTGTTACACCTCAGGGTACCCATATTCCATTTACCGCCAGATTAACTTTCAAGTGCACAAACAATGAGGCCGAATATGAAGCTTGCATCATGGGTCTCGAAGAAGCCATGGATCTAAGAATCAAACACTTGGATGTATACGGAGATTCTGCTTTGGTCATCAATCAAATCAAAGGAGAATGGGAAACACGCCAACCAGGGCTAATTCCTTACAAAGACTACGCGAGAAGATTATTACCATTCTTCGACAGGGTAGATTTTCATCACATTCCTCGTGAAGAAAACAACTTGGCTGATGCATTAGCCACACTCTCTTCCATGATTAGGATAAATCATTGGAATGACATTCCTCGGATCGATGTTATGCGCCTGGATAGGCCCGCTCATGTTTTCACAGTAGAAGCAATCATCGACGACAAACCATGGTATCACGACATCAAGAACTTTCTTCAAAAGCAAGAGTACCCTCTTGGAGCATCAAAGAAAGATAGAAAGACTTTGAGAAAGTTAGCTTGTAGATTCTTCCTGAATGAAGATGTTCTGTACAAGAGAAACTTCGACATGGTTCTGCTCAGATGCGTTGACAGAAAAGAAGCAGAAGTACTCATGAGAGAAATACATGAAGGTTCCTTTGGTACACATACCAATGGACACACCATGACAAGGAAAATACTGAGAGCAGGATATTATTGGCTGACAATGGAGTCAGATTGCTACCAGTACGCAAAGAGGTGTCACAAATGCCAGATCTACGCCGATAGAATTCATGTGCCACCATCTCTTCTCAACATACTCTCTTCCCCTTGGCCTTTCTCCATGTGGGGAATCGACATGATTGGAATGATCGAGCCAAAAGCGTCCAACGGACATCGCTTCATCTTGGTAGCTATAGACTATTTCACCAAATGGGTTGAAGCAGCTTCATATGCAAACGTTACAAGACAAGTTGTCGTCAGGTTTATCAAGAATCACATCATCTGTCGCTACGGCATTCCTAGCAAGATAATCACTGACAATGGGTCAAATTTGAATAACAAAATGATGAAGGAGCTTTGTGAAGAATTCAAGATTGAACATCACAACTCATCTCCTTACAGACCAAAGATGAATGGAGCTGTAGAAGCAGCTAACAAAAACATCAAGAAAATCATTCAGAAGATGGTCATTACTTACAAGGATTGGCATGAAATGCTCCCGTATGCTCTTCATGGTTACCGTACATCAGTACGTACTTCGACCGGAGCAACTCCTTTCTCCCTTGTATATGGCATGGAGGCAGTCTTACCTATAGAGGTTGAAATCCCATCAATGAAAGTCTTGATGGAGGCAAAATTAACAGAAGCCGAGTGGTGTCAAAGCAAATTCGATGAACTGAACTTAATCGAAGAAAAGCGCATGACAGCTTTATGCCACGGTCAGCTATATCAACAAAGAATGAAGAAAGCTTTCGACAAAAAGGTTCGACCTCGCACAATCAAAGAAGGCGACCTTGTACTAAAAAAGATTCAATCTTTTCTCACAGATTCGAGAGGGAAATGGACTCCCAATTATGACGGCCCCTACGTGGTCAAGAGAGCTTTCTCAGGAGGAGCCTTAATACTCACGACTATGGATGGAGAAGAATTCACCCGTCCTGTGAACATCGACGCAGTCAAGAAATACTTCGCCTAAATAATTAAAAGAACAGCTTGCTAAGTTGAAAACTCGCAAAGAGCGACTTAGGCAAAAAAGAGCGTCTCGGTGAATCGAAAACCTGAAAGGGCGATTCAGGCAAAAATTAGAGACATAAAAAAAAAATAATCAATCCCGGTAGACTTAAAACCCGAAAGGGGTAGTTTACGCAAAAGTTAGGGATATATGGCAAGTAACTGTGTTCAGGACAAACTTGATCATTCAAAATCCATAGCGGAGTATTCATCAGCAGTAGGTCATCTTCTACGAAGCACGAATACAGCGCAACCCGGAGTGGAAGGGAAAGATAACGGTCGTCACATTTCATCGTAGCCCTTTTCCCGAAAATTACCAATTTCCAACTTTGTAAATACTCCATGGAATCAAGCATTTGGCTGATTACCATTCCATATATAATAATTTGAGCCTTGTGCTTTTCTTTTGCAATCTAGTCTTTTTCAGTTTCTTGAAATACATTTTGAATTTAAACAGTCATTTTCTTAAAACAATTGTTTTCATAAAATAAAATGAATTTACTTGCAAAAATAAAGGTGAAATTTCTTTCTGAGGTTTACAAACAATAGGAAGAATGCAAACAGTTGCTCCGAGAACGGTTGAGACTCTGGGAATTAAGATTTCCCCATGAGGTCGCTTTGCGAACATCTCCCGATAATGGATCTTCACTTCAATTCATATTACTCGCTTCGGACAGCGGACAACTGATAACCAGGTATTCCTGGCAGAGTTTGAACTGCAAGAAGAGGACATCTTCTGATCAACAAGAATTCAAGTCGTATCATAGTATTTTACATCTGCGACAATTCTATTCACATTCACTTTACATTTTATCATTGTCATAATATTCATGCATACATTACATCATAACTGCATAGTCGAGTCAGGCTTTGATCATGTGAATGCCCAAGTCATTAAGGCATGGACTCAAGTTTCCCCTGCAAGTTCCGGAGAAACTTTTTCCTTCGAGACAACAGTTCATACACAAGGATCTCTCCAAGCAAGTCAACAGATGGTAGTCTCCCTCAAAGAGATAGTTTGTTCACTTTTGGAATTCCCCAACTGAGAATCTCCTGCAGAGCGACGCTCGACAATCTTCTTCAGATAAGATAGTCTGTTTCGCATTTTTGGAATTCCCTACAGGGTCGATAAGCGGTTCTCTTCTCTAAGAAATATGGATTCCTCGACATAATTGACAAGTGGTAGTTTTTCCTCCTGGAAAACAATCTGGTATTTCCCCAGCAGGGTCAAGAGATGCCACTTTTCGTCAAAGAGAATCTCCCAGCAGATCGACAAATGATTCTCCAGCGGATTCAGTGAATGGTAGTCTTCGTCCAGAAGATAGTTCAGATTCCCCAGCAGATTCAGTGAATGGTAGTCTTCGTCCAGAAGATAGTTCAGATTCCTCAACAAAGTCAGCAAATGGCAGTCTCTTTCAGCAGAAGACAGTTTGCTCAGTTTCTTTCACGACGGGATCAACAAATGGCAGTCTCCTAGTAGAAGACAGTTTGTTCCCCTAGCAATTGGCAAATGGCAGCCTTTCCCCAAGGAAAGACAGTTTGTCTGTTAAATACTCAAGAGATCGACAAATGGCAGTTTCTTCAAACAGTTTGTCTGTTTCTGGGATGTTTAGTTCCCCACAGTGTCGATGAATGGCAGTTTTCCTCTTAGGAGAACAGTTTGTTGATTCCCCGGCATCAGTCGACGAATGTTGGTTTTCACCCCGAAAACAGTTCGTCCGCCTTCAAGCAAAGTCATTAGCCCCTCAAAAGAGCGCGGGGCCATATGACATTCTTTCAAAGACGTCAAGTCAAAAGGGAAGATGGTGAAGTTTCTTTACTACCATCAAATGGCGTCTTACCTCCAAGTGCTGGTAAGAAGTTTGATGAGGAAACAAACCTTTGAAGTTTCTTTACTACCATCAAATGGCGTCTTACCTCCAAGTGCTGGTAAGAAGTTTGATGAGGAAACAAACCTTTGAAGTTTCTTTACTACCATCAAATGGCGTCTTACCTCCAAGTGCTGGTAAGAAGTTTGATGAGGAAACAAACCTTTGAAGTTTCTTTACTACCATCAAATGGTGTCTTACCTCCAAGTGCTGGTAAGAAGTTTGATGAGGAAACAAACCTTTGAAGTTTCTTTACTACCATCAAATGGCGTCTTACCTCCAAGTGCTGGTAAGAAGTTTGATGAGGAAACAAACCTTTGAAGTTTCTTTACTACCATCAAATGGCGTCTCATCTCCAAGTGCTGATGAGAAGTTTGATGAGGAAACAAATCTTTGGAGAATTTTCTCTTTATCTGAGATATTGTCCAAACACGACTGAGACCCGTTTCGAGATATGGACATCCGAAACAAGGGGGAGGTTGTTTGCCTTTTTCTAAGTGTCAACACTTAGTTAAAGAAGATGGATTGCGCATCCTACACTGCCATCCATTCGCCAGAATCCACATCAAGTGTTTCTACAGGAGTTTGTCTCCTCATTCCCCGCCAAGTGCGACAATGGGATCAAATCATGCAAAGAATTTATCATCTCAGGAGCGCCCAAAATTCGGGCATTCTTTGATATTTAAGTCTCTTTTACGCAGGAGGGATCGAGATCTCAATCTCTCTCCCTCCAGATAAAAGAAACTTAAATAGGGGCATCTGTCATACCCTAATTTTTGACCCCCCTGAGATGACATATCTTCAGGATTTTCATCAAGTCAAAGTAAGTACCCAGAGCAGTCTGACATTCAATCAAGGGTGTTCAAAAACCAGAAAGCTCAGGCAAAGGATCAATCAATAGAAGGATTAGTCTCTAAGACTCAAGAGCTTCATTATTTCACCTATGATTGATTAGACAGCCAGTCATCTAAGTACAGAGTTACTCAGGTCACCAGACTAGGATTTTTTTTGAGCCTATCAAGGACTAAACTCAGGGATCACCTTTGGGAAACCCTAAAAAGCCCTAGGGGACCATTCAAAGACATCAATCATCTTCAAATAACTCATATGACAAGATCCACTGGACATTACACCTCAATTCAAAGTCTACAGTCATCATTGTCCTCTGGTCGACAATTAGGGTTTTTGACCTAATTCCCCAAGATAGTTGACTTTTTAATCAGGGCATGGATCCAAAACTCAAGACATGATTCAAGAGTCTCTACTACCTCAATATAATCCATTTACATCATTCATCTGAGGAAAAGATCTTGATTCTACACAAAAGTCCAAAATCTCACCATATCTGGAAAAAGTCAACTGTATGGGATCACCATTGACTTTTGAGATTTTTGGTCAAACCATGGCTTTCAAGGATCAATATCATCAATATATGGATATTAAAGTCATTTGACCAAAGAAATTCAAAGAAATTCATCAAGGAGCGAAAAGTCGGGAATTAGGGTTTTTTGAGGCATGGTGAGAACTCAAAATTTCACCTACACAACTCAAAAAACTTCCAACATGAAAGTTGTAGATCTTGCAAAATAAAACAACATCTTACAAAGGAACTTTTTTCAAAAGATCAATCATTTAAGAGTTTTGGAAATTTTGGAGTTTTAGGTCATAAACACTTAGAAATTTTTCTAAGTGTTTTAACCTAGTTTTCTTCCAACTTTGGCCTCATTTTTCACAAATTTGCCAAAGGATTTTGAAGAAACTCCAAACTAATGATTTGAAGTAGATGTTTAGGGCTTTCTAAATTGTGTTCAACCTTCTCCAAATTCATTTTGAGCTAAGAGTTATGCTTGTTCAAAGTTGGCCTCATGAAGTGAAATTATAGGTCATGCATCATTTTGGAACTTTGAAATTTTGTGCACATGACCTCAAATATGGATGCTACACGACCCATAACACATCTGAAAACATGCCATGCATTCATTTTCACCATGCCATGATAATTGAAGAAGATTCTAAAAATAAGAACATGTGATTATGTAATGATTACATTTAGGAATTTATGGCAAATTGATGAATCACCCAAGGAATCTTCTCACCAACCAATTAGAGCTCATTTCTGTCTCAGAATTGTCCCCTAAGATCAAGAAAAATCGAGGGCTAGGGGATTGATCAAATGGAATCAAAATTCTCATCATTGCATAAGAGATATTTGCAAACTTCCTTCATGCTTAAGAAACCAAATTTCTTTCATTAAGCAAACTCACCACAGCCAATTGATCTGCATTCATTTGCCTATAATTAGGAGGGCATACTTCAGTAGAAAAACACACCAAAGCAACTTAAATTCTTGCTTTCTCTCTTCTCTCTATTGCTCATATATTGTTCAATAGACCTCTTGGCAAGAAGAAATTCTCAAGCCAAGAGATTCTCTATTGGAGGTGAGCATTCTAGTTACAAAGGAGGAAAAGGTAGTTCTTCATACCTTACTTGAAGATCTTCATCTTCAAACTCCCAACAACTTGAAGTTCCATCTTCAAATCTCCCGCATATCCAAAGAGGTGGTGCATATCCAAAGAGGTGGTGGTATCGTCTTCATCAAAGGGAGCCTACAACCACAAATCAAAGAAAAAAGAAGAGGACTGAAGCATACCTTCAACGGTTCAACACAGCAGCCGACGGTTCTTGTTCACCTGCAATTGAAACGCTGACACCGCAAGCAGTTCAGCAACTAAACAATTCATCACTGTTCAGCATCACAACAATTCTGAAGCAGTAGCAGCAAGAATTCAGAACAACACAACAATTTCACAAAGCATCAATTCAAAAATTCAGCAACCAATACAAGTCTACAGATTTCCAGAAACAGAATTGACGCATACCTCAACAAAATCCGGCGAAAGTCTCCTCGCCGCAGGTAAATCGATTCCGAACTCATTATCAATGATATTGCCGTGAACTTTATTTTTTCCTGTAAAATAGAAATTGCACAGAATCATTACGTTTGCTAGCTTTAGGTTCTTATGCGTGTATGTTTGAGTCTGAAAATGAATACTGTGATGAAGAGTTTGTGGCTTAGCCGAATAAATTCCTTTTCAATCGAAAGTTGGGATTAAGAAGAACATACCTAAATCGTCCTCACATGGCCGCTGGAAGTTGTTGATGTTGCTATTAGATGATAGAGCAGAGAACGAGTCTGAGAAAGGAACTCAGCAAGAGAAACCGAGAGGGTTTTTATTGTTGTTGTTCACTTTGCGAGAGAGTTGAACACCGAGAGAACATTAGATTGTCGTTGTTGTTCAATCGCAAGAAGAGAACGAGTTCGAGAGAGAACTCAGCAAGAGAGAGTGAGATGACGAACCGGTGAGAATCGTTGTTTTTGTTGTTCGCTATGAGCAGAGAAGAGAGAATTCGTTCTCCAAGTTTGTTTTCTCCAGAAAAAGCATCGTGAGAGAGTGATGAGAGGAAAAGAGGCGCTACTGCCTCTATGTTTCTTTAGGGTTTTCAAACCCAGCTTGTGGAAAGAGGCATGGGCGGATCCGGGTCACTCTGACCCGACCCGGTCCGACCCAGTGTTTTTATTTTTCATTCAGTTTTTTTTCAGTTGGGCTTCTCACACCCCCCATCCGAATTTCACACCTCTAGCCCAATTATCAAATTTCTTTTTCTTTTAGAAAATTATCTTTCATAAAAATGATTTAGTATTTTAATTTTAATGTAGGATTTTATTCTCTTTTATAATCCTTATTAAAAACTCAAAAAAATATATTAGATACATACCTATATTTATGTTTCTAAATTATTTTTCTTCTTTCAGAAAACTACAAAAAATATCTTTTCTTAGATTAATTTTGTTTAAGTTTGATATTTTCATATTGTGTTGTATAGTTAATCAATTAAATTTTTATTTGATTACTGTTACACATTACTTGAATTTCCTCACTTCATCCGAGACTTCGAGATTATTTCTCTGTTGCTCTCTTGCTTTGTCTGTTTGTTTGGTCTTCTATTTGCTGTAGAAGTTCATAAACAATTACTAAGTGATCATGGAATGCTGTAAGCTGTGAGCTTATCCGACGTTCTATTCTGCTGATGCGGATGCTCAATGACTGTTGAGATCCTAATTTATTCCAAGCATATCACTTAAGGATCAAGGTAACACCTCAAACTCAGAAATCCAATTTCTCATTCTTCGAGGTAGGCCTAAAACTCTTCAACTGTTTTTTTTCATAAATAGTAAATCAATTGTTATTCAACTGTTTTCATAACAGTAATCATTTCAAATCATTTTCAATTTGCTTTTATAGCCAGTACTGTAAAGTACCGGGCCTCTGATAGAGTGTAAGTCCCAAACACCTTCTCTTCTTAGCTTGCTTTCAAAACTGTATTTTCAAAATCTTCTTTCTGTTTTCAAAACATTCTTCTGGTATTTGAAGGGCATTATTCCCGGTGAAACTCTTCAGATACCTATGTGACCTTTGTCCATCTTCACTTCTTCTGTTTTCAAAACCCTTAACTGTTTATAATAAATATTCAATTGTTATCAACAAAACAACAAAAATATTGTTGAGGCTCTGTACATACTTCTCCAAAGGCCTCCACTCCATCCAGGTTAGGCTTTACAAGCTTTCAATTTACAGTCTTTATTTAAATTACTGTCAAATATAAATTGTGCATATATATTAGTTTAGAACTACGTTTGAGTGTAAACCCTAGGACAGTTAAACTATATATATATATATATATATATTATAGGAATATGACCTAGGATTGAGAATGTCTTCCCGGTGAAGGCTCTTTCCTAATTATAGATCTGTAGTTCAAACCCCCAAGATGAATTATTCCCGGTGAAACATCTTGGCAAAAACCTTAGAATCCAAAAAAATAGGACACATCCACCCAAAGAGGAATTATTCCCGGTGAAACCTCTTACCCATTTGCTTAGAGCCAAAATAAGTTCAAAACTACATAGCTTTCTCTTGTGCTATAACAAGGACCCTCGATTAGCCTCCTCTTGGGCTTTGTACAAGGACCCACAGGCTTCTTAAAAGCATTTCCAGCTTCCTCTTGAGCTTGTATACAAGGACCCCTCAGGTTTCTTATAAACATAGGAACAGGTCTTTAGTCACCCTTTAGCCTACCCTGGTGAGTTTTCTTCCAATTTAAACCAGACTTTAAACAAGCTAAGTTTGTCTCAATTTCATATTGAGTACACCTTTTGGAATGAGAGACATGGACAGTCTCTGTCACCCTTATCTTCATCAATTTTCCTTAGCAGAGTCTAGGATCCATGTTTGATCATCCTCAGCATGTGTCAGCCTTCATCTTGGGCTTTAAACAAGAAGTCTCCACTAGATAATCTTTCTGCCATTCATTTCAATAAAAACCCCTCGAAAGGGTTAGCCTCCAAAGTCAATTAAAATCAATCTATCATTTCAGTCAAAAACCCCTGGAAAGGGTTAGCCTCCAAAATCACTCTATCATCTTAATAAAAACCCCTGGAAAGGGTTAGCCTCCAACATCATTCTTTCATTTCAACAACATCAGTCTTTCAAAACCAAATATTCATTCTCTTAGGAGATAATTTCCCCAAAAGAGTCAAAACCCCTGGAAAGGGTCAGCCTCCAAAAACATGATAAAGTCAGTCTTTTAACAGACAAATTCACCACCTAAGTCTATCCCTGGAAAGGGTTAGCTTCCATAAAAAAAAACAGTCTTTTAATAAATAAAATCTCCTCAATAGAGTCAAAACCAACAAAAACAGTTAGCCTCAACCTTGGGCTTTATACAAGGCACTAAACAATAAAACTCCCCTGTCAAGAGTCAGCCTCAACCTTGGGCATTGTACAAGGCAGATAATAGAGTCTCCCCCGGTGAGTTCTTCATCATTCAGTAGCCACAACCTTGGGCTTTGTACAAGGCAGAAAATAATGTTTTCCCTAGCTAGAGTCAGCCACAACCTTGGGCTTTGTACAAGGCACACAAAATAGAGTCATTCATAGTCTCAAAAATTCAGTTATCTTCAGCAGTCAGCCACAACCTTGGGCCTTGTACAAGGCACACAAATATAGTCTCCCTAAGTAGAGTCAGCCTCAATTCTGGGCTTTGTACAGAACACCAAATAAAAATCCATCAAATAAACACTCTCCAAATAGAGTCAGCCTCAATTCTGGGCTTTGTACAGAACACAAAAATACCCTGTAATTAATCCTCAATGGAGTCATCTCCCAGAGTCAATATATTAATTAATCAACCAAAAAGCCTCAAGCTTGGGCCTCATACAAGCCAGCTAAAGTCAAATCTTTTATACAGTAGATAGACATAGCTTATCTCTATAGAGAGATATTTTTACTACTCTACCACATTCAATCAAACAAACATTACACATTTCAATTTCAATCAAAGTCTCCCATTTAGGACTATGAAAGACATGCTCTGGCACATCCCCAGACTTGTACACTTTCCCTAATTTGGACGAGCATCTTTCTTTCATTCAAGAGATACTAGCATACTTGCAAACACACAAGTAAGGTCACTCTCTTAATGAAATGAATCCAGTTATTCTGTCACTCTTTCAAAAATGTTTATGGTAGAAAAGTACAAATACCTCTCTGTAAAGATGATTTCATGTCTCTTTACTGTAAACAGAGATTTAATTCAAGCTTCAACCTTGAGCTTCAAGCAAGGCACCAAAAATCATTAATTTCCCTAGTTAGTTCCCCGAACTACATTAAGCTCTGACTTCCACTAGGGATATGTAGGCATGAGGTTCACAAGGAACCTCAGCGAGCTAATAAAATACCAAAAATAGTCAGTTTGTCTGTCTGTCTGTCTTTCTTTAATCAATTCAATTCCTTCTCCTAACACAAAGGAGAAACTTTCCCAATAATCATTAGCAGCACAAACACATTTAGACACAGAGAAGGTTCCTGTAGAGTACTACAGATATGTAGGGTGTTTAAACACTTCCCTATGTATAACCGACCCCCCGGACTCCAGAATTTCTAGTCTAGGTGAAATCCCCACACTTAGCAAACTCTTAGGGTTTAGTTGAGATCTTTTTTTCCCTTTCCTACTCGTAGGACAAATAAGAAAGTTCGTGTGATATCGTAGGAAGAACTGAAACAAAATTCATCCCACCACGGGCGCATTCTCCTTCCAAATTTCGCGTGAAGGGTCTAGCGTGCCGTCCTCCCAAGTGAAACGGGGAGGTAAAGAAAACGGCCACCACACCAAGATGATCTTTAGTATTCGGAATAAAACATACACATCCAAAAGGATGGAAATATGAAATGTTGGGCTTTCTGTTCTTCCACAATTCATAAGGAGTCTTATTTAGAATAGGTCTGATAGAGATTCTATTCTGAATATAGCATGCAGTGTTAATTGCTTCTGCCCAGAAATGCTTAGCCATATTGGTTTCATCGATCATGGTTCTGGCCATTTCTTGTAGAGTCCTATTCTTTTGCTCTACATCTCCATTTTGCTGTGGAGTTCTAGGACAAGAGAAATCATGGGCAATACCATTTTCTTTGAAGAACTCCTCAAAGAATCTGTTCTCAAATTCGACACCATGATCACTTCTGACCTTTATGATTTTACACTCTTTCTCAGATTGAGTCTGAGTGCAGAAATCAAAGAACACTGAATGAGACTCATCCTTGTGTTTCAAGAACTTTACCCATGTCCAGCGACTATAATCATCAACGATGACTAATCCATATTTCTTCCCTCTGACAGATGCTGTTTTGACTGGGCCAAACAGATCAATGTGCAAGAGTTCTAACGGCCTTGAGGTAGAAACAACATTCTTAGACTTGAATGCAGGTCTGGAGAACTTGCCCTTCTGACATGCTTCACAAAGAGCATCTGATTTGTATTTCAGATTTGGGAGTCCTCTGACTAGATATAGTTTGTTAATCTGAGAAATCTTTCTCAAACTAGCATGTCCTAATCTTCTGTGCCAGACCCATTGCTCTTCAGAAACAGACATAAGACAAGTCACCTTCTGCTTCTCAAGATCAGAAAGATCAATCTTATAAATGTTGTTCTTTCTCTTGCCTGTAAATAGGATTGAGCCATCCTTCTGACTTACAGCCTTGCAAGACTTTTGATTGAAGATTATATCATAACCATTGTCACTTAATTGACTTATGGACAATAAGTTATGCGTTAATCCTTCTACAAGAAGTACATTAGTTATGGAAGGAGAGTTACCAAGACCTATGGTTCCAGAGCCAGTGATTTTGCCCTTCTGATCTCCTCCAAACTTGACTTCTCCACCTGGTTTAAGCACCAGGTCTTGGAATGTAGACCTTCTTCTCGTCATGTGTCGCGAGCACCCAGAGTCCAGGTACCATGACATTTTGCTTTTTGTCCTCTTTTGCGCCAAAGATATCTGCAATAGGAATAATCTTTTCCTTAGGTACCCACAATTTCTTGGGTCCTTTCTTGTTAGTTCTCCTCAAGTTCTGATTGAACTTGGGTTTAGCAAAATATTTAACAGGAGGAACAACATGATATTTCTTATTCTGAGTTCCATGATATTTCTTAGGTTGTGTCACATGCTTCTTGGTGTGTGTTATGTGAAAACTTTGTGCATGTGATGTGTGCTTAATATCATGGGAGTGGCCAAATTTAAATTGGTTATATAGAGGCTTGTATGATATTTTCATATCATCCACAGATTCAAGCTTGTATGGGATTTCACCCTCATAACCAATGCCAACTCTCTTGTTTCCAGACACAGCATATATCATAGAAGCTAGCTGACTTCTGCCAATACTTCTAGATAAGAACTTCCTGAAACTTAAATCATATTCTTTCAGAATATGATTCACACTGGGAGTGGATTTTTCTGAATCAGAAGGAGATCCAACATTATTGGATAATTTTAAAACTTTTTCTTTTAATTCAGAATTTTCCAACTCAAGCTTCTTAGTTTCAAATTCAAATTGCTTTTTCAGCTTTTTGTATTTGATACTAAGATGAGCTTTTAATTCAAGAAGCTCTGTTAGACTGGAAACTAACTCTTCTCTAGATAGTTCAGAAAATACCTCTTCAGAATCTGATTCTGATGTAGATTCTGATCCATCATCTTCTGTCGCCATCAGCGCAAAGTTTGCCTGCTCTCCTTCAGAGTCCGATCCTGACTCTGATTCAGAATCATCCCATGTTGCCATAAGACCCTTCTTCTTATGAAACTTCTTCTTGGGATTCTCCTTCTGAAGTTTCGGACACTCATTCTTGTAATGTCCAGGCTCATTGCACTCATAGCAGACAGCCTTCTTCTTGTCAGATCTTCTGTCACCAGAAGATTCTCCTCGTTCAAATTTCTTTGAACTTCTGAAGCTTCTGAATTTCCTTTGCTTGCTCTTCCAGAGTTGGTTTACCCTTCTGGAGATCATGGACAGTTCATCTTCTTCTTCAGATTCTGATTCTTCAGGATCTTCTTCTCTAGCCTGAAAAGCGTTAGGGCATTTTTTAACATTAGATTTTAATGCAATAGACTTACCTTTCTTCTAAGGTTCATTAGCGTCAAGTTCAATCTCATGACTCCTCAGGGCACTGATCAGCTCTGCCAAAGAAACTTCATTCAGATTCTTCGCAATCTTGAATGCAGTCACCATTGGACCCCATCTTCTGGGCAAACTTCTGATGATCTTCTTTACGTGATCAGCCTTGGTGTAGCCTTTGTCGAGAACTCTCAATCCAGCAGTCAGAGTTTGAAATCTTGAAAACATCTTTTCAATGTCTTCATCATCCTCCATCTTGAAGGCTTCATATTTTTGGATTAGAGCATGAGCTTTAGTCTCCTTGACTTGAGCATTTCCTTCATGAGTCATCTTCAAGGACTCATATATGTCATGGGCCGTTTCCCTGTTAGATATCTTCTCATACTCAGCATGAGAGATAGCATTCAGCAAAACAGTCCTGCATTTGTGATGATTCTTGAAATCTTTCTTTTGATCATCATTCATTTCGCTTCTCGTGAGCCTTACACCAGTAGCTTTAACAGGATGTTTGTAACCATCCAGCAGAAGATCCCATAGATCAGCATCTAGACCAAGAAAGTAACTTTCCAGTTTATCTTTCCAGTATTCAAAGTTTTCACCATCAAATACTGGTGGTCTAGTATAACCATTGTTACCATTGTATTGCTCAGCAGAGCCAGATGTAGATGCAGCTGGATTTGTTGGAATTTCACCAGCCATCTTTTACTGAAGCGTTTTTCTCTTCCTGAATCTTTTCTAAACACGGTTAAGTGCTTGCACCTTAGAACCGGCGCTCTGATGCCAATTGAAGGATAGAAAAACACTTAGAAAGGGGGGGGGGTTTGAATAAGTGTAGTCTTAAAAACTTGAACGATAAAAATAAATCGCACAGTTATTTTTATCCTGGTTCGTTGTTAACTAAACTACTCCAGTCCACCCCCGCGGAGTGATTTACCTCACCTGAGGATTTAATCCACTAATCGCAACAGATTACAATGGTTTTCCACTTAGTCCGCGACTAAGTCTTCTAGAGTATCCTGATCACAGCCTGATCACTCCAGGAACAAATGCTTAGACACAAGCTACGACTTTCTTAGAGTATCCTGACCACCACGTGATCACTCTAATTACAACTTCTTAGACACAAGCTAAGACTTCCTTAGAGTATCCTGACCACCACGTGATCACTCTAATTACAACTGCTTAGACACAAGCTAAGACTTCCTAGAGTATCCTGATCAACACTTGATCACTCTAGTTACTTACAAATTAATGTAATCAATTCTAAGAGTATTACAAATGCTTCTGAAAAGCTATAATCACAACAGTGATATTTCTCTTAACGTTTAAGCTTAATCTCACTAATATATTACAACAGCAATGTAGTGAGCTTTGATGAAGATGAAGTTTCTGAGCTTTGAGTTTGAGCAGCGTTTCAGCAAGTTAATTGTTAGCAAATCGTCAACCTTGTTTCTCATCAGAACTTCATATTTATAGGCGTTTGAGAAGATGACCGTTGAGCGCATTTAATGCTTTGCGTGTTTCGTACAGCTTTGCATTTAATGTTTCACGCTTTTGTCAACTACCTCGAGCCTTGTTCACGCTGTGTCTACTGACGTTGCCTTTAATAGCTTCCAACGTTCCTTTTGTCAGTCAGCATAGCCTGCCACCTGTACTTTCTTCTGATCTGATGTTTGAATATAATATTTGAATATCATCAGAGTCAAACAGCTTGGTGCATAGCATCTTCTTGTCTTCTGACCTTGAAGTGCTTCTGAGCGTGATACCATGAGAACTTCAGTGCTTCTGCTTCTGATCTCAAGTTCTTCTGATGCTTCCATAGACCCATGTTCTGATTCTGCCTTGACCATCTTCTGATGTCTTGCTAGACCATGTTCTGATGTTGCATGCTGAACCTTCTGAGACAAAGCTTCTGAGCGCTGATTTGTGCATACTCTTTATATATTTCCTGAAATGGAAATTGCAATGTATTAGAGTACCACATTATCTCACACAAAATTCATATCCTTGTTATCATCAAAACTAAGAATATTGATCAGAACAAATCTTGTTCTAACAATTCACACAACACATCATCATGATTTATCATGCACTAGTTCACAAAACCATTTATGAAAATCAACCAACCACTACTACATCCTACATCATTAACAATTACAACCAAACACTATGATTATTTACCAATCATATCGCGCATATAAACAATTATGTGTTTTCATCAACAACACCTCATAACCAATTAATAACAAGCTAACCAAGCCTATACTATCATATAGAACATCCAACTAGCTTCCTAACACTTCGAACGGCGTAGGAAACGGAGCTACGGATCAAAAGTTACAAGGTTTCAAAGTTTGGATAATTGAACATACTACACAACTCATCACTTGATCCTAATAAAAATAATGGGATACTACATACTATGAATCATTTAATTAGATAATAATATAGTTCATTGCGTTAGCTTTCCAACACTTCGAACGGCGACAAAATCGGAGTTACGGTTCAAGAGTTACGAAGTTTCAAAGTTTTGGAAAAACAGAAAAAGCTGTTGTCCGCTTCAGCTCCGCTCAGCGGACCTTCGCAGAGAATTTTCTGCAACAGAACCTCCGCTCAGCGGACCCACCTCCGCTAAGCGGACCTGCGAAAACCCAGAAAAAACCAGAACGGACCAGAACAGTTTTAACCCTCTTATACCCACCAAAACCACTCTAAAACATCATTATAACACCAATACAACACATACAAACCATAGAAACAACCTAACATCAAACTTTTCATGGTTGATTCATCAATATTCCTCAAACCCTAACATTTTATTCAAACTCAATCAAGCCATGGAAATGCAAAAGAAAGCATGATCAATCACCATAACACAACAAGGACATGATTCTATACATACTATCAACTAAAACATGTTTGAATCTTGCTATATCATGAAAACATCACAATTTCTTACAAAACAAGAGAAATGAAAAATATGGAAAGGATGAAGAAGATGAACAAGAACAAAAACAAGAACAAGACTATAAGAATCATACATCCAAGATAAATTACATTCACCCCCTTACCTTTGTTTGATTCTTCATCTTCTCCAAAATCCCCTTCTTCACTTTCTCTCCATCTTTGCTCTTCTTCTTTCTCTCTTCCCTTTCTTTCTCTTCTTTTTCTTTCCATCCTCTTTCCTTTCTCACAAATATCTCCTTCTTATAAGGAAAATATCTATCCCGCGGAAATGGCCAAAATGCCCCTACGCTCAAATATCGTTCAAACGCCCCAAAACGCGGAATATTACCTTAATGATATTTCTAGTACCAAAAATATGAAAACCTTCAATTAAATATAAGTCCGCCATCCCGAACTAATACCGACTGAAACGACTCCAAAAACGGTAAAATTCCAATAGATGTCACAAACGTCCAAATCAAGTATATACTTATTTTCCGGGCGTTACAACGCCAAAGCTTCAACGTGCCCTAGCTATGGCATCTCTCAATTTACACGTCAAACCTTGTATCTAATGCTTGAAACCCATTATAATAGTTCCCCTGAGATCATACAAACAATAAAAAACGTTAGCAACGCGTGGATGAGGAGAATCGAAATCCAAAACTTTACCACACCGGTGTTGTTGGCTGCAATGTTTCAGGATGTTATAGGCTTCGGGGATGATCAGTAAGACCTCCAGGTATGTGTAGGGATACGACTTGAAGCCCAGAACCAATTGAATCTCCTTGTGGAAGAGTTTTGTGAATGCCCTAGTTTTCTCATGAAATTTTGGAATTGTGTGGTTACTTCAAGGGTTAGGGTTTCGTCCCCTTCTCCTTCTGCCCTTGTTAAGAATATATACCACTTTAGATTAGGGTCCAGAGCTTGGCAATTAACCCAACTTTCATGGGAGGAAATTTGATTGACAATTTTTAATCTTTTCTTACTAAATTTGGAAGATCCATCCCCCTCACCATGTATCACGACTATGGGCCCTTGTAGATGTATCTTTGGGCCTTCAAATGATTAAAAGTAGAATCCCATGATTTATTTCACTATTTTGTATTTTATTTTATTTATTTTGCATTTATATGAATAAAATTTAAATAAAATATAAATAAAATACAAAAAGAATAAGAATGATTTTATAGCCTCTTATATATATCATGGATGTGTTTGAAATATGAATTCTAGGCCCATTAGTAAAAAAAACCAAGTTTTGAGCAATTAGGGTTTCATGCACATCTTGAAAATTGCCCAACTTCTATGTCTTGTATCTCCTTCAATATTTTTCATATGACTATGTTCTAGGACATTTTAGGAAGCTTAAAGAGTCCTCTAAATGACCCTTTTGGTTTCATCTCATTTGAAGCTTCCATGCTCAAGTTATGAGCTTTGACCCAAAAGGTGTTTTTGTTGACTTTCTGGAAGACCTATAATGTATTGGACCATATCTCTTGAATGAAGCATTTCTGGCCTTGGCTTGTGAGAGACAAAGTTGTAGAGAATCAAATTTCCTTCAGAATAGGCTTTGAGTGAGGAATTTTTGATACTCCATGTAGAAGTTATGGCAAGTCAAAGTTGAGTTGACTTTCTCCTATAAAAACCCTAATTTGAACCTTTGCATTTGTTCATCTCTGAGTTATTAATGGATCATGATCAACCTTTGATCAAATGATGGATATGACCTCACATACTTGATGTTGACTAAAAATCTTGAAGTTTGACTGTATTTTGACTACAGTTGACTTTTAGGTCAACATAGTCGATTATTGATCATTTGAGCATTTGAATAGGAAATCCTTGGGATTGAAGTTTGATAATGGACATAGAGATGCCTTGAGACATATGGGACATCTTGAGATCCATTTGAGACCTTGAATATTCACAATCTTTGATAAAATGAAAACCCTAATCTTGAGACCCTCGATTAAGAGACTGTTGCTTGAGAAGAACCCTTGAGCCTTGAGTTATTGGAGATGAAATGAGGAAACCTTGATTGAATGTAGGAGGGCAGATTTTGGCGTATGACAGCTGCCCCTGTTCAATCTTCTTAAACCTGAAGAGTCAGATAGGCACGTCTGCCTATCGTGATCTAAAGGTAGAAGATGATTGGACACTGAGAATGCCCCGAAATTTGCATTTGTTGGGAAGAAGTTCTGGAGGAAACGGGCTTACAGATGCCACCCGAGGTGAATACCATTTTTTCAGAGTGTAGAGCAAACGCTTTTGAAAGGGACCTTTGTGTTTTGGTTGTAGCACGGCCTAAAAAGGCAACCCGAATTTTATGCAATGTTATGATGCATGCGATGTATGATGCAGCGAGCTTCTCAAAATAAATGAGAGCGATGTATGTATATGCATTATGCATGAATGAGATATGTTAGTTGAATGATGCATGACTATTAGCTATGTTAGTTGAAGTATGTTAGTAAATTTTGGAGAAGAAAAATAAAACCTTTGTTTGTTATTGATGATGTTTTGGAGAATATCACTGCCGAGGGACTCACGTGATAAACCCAATTGAAGAAACCTTTGAAAATCTTATGCTCGAGCGTGAGAGAAAAGAACCGTCCTGCCAAAGCCTGAGTCTTACATAGCGAGGACTTGTAAGAGGGATCACTTGCTATGATTCTAACAAGCTTACCTGCACCATTAGGATGATTTGCTAGGGTTATAGCAAACTCACCTGCACCATTAGGATAATTTGCGAGGGTTATCGCAAACTCACCTGCACCATTAGGATTATTTGCTAGGGTTATAGCAAACTCACCTGCACCATTAGGATAATTTGCGAGGGTTATCGCAAACTCACCTGCACCATTAGGATAATTTGCAAGGGTTATCGCAAACTCACCTGCACCATTAGGATAATTTGCGAGGGTTGTCGCAAACTCACCTGCACCATTAGGATAATTTGCGAGGGTTATCGCAAACTCACCTGCACCATTAGGATAATTTGCGAGGGTTATCGCAAACTCACCTGCACCATTAGGATTATTTGCTAGGGTTATAGCAAACTCACCTGCACCATTAGGATAATTTGCGAGGGTTATCGCAAACTCACCTGCACCATTAGGATTATTTGCTAGGGTTATAGCAAACTCTCCTGCACCATTAGGATAATTTGCGAGGGTTATCGCAAACTCACCTGCACCATTAGGATTATTTTCCCTGGTTCGGACAAATTTCGCCTACACCATTTGGATTATTTGCCCTGGTTCGGACAAATTTCACCTGCACCATTAGGATCACTTGTCATAGTTCTAACAAGTTCACCTGCACCAATAGGAGTCACTTGCCCTGGCTCGGACAAGTTTACCTGTATGAAAAAGATTCACTTGCTATAGCGCTAGCAAGTTTATCCATATAAAATCCTTGACGGTATCCTGTAGATGTATGAAGATCATGCTCGCGACTCGAGGGTCAGAAAGAAAACGATATGTTTAGGAACTCACGACTCGAGGGTCGGGAAACACAGCAATCACAACACGAGGGTTTGAAACTCACGACACGTGGGTCGGAAAACACACCTATCACAACACGAGGGTTGGAAACTCGCGACACGTGGGTCGGAAAACACACCTATCACAACACGAGGGTTGGAAACTCACGACTCGAGGGTCGGAGACTGGACTTTCGTAGTATTTGAATGTGCTAGATGATATGCATATGCTAATGCGTGTAATCCCGAGATTTTATCTCCTTAAACCCATTGAACTTGTTTAATCCATGTTTGCCCCTTTGAATTACTCCACTCCTTTAACCTTTTGAGGTTCTCCATGTCTTTCACCTTTTGCAATTCGCACATTTAACCTTTTCGAGGTTCTCCACACCTTTAACCTTTGTGGTTCTCCACACCTTATGGATTTGATATCCCATGCCCCAATGTTTAGTGGAAAAAGGTGCCTATGATCTCCAAGCTATGAAGGAAGTGCCCCGGGAAATAACCTTGTCATATGCTTTGACGTTTAGATTTAAGGGTATGCCCTTGATCTCCAGGATATGGAGGGCTATCCATAGTGTTCTATCCTTTTGAATTTGAATTCTTCCCATGTTTGACATGCCCCTGTTTATGATTGCTTCGAGGTGTGCCCCAAGTCGATTAAACCTTAAGAAGAATGCCCCTAGTGAATAGGATGTTTGATTGTATGCCTCTGTTACCCTTGAAATTTTGCCCCTGTTTAGGAGAACCCCCTAGATGTGGTTCCCCCCCATTCCAGAGTCTTTATTAGAAATGATCGCCTTTGGTTAAACCAAATTCGAGATCTCCTCGATGCTAAGTGTATATTCGTAGATGACGCTGTATCCTTTGAGAAGTAACTCCAATGCGATGCGTATGCAAGTTTTGAAGTCGAAGTCCGTTATGAATTAGGACTGGATGATTAGAAATGGATGCTTAAAGAAGCGTAGTAGTTAGGAATAGTTTTAACAAACATAGGAGTCGGTATAACAAAATCTTGCTAGTATGCTTTCATGGTTAACCTTGCCTCAATTAGGAATTTTGAATGTTATAACTTGGCCTGGTTCACGGTTTTAAGAAACAATGGATATAAGGCTCAAAATTTATATAACCCACCCCTTTCTCCTTGATGTTCTCCAAATCCTAGGAATTTGCCTAATCCAATGATTGCGCTTTGTTTGCAAGAGAATCGTTTCAGCTTTGATGTTGAGCAGAAGCCTTAGTAGAGATCCAAGCACTGAAAAAAAATGTCGTAGAGATCCAAGCATTGATGATTTAGAAGTCACAAGATTATCCTTTGTATTTCGCCTTTGTTTTTATCCCTTATTTTTCCTGAACCAACTCACTTCGAGTTTGATCCATCGGGATGCCCTAAATTTTGCCTAAGTCATTTTTGCTTTCTTTAATGAAATTTTCCGTTTTGACTTAGCGGGTGTTTTCCTTTTGAAGGCTCCTTTTGAGATTGGACTTTGAATATTGTGACTGCCATGTCGAATTTGATTTGTAAGCTTCGACTTTGATACGTCCTCGATCTTGAATGATGTATTGAGGAAGAAGATTGTTGTGAATGTTATCTCCATTGCTACCTAATTCTTGGATGAATGCGAGGAAGAAGATATGCTTGAAACTTTTCTTGATCCTTATGCTTGAATCCTTGCTCGGATTGACTGATTCTCTTCACAACCAAAACACACCATTGAATTAATCGAAAATCAAGGTTGATTTGAAAAGTAGAAAAAAACTCCAACTCCTGGCTCGAGGGGGTGACGAGGGATTAACATCCTTATATCTCCACTATTTGGGAATTGAAATAATGCCTGTACATCCTCGGCTCGGTCTTACCTTGAAAGCATACGTTCAACGGGACTTAGTTACTTGTATTCGTCATTCTCCCTTCCATTTGTTAATAATCCTAAATTTGAAATTGAAAATAGCATAGAAGTGTGTGAATGGAAAGTCGTAGTAGTGACCGAGTGAATTGACTCCAAAACCTGCATGGTCATCCCATTAGAATTGCTAATCCGAAGGTACAACTTTTATCCTGAGTAGCACTTAGCGATCATAAGGGTCGCGATTATGAGCATGACAAGACCTATTGATCCTAGGGACAATCTCCTTTGTAAATCCGCTGATCTTGTTTTACTCCTTAGTTCTTAGACCTGTAGAAGTAAAGGGTAACCTCGAATTCTCCTTGGGCACGTCAAACCTGTCGGGGATAAATTGTTAGCGGTGGGTTTTCGTCGTATCGGAACTTCATGAGTTTCCTTTGACTGAACCTCTTTTGCTTTTCCAAAGGATCACACCATTTGTAACCTTCAAAATTTGTAGATTGATAGAGAGAACCTATGACCCTTTTGCCCCTTGGTGTGGAGTTAACACACGTCGCCTTCTCTCCATCGTAGTTATGCATCTTTGTTTAGGATTTTGCCCCAGTTGGACTAATCCTTGCCCCCAGGTTATCGTAGAGTGTCCTTGTAAGTTTGATATGTTCTAAGATGAACCCTTTTGTGACTAGATACATCTTGAGTGTATCTATGAGGGAACTTCTTTGTTGAACTAATCCTTTCTCGATGACAACCTTTATTGTATTTACAAACCCGTTACGGAAAGGCATGGACATGCGGCTGCCATGATGAAAGGCAACTTTTTTTCTTTGGTAAGACTAAGATCATTCTCGATAATTTATCCTCCTTTCTCCATAGTCTACGACCCTTATGATTTTTTGTGAGTCTCGGGAAATCGGCTAGCGCGGTAGGTGCGGATGCGGGTGAGGATAGAAATGCAAATGTATGACTGCATGAAAATGCGAATGCATGGATATGCGAGATACTCCTTGTATTATAACTCCTTGTATGCAATGTAGACGCGTGACAGATGTAACCTTAAGGATAGCCTATGTGGATTTAGGGATGACATTTGACCCTAGTGAAATCCTTGAAAGATAGACGTTATTACACGCCAATGGAAATCCCTTAGATTAGGGAATATGCAGAAGGTAGCGGCTGGTGACCGTTCATGACAGTCACCAAATCTCATGGCCATCGAGAGGCTGTTCGACGTGTACCAATGAAGTTGTCCTTGGTGGGAAGGTTCTCTATGCGGAACACAACATATATAAGGATGATATCGGATGAAGTGAAATTCCTAAGGCTAGGGATGAAAGATGTATAGATGGGAATCCAAACCCTACAAGTTAGAGGGTGCGCGGAAACAAGCATGGAGTGACCGTTCAGGACCGTCACCAGATCTCATAGCCATCGAGAGGCCAATCGAACGCATGCTAATGAAGTTGTCCTTCGGGGAAGGACGCGTCGTTGTGAAAACACATGGATGTAAAAGAAAATCCCTATAGGCTAGGGAGTACGTAGGAGTAAGCACGGGGTGACCGTTCAAGACAGTCACTAGATCTCATGGCCATCGAGAGGCCAATCGACGTATGCTAACGAAGATGTCCTTCGTACAAAGGATGCGATTTTGGAATTAGAATCCCTATAGGCTAGGGAGTGCGTAGATGTAGGCACGAGGTGACCGTTCAAGACAGTCACTAGATCGCATGGCCATCGAGAGGCCAATTGACGTGCGTAAACGAAGATGTCCTTTGTGGGAAGGACACATAGTTGTAAGAGCACAAAGATATAAAAGGAAACTCCCTACAGGTTAGGGAGTGCATAGATGCAAGCGCGGGGTGACTGTTCATGACAGTCACTAAGTCTCATGGCCATCATGAGGCCAATCAACGTGCATAAATGAAAGTGTCCTTCGTGGGAAGGACATGGTCTTAGAAATAGAGTCCCTGTAGGCCTGGGAACGCGTAGGAATACCTACAAAAAATTAAAATGCAAGGCATTCGCAGTATATAAATTGCACATATATATTAAGCACGTAAGCACATAAGCCATAGGTTCATAGGTTCGACGTAACGGCTTAGGGTGCCTACCCTTCCCATTGGTATGTTCTAGAAGGTCTCATGGGGTCGTTCGTAGCCGCCGAGACTTTTTGTCTCTTTGGATGTTAGAACAACTCATTTATCCATGAGGTTCGAGTTTTAGGGGTAGGTTCCTAGAGAGATCAGCCAAATACCAAGTCCAGCCCTCAACAAGGTCAAGCCTCGTATCAGACCTTTCCGGATATTCAACCCACTCTGAGTGGAATTATAATAAGACTCGTAGGCGATGTAATTCCCCTCTGGTCTTAAATATAATTCCCACGCTTAGGCTTAACAACAATATATATATCCCAAATATACAGAAAAATAACAAATATTCAAGTAAACAAATATTTAATTAAATTACTGTAAATAAATGACATTGCTGTATATAAATGAAATTGCGAATAAATAAATAAATGAATAAAATTTAAATATTTATATATAAAAACCATAAACCCTAATCTAAAACTCTAGAAATGGCAAATTAGCCAAACCCTAAAAATTCGCCAAAACCCTAAATGATTCGCCAAAACCTAAACCCTGCCAAAACCTAAAGGAGCATAATAATTCACCATTATAGTTATCCCCAGCAGAGTCGCCAGCTGTAGCAACCTGCCCTAAAAATTAGCTTTTAGAGTCGCCACCTATTCTGAAGGGCGAATAGGAAATCCTACGCAGTATAGAGATCGGGTTAAGTTATTATAATCAGGTCGAGGAAAGGTGTTAGGCACCCTCAACCCTTTCCTATTGGCTTTGAATCTAAGGGGCAAGTTTTATGGCTAACATAAAGAAAGATGACAGACAATTAATAGAGTTAAAGGCTAATTATTTGAACATGATTAGAGTTTGGAGGAGGGGGACTCGCCTTGGTTATCCAAGTGCCTACGTATCTCCTTAGGGAGAATCAGAGTCAACATAGTTCGGGCACAGGATTGTATGCCTTAGAATTGATTATGGAGGTGTTTGAAGTTGTTTTAAAGGCTTTTTGAATGACCTATCGTAGTTTTTGAAGTTGTGATTTGAAAGGCTTTTTGAATTGCCTGATTGAAAAGGATGAAAATCCGTAGTATCGTGGTTTAGTGTGTTTTAGGTTTGGGCGTACAACCCTGATTTGATATGGCACCGTTAGATGCGATGACCAATAGATTTGGTCAGTATAGCTAACGTATTATGGGGCATTGCTGGTTACTCAGATCGATAGATTGATCGTCGCGGGCAGCAAATTGAATGTGTTTTAAATTTGTAATTAAGTTAAAGATTTTATCACTTTTATCTCTCGTCTAATGCGACTAATCGATTTAGTCGGGTCGAGGAGAGAATTAATTGAGGATTAATATTTTGCCAAATGGCAATGGGATTGGGCAAACCCTAATGTATGGGTAATCTTTCTAGGTTTTTTATAATTTCGTAATTAGAAATAATTAAATAAATTAATCGACATAATCGAATAATCGGAAAAATACTCCTAATGTTAATTATTAGCCTAATCCTATTTTATTATCTAATTCTAATTAAATTAATTAATTCACTTAAACCTAATTATCTAATATTTATTCTAAATAAATAATAAAAACAAATAAAAATATTAATATAGAAAACCTGGCAGTTATCCTGTGTTGTTCCTTTGTGAGGGTGCATGGTGCACCTTAAATCCTGGTACGTTAGATTGGACCATAGGAGATCTTGTGGCTGTATGCTGAGGGTTTATTGTAGACTACGTGGACTTGGCCGCATGGGATCCGAGACCGACAACAATTGTGAAAAAATAAGAAAACTGGCGCTCCTGGGTCTCGAACCCACGTTCCCAGTGTAACCAAACGCCCCTTCTTTTGCCAAGTGAACTGTGTATGATAATTGTTAATACACCAAGCAAAAATAAAGAAATATTAAGTTATGTGTTAGTTGGAACAAGTCACAAGGGATCAAGACTGGGCCCCAGTATCTGCAGCATGATCCAATAGGAAGCAGAGAGAGAATGCGCGCCGGTTGACTGACCAATCAATCCCCTCAGAAATTCCACGCGAGCGTTGACCACCTCCTGGTTTGTTTTCAGCCACCGCCTGCGACGGAGCCCTTCGTCTTCTCCGATAGCCACCCTATCTCTCAACCTGCAAAACAAATTAAACGAACAGCAAAAGGAACCCTTCCCGAACGAAATTTTCTCCTGATTCCAAATATACCAATGGTTTGTCCTAAAACGTCTCGAAAAGATGAATACGACGCCAAAGCTTCAACGTTCCCTAGCTATGGCATCTCTCAATTTACACGTCAAACCTTGTATCTAATGCTTGAAACCCGTTATAATAGTTCCCCTGAGATCATACAAACAATAAAAAAAACATTAGCAACGCGTGGATGAGGAGAATCGAAATCCAAAACTTTACCACACCGGTGTTGTTGGCTGCAACGTTTCAGGATGTTATAGGCTTCAGGGATGACCAGTAAGACCTCCTGGTATTTGTAGGGATACGACTTGAAGCCCAGAACCAATTGAATCTCCTTGTGGAAGAGTTTTGTGAATACCCTAGTTTTCTCATGAAAGTTTGGAATTGTGTGGTTGCTTCAAGGGTTATGGTTTCGTTCCCTTCTTCTTCTGCCCTTGTTAAGAATATATACCACTTTAGATTAGGGTCCAGAGCTTGGCAATTAACCCAACTTTCATGGGAGGAAATTTGATTGAAAATTTTTAATTTTTTCTTTCTAAATTTGGAAGATCCATCCCCCTCACCATGTGTCATGACTTTGGGCTCTTGTTGATGTATCTTTGGGCCTTCAAATGATTAAAAGTAGAATCCCATGATTTATTTCACTATTTTGTATTTTATTTTATTTATTTTGCATTTATATGAATAAAATTCAAATAAAATATAAATAAAATACAAAAAGAATAAGAATGATTTTATAGCCTCTTATATATATATATATATATATATATATCATGGATGTGTTTGAAATATGAATTCTAGGCCCATTAGTAAAAAAACCAAGTTTTGAGCAATTAGGGTTTCATGCACATCTTGAAAATCGCCCAACTTCTAAGTCCTGTATCTCCTTCAATATTTTTCATAAGACTATGTTCTAGGACATTTTACGAAGCTTAAAGAGTCCTCTAAATGACCCTTTTGGTTTCATCTCATTTGAAGCTTCCATGCTCAAGTTATGAGCTTTGACCCAAAAGGTGTTTTTGTTGACTTTCTGGAAGACCTATAATGTATTGGACCATATCTCTTGAATGAAGCATTTCTGGCCTTGGCTTGTGAGAGACAAAGTTGTAGAGAATCAGATTTCCTTCAGAAGAGGCTTTGAGTGAGGAATTTCTGATACTCCATGTAGAAGTTATGGCAAGTCAAAGTTGAGTTGACTTTCTCCTATAAAAACCCTAATTTGAACCTTTGCATTTGTTCATCTCTGAGTTATTAATGGATCATGATCAACCTTTGATCAAATGATGGATATGACCCCACATACTTGATATTGACCAAAAATATTGAAGTTTGACTGTATTTTGACTACAGTTGACTTTTAGGTCAACATAGTCGATTATTGATCATTTGAGCATTTGAATAGGAAATCCTTGGGATTGAAGTTTGATAATGGACATAGAGATGCCTTGAGACATATGGGACATCTTGAGATCCATTTGAGACCTTGAATATTCACAATATTTGATAAAATGAAAACCCTAATCTTGAGACCCTCGATTAGGAGACTGTTGCTTGAGAAGAACCCTTGAGCCTTGAGTTATTGGAGATGAAATGAGGAACCCTTGATTGAATGTAGGAGGGCAAATTTTTTGGGTATGACAATATGCATTGCATCTCATGAATACATTATTAAAAATATTCTGCTACATAATTTCAAATGTTAGCGACACGAAGAATCTGCACAGGGTACGACTAATGACTAACAGTTATCCCAACAGACAAGATCATTCCTGAAGCAATGTATACAAGGGGAATGACACGCTTTGCCCAATCCATCTGGGGCAATTAAGTTAAGATTCCAAGAATCTCTCAAAAATGCCAATCAATCTAGGGGCAACCAGGTCAGGATTCCGAGAATCTCTCAAAGAATGCCAATCAATCTGGGGCAATCAGGTCAAGATTCCAAGAATCTCTCAAGATTCCAAACAACCAGGGGCATGCACCTAAGTGGGTCTGAAGTTACTTCCCGATCATTCAGGGGCATCATACTAAGTACTAGGGGCATGTCACCCATAGTACGCATATCATAAGGTCCTCGCGAGGCGAATCTCTTTAAATTCCCTAATAGTTGGGGCAAAGCTATGCAAGGCATGTTCAACACTTCGATCAATACTCATTGGTGTTTTCCAATCAGTACAAGTCCAGGAATAGCAAGAGCTATAAATCACTGGGGGCAATACTCAAAACATTCATGCCTTCCCACAAAGCCGGTTACACAGGATCATATCCCCATAGAGTAATAATTAGGAAGATATCTTCAAATGTTCTTGTCCCGACAAAGACTTAGTTCCTCAATAGAGTTTACATCTTCGACATTGCCGATTCTCCGAAACTTTGCTCTCCTCCAACATGGGTTATTAATATCTCTTATCCCCAGTCAGGGTATATCAAAGCTATTGTTCATCCCCAAGCGAAGATCAAAAAATCCCCAACTGGATATCCTCGAATAGACGACAGGAATTCTCAATCCCCTTGTCATTATCTCCAGCAACATACATAAATTTATTTTCTAAACTAGCAATATGCTTCGACTATATAGTCCATCCCTGCATCATTCATGAATACACGCATAACATACAATACCCTCGTTTATTTCGAGAACCTCATCACACAATACATGCATCATGACATTGCATAAAACTAATCTTTCCTTTTCAGGTCGCTTCATAATCAAAAGAACATTATCATCCAGACACGGTGTAAAGAAGATCATATCAACGAATCTTAACACTCATTCAAGATAAATACAATTCTGACGCTTCATTCCGGGTCTTTCTTCAAAGATAATTCAGAAACAATCAAAGAATTTCTTATACTGTCTAGTAACCTTTCTAGGTAGTCTTCTCTAAGACGTTTCTTATCCTTTCTAGGAACCTTTCCAGGTAGTCTTCTCTAAGACGTTTCTTATCCTTTCTAGGAACCTTTCCAGGTAGTCTTCTCTAAGACGTTTATTATGCTTTCTAGGAACCTTTCTAGGTAATCTTTTCTAAGATGTTTCACATCCTTTCTAGGAACCTTTCCAGGTAGTCTTCTCTAAGACGTTTATCGTCCTTTCTAGGAACCTTTCTAGGTAATCTTTTCTAAGATGTTTTCATATCCTTTCTAGGAGCCTTTCTAGGTAGTCTTGTTTAAGACGTTTCATATCCTTTCTAGGAGCCTTTCTAGGTTGTCTTGTTTAAGACGTTTCATATCTTTTCTAGGTGTTCTTGTTTAAGAATATATCTCAGCCTCTTTAGGTAATCTTCTTTAACATATTTATCCAATATTTTCTAAGACAACTCTTGCCCTTTTAAGGAGCTTTTTTAGTCAGTCTTCTCTAAGACAATTCTTCCTGACATTGTCCAAAGCCTATTCTTCTTTACATCAGTCTTATCTCCTTTGTTTGAACTCATTCAGGTAGATTCCTTTAAGACGTCTCTATCATAGCCTTCTTTAAGCCAGTGATCTACCCTTTCGAGGAACCTCTCCAGTTAGTCTTATGTAAGACGTTACTTCATTTTGATGAATCTCTCTTTCCAGATACAACCAAGGCGTATGTTTCAGTTTGAAAAGCATCTACTTTAGACAAACACCTGGATGGCATCTTTTATGCCCACCCCCAACAATACTCTCTGAGCATCTAAATGGCATCTTTAAGCCCATCTCCTACAAAAAGTCCCTATCTCGGCAAGGGCAAATTTCTTGGTATTCTAGTGTTCAATCCTCTTCCACCTTCAGATTTCGACAGGCACACAGGCCAATCTATATCTTCAGGTTTAAGAAGATTGAACAGGGGCAGCTGTCATACCCCAAAATTTGCCCTCATATACTTACGAATGCCAGTTTATTTCAAATAAATGAATTGGCACAGTTGGTAAGGATTTGAGGTTAAAAGGTACAAGAGCGAGAGGTCCCGGGCTCGAATCCCACTTCTAACATTTTCTCTTTTACTTGCTTTTTAATTTTAGTTCTAACTTTATTTCCATTTATTCAAAAATCACAAAAATTGCATTTTTTTATCATTTTAATTTTAATTTTCGTACTAATTAAGTTCTGTAATACGGTGAACTGACTTTTTAATCGAAATGTCGCGGTTAGCAAGAGTCGCCACCGACTTTTATTTTATCCAATTGGAAAGAAAGGCTAAAAGAACAGAAAAACACCTTTTTAAAAGATTTTGAGTTCGGGGGGTAATTTATACAAAGGGAAGGTGTAAAGCACCCTTTGTATCCATGGTTATCCATGGGCTCTTAATTGCTTAGCTCACTTTGTTTTCAAAATGTTTGAATTGTTTGAAAAGTAGGGTGTGAATAGAAATTTGAATAAGAACTTTAGCTTGTAAATAAGCGTAGTCTTTTTGAAAAGTATTTGAAAATTAGTGGGAAAAAGAGTTTGAATTTGAATTTGAATTGAGCAAGCAATTAGTAGCAACTACCCTAAGTTTGAAAAAACGTTCTTTTAGCTTTCCAGGCGAAAGGATCTATCCATACCATAAGAGGGAAGGAAGTCTTTCAATTGGATGGTAAGGGTCATCGAGAAATCGTTTGCCATAAAACTGTCCCATGCCATAAAGAAGGCAGGTAGTCTAAGGGAAGGATATAATAGTCATTTTATCTGTTTAAGCATCATGCGAGGATGGATACCTTAGCAATAGGGACAATCATTTTTATAAGGCAACATCGAGGGAGTTTCAATAACTTTGAAGGCAACATTGCTTTAGGTATCCTCGGAATCGAGGGACTTGACTAGTTAGTATACTTAAAGGCAACAAGGCAACAATATAAGGCAACAGGCAATAAGAAGGGTTACCCTAAAGGTGTGTGGGTGCACAATCACGTGGTTAACTTTAATGACATTTATCTTATAAGTTAGTGATCTAAGTTCAGTTAATAATCTTGCACTCCCTAGGATTACTAACCACGCAGTTTGTAAAATGGCAGAAATTAAAGACAGGAATTAAAACCTACACTATTACAATAAACACCTGCGGGGATGGGGAAATTAAAAAAGCGAAAACCCTTATAGGGTATGTTATACCCCAAAATTTGCCCGCATCTTTTTCAGAGAGAAGACAACAGACTTCTGTCTAAAAATTGGGAGTTTCATATAATCTTGGATTTTATTTCGTAAATTTCCTGATTTTATGAATACTCAGCTTTTAGAAGGTTTTATACGGTATTTTGGTTTGCTGTTGAATTTATTCTTACACAAATGCCAAATACTGTTTATCACTTCACACACGCTGTTTATTTGAGATTTATTTTTAGATAAATAATACTGACGCAATTGGTACAAAATTAAATTTTGCAGGCGCAAAGTCCGGGGATTCAGACTGTATTGGTAACAATTAAATTATTATTAGTTTTTGTTTCCCACTAATTTTTGTACTATACTATTGTTTTCAAATATTTTCCTTTCTTTTCAAATCTCTTTCTTTCAAATCAAATCCTAACTTTATTCCATACATCTTTCTTTTCAAACCCTACCATACACTTTCTTTCAAATCCTACTACCACTCAAATTTTCCTTTTTTGTACGGTATCACTTCATTCCCCAACGTCTCTATCCTTCTTTTCACTCTATAAATACCCCTCATTTTTTCCATAAATTCTCACATCAAATTTCACTCATTTCCAAAATTTCTATCTCATAATTATTTTCTCTTCTTCCCCGGCAAAAATGGCAAAGTGGATGGATACGTTTTTTCTTATGGTCATCACTGTTTTGGTAGTGATCATGTCCTTTTTCTGTCTGCACAGTCCTGAAAAATGCGGACCTGGGATACTTACACTCCCGTGCATCTATATGTTGTTATTTATAGCATGGGTTTTTAATCATCATATTTAAAGTTTGTCGTATCTTTCGCTTTCAAATAATGTACCGTTCATTATATTTGTCGTACTGTTCGTTATATTATGAATATTTGTACTGTCAGTATTAAATATTGTATTGTCTGTCGTACCGTCGTTTAATTATCAAGATAATATTATGTGTGTTTATTGCTAGTTAAATATTTATTTTTCTGTGCATTAAATGTTTTTTAAGATTATTATCGGTAATTTCGTTCGCGTACGGTATATTTTAAATTATTTTGTTTGTGTTTTTCTAAAAACTCAGGTAAATAAATTTTCACCATTAACACAACAAAAAACAAAAAGAAAAAATTAACTTTAACTGTTGAGTTTTCACTTTAAACTGTTACGTTAATGCCCGGACAGCCAGTTAACAGTCAAACCCGCTGACAGCACGATTCTCCGTGTTTTGTACCATCAATCAAGTCAATCTTTTGCATTTCAAAATTCCAAGATTTTTGTTCTAGAAGTCTTCTGATAATCACATGATCAGCAGAGACTCAACACTGCACAAAAATCAGGTACGCTTAACTGTCTCCTACACAAACAGTCCCTAACTAGACTAATTTCGAATTTTTAGTTTAAGCTAATTTCAATCCAAACTAAACATTCAGACATCTTCCTCAAGTATCACTGAACCTATCCAAATCAATTTCAAGCTTTGAAACTCACTGAATCGAGCACTATAGCCCACGGTTTGTTCAAACATAAACCACCCCGTGTCTGATTATTCATGCATATTCAATAAGATGTGATCCCATATTTGTGTTTAGTTTGGTGTTCTGATCATTTCTGGAAGTTTAATTGAGGTTTGGATGCTTGTACACGAAGTTGCCATTCTAGGGTTCGTGAGCTCCATTTTAGGATTATTCGATTTAGGCAAAATTAGGAGAAACTAAGGGCATATTTGAACTCAGGGGACAATTTTAAGTTGAACCATGGTCTCCTAAATAATTTATCTTGCTTGTATGAAGTTTTGACATGTGCAGGTCTTGTAGCTACGGACGAAAACCGTCACTAAAGGCTTTACCTACAGTTGCAGAGCTTTAGCCACGGAAGAGAGGAAGAAGATGATTAGGTGTCCCAATCTCATTGGCTGGAAAACGCGCGCGTGGATTTTTAAATCCAGCCAGACTCTGTGCTTGCCATCCACGCATATGCCATGTGCCCTCAACATCTGAACCATCAGATCAACTTGCCAGCTCATCCAACGCTTATGACATGCTAGTCCTTACCTTGGACTCTCCAGCCAACCACACTTGATCATTTTTTTTATTTTCTATTTTATTTAGTTTTCTTTGCAAAATTATTTAAAAATAGTTTTAAAAATCAAAAAAAATATAATAACAATATTCTTAAGTTGATAAAATAATATATTATTTTTTGACATAAAAACATGTTATTTTTCTTCATAATTAAAATATTTTGTTTAATTAATTAGATAATATTGTTATATTTATCTTTTAATTATTTCTAACCCATCAAAAAAATCAGAAAAAATATTTTCATTTATTTAAATTAGGTTTATATATTATAAACTAATTTTTTACATATTTAGAATATTTTTCTCTTTAAGCTTAATTTATGTGTATAATTATTTGTATAATTATATGTTAATTAACTTAATAACCTCAAAAACAATTTCAAAAATCCTAAAAAAATTTAATTTAATTTTAAAATTAATTGACACACAATTTGGACATATTTTAGACTTAATTTTTTTAGGTTTAAATTTTATTTCTAATTCCTAACATTTTAATTAAATTAATCATGCATTAATTTTAATTAAAATCAACCATTCAAAAATATTCTCCCTTTATCTTATTGCAATTTAAATTCATAGATAAGTGTATAGGTTGTCAAATTCATGTAAATAGCGTAGTTTACATTTCTCGCACAATTGATGTAATAGCGTAGATTTATTTTTCGCACTTTACATTCCGCATTTTAATTTCTGTACATATAAAACTGCGTGTGTGTCAAGAATAACAATTGAAGCGCTAGATCACTAATCTCAAAGAAAAATAATATCTGAAACAAAACACAATCACACTTGCACCTCTTAGGGTAATCCCTGTTACTCTTTTCAAAATCAATTCTTCTGTTTCAAATGCAATTCAAATTTCTTTCTGTATCCGGTCAAAGAAAACTTTCTAAAAGAAATGGGAAAGGACCTTATAAACTTAGGGTATATCTCCTAATTGCTTGCTCAATCAAAAACAACAAAAGCTTTTCCACATCACTGTTTTACAAAACAAACTTTCAAAAGACTACACTTTGTATACATCCAAACAAGGATCATTATGAAGTTAGAAAATCTTTTTTTCAAACTATCAAAATATCTTTCGAAAGATGGAACACTTTGTATACATCCGCACAAGGATCATTACAAAGTTAAATTCTTTACAAAAGTATTTAAAACCACATACAAGCATTTCAAAGCAAGACAAATGATTCAAACAAGTGAGCTAAGCAATTAAGAGCCCATGGATAATCATGGATACAAAGGGGTGCTAACACCTTCCCTTTGTATAACCTACCCCCGAACCCAAAATCTCTTTAAGATCTTTTTCTGTTTCTTTTATAAACCTTTCCTTAAATTGGATAAAATAAAAGTCGGTGGCGACTCTCTGATTTTCACAAACTCAAAAATAAAAGAAGAGTCAGTTTGTATCCCACAAAAAACCGAGGCTTACAGAACTGGCGACTCTGCTGGGGAATTCAAAAACAAAATGTTTTCAAAAGGGGTTACCTTAGAGTTTAGATCACTTCGATGTTTTCAATTGCTTGTCTTGTTTGCTCTATTTTTCAAAAGTTTGTTTGGGTATTTACTTGTGTGAAAGATTCTAACCCGAATCTCGAGATACCTTAAGTATGTGACAATAGACCAAGGAACCTGTACGGCATGTACCGATACGGTTGATTTGGTAGTCACCATTAGTGCGACACTTTGGTCTGTACTGATATCCCTTGAAAACGATCGAGTATGTTAGGCTTCCGAAATGTCATTAAGCACTAATTTGCCTTAGAACCTTTAGTTGAACTTGACTTGTGGCCTACTAAGTGACTGGCTTTGAAATTGATCAAAGTTGGTTATCCTCGAGGAATGTTTTGATCGACCGTCCGAGTGCCGTATTGAGATGTTGTCTCCAAGGATCATAGAACCCGAATGCCATTTTAAGACAGGTTTAAACCAACTCAGCTTCAGTGGGGAGGGTATCACCTATGAACCTCATGCAAGCATTTAAACCTAAGGCTATTGTTTGATTTGTTTGTGTTTTCCACATGTTTGACATCATGACATCATAAGCATCATAAAACATATTCATTTTCTCACTAATCATTTCAAGGATCGAAGAGTTTACCTTTGTTCTGTTGTTGCAGGTAATGGCTCCCGCTACCAGTGATTATATCCGGATCAACATCTCAACAGTACCATCTGAACTTAAGGACTTAATATCAGAATTTCCCAGAAATGCTCAATACACCGAAAATCACGGTCACCTACTCCATTTGGTTACTTCAAAATTTGAAGAAGTCATGATACGAGTCCTGTTCCAATTCTTTGATCCCGAACATCATTGTTTTACATTTCCTGATTACCAGCTAGTGCCCACCTTGGAGGAATTCTCTGAATTAATTGGGCTACCTGTTCGAGATCAATTACCTTTCACTGGTTTAGAAAAAATTCCAAAGCCTGAAATCATTGCTGCTGCCTTACGTTTACGAAAGTCAGAAATCGAGTCTAATTGGGAAACAAAGAGTGGAGTCAAGGGTTTGCTTGCTAAGTTCTTAATGGGAAAGGCTCGATCACTTTTAAAAGATAGAAGTTACCAAGCTTTTGAAGAAGTTGTGGCTCTTTTGATTTATGGGTTGGTTTATTCCCTAATCCCGACCAATTAATAAGTGTGCACGCTATCAACATTTTCTTAACCCGCAATCCGGTACCTACTTTGCTGGGAGACATTCTACATTCTCTACAAACTCGTACCATGAAGAAACGAGGAACTCTTATGTGCTGTGTCCCACTACTGGCTAGATGTTTTACATTACACCTTCCCCGATCAGTATTGAGAAACGAGCAAAGGATGCAATGGTCTCGCAGGATTATGTCTTTGTATCATTCAGATATCCGGTGGAACAACTTCTTTCAAAAAGACATCACCCTCATTGACCATTGTGGGGAGTACCCTAATGTGCCACTCCTTGGCATTAGGGGAGGCATCACCTACAACCCCTCTCTAGCTTTACGCCAATTTGGATATGCACGAAGATACGGTCCTCACGACATGATTATTCATGGCATTGTGTTCGACTACGAAAATGATTCCCAAAGATATCGACGAAGGTTTATACATGCTTGGGGCAGTGTCTACAAAGTAGAAAGTAGGACTTTAGGACAATGGAATTCTATTCCCATGGAACCTTACCTCAGATGGGTGCGTGCTCGTGCTCAGAAGATCATCATGCCATATCCTGCTATCCTACCTGTGACTATTGAGCCAGAAGTCGAAGGGGACGAACCTCGAGTTATTCTACATCTGGACATGTCGACTGACCTGGAAGAGCTGCAGAAATCTTGGGTTCAACTAAAAGGAGAAAGAGACACCTTCAAAGCACACTGTCAATATTATGAGAGAAAAGTGTTGGAGCTCACCAGACAACTCCAGGAAGAACAGCAGATCAACACGTTCTTGGGTGCAAAGAGAAAGCGTCCATGGGAAACTTGAAGGATCTTTTATTTTGTTTTATATTGTAAGCCCGAAAGAGGCAGAGAAAAGAAAAAAAAGTGAAACAAAAGAAAAAAGAGAAATAAATTGTTTGACTAATAAATGTTTGTTTCTCTCTTGTTTAAACAAATCTAAAGTCTAAGATCCTTGAAAACATTGCATATACATTTCATTCATAAACATTGCATAACAGGTTCACATAACAGGTTTCTCATCTCCTCACTGTTTATTTCAGTTAGAAGGGATGGATTCCGAAACAAGCATCAAGAATCTCGAGGCACAAAACGCCCAAGTTCAGGTAGCAATTCTGGAGCTAGAAAAGGGGCAACAGGAACTGAAAGCCCTGATGACCAGGAAGAAAAAGAAGCCCAAGGGATCTGTAGGTTTAAGTCACCTCGTGAGGAAAGTCAGAATCCCAGCCAGGATGCCCAGAAAAGCACCAATCCTTGAAGTAGTCGGTGAAGGTGATCAAGAAGACAACCATAGCAACCAGGGTTCTGCCAAACTCTCTCTCTCCTGATGAAGAAGATTATCATTCCGAAGATGAACAGGGTGATAGCAAATACCAGCAGTTGGAAGAACGCATGAAAGCTATGGAGATACAGAAAATACCTGGTTTAGACTTCAATGATCTTGGACTCGTCTCAGATATTGTTATCCCTCTAAAGTTCAAAGTCCATGTCTTTGCAAAGTATGATGGAGTCTCTTGCCCAAAGTTGCATCTAAGGTCCTATGTGAGGAAGATACTACCTGATATGGCAGATAACAAATTGTGGATTCATTTCTTCCAAGAAAGTCTGTCGGGTACACAACTCGAGTGGTACTACCAACTGGAAAGTGCAAAAGTTCACACCTGGGAAGATTTGGCTGCTGCCTTCTACAAACAGTATCAATACAACGCTGACCTTGCACCAACCCGTACCCAACTACGAGGCATGACTATGACACCAAAAGAAAGTTTCAAAGTATATGCACAAAAGTGGAGAGATCTAGCTGGAAGAGTTCAACCACCCTTATCTGATCGCGAGCTGGTCGACATGTTCATGGGCACTTTAACTGGCCCTTTCTACAGTCATTTGTTGGGAAGTTCGTCGTCAGGTTTCACAGACCTGATATTAACTGGAGAGCGTGTCGAAAGTGGCATTCAAAGTGGAAAAATTCAAGTAGGCTCCTCCTCTAGAACTACAAAGAGGCCTATCAGTGGGAGAAATGAAGTCAATACAATGCACAGTCAGAAAAGCCGCAAAAGTGAGCATCTCCAATCTGTAGGGGCTATTCTGATCTCTGCATCTGCACCTCAAAAAGATCAACTGCCGAAGTATACGCGTCGACCAGATGCACCGAGAAGAAACTTCACCAGAATCAACATGCCAATCTCTCAAGCATTGCAGCACTTGTTAAAGGCAAATCTGATTACATTAAAGGACCCTCCAAAGAATGTCAACACTTCCTCTCCTAGTTATCGCCTCGACGCAACATGTGCATACCATTCTAACTGTCTAGGACATGACGCAGATCACTGTTGGGCCCTGAAAAATAAAATCCAAGACATGATAGATGCTGGAGAAATTGAATTTGATCCTCCAGAGACTCCAAATGTCATCACTGCACCTATGCCAAAACACGACAAGACCGTTAATGCTATCATGGACACTAATTATATCTATGATATGAGAGAGCTGTCAACTACGTTCCTTGAAGTCAAAAGAAAGCTAATACAAGCTGGTTTATTTCTAGGATGTGACCCTGATTGCTTTTATTGTGCACACCTACCCAATGGTTGTGAAAATCTGAAAGGAGGAATTCAAAAGTGGATGAATCGTCGTATCATTATGTTTGAGAAACTTCCTTATATAGACAATTTGTGCGAAGTTTTTTCAAATGGGATGAAGATAGAGGACGTCTCAGTGATTTCTAACATGCCATTAAAAATCCCTACCAAGGCTCCCTTCAAGATTTCTGCTGCACCCAGAGTAGCATCTGTAATCATTACCAATCCGGCTCCATTTCCATATTCCTCAGACAAAGCTGTCCCGTGGAGTTATGACACTAATGTTTATGTCCATGGAGTTAAGCAAGACACCTTGACTGAAGAGGCCATGAATTTTACTACTCCTACTGTTGATAATATTGTGGGGACTAGTAAAATTACAAGAAGTGGAAGGATCTTTTCACCAGAAATTTCTCCAAATGTTGCTACTAATCCAGTCCCGGTCCCAGCTCCTAATCAAGATATCAACGCTCGAGCCAAAAAGCCACTAGTTGAACCAGTTCAAGCACCTGTGGAAGTCACTGTTGAAGATCCATCGAGGCAAGAAATGGAGGAAATATTGAAAATCATCTGCAAAAGTGATTACAATATTGTCGAATAACTGGGGCACACTGCTTCAAAGATTTCAATGTTGTCTCTGCTGAAGTATTCAGAAGCTCATGCCAAGGCCCTGATGAAGTTCTTGAAAGCTGCACATGTACCACAGGAGATTTCAGTCGACCAATTTGAAAATTGTGTTGCCAGTCTAACCATGGATAACGGTCTCGGTTTCTCTGATGCTGATTTAACCCCTGCTGGGAAAAATCACAATAGAGCCCTGCACATCTCTATCGAATGTAACGGCACCACTTTGTCTCATGTGCTGGTAGACAATGGTTCCTCGTTGAATGTGTTACCAAAAGTAGTACAGGAAAAACTTGACTTCGAAGGAGTTGTGTTACAACCAAGTGATGTGGTGGTAAGAGCCTTTGACGGATCAACAAGAACAGTATACGGAGAAGTTAAGCTCCCGATCAGAGTGGGCTCTCAGATCTTTGATTCTACCTTTCACGTGATGGAAATTCATCCAGCATACTCCTATTTACTAGGACGCCCTTGGAAACATGGGGCAAGCGCTGTAACTTCTACCCTACATCAGAAGTTAAAATATCTGGTAAAAGGCAAGGTCGTCACAGTTTATGGCGAAGAAGAATATGTGGTTAGTCACCTGAGTAACTCCAAGTTTGTTGAGATGGATGGTGAATTCATCGAAACCCCCTGCCAATCTTTTGAGGTGGTCCCTCCAGATGTCTCTACTGCCAAACATATTTCTGATACTCCTGCTACAAGAATAACTCCAACTATGGCTTCTCTCAAAGATGCTAAACCTGTGATCGAAGAGGGTGGTTGCACAGTATGGGGACAACTCCTTGATGTGCCTTACAAGTTCGATAAGCTAGGTCTGGGATATGCTAATGAAACTCAGAAGAATGATCAAAGTCCTCGTTCTGGAGGATTAATGTCACATTTCATCAGCCAAGGAGTAAATGCTATTGAAGACGACAAAGTTCCACCCGTTTCCAAGGAGGTTTGGGATACTTTGGGAGAACCAAGCGGTAAGTACGACTTTCTAGTGAAGTACACTGCTCCTCAGAGTTCTTTTATTGCCATTGAAGACATTGTCCCAACTGGATGGGATGATCAGTTCGAGGATTACAAAAGTTTCACAAGTTCCATTACCGAGCAATACCAAAGTCCACTTAGTCCAAAAGAAGTCTGGGATACGCTGGGAGAACCAAGTGGTAAGTATGACTTTATGGTGAAGTATTCCGCTCCCCTGGGCTCGCAAATCGCTATCGAAGACATTACCCCAACTAGATGGGATGAACATTTCAAAGACAATATGACACTCGCAAGCCCTGTCGCTACTGAAGAATTCTGGGAGACACCAAATGACGAGAATGATTTTCTGATGCAGTACACTGCTCCCTAGAGTGCACAAGTCTCTATCAAAGACATCATCCCAATTGGATGGGATAATCTTATCGAGTATCTCTCTCAGCCAACAGAGGTACCTCAGCCTGGGCTCTCGTATCCAGCAGAGTATCTTGCTCATCCTGAAGGATCAACAGCTCATCTCGTCACCAAAGAAGTCAATGCTGTGGAAGACAAAGAAGACAATTGCAACTGGAGCAACTGGATATTCCCTACTCACAATAATGGATTGAACAACTGGGAAGCTGAAGATGTTATCTCCTTTGATCAGGAGTAAATGCGATTTCCTGTTTTTGTTGTTTATATGTTCAAAGATAAAAATGGTTCCTGTACTATCGAACCATGAACTTAAAAGCCAGGTGCCTTGCCCGAAGCACACTGGTCCTTTTTATAAGGGTTTGTCATACCATGATCATATGTTCATTCAATAAAATCATGGGACGTTTGCATATTCAAATTTTGCGATCCTTTTTGTTTCTTTCTTTGCTTTAATTCATTTTCAAATAGCTATGTATTCTTACACACACCCACATAATAAATGCAGATTCACATTCACTCTGGATCCTGTTGATAACGATTCTGCTATTGCCAGTCATGACTTTGAAAATCCGATCTACCAAACTGAGGACGAAAGTGAGGAAGATTGTGAAGTACCTAGGGAACTTGCAAGGCTATTAGAACAAGAAGAAAGGACTATACAGCCGCATGAAGAACCAATTGAGGTTATCAACCTGGGCAGTGACGAAGAGAAGAAAGAAGTCAAGATAGGGGCTGATTTAGAAGACAATGTTAAGCAAAGACTGATTCAAATGTTACAAGACTATGTTGAGATATTCGCTTGGTCCTACGAAGATATGCCTGGTCTCGATACCGATATTGTGGTCCATCGCTTGCCGATCAAAGAAGGAAGCACTCCAGTTAAGCATTAGCTACGAAGAAGTAGGCCCGACATGTCCAAGAAGATTAAAGACGAGGTTGAGAAGCAACTCAATGCTGGTTTTCTAAAGGTTGTGAGTTATCCTTCATGGATAGCTAACATCGTGCCTGTGCCTAAAAAAGACGGGAAAGTCAGAATGTGTGTAGACTACAGAGATCTGAATCGGGCTCACATCGATGTACTGGTTGACAATACTGCACAATGCAAGGTATTTTCCTTTATGGACGGATTCTCAGGTTATAACCAAATCAAGATGGCGCCAGAAGACATGGAAAAAAAAACCTTCACAACACCCTGGGGAACCTTTTGTTACAAAGTGATGCCCTTTGGTTTAAAGAATGCAGGAGCGACGTATCAGCGTGCAATGGTAGCTCTGTGTTATGATATGATTCATCAGGAGATAGAGGTTTATGTGGATGATATGATTGCAAAGTCCAACACCGAAGAAGAACATCTGGGTCATCTACACAAGCTGTTTGACAGACTCAAGAAGTACAGGTTGCGACTGAATCCGAACAAGTGTACCTTTGGAGTAAGATCCGGTAAACTCTTAGGTTTCATCGTCAGCAGCAAGGGTATTGAAGTTGATCCTGCCAAGGTCAAAGCCATTCAAGAAATGCCCATACCCCGTACCGAGAAACAAGTCAGGATTCTTGGGACGTCTGAACTACATCGCCAGATTTATTGCCCATATGACTACTACTTGTGTGCCAATCTTCAAATTGTTGAAGAAAGATCAAGTGGAAAGATGGAAGGACAAATGCCAATTAGCCTTTGATAAGATCAAAGAATATCTTCAAAAACCACCAATCTTACTACCACCAGTGGAAGGAAGACCTCTGATAATGTACCTAACAGTATTAGAAGATTCAATGGGGTGTGTACTAGGGCAACATGACAAGTCTGGCCGAAAAGAGCACGCAATTTACTATCTTAGCAAAAAGTTTACCGATTGTGAAACAAGATACTCACTGCTCGAGAAAACTTGTTGTGCCTTGGCATGGGCGGCTCGCCGACTAAGGCAATATATGCTAAACCATACCACTTTCCTGATCTCCAAAATGGATCCTATCAAATATGTGTTCGAAAAACCTGCTCTCTCTGGAAGAATAGCAAGATGGCAAATGATCTTAACAGAGTATGACATCCAGTATACTTCACAGAAAGCGATCAAAGGAAGTGTGGTAGCTGATCATCTGGCTCATCAAGCAGTGGATGATTATCAAGCGTTGAACTTTGACTTCCCAGATGAAGATATTATGCTAGTTACCGACTACGAACAACCAGGACCGGAGGAAGGACACGAGCCAGGATCCCGATGGACTATGGTTTCTGATGGAGCCTCTAATGCGCTTGGCAATGGCATCGGAGCCGTGATCATTTCTCCTGCAGGAGGACATACACCATTCACTGCCAGATTATGTTTTAATTGCACCAACAATATAGCCGAGTATGAAGCATGTATTCTGGGTCTCAAAGCTGCAATTGATCTGAGAATCAAGTTCCTGGAGGTATACGGAGACTCGACCCTTGTAATTTATCAAGTCAAAGAGGAATGGGACACGAAACACCCGAATCTAATTCCTTACAAAGAATATGTGCTGAGTTTGATTCCTTACTTCGAAGAAATCACTTTTGAACATATCCCGCGAGAAGAAAATCAACTAGATGATGCCCTAGCTACCATGTCATCTATGTTCAAAGTCAGGTGGGACAATGAGGCGCCAATGATCACCATTTACAGACAAGATGAACCAGCCTATTGTAATGAGATTGATACTGCACTAGTGGAAGAAAAACCATGGTTCCATGAAGTAAAAAGATATCTCAAAGCCCAAGAATACCTTGAAGGGGCATCCATTAACGATAGAAAATTTCTAAGAAGATTTGCCGCCAAATTCTTTCTAAGTAATGGAATCCTGTACAAACGCAACCATGACTCGACTTTGCTTCGTTGTGTGAACAAGAAGGAAGCGGAACATATTATGGAAGACATACACGATGGTGCCTTTGGTACTCATTCAAGTGGACATACAATGGCTAAAAAGATTTTGAGAGAAGGTTACTATTGGTTTACCATGGAGACAGACTGCCATCATCACTCCAGAACTTGTCACAAATTCCAGATATATGCCGATAAAGTACATGTACCTCCAGTCCCATTAAATGTTCTGACGGCTCCTTGGCCTTTTGCAATGTGGGGATCGATATGATTGGAGAAATCAAGCCTACTGCCTCCAACGGACATCGTTTTATCCTGGTCGCTATTGATTACTTCACCAAATGGGTAGAGGCAGCCTCGTTTGCTTCTGTCACCAAGAATGTGGTGGCCCGGTTTATCAAGCATAATCTCATTTGTCGGTATGGCATCCTTGAAAGGATCATCACAGACAATGGCACAAATTTAAATAACAAGATGATTACTGAACTCTGCATGCAGTTTAAGATTAAACATCACAATTCATCCCCATATCGACCAAAGATGAATGGCGCGGTAGAAGCTGCCAACAAAAACATCAAAAAGATCATACAAAAGATGACAGTAACCTACAAAGACTAGCATGAGATGTTACATTTTGCTCTTCATGGTTATCGCACATCAGCGCATACTTCAACAGGGGCAACTCCATTCTCCTTAGTCTATGGTATGGAGGCAGTTCTTCCAATTGAAATTCAGATTTCTTCCCTAAGGATTATGAAAGAAGCCGATCTAGACGAAGACGATTGGATTCAGACTCAGTTGGACCAGATAAACTTGATTGATGAGAAGAGGCTTGCGGCTATCTGTCATGGTCAGTTGTACCAGAAACGTATGATCAAAGCCTTCAACAAGAAAGTCAAAAGTCAGGCATATCAAACTGGTGATTTGGTTGTCAAACGTATCATCTTACCACAGGGCGACCCCAGGGGCAAGTGGACTCCCACTTATGAGAGACCATTTGTAATCAAGAAAGTATTCTCCGGCGGAGCCATGTTGTTTACCACTGTGGATGGCGAGGATTTCCCACACCCTGTAAACGCGGACATAGTCAAAAAGTACTTCGCTTAAAGAAAAGCTCGCTAAGTTGAAAACCTGAAAGGGCGACTTAGGCAAAAATGAGCGTCTCGGTGGATTGAAAACCTGAAAGGGCGATCCAGGCAAAAATTAGAGACTAAAAAAATAATAATTATCCCGGTGGGCTGAAAACCTGAAAAGGCAGCCTAGGCAAAAGTTAGGGAATAAAGCGTACGACTATGTCCCGTTTGGCTACCTACTTATTTTCAAGGTTCAACACATCAAAGGCACCAATCAGTTCAATCATTTTCTTCCAACAAGTAAGGGATGAGATACTCGAAGACAGATTGGCAATAGTAGAGTTGAAACTTGACTGGATTGTTTTCACATAGCTATTTCCCTTTATAAGTACTTTTCAAAGTTTTATGACAACTTCCTACTACTAGGATTTTCGTCTCCTTGTACTAATTCGCCTATTATGGCTCTCTTTCAAAATCAATACAGTTCATACTCAAAATCAATGTTTTCACTTTTTCTGTTTTGAACGCGTAAACGTCCCAATGATAATTTTGAATGAATATATGCATTTGAATATGATTGATGTTTATAAGAAAAACAGGAATAGCATTCAGGTAATGTCCCAATCATCTAGACATCATCCCGAAATCAGCATCAGAAGAAAAATTCCTCAACAGAGATACGTTTCTCAGGCAGATTCCTCAATAAGATCTTTCTCTCCAACAAAGTGATTCGAGAAACCTTATTCCCCAGCAGAGTTGTTCAAGATCACTATCCCCAAAAGGCATGATCCTCCACACCAAGGTTTGATCAAATAGTGCATCGGAGGATTACACATCTTTCTTATTCCCATTCAAAGTGCATCAAAATCAGAACTTTCAAATTACCTTCATCCTCAAGCGGTAGTCAAAGATCCCTCAACAGAGCATCCTGGTCCGTGAGGAAGTTCCCCCAGCTGAGTATGCTCGAACAAGATAGCAAAGATCATCAACGATCATAATGCCTTCGTTTCCAAAATAACAGACATGGATTTATTTTCCCAACCGGAAGTTTGATACACTCTAAACTGCATAAGTCATGTCCATACATCATACATCACACGGATATTCATGCATAGCATATAATGATTTATGACAAACGCATACATAACATGCACTATTCTAACTTAGTTTGAGGATTTCAACATATACATTACATACATCATGGTATTGCATGTCACTAACTTGGTTTTCAGGTAAACGAATATCCCCAGCAAGTTATTCTCAATCACATGCAATATGTTCCTGGGTTCTATTCAGACATGCATTCTTCTCGGAACCAAAGATTCATTCTGAAAAGCTCTCTCTTTTCAAACCACCTATCAACTCAAAACAAGCAACGCAGATCTAAGTCGATACCTTGGACGGTTCCTTAATGATCTACCTTCAGATCTAAGTCGATACCTTGGACGGTTCCTTGATGATCTACTTCCAGATCTAAGTTGATACCTCAGACGGTTCCTTAAAGCAATCAACCTTCAAGATCTAAAAACGGATACCTCAGACGGTTCCACAAAGATCAAACTTTCAAAATCTAAATCGGAAAAACTTTGGACAGTTCCGTAACGACCAGCCTCCAAGATTTAAAGCGATAACCTCGGACGGTTCCATAACGGTCAACGCAGAGGTTTTCAAATCCTTCATTAAGATATAATCAATGGATTCATTCTGATGAACAAACCATCAACACATTCGCTAGATGGCATCTGAAAGCCCATCTCAGGTAATGTTTTGATCCGCCAACAATATTTATCAAACCGCATTCAATACAAATTCCAGCATCACTTCTGGTGGAGGTAAGTGCAAATTTTCAGGGCATCTAAATATTCAATCATCTTCTACCTTCAGATTTCAAATTGGTCTCTTCAGGTTTAAGAAGATTGAATAGGGGCAACTGTTATACCCCAAAATTTGCCCGCATCTTTTTCAGAGAGAAGACAACAGACTTCTGTCTAAAAATTGGGAGTTTCATATAATCTTGGATTTTATTTCACAAATATCCTGATTTTATGAATACTCAGTTTTTAGAAGGTTTTATACGGTATTTTGGTTCGCTGTTGAATTTATTCTTACACAAACGCCAAATACTGTTTATCACTTCACACACGCTGTTTATTTGAGATTTATTTTCAGATAAATAATACTGACGCAATTGGTACAGAATTAAATTTTGCAGGCGCAAAGTCCGGGGATTCAGACTGTACTGGTAACAATTAAATTATTATTAGTTTTTGTTTCCCACTAATTTTTGTACTATACTATTATTTTCAAATCTTTTCCTTTCTTTTCAAATCTCTTTCTTTCAAATCAAATCCTAACTTTATTCCATACATCTTTCTTTTCAAACCCTACCATACACTTTCTTTCAAATCCTACTACCACTCAAATTTTCCTTTTTTGTACGGTATCACTTCATTCCCCAACGTCTCTATCCTTCTTTTCACTATATAAATACCCCTCATTTTTTCCATAAATTCTCACATCAAATTTCACTCATTTCCCAAATTTCTATCTCATAATTATTTTCTCTTCTTCCCCGGCAAAAATGGCAAAGTGGATGGATACGTTTTTTCTTATGGTCATCACTGTTTTGGTAGTGATCATGTCCTTTTTCTGTCTGCACAGTCCTGAAAAATGCGGACCTGGGATACTTACACTCCCGTGCATCTATATGTTGTTATTTATAGCATGGGTTTTTAATCGTCATATTTAAAGTTTGTCGTATCTTTCGCTTTCAAATAATGTACCGTTCATTATATTTGTCGTACTGTTCGTTATATTATGAATATTTGTACTGTCAGTATTAAATATTGTATTGTCTGTCGTACCGTCGTTTAATTATCAAGATAATATTATGTGTGTTTATTGCTAGTTAAATATTTATTTTTCTGTGCATTAAATATTTTTAAAGATTATTATCGGTAATTTCGTTCGCGTACGGTATATTTTAAATTATTTTGTTTGTGTTTTTCTAAAAACTCAGGTAAATAAATTTTCACCATTAACACAACAAAAAACAAAAAGAAAAAAATTAACTTTAACTGTTGAGTTTTCACTTTAAACTGTTACGTTAATGCCCGGACAGCCAGTTAACAGTCAAACCCGCTGACAGCACGATTCTCCGTGTTTTGTACCATCAATCAAGTCAATCTTTTGAATTTCAAACTTCCAAGATTTTTGTTCTAGAAGTCTTCTGATAATCACATGATCAGCAGAGACTCAACACTGCACAAAAATCAGGTACGCTTAACTGTCTCCTACACAAACAGTCCCTAACTAGGGTTTTTGTTTTTTTTCAGGAGAACAAGTTTTTTGAGACCTCAAATGGATTTCATGGACTTCCATATGTCTCAAAGTACCACCAGACAAATTTTCAAACTTCAATTCGCTCGGACGCACAGTCAGCAGCTCGAACAGTCAGCAGACGACCAGTTTGACCGAAAAGTCAATAGACAATCAAAAATGAAATTTTTTGTCAACATCCATATTTTGTAAAAATATTCATCATTTGATCAATGGTTGATCATAATTCATCAAGAAAAGTTCAGAAATTAACAAAACCCTAAGTTTCAAAATTAGGGTTTTCTCCTAAAAAGTCAACTGAACTTTGACCGGCCATAACTCTCTCCTCGTTCATTCAAAAATTTCCAACCAAAGCTTGTTTTGAAGGAAATTCAATTATCTTTCAAATGAAATTGATCCCATGATCATTGGATTTATCATTTGGAAAATATGAGCCAGGACATTACAGGTCATTTTCAAAGTCAACAAAAAGTGGTTTTTGTCAAAGGCCATAACATCAAGATAACTTCTCCAAATGCAAAAAAGTTTCCAAAGTAGCTTGTAGAGGACATCTTGAGGTTTCTAAAAATTACAAGAACTCCTTCATATGATCAAAATTGTGGGAGATATGCCTGGTTGAAGTTGGCTATTTTTTGGGAAAATGCATGAAACTAGCATTGATCAAAATGGTTTTTTTTTTCAAAAGAGGCCTAGCATTCATGATCCAAATATGTTTCTAATGATGGTAAAAGGCTCCCTTGACCAACATTTGGCCCATGACATTTTTGTTTCTTTTTTAATTTAATTTTATTACATTTAAAATTACATTAAAAAAAAGAAATGATTCAAGACAATTATCCAAGGCTTTTGTCTTTAGCTTGAGTCACCAAGATGGCTTAACTTCTGCAACATAAAGATGTACAGCAGGCCTAGAGCAAGAGGGGTGAAGAAAAGTGAAGCCATGGCCAAAGAATTCAAAGCTTTTTATATTAAAAAATTCAAAAGTTCAAAGCAATCAATAATTGTTAGCTTAAGTTTGCAGCACATCAATTGCTCATAAATAGCTTAGCATACTTCAGTAAGAAAGGAGACACAAATTCAGAACAAACACATGCTTGTATCACTCTTGTATCAAACTTGAAATTTTCAAAGAAATTTGAATTTCGAATTTTTAGTTCAAGCTAATTTCAATCCAAACTAAACATTCAAACATCTTCCTCAAGTATCACTGAACCTATCCAAATCAATTTCAAGCTTTGAAACTCACTGAATCGAGCACTATAGCCCACAGTTTGTTGAAATATAAACCACCTCGTGTCTGATTATTCATGCATATTCAATAAGATGTGATCCCATATTTGTGTTTAGTTTGGTGTTCTGATCATTTCTGGAAGTTTAATTAAGGTTTGGATGCTTGTACACGAAGTTGCCATTCTAGGGTTCTTGAGCTCCATTTTAGGATTATTCGATTTAGGCAAAATTAGGAGAAACTAAGGGCATATTTGAACTCAGGGGACAATTTTAAGTTGAACCATGGTCTCCTAAATAATTTATCTTGCTTGTATGAAGTTTTGACATGTGCAGGTCTTGTAGCTACGGACGAAAACCGTCACTAAAGGCTTTACCTGCAGTTGCAGAGCTTTAGCCACGGAAGAGAGGAAGAAGATGATTAGATGTCCCCATCTCATTGGCTGGAAAACGCGCGCGTGGATTTTTAAATCCAGCCAGACTCTGTGCTTGCCATCCACGCATATGCCATGTGCCCTCAACATCTGAACCATCAGATCAACTTGCCAGCTCATCCAACGCTTATAACATGCTAGTCCTTACCATGGACTCTCCAGCCAACCAACCTTGATCATTTTTTTTTTATTTTCTATTTTATTTAGTTTTCTTTGCAAAATTATTTAAAAATAGTTTTAAAAATCAAAAAAATATAATAAAAATATTCTTAAGTTGATAAAATAATATATTATTTTTGACATAAAAATATGTTATTTTTCTTCATAATTAAAATATTTTGTTTAATTAATTAGATAATATTGTTATATTTATCTTTTAATTATTTCTAACCCATCAAAAAAATCAGAAAAAATATTTTCATTTATTTAAATTAGGTTTATATATTATAAACTAATTTTGTACATATTTAGAATATTTTTCTCTTTAAGTTTAATTTATGTGTATAATTATTTGTATAATTATATGTTAATTAACTTAATAACCTCAAAAACAATTTCAAAAATCCTTAAAAATTTTAATTTCATTTTAAAATTAATTGACACACAATTTGGACATATTTTAGACTTAATTTTTTTAGGTTTAAATTTTATTTCTAATTCCTAACATTTTAATTAAATTAATCATGCATTAATTTTAATTAAAATCAACCATCCAAAAATCCAAAAATATTCTCCCTTTATCTTATTGCAATTTAAATTCATAGGTAAGTGTATAGGTTGTCAAATTCATGTAAATAGCGTAGTTTACATTTCTCGCACAATTGATGTAATAGCGTAGATTTATTTTTCGCACTTTACATTCCGCATTTTAATTTCTGTACATATAAAACTGCGTGTGTGTCAAGAATAACAATTGAAGCGCTAGATCACTAATCTCAAAGAAAAAAATATCTGAAACAAAACACAATCACACTTGCACCTCTTAGGGTAATCCCTGTTACTCTTTTCAAAATCAATTCTACTGTTTCAAATGCAATTCAAATTTCTTTCTGTATCCGGTCAAAGAAAATTAACTTTCTGAAAGAAATGGGAAAGGACCTTATAAACTTAGGGTATACCTCCTAATTGCTTGCTCAATCAAAAACAACAAAAGCTTTTCCACATCACTATTTTACAAAACAAACTTTCAAAAGACTACACTTTGTATACACCCAAACAAGGATCATTATGAAGTTAGAAAATCTTTTTTTCAAACTATCAAAATATCTTTCGAAAGATGGAACACTTTGTATACATCCGCACAAGGATCATTACAAAGTTAAATTCTTTACAAAAGTATTTAAAACCACATACAAGCATTTCAAAGCAAGACAAACGATTCAAACAAGTGAGCTAAGCAATTAAGAGCCCATGGATAACCATGGATACAAAGGGGTGCTAACACCTTCCCTTTGTATAACCTACCCCCGAACCCAAAATCTCTTTAAGGTCTTTTTCTATTTCTTTTATAAACCTTTCCTTAAATTGGATAAAATAAAAGTCGGTGGCGACTCTCTGATTTTCACAAACTCAAAAATAAAAGAAGAGTCAGTTTGTATCCCACAAAAAACCGAGGCTTACAGGGTAACAGAAAAATAAAGGCGCATCTTCGAACGCCTTGATCCTCTTCGAACCCTTGATTGACTCTGAACATCTGAGAATTAAACAGAAAATAATAGGGGTGAGTGTAGGAGAAGTTCCTTAACAAATGAAGTAAACCCTAATTGAACCTATAAGGCAAAAGTAAAAATTAATAAAAATTAAATTTAAATAAGAACAGGATCGGAACTTAGCTTTTTGATTGGCATGGCGCGTAATCGGAGAATCTTGATTAGTCTTGAAAATTTGAACAAAGAAAGAAGAAGGTTAGTGCATTGACTGATCTAAACCCTAATTGATTACAAACTCTGATCTGAACCTAAAAGGTTTGTTTAAGAAAACTTATTGTGACCCAAAAGGTTTATAAGGCTTAAAAATGCGTTAGTGGAAAACACCTACCAGAGGACAGTGATTAATTATCATGCTAAAATCAGGGTTTAAGGCATACAACTAATTTTAATTAGCCCAAAATTAAATGGTTGCCCCAAAATAACTATTAGCTTAAAAAAACTAAAAATAACTTTAATATTATAAGAAAATTAGGCTTTCGATTAAATAATCAATGGTTATAATTTTACTATAAAACTAATTTATTTATTAAAATAAATAAAAAAGTTATAATAAAAAAAAGAAAAGGAACATAAATAAATTGTTTATGTAATTAAAATTAAAAAGGAATTAAAAAAAATACTTAGCTATGACTATGTGTGACTGGCTCTTGAAGGTGTATGGTGGAGCATGCTTATTGATCCTCTAGATTTAACTCTATCGTGAATCTAATGGCCCATGACTGGAGGTGCACCGTGAGGGCGTGAGGTTTGAGCACGCTAGATCTGTAGCCATATGAGAACAAACAAATAGGCAAAATATATTATAGGACTCTGGGTGTAACACCCATATATAAATACATACATCAAAGCATATACATATACATGAATCCAAGTATTTGGTACTGAAAATACTTATAAGTTCCTAGTCAACACATTATACATATTAATGCCCAAAATACAAAAGTTCTAACAACGGCATAATACATACAAGATGTTCAGAACAAAATACTAAGAACTAGATCAACAATGATCACAAAAGAAAATCCACAACGGAAGCTTCGCCATATCCAAAATAAGCATAAGGAATAAGGAAATCAAACTGCTTTCTCCTTACCCTTCGCGGAACCTGTAGTACCTGAAATCAATATATAATGGGGTGAGATACAAAATCTCAGTGAGTTCCCTATCCTATGGATCCTCTCGGCTTTACAAGGTTCTAACCTATAAGTCTCAAGTCATAAAGGAACTAGACCTTGAGTTCTCATACTAACATTATACGGAATCATACTTAGAGTCCAAAAACTCAAACACAAGATTACTAATCGAAACCAATACCAAGGCATCCCTATATTCCCGTCCCCTTCTACGTCTAGGAGGTGGCACGAGTCATGGATCCTTTGGAAAATCTTGACATACGAAATGGATTCGGACTCATGAGCCTTTCCCCATGAATCGTCACTTCACATGGCCCGTACACCATCACAAGTCTCTACCCGTAGGTTCCATTCGTACACAAAAGCGGGAATCAAACCTGCCAAGATTATTAGTGCCTCTCTGCATAGTGCCTCTCTGCACGAAGAATGCCTGTTAGCATTCAAAAGAAAAATAAAGAAATAAAGAAATACAATGGTTCCGATTAATACATCATACAATGGTGATCGCTCACGCAAACCACTAGGCCTGTTAGCCTTTCCTCATAAGATTCCAAACACGTATGTTCCATATAATGTCTCATCCTAGGTTTCTTTGTCAAGCTACATAACCTAACAATTCCTAGTTTCCTCACTTAACCTTTATTCACATAACAATGAAGTTATTCAAACCTCTCTGATATAAATATATATAATAAAGGTATACCAATCCACCTGCAATAGAACTCAACCAACAATTATAGAGTACACAAGCATCATACCAAAAGCATAACGTTCTCATGATTCCGAACGAAAACCATCCCAAGTAATCAAGCAATTCCCGACTCTCGATTAAATAATTCTCCTTTTGTTCCCAAAACCTACACTACTAGAAAGTACACGCTTCTAGCTTCCTACCACTTCGAACGGTGATTAAAACAGAGTTATGGTTCAAAAGTTATGATCGAAACAGTTTTATCTCATTAAACTAAAGAATTGGCTAAGAAAGCTTCAGTTCGCGCCGTGCAACAGCTAGGTCTCGCCGTGAACCTCAGGCAGGGGCAACCTCACAAAATTCTCAGAGTGTTCGCGCCGCGAACCCTCGTACGCGCCGCGTACTGATAGGAGAAACAAAACCATCCTAAAAACCTGCTTAGTTCGCGCCGCGCAACCTAGTTTGCGCCGCGAAGCGCGCGAAATCAGAAATTCCAAATCTGATTTCTTGCTTTTCCATGGTTGAATCCAACCATCTCCATACTCAAACCTATTCCAGATTCATACTAAAGCATAGAACAACATATATGGTCTCTACTCAGGATTTATTTGCAGCAACAAACATCAATCTCTTAGATTGAGTCAAACCCTAAGATTTCTACCAAAAACCCCAATTTTTCAACTTATGATTTCATCCATAAATCAAAAACTATAAGTTTCTAACTAGAACCCACCTCGATTATGAGTCGTTGATGTCGAAGATGAGTTGATTCGGCGGAGAAATGATGAAGATCCAAGCTTTTCCTCTTTGCTCCTCTTGCTCTTCCTTCTCTCTACTCTTGTCTCTAACTTTGTCTTTGAAGAAGAATAATGAAGAAGAAAAGCAAAGTGAAGGATATAAGAAAAATATCTTAAGTTACACTACTAACTCAAATGTCCAAAAGTATCTCTAATGTACCAATTAATAAAACCTCGGTGTCAGCTAATAACATTAGAGCATTTAATTTAATACGGGGTATTACATCCTCCCCCCCTTAAATAGAAATTCATCCTCGAATTTAAGAATTACCTGAAAAGGTGAGGGTAAGCATCCCGCATTTCCGATTCAAGCTCCCATGTAGCATCACCCGGATGCGTCACATCCCACTGAACCTTAACAAGAGGAATCTCCTTGTTTCGTAACACTTTAGTCTCTCTTCCCACGATACGGCTCGGTAAAGGTTCAAAAGTCAAGTCTGATTCTATTTCAATTGCATCTGGTAATACCGGCTGAAAAGGATCGGGAATAAACTTCCGCAGTTGAGACACGTGAAAAACATCATGCATTTCTGATAGAGAAGGTGGTAAGGCTAAACGGTAAGCTACTTCACCAATCCTTTCTAGAATCTCATACGGTCCCACGTATCTCGGGCTTAAATTCCTCGACTTAAACGGTCCTTTCAACCTCAATCTCGGAGTAACCTTCAAGAATACATGGTCACCTTCCATAAACTCCAAAGGCCTCCTACGGTTATCCGCATAACTCTTCTGACGATCTTGTGCTTGTTTAACCTTCTCACGAATCATTCTAATCTTGTCCGTGGTCTCTTGAATAATTTCGGGTCCCAAAATTCTATCCTCACCAATTTCTGACCAACACAACGGTGTTCTACATTTTCTCCCATACAATGCCTCATAAGGTGCCATACCGATACTCGCGTGATAACTGTTATTGTATGCAAATTCAATCAATGGTAAAAGCTCCTTCCAATTTCCTCTACTTTCAAGCACACAAGCTCTTAACATATCTTCCAAGGTTTGTATCGTTCGCTCCGTTTGACCATCCGTTTGAGGGTGGTTCGACGTGCTCAAACATAATTTAGATCCCATCGCTTGTTGAAAAGCTCTCCAAAACCTCGAAGTGAACTTTGGATCTCTGTCCGACCCAATACTAGAGGGTACACCGTGCAACTTCACAATCTCTACGACAAATAACCGTGCAAGATGACTTGCCTTGTAAGTAGTCTTCACGACTAAGAAATGTGCAGATTTCGTCAACCGATCTACAATCACCCAAATAGAATCATATCCACCTTGAGTACGAGGTAAACTAACCGCAAAATCCATTGAAATACTATCCCACTTCCATATTGGAATCTCTAGTGGTTGTAACAATCCACCTGGTCTTTGATGTTCAATCTTTACTTGTTGGCATATAGCACACTCCGATACGTACACTGCGACATCTCTTTTCATTCCAGACCACCAATAATCTCTTTTCAAATCTTGATACATTTTTGAAGAACCCGGATGTATAGTGAAAGCACCCTTGTGAGCTTCATCCAAAATCCTTCTTTTCAATAACGCATCGTCCGGAACACAAATCCTCTGATTAAACATAATCACTCCATCCGTAGCTCGAGTAAACCCTGGTTGAACCAACACCTCTTGTAACTTAGTATCAGACACTTGTGCTTGTTGAATGTCATTTCTCAAAATAGAATTAACATTCAAGTTTCCCATCAATACTCCATTTTGGGTCCAAACAAATTGAAGGTTGAGATCTCGAAATTTTTCCAATAATGCATACTCTAACATCATCAATTCGGCCCTCTTTAACACCTTCCGACTCAAAGCATCCGCCACTTTATTTGCCTTTCCTGGATGATACTTCAAGTCGAAATCATAATCCTTCAAGTATTCCACCCACCGCCTCTGACGCATATTCAACTCCTTCTGATCGAAAAGGTACTTTAAACTCTTGTGGTCACTGAACATTTCAAAATGAACTCCATACAAGTAATGACGCCACACCTTTAGGGTAAAAACAACCGCAGCCAATTCTAAATCATGAGTTGGATAATTCTCTTCGTGAACCTTTAACTGTCGAGATGTGTATGCTACCACCTGACCATCCTGCATCAATACCCCTCCTAATCCTTTCTTGGAAGCATCGCAAAATACTTCATAGGACTTATTTGGATCAGGAACGATTAAAACAGGAGCAATCGTCAATCTTTCCTTCAAGCCCATGAAACTCTGTTCACACCCCGAATCCCAATCATAAGGACACTCCTTCCGCGTAAGTCTAGTCATTGGTAAAGCCAATTGAGAAAACCCTTTTATAAATCTTCTGTAGTAGCCGGCTAAGCCCAAGAAACTTCGGACTTCCGAGACATTACTCGGTCTCTCCCAATTAATTACCGCTTCAATTTTTGACGGGTCCACTGCCACACCTCCTTGAGATATGACATGACCAAGAAATCTTACCTCCGTCATCCAAAACTCACACTTGCTTAACTTAGCAAACAATTGATTTTCTAGCAATACCGACAGAACAATTCTCAGGTGTTCTTCGTGCTCTTGTGGAGTACAAGAATAAATAAGAATGTCATCAATAAAGACTACCACAAATTGATCTAAGTAAGGCTGGAATATCCGATTCATATAATCCATGAAAACAGCTGGAGTATTCGTAACACCGAAAGGCATTACCAAGAATTCATAATGACTATAACGGGTTCTAAATGCAGTCTTTGGCACATCTGAGCTCTTCACACGGATTTGGTGATAACCTGACCGCAAATCAATCTTCGAGAACACACAGGCTCCTTTCAATTGATCTAACAAGTCGTTTATCCTTGGCAAAGGGTATTTGTTCTTGATGGTGGCCTTATTCAACCGACGGTAATCAATACATAGCCTCATCCCACCATCCTTCTTCTTTACTAACAACACTGGAGCTCCCCATGGTGAGACACTAGGTTGCACAAAATGTTTAGCCATCAGCTCCTCCAATTGCCCCTTCAATTCTCTTAATTCAAGCGGTGCCATCCGATACGGAGAAACGGATATAGGAGCCGTTCCTGGTATCAAGTCAATAGATAATTCCACTTCCCTTTCCGGAGGAAGAGAAGTGACATCCTCGGGAAAAACATCAGGGAATTCTCTAACAACACCAATTTGCGAAACCTCTAACTTGTCACTCGTCTCCTCAGTGAGAACCAACAGAACAGACTTCTCTTTCTCAAACAAGAAATTAATCATACCTACCGTACCTTCTAGTATAGTAGTCAACACATCCTTCGGAGTAGCTTCTTCAGATGGAATAATGATTAACTTCTCTTCACACCCAATGAACACCGAATTAGCAGAAAGCCAATCCATTCCCAAAACAACATCTACCTTCTTAAGTGGTAAGCAAACAAGATCAATCTGGAAATTCCTACCACCCACAGATAACACACAATTTTCACACACCAAAGGTGTCTCGACCATCTCATCCATAGCAGTAGTAACCGCTGTCATACCCCAATTTTTGACCCTAAGATCATACATCAATTGCATTCAATCACCAATCAAGAGCACCATTGTGAAGCTTGATCTTTGATACTGTGATTATCTCTGAGGGGAATTATCGAGCATTTATAGCCTTTTTATTTGTTTACACTAACCAAAAATATCAAAAATATATGTTTTGTCTCTTTTGTTTATATTTTACAGGTAAAAGATCGGGCAAAAATCAAAACAGTGCAAGAAAACAATTTTTGAAAATTGGAAGGTGGAAATCGATTTACCCCTGTGGGAAATTGATTTCCTGTGCGCAAAATTCAAAAAAATATAAGAGGGAAGCTTGACATCATTTTGGCACCTTTTTTATTTGATCATTTATCAATTTTCCACCTCATCAAAATTAACTCATTCATTAAACCCTCTTTAACCCCATTTTACCACTTTTTACCATTTAATTGCCACTTTAATCACCAATTAAACACAAGTTAATCACCAAACACAAAAAGACCAATTTGCCACTACTCTTGCTCCAACTCTATAAATAGAGCCCTCTACTCTCTCATTTCTCAAGCTTGGAGAGCCAAAAAATTGCTTGCAAATTCATTTCTCACCCTTTCCAAAACCCTCACCCAAAGTTCATTTTCATAAGATTGGTAAGGTTCACATTGAATCTTGCTAATTTTGAACTAAGCCTCCTACATTTCACTCTTTTCTTTGATTGTTCATCTCCATACTTGAAGGATCTACACTTTGTGCTTGTTCTTGAAGCTACTTCAACACTTTAATTCAAGAATTGGTAAATTTCTCAATTCTAAGATGTAGATCTTTGTTGCTTGTGTTCAATGCATCTTTGATGCTATATTGGTGCTATTTGATGGTGATTTGATGGAAAATTCGTGCTCCAATGGATATGTGATCATAAGGTGTTTGTATGTTTGCTTAAGTCAAGTTTTATGCCTCCTAATGCTGATTTTTTGAATGCTGCGTGCAGGAAATCGATTTCCCTCTGTAGGAAATCGATTTCCACCTTATTTTTTTTTCAAAAATTTGAACTCTGGACTCAGGAAATCGATTTCCTACAGAGGTAAATCGATTTCCTGCTGGCAGAATGTGTTTTTTTGCCTTTTTTATGCTTGTTTTGGCTTCCTACTTCCTCCACTTCATTAATATCATTGGATCTAGGATGTTGATAGGTTTGAAATGACCTAATCCATAATATTAGATGAATGATATTAATGATAGTGTGAGTTGATTATCTTTTGTGAATTTTATTCTTCTTCCTCCATTTCATTAATATCATTGGATCTAGGATGTTGATAGGTTTGAAAGAACCAAATCCATAATATTAGATGAATGATATTAATGATAGTGTGAGTTGATTATCTTTATGCATTTTATCTTCTCCTTTTCCTTTTTTCTTTTGATCGATGAAAGTCTTAATACTTTGAGAATTCTTATGGATTCTTAGTAAAGACTAGATCGTTACCTATTTTCTTTTCGTGCGGTATTGCTTTCGGAAGGCGATCTACATATCGTTCTTCTCGCATGCATTAGCACATAAAGTTTTGACCGGCCTCGTTGTAGGGTGATTTCTACATAAATCACTTGGCGATCTGCTTAACATAGCGCAATATTTCGTGTCCCGAATAAAAAAAGATCAAACATGGAAGAGAATTGTATGCGGTTGATTTAAGACTTGTGGAGGTTCTTATCGTGTAGTCGCTATGATTCTATCAAGCTTCTGATAAACCCCATTGAATTTAAATCCGAGTACATCATTCACTCACTATAGATCTTCCTACTAACTTTGATAACATACTTGACAAGTTTCAAGATGGTTATCTTTAACACTTAACAACTAACTTTAATTTCCGCACCTTTACTATACCGCTCTTTATATTACCGCTCTTTACATTTCTCGCTTTATCGTTTTGCTTTATCATTTCATCATATTTACTTTCCGTCATTTTCTCTTTGTCCACTTGGACATATGTTTATGCTTCTGTTATTTTTCTTTTGTCCACTTGGACCATACTTTATTTTTTCGCTAAAACACTAATAAATAACCAAAATCTAAAAAATACCTAAGGTTCTCTTTGGACTATCAGTTACTATCCCTAGCGCTTTGGAGATTCGGACTTATGGACCTAGTACCTCTGGACTCGTTCTATTACTATCCTGTGATTGTTCTGTCTGTCTGGCATTGTTCTGTTGTATGTTTATGTGTGCAGGTATTTCCTTGAAAGCCCTTGATGGTTAATTCCAAGGCATTGATATAAGGATTTTACCCGAAAACAGCCGTTACTCTGCCCAATTTTCGTCAGAATCTTAATGTGCTTAATGAAAAATGGTGCTAAGACAATAAGTTCATCTGGATCCCCAAGTGTTAATGTGTTGGTATTGATAAATCCAAAGGATGGGAAAACTACCTTGGCTCTTAATGTCAAGTGTTGGCTTCTTATTCGGTTAGACCGTTTCTTTCCTTAGCTTTTATTTTATGCATTAGGTTAGCCTCTTCATCTCCTCCCATTCTTAAATTTTCAAAATCTTCTCCCTTTTTCCAAAATATTCTTATGTTTGCAAATCTTTTCAAAACTTTTTTTTAAAAAATATCTTTCGCCCTTAGTGGCTTTTCTTCAAAAGTTTAGACACCGTTAATTGTCGAAACGAGTGGTTATACCCCACGATTTTGAAATTGATTGATAATAACGAGATCTTTTCCGCGTGAGAGAGCTAGTGGCATACTCGTTGATTTTATCCGAGTTGGCGCCCTTCTTTCATTTGCGATGCAAAGAACTTGTTTGTTCTCATGCTCAAGATCAATGGCTGAGTATTTCTCTCTAACGACAACAAAGTGTTTATCCGTTTTAAAAAACGTTTTTCCCAAAAGCGGAACTACATTAGTTCTGACTTCTCCATTGCACCGAGGAGGTATGTAGGCCCAAAGCTTAACGCTTTGCCGAGCTTATTTTAAAAAATAAAACAAACTGTTTCTTAGCACACACACAACACAGATTTTCAAAAAGGTTCCCGTGGAGTACCACGGATATGAGGGGTGCTTTAAACCTTCCCCTCATATAATCAACACCCGAACCTGAGTTCTCTTTCTTGTTTTAAAAAACAAAACTTTGGGTTTTACGTTCTTTTCCCTTTTCCTTTGAAAAAATAAAGCGCGGTGGCGATTTCAAAACGGAATATTGATTCGAGTCAATCCCATGGCTTCGATATCAGATTTTCCCCGCTACAGAAAAATGGCGACTTCACTGGGGACTGACAGTTTTAAGTGTGTTAAGCCTATTTTTGTTTATCTGTGTGTTTTATTTGTATATATTGTTGTGTGCTTTGTTTGTTTATCTTTTTTTTTCTTTTTGGTGCTCGATGGTTCCTCTGTGATGAGATAAAGTTCTAACCCGAACTTTGGTGAGTAACTAGAGATAGGAGGTGGTAAGACCAATAGTCGCATGTCAGGAGCAATCCTTACCATGAGCGTCATATGGTGGAACCCCAATCAGTGGAGGCCTCATGGAAGGTAGTAGAGGTTGTTACGAACCATCGTGATAACGCTATTACTTTCAATAGTGAGTGTCCGTAGAAGCTGAATGACCTAGAACCCTTTTAACCAATCTAAGCCTTTTTAGGATGTAGTGCAGAAACAAGATCAAGTACCAATTTGAGCTTGTTGTCATGCGATACTACGCTCAGACGAGGTCTTTTTAGGCATATTATTGGCGCCCATGAGCAATTGTGCGTGCCGGTAATATCCGATAGAAGATTGAAAACTCTGGGAACCTTTGTAGAACCCGACTGGCAGGTACAAAACTCCTTAGATCACGCCTTGTGGGATGGGTAGACCCATGGCTCCATGCTCGTGACGTCGAACCTTTGAACCTGGACTGTTTGATCTTTGTGTGATTTGATGTGATCTTGTGTGCTCTTGATTCTGATTGATGCATAGACCATGCATTCATGCATTCATAAAAATGACATTCACAATTGGTTTTCAAGGAACTTAGAGACATTTTTTGTAAACATAACAGGTACCATGGATCAAAAGAGAAGCATCAAGAAGTACACTTTCAGAAATTCAAGTGCAAAGGAATTGAAAGAGCTAGCAACTTTGGTTCCTAATCTTGACAACTTCAAAAGCCGTTATGGGAAATTGATCTCTATCTTGAAGACTAAAGTGGAGAAAGGAATTCTTGAGACTCTTGTGCAGTTTTATGACCCGGTTTATCATTGTTTCACCTTTCCTGATTATCAGCTTATGCCTAATTTGGAGGAGTATTCTTATTGGATTGGTTTGCCAGTTACGGATGACATACCGTTTAGTGGTTTGGAGAAAGAGCCTCAGGTTGATGAGATAGCAGAACTTCTTCATTTAAAAATATCAGATGTAAAAGCAAACATGACCAAAAAAGGAGGAATTTGGGGGTTGACTTCTAAGTTCTTGATTGGAAAGGATTCTATGTTGGCTAGTAAAGGGAGTATGATTGCTTTTGAGACATTTTTGGCCCTGCTCATCTATGGTTTGATACTCTTTCCCAACATTGACAACTTTGTCGATGTTAATGCTATTCGGATTTTCATGATTGGGAATCCCGTGCCTACTTTGCTTGGGGATACTTATCATTCCATTCACCATAGGAATGATAAGAAAGGTGGACTTATCAACTGTTGCGCTCCGTTACTCTATAAGTGGTTTATTTCGCACTTACCTCAAGCTAAGAGTTTCTTGAACAATCCTGATGGTCTCTCATGGTCTCAGAAGATCATGCCTCTTACTAATGGGAATATCCATTGGTACAATCCAGCTTATGACATTGGTGAGATTATTGATAGTTGTGGAGAATTCCCTAATGTACCTCTTCTTGGTATACAAGGAGGGATTACCTACAACCCCATTCTTGCAAGGCGTCAATTTTGCTATCCTATGAAGGAACGACCCGCTAGTATTCTGGTGTCAGGAATCTTTTATCTTAATCAAGATGGAAATTCAGATATGAGAAATCGGTTTGTGCGTGCTTGGCACCATGTTGATAGGAAGAGACATTTGGGAACAAAACAATGTGTTGCTCTCAAAGACTACACTGATTGGGTTCAAGCTAGAGCTCATACTTTTCAGATGCCTTATTTACTCGAGGAGCCTTCTCTACTCGTTACTCCGCCATTGTCTTCCACTACTCCTGTTGAAAGTAGTGAAGAACATCTAGAGCTCGTGGCTAAGTTGAGAGCGGAAAGAGATGCTTTGGAGTTTGAGAACAAAGAGTTGAAAATACACATGAAAGAAAAGGATGAAATGCTTGATATCCAAGATGGTCGGTTGATGGAAAAGGAAGATCAGATTCGTCATCAAGAAAGATTGCTTCAACAACATGGTGAAATGCGAAAGAGACCACAAGAAGATTCAGTTGCATGGAAGGAAGTTGCTGATAAGCTGATGGTCGAGAATGCTCATTTGAAGGCCTTTTATGAAGATGAATTGGAGAAGCTCCGTAGGAAGCTGCAGAGAGGAGTTGGATCTTCACCAGAAGTGTTCCCTTCTAGTTTTTAGCTTTTTCCTTTGTTTTGTAATTCTGGATCTTTGAATCCTTTTGTATGCTTTTCATGATTAATGAAAGAATATTGTTATGTTTTATGATGTTTTTTTGCTAATGTTTGCAATTAATGTCTTAAAAGTTCCTTGAAAACCAAAATAAGATCATTTGCATTGCATTTCATGCATCATTCTGCATTTTGGTCCTGCTTCCGAGAGTATTCCCGAGGTCTTATTCAGTGTTCTTCATACAGAATCAAGCTGTCTCACCGGTATAATACTCGAGCTAACTGCAAGAAGAAGATGGAAGGTCTTGAACAAGAGAATCGTGAGCTACGTGAAGAGGTTGTTACTTTGAGATCTGGTGTGGATCGTCTCACTGCTCTGGTTGAGACATTGATGGCTGCTCATAATCAGAATCAGAATCAAGTTCCTCCTCCCAATGCCCAAGCTCAGGGTCAGACCACTGTGATTTCTGAAATTGCTGCCACAACCATTCTTGCTATTCCTGTTGGTGCTACTCAGCAACTTATGCCTAATGGATACCCCTGGGGCATGCCTGAAGGTTATTTGTCTGTTCCTGAGATGACTCGTCCGTTGACTCCTGTTATGGTCAACACCTCTCCTATTGTTCATACTGATCCTTTTGTCCCAGAGCCCATTTATGATGCTGCTCCAAGTGAAATTCATGACAGAATGGATGGTTTCCAAGATCAGTTTGAAGAACTGCAAAAAGAGATGAAAGCCTTGCGTGGGAAAGAACTATTTGGAAAGAATGTGCATGATCTTTGCCTTGTTCCCAGTGTGAAAGTACCTGCTAAGTTCAAGCTGCCTGAATTTGAGAAGTACAAAGGAAATTCCTGTCCTCAGGCACACCTGGTGATGTATATAAGGAAGATGTCCACTCACACTGATGATCAACGTCTGTTGATTCACTATTTCCAAGACAGTCTGACTGGAGCTGCTTCTAAGTGGTATATGGGCCTTGATAGCACCCATATCCGCACTTTTAATGACTTAGCTGAAGCATTTGTGAAGCAATACAAGTATAATGTGGACATGGCTCCTGATAGGGATCAATTGCGAGCTATGATGCAGAAAGAGAAGGAATCCTTCAAGGAATATGCTCAGAGATGGCGTGAGGTTGCCGCCCAAGTGTTTCCTCCGATGGAAGAAAAAGAGATGACTAAGATTTTTCTGAAGACTCTTGGTCCGTTCTATTATGAGAAGATGATTGCTAGTGCTCCTGTAGACTTCACTGAAATGGTGGGTATGGGTGTCAGATTGGAAGAAGCTGTGCGAGAAGGTCGTTTGGTTCGAAATGACAATTCATCTGGTGGTGCGAAGAAGTATAATTCTTCATTCCAGAAGAAGAAAGAATCAGATGCCAATGCTGTTTCTCATGGGAGGAATAGTCGATTCAGGAATCAATCTCAACAAGTGGCGTCAGTAACTCCTGTTGTGAATTCAGTGCCTGTAGCTCCTGTTAATCAACAACCAGCAAGGCGGAATCCATATCCTCGAGTTAACGTTGATCCTATCCCTATGACATACACTGAACTGTATCCTGCTCTAATTCATAAAAAGCTGGTTCAACCAAGGTCACCACCCCCTGTTCCAGAGAAACTCCCTTGGTGGTACAAGGCTGATGCCACTTGTGCTTTTCATCAGAATGCTCCTGGGCATGATTTGGAAAACTGTTGGGCCCTGAAGAATGAAGTTCAGAGATTGGTCCGTTCTGGAATGCTCTCTTTCCGTGATATTGGCCCAAATGTGAAGAACAATCCGTTGCCCACTCATGAAGCGTCTGCTGTAAATATGGTGCATGGATGCCCTGGGAAGTATAAGATTTATCGTGTGGAACACATCAGAGGATCATTGGTAGAGATGCATGCCACTCTGTGTGAATACAGTCATTATGAGCATAATCATGATGCTTGTAGGATTTGTTCAGTCAATCCTCGAGGGTGTTACATTGTGAGAAGAGACTTGCAAGAGATGATAGATCAAAGGCTCATTGAGATTCTGAGGGATAGAGATGAAGATGATGTCAATGTGATTGAACCATGCTTTGAAATCCCGGAGTGTGTAGAGATTGGTTATTATGGCAAAGATGCTGTAGAACCTCTTGTGATATGTTTGCCTGGATCTGTACCTTATAGTTCTGATAAAGCTGTACCTTACAGATACAATGCCACCATGTTGGAAGCTGGAAAAGAAGTTGAGATTAAGCCTCTGTCTTCTGTTAAGAATATAGCAGATGTCAGTAGAGTGACTAGAAGTGGACGAGTTTTTACTCAGCCCCAAACAGTTGTGGATGTCCAGAGGAATTCTACTCCAGTACCTATGAACAATAATGATGTGACAAAAGTGAATGCTGGGTCATCTTCAGGAAAGGAGATGGATGAGATTTTGAAGCTTATCAAGATGAGTGATTATAAGATCGTGGATCAGCTGCATCGCACTCCGTACAAGATTTCTATAATGGAGCTGCTGGCAAATTCTCCTGCTCATAGGGATTCTCTGATGAAAATACTTGATCAAGCCTTTGTGGATCATGATGTGACGCTGGATCAGTTTAATGGGGTTGTGAGTAATATCACTGCATGTAACAATCTGAGCTTCAGTGATGAAGATTTGCCTGAGGAAGGAAGAAATCATAATTTGGCTTTGCATATCTCTGTCAGTTGCAAAGAGGACTCAATGTCTAATGTGTTGATTGATACTGGATCATCTCTGAATGTCATGCCAAAATCCACTCTTGCTAAGCTGTCTTATGGTGGCACACCAATGAGATTTAGCAATGTGATTGTCAAAGCTTTTGATGGATCGAAGAAATCAGCGGTTGGAGAGGTTGATTTGCCTATTGGTATTGGACCATTTGTTTTCAAGATTACTTTTCAAGTGATGGATATTTTCCCTGCGTACAGTTGCTTATTAGGACGCCCGTGGATCCACGAGGCTGGGGCAGTTACTTCAACTCTTCACCAAAAGTTGAAATTTGTGAAAGATGGAAAGATGGTCGTTGTGAATGGAGAACAAGCTTTGCTGATTAGTCATCTCTCTTCATTCCGTACCATAAAAGCTGATGAAGTGGTCATTGGAACTGCATTCCAAGCCCTGTCTGTTAATGATGAATTCAAAAAGGATGAAGCTTCCATTGCCTCCTTCAAAGATGCTCAGCTGGTGGTTCAGAATGGACATTCAGGAGTCTGGGGACAAGTGGTGAGTCTTCAAGAGAAAAAGAATAGAGCTGGTCTGGGATTTTCTGCCTCAAACAAGTCTGTGTTGAAGTCTGAATCTGCTTTTCGTCCTTATCAAGAGATGTTTCATAGTGCTGGGTTTCTACACCCGACTCTTCCAGAGGTGAACGCTATTGTTGAAGATGAACCAAAGCCAGAGGTGCCAACCTTTGTGACCCATGGAAAGATGATTAAGAACTGGATCACCATTGACATTCCTGAGTGTACTCATGTCTCAAAGTAATTTGCTTTTATGTTTTTCAAAATCTTTTCATTCTGCCCAAGATAAAAGTGAAGTTGTTGGGGCTGTTTTCTGTTTGTTTTAAACATTAAAATCATCAATAAAAGTCATTTTGTTTCTGCATATAAATGCTTTTTATCTTTTTGCTTTTTCTGGAAAGTGGTAACACAAAAAACCTTAAAAAATGTTTTCATTCCTTTCCATAATCTGCACGATTACATGTTTGCATATATCTTTCCTTTTCCTGAAATAATAATCATTTGTGCAGATTAATCAATAAAACCGTTGAAAGTAATGACCCTGCGCCCTCTCATAACTTCGAGTGTCCTGTGTATGAGGCGGAAGAAGAGAGTGATGAATGTATTCCTGATGAGATTTCCCGACTGCTTGAGCACGAGGAAGACACTATTCAGCCATATAAAGAGCCATTGGAAGTCATCAACTTGGGTTCTGAAGAGGATAAAAAGGAAGTCAAGATTGGGGCACTGCTTGGTCAAGATGTTAAGAAGAGGATGGTAGAGCTTCTTAAAGAGTATGTTGACATTTTTGCGTGGTCCTACCAAGATATGCCTGGACTGGACACAGATATTGTGGAGCATCGCTTGCCGTTGAAGCCAGAATGTCCTCCTGTCAAGCAAAAGTTAAGAAGGAGTCATCCTGATATGGCAGAAAAGATTAAGAATGAGGTCTTGAAGCAGATAGATGCAGGTTTCCTTGTCACTTCTGTATATCCTCAATGGATTGCCAATATTGTGCCTGTTCCAAAGAAAGACGGAAAAGTTCGCATGTGTGTTGATTATAGAGATTTGAATAAAGCCAGTCCGAAAGATGATTTTCCTCTGCCTCACATTGATATGTTGGTAGATAGCACTGCAAAGTTTGAAGTTTTCTCCTTTATGGATGGTTTTTCAGGATATAACCAGATTAAAATGGCACCTGAAGACATGGAAAAGACAACCTTTATTACGCCATGGGGAACATTCTGTTACAAAGTGATGCCTTTTGGGTTGAAGAATGCTGGTGCGACATATCAGAGGGCCATGACTATTCTTTTCCATGATATGATGCACAAAGAAATTGAGGTTTATGTGGATGATATGATTGCCAAGTCCCAATCAGAAGAGGGGCACATGGAAGATCTGTTAAAGTTGTTTCAGCGTTTGAGAAAGTATCGTCTCCGCTTAAACCCTAACAAATGCACCTTTGGTGTCCGTTCTGGAAAGTTATTGGGTTTTGTTGTCAGTCAGAGAGGAATTGAAGTAGATCTTGATAAAGTCAAAGCAATTCAGGAAATGCCAGCACCAAAGACTGAAAAACAAGTGAGAGGTTTCCTCGGACGTCTGAATTATATCTCCAGGTTCATTTCCAATATGACTGCTACCTGTGAGCCGATCTTCAAACTGTTAAAGAAAAATCAGGGATGTGTGTGGAATGAAGATTGTCAGAAAGCTTTTGACAACATCAAAGAATATCTGCTTGAACCTCCCATTTTGCTCCCTCCAGTTGAGGGAAGACCTCTGATTATGTACCTCACAGCGCTTGAAAACTCAATGGGATGTGTGTTGGGTCAGCATGACGAGTCTGGTCGAAAAGAGTATGCAATATACTACCTTAGCAAAAAGTTTACCGAGTGCGAAACAAGATACTCGCTGCTTGAGAAAACTTGCTGTGCTTTGGTGTGGGCTGCTCGCCGACTGAGACAGTATATGTTGAACCACACCACCCTATTGATCTCCAAAATGGATCCAATTAAGTATGTATTTGAGAAACCTGCATTAACTGGAAGGATTGCTCGCTGGCAACTGTTGTTATCAGAATATGATATTGAATATCGAGCTCAGAAAGCTGTGAAAGGAAGTGTGTTGGCAGAGTACCTCGCTCACCAACCAATTGATGATCATCAATCTATCAGGATGGACTTCCCAGATGAAGATATAATGTATTTGTGATCTCAAGATTGGGATGAACCATTGCCAGAAGAAGGGCCAGATCCTGAATCCAAATGGGGTTTGATTTTTGATGGAGCTTCTAATGTTCATGGCCATGGAATTGGCGCCATTATCATCACTCCACATGGATCACATGTTCCTTTTACTGCAAGGATATGTTTTGATTGTACAAACAATATTGCTGAGTATGAAGCTTGCATCATGGGACTTGAAGAGGCCATTAATTTGAGAATTAAGATTCTTGATGTTTATGGAGATTCTGCGCTTGTGATTAATCAGATTAAAGGAGAATGGGAAACTCGTCATCCTGGTTTAATTCCTTACAAAGATTACGCTAGAAGGTTATTGACATTCTTCAACAAAGTTGAATTCCACCACATCCCTCGAGATGAGAATCAGATGGCCGATGCTTTAGCCACGTTGTCTTCCATGTACAAAGTGAATTTCCATAATGAGGAACCTCAAATTACAATCAGGCGTCTTGATCGACCTGCTCATGTATTTGCAGTTGAGGAAGCAACAGATGAAAAGCCTTGGTATTTCGATATTAAGCACTTCCTCCAAACTCAAGAGTACCCACTTGGGGCATCAAATAAAGATAAGAAAACTTTGAGGAGATTGGCCGGCAGTTTCTTCATCAATGCTGATGTTTTGTACAAAAGAAATTATGACATGGTTTTGCTCTGATGCGTGGATAGACACGAAGCAGACATGTTGATGCATGAAATTCATGAAGGTTCTTTTGGTACCCATGCCAATGGACATTCGATGGCTAAAAAGATGCTTAGAGCAGGTTACTATTGGTTGACAATGGAATCTGACTGCTACAAGTTTGTAAAGAAGTGTCACAAGTGTCAAGTGTATGCTGACAAGATTCATGTGCCTTCGACACTTCTCAATGTTATTTCCTCTCCATGGCCTTTCTCTATGTGGGGTATTGATATGATTGGCATGATTGAACCCAAGGCTTCGAATGGACATCGATTCATCCTGGTAGCAATCGATTACTTCACCAAGTGGGTAGAAGCTACTTCATATGCTAATGTAACAAAGCAAGTTGTGGTCAGATTTATCAAGAACAACATCATCTGCAGATATGGTGTACCAAGCAAGATCATCACTGATAATGGCTCGAATCTGAACAATAGCATGATGAGAGAATTGTGTGAAAGCTTCAAGATTGAACATCACAACTCTTCGCCTTATAGGCCAAAGATGAATGGAGCTGTTGAAGCAACAAATAAGAACATTAAGAAAATTGTGCAAAAGATGGTTGTTACGTACAAGGACTGGCATGAGATGCTCCCATTTGCTTTGCATGGGTACCGTACATCTGTTCGTACTTCAACAGGGGCAACTCCCTTTTCTTTGGTTTATGGCATGGAAGCAGTGCTCCCTATTGAGGTTGAGATTCCATCATTGAGAATTTTAATGGAAACTAAGTTATCTGAGGCTGAATGGTGTCAGAGCAGGTTTGATCAATTGAATTTGATAGAAGAGAAAAGAATGACGGCTTTATGCCATGGTCAGTTATACCAGAAAAGAATGAAGAAAGCATTTGATAAGAAGGTTCGACCTCGTGTATTCAGAGAAGGCGACCTCGTGCTCAAAAGGATCTTGTCTTTCACCTCCGATTCAAGGGGCAAGTGGACTCCTAATTTTGAAGGACCATATGTTGTTAAGAAAGCCTTCTCTGGCGGTGCATTAATTCTTGCAACTATGGATGGAGAAGAGCTCCCACGTCCCGTGAATGCTGATGTAGTCAAGAAATACTTCGCCTAAATAATAAAAGAACAGCTCGCTAAGTCGAAAACCCGAAAGGGCGGCTTAGGCAAAAAAGAGCGTCTCGGTGGATTGAAAACCCGAAAGGGCGGTCCAGGCAAAAATTAGAGACATAAACAGAATAAAATACCCGGTGGATTGAAAACCCAAAAGGGTGGTCCAGGCAAAAGTTAGGGATTCATGGCAAGTAACTACATCAGACAAGACTTGATCATCAGCAGTCATCTGTTATCATGAAGAAGTTCAACACTTTTCAACGGAAGCCTTTGCTCAGGAATTCCCAGTTGAGAGAGAGGATGGGGTCATTACGTTTCAATGTACCTTTTCCACAAAATTACCACTTTCCAAACTTTGTAATAATCTATGGGGTCCTGCCTTTTGCAGGCTACCATTCCATTAAAAAAGTTTGAGCCTTTATCTTTTATTGGCAATCTTATTTCTTTCATATCTCTCAAAATGTCATTTATTGTTGATAGTAATTTTGAAAACAAAGAGAAAATTGATTTCAACAAAATCCTTTTGAAAATTATAAAAGAATTTTTACTTTGATTCATGAGTGCATTACAAGGAATGGATATGTTGATGTATTCATATGCAGAAGAACGTATTACACTCAATACACCTTTGGCCTGGTTCGAGTTTGGTTTAGAACTCAACTACGGTGTTCTCTCAGCTTCAATGTTCCCTAGTGTTGGGTAGCATATATTTTGAAGCCATCGAAAGATTGCTGGCAGTTTCTGCTTTGGTGTTCAGCTTGGGACATGCTTGATTATGTCATCTTCGTACACCATCTCTTTCTACCTCCAGTGGAACGTTGGTAGTTCACCTTCAGTGGAACGTTGGTGTATTTTGTTATCTTCATCGTCAGTGGTACGTCGATGTATATTTCTCTTCAATACCTTCAGTGGAACGTGGGTATGTGTTATCGTTAATGGTACGGCGATACATCTCTTTCTACCTCCAGTGGAACGTTGGTAGTTCACCTTCAGTGGAACGTTGGTGTATTTTGTTATCTTCATCGTCAGTGGTACGTCGATGTATATTTCTTTCTACCTCCAGTGGAACGTTGGTAGTTCACCTTCAGTGGAACGTTGGTGTATTTTGTTATCTTCACCTTCAGTGGAACGTGGGTATGTGTTATCGTTAATGGTACGGCGATACATCTCTTTCTTCCTCCAGTGGAACGTTGGTAGTTCACCTTCAGTGGAACGTTGGTGCATTTTGTTGTCTTCATCGTCAGTGGTACGTCGATGTATGTCTCTTTATACCTTCAGTGGAACGTCGGTAGTTCACCTTCGGTGGAACGTTGGTGTATTTTGTTATCTTCATCGTCAGTGGTACGTCGATGTATTTCTCTTCAATACCTCCAGTGGAACGTTGGTAGTTCACCTTCAGTGGGACGTTGGTGTATTTTGTTACCTTCATCGTTAGTGGTACGTCGATGAATTATCTCTTTTCATATCATCAGTGGTACGGTGGTAGATCTCTTCATATCATCAGTGGTACGGTGGTATATTTCTTCATGCCTTCAGTGGAACGTTGGTGTGTGTTATCGTCAGTGGCACGGCGGTACATCTCTTTCATCGTCAGTGGTACGTCGATGATTCATCTCTTCATATCATCAGTGGTACAGTGGTATATCTCTCTTCATATCATCAGTGGTACGGTGGTATAACTCTCTTCATATCATCAGTGGTACGGTGGTATATTTCTTCTTCATGCCTTCAGTGGAACGTTGGTATGTGTTATCGTCAGTGGCACGGCGGTACATCTCTTCAATCATCAGTGGTACGATGGTGTGATTTCTATTAATGGAAGATTGGCATTCTAATTCAGGATGCATACTTTCTCATCCCCAGTGAAAGAGGATGTTCCTTTTTTCTCATCCCCAGTGAAAGAGGATACTATAACCTCTCTGACACGAAGTGTTTTCCCCAGAGAAGTTTCTTTTCCCACCAAAGTTCCGTCTCTCCAACAAAGTCTTACCTTCCCCAGTGGAACTTCTAAGACGTTTGTTTCCCCAGCGGAGTTATAGCAAGACATTTGTTTTCCCCAGTGGATCACTTGTTATTCCCCCCAGTGTTGTCATGCTTTATTATCATCACATGCATTCATTAACATTGCATTGCATCTTAGGCTCAAAAATTGTGTTTTATATATTTAAGTCTCTTCGATCTTTGTCAAAACGAAGATTTCCAATCATCGTATCTCCAAATCGAAGAAACTTAAATAGGGGCATCTGTCATACCCCAATTTTTGACCCTAAGATCATACATCAATTGCATTCAATCACCAATCAAGAGCACCATTGTGAAGCTTGATCTTTGATACTGTGATTATCTCTGAGGGGAATTATCGAGCATTTATAGCCTTTTTATTTGTTTACACTAACCAAAAAAATCAAAAATATATGTTTTGTCTCTTTTGTTTATATTTTACAGGTAAAAGATCGGGCAAAAATCAAAACAGCGCAAGAAAACAATTTTTGAAAATTGGAAGGTGGAAATCGATTTACCCCTGTGGGAAATCGATTTCCTGTGCGCAAAATTCAAAAAAATATAAGAGGGAAGCTTGACATCATTTTGGCACCTTTTTTATTTGATCATTTATCAATTTTCCACCTCATCAAAATTAACTCATTCATTAAACCCTCTTTAACCCCATTTTACCACTTTTTACCATTTAATTGCCACTTTAATCACCAATTAAACACAAGTTAATCACCAAACACAAAAAGACCAATTTGCCACTACTCTTGCTCCAACTCTATAAATTGAGCCCTCTACTCTCTCATTTCTCAAGCTTGGAGAGCCAAAAAATTGCTTGCAAATTCATTTCTCACCCTTTCCAAAACCCTCACCCAAAGTTCATTTTCATAAGATTGGTAAGGTTCACATTGAATCTTGCTAATTTTGAACTAAGCCTCCTACATTTCACTATTTTCTTTGATTGTTCATCTCCATACTTGAAGGATCTACACTTTGTGCTTGTTCTTGAAGCTACTTCAACACTTTAATTCAAGAATTGGTAAATTTCTCAATTCTAAGATGTAGATCTTTGTTGCTTGTTTTCAATGCATCTTTGATGCTATATTGGTGCTATTTGATGGTGATTTGATGGAAAATTCGTGCTCCAATGGATATGTGATCATAAGGTGTTTGTATGTTTGCTTAAGTCATGTTTTATGCCTCCTAATGCTGATTTTTTGAATGCTGCGTGCAGGAAATCGATTTCCCTCTGTAGGAAATCGATTTCCACCTTATTTTTTTTTCAAAAATTTGAACTCTGGACTCAGGAAATCGATTTCCTACAGAGGTAAATCGATTTCCTGCTGGCAGAATGTGTTTTTTTGCCTTTTTTATGCTTGTTTTGGCTTCCTACTTCCTCCACTTCATTAATATCATTGGATCTAGGATGTTGATAGGTTTGAAATGACCTAATCCATAATATTAGATGAATGATATTAATGATAGTGTGAGTTGATTATCTTTTGTGAATTTTATTCTTCTTCCTCCATTTCATTAATATCATTGGATCTAGGATGTTGATAGGTTTGAAAGAACCAAATCCATAATATTAGATGAATGATATTAATGATAGTGTGAGTTGATTATCTTTATGCATTTTATCTTCTCCTTTTCCTTTTTTCTTTTGATCGATGAAAGTCTTAATACTTTGAGAATTCTTATGGATTCTTAGTAAAGACTAGATCGTTACCTATTTTCTTTTCGTGCGGTATTGCTTTCGGAAGGCGATCTACATATCGTTCTTCTCGCATGCATTAGCACATAAAGTTTTGACCGGCCTCGTTGTAGGGTGATTTCTACATAAATCACTTGGCGATCTGCTTAACATAGCGCAATATTTCGTGTCCCGAATAAAAAAAGATCAAACATGGAAGAGAATTGTATGCGGTTGATTTAAGACTTGTGGAGGTTCTTATCGTGTAGTCGCTATGATTCTATCAAGCTTCTGATAAACCCCATTGAATTTAAATCCGAGTACATCATTCACTCACTATAGATCTTCCTACTAACTTTGATAACATACTTGACAAGTTTCAAGATGGTTATCTTTAACACTTAACAACTAACTTTAATTTCCGCACCTTTACTATACCGCTCTTTATATTACCGCTCTTTACATTTCTCGCTTTATCGTTTTGCTTTATCATTTCATCATATTTACTTTCCGTCATTTTCTCTTTGTCCACTTGGACATATGTTTATGCTTCTGTTATTTTTCTTTTGTCCACTTGGACCATACTTTATTTTTTCGCTAAAACACTAATAAATAACCAAAATCTAAAAAATACCTAAGGTTCTCTTTGGACTATCAGTTACTATCCCTAGCGCTTTGGAGATTCGGACTTATGGACCTAGTACCTCTGGACTCGTTCTATTACTATCCTGTGATTGTTCTGTCTGTCTGGCATTGTTCTGTTGTATGTTTATGTGTGCAGGTATTTCCTTGAAAGCCCTTGATGGTTAATTCCAAGGCATTGATATAAGGATTTTACCCGAAAACAGCCGTTACTCTGCCCAATTTTCGTCAGAATCTTAATGTGCTTAATGAAAAATGGTGCTAAGACAATAAGTTCATCTGGATCCCCAAGTGTTAATGTGTTGGTATTGATAAATCCAAAGGATGGGAAAACTACCTTGGCTCTTAATGTCAAGTGTTGGCTTCTTATTCGGTTAGACCGTTTCTTTCCTTAGCTTTTATTTTATGCATTAGGTTAGCCTCTTCATCTCCTCCCATTCTTAAATTTTCAAAATCTTCTCCCTTTTTCCAAAATATTCTTATGTTTGCAAATCTTTTCAAAACTTTTTTTTAAAAAATATCTTTCGCCCTTAGTGGCTTTTCTTCAAAAGTTTAGACACCGTTAATTGTCGAAACGAGTGGTTATACCCCACGATTTTGAAATTGATTGATAATAACGAGATCTTTTCCGCGTGAGAGAGCTAGTGGCATACTCGTTGATTTTATCCGAGTTGGCGCCCTTCTTTCATTTGCGATGCAAAGAACTTGTTTGTTCTCATGCTCAAGATCAATGGCTGAGTATTTCTCTCTAACGACAACAAAGTGTTTATCCGTTTTAAAAAACGTTTTTCCCAAAAGCGGAACTACATTAGCTCTGACTTCTCCATTGCACCGAGGAGGTATGTAGGCCCAAAGCTTAACGCTTTGCCGAGCTTATTTTAAAAAATAAAACAAACCGTTTTTTAGCACACACACAACACAGATTTTCAAAAAGGTTCCCGTAGAGTACCACGGATATGAGGGGTGCTTTAAACCTTCCCCTCATATAACCAACACCCGAACCTGAGTTCTCTTTCTTGTTTTAAAAAACAAAACTTTGGGTTTTACGTTCTTTTCCCTTTTCCTTTGAAAAAATAAAGCGCGGTGGCGATTTCAAAACGGAATATTGATTCGAGTCAATCCCATGGCTTCGATATCAGATTTTCCCCGCTACAACCGCCATAGGAGGAAATAAAGGAGTAGCTTGCAACCCAAGTCGCTTCATACATTGCAATGACACAAAAGAGTGTGTTGCTCCACAATCAAATAGAACAAAACAAGAATGTCCATTAATGAAACGCGTACCCGCAATCAAAGAGTTATCACTCTTGGTCTTCTTAGCATCCAAGGTGTAAACTCTACCAGTACCCCTTCCTTGTCCTTGATTCCTATTCTGAGGACAATTCCTAGCCATATGCCCTTCTTGCTGACAATGAAAACATTTCACCCCTTCAAAGCTACACCTTCCAAGGTGATTCTTACCATAGCTACAACACGCCGGAGGTGCACTAGACCGAGAACCTTGCACTTGCTTCCCTTTGAAAGCTTGTGGCCTAGGTCGAAATTGTTGGCTTGGCCTTCCCCTCTCATGTTGATTCTTCTTCTTCAAATCTTCCTCGGCTTGAACTTTCTTCAAACTGGTCTCAGCCACATAACATTGTCGCAACAACTCCGTATAAGTAGTGAACTCCCTCTGGGACACACTATGCGAGATATCAGCCCTTAAACCAAAAAGAAACTGGTCCACCTTCCAACTCTCATCAGGAGCATACGCGGCCTGCCTAGAGTAAGCAGCCAAAATTTCAAACTTCTCCGCATAAGTAGCCACTGACATATTGTCCTGCCTTAACTGTTGAAACTCCAACTCCTTCTTAGTCCTCAGTGAACTAGGAAAGTATTTCTCCATAAAAGTGGTCTTGAAATTTTCCCATTCCTTAGGTACTTCCTGAGTAGTCATCAAAGCAGAAGCACCCTTCCACCACCTCATAGCTGGACCTTTCAGCGAATGAGAAGCAAACACCACCTTGTTCTCTTCACTACAATGTACGATCTCAAAGATTCCTTCTACATTGGCCACCCACTCATGCGCCTTTATAGGATCTAATCCACCATGAAATTTCGGAGGATTCATGCGAATGAAATCCCTATAAGTCCCACCTACAGCTTGGGGCACAACCACTGGAACATTATGACCGCCATTCATCTGTTGCATCATCTGCAGCATGAACTGATTCTGCTGCTGTTGCATCTGTTGCATGATCTGGGGCCATGGAACATTCGCACCGCCATCCGGTGGATTCACTTGTGGAGGTTGTGTGGGGGGTCGACCACGAGTCCTGCGTCCGTCCGCCATGTTCCTGGAGGTCATCAAAATGGGATTAAGTTGATCAGGCTTAATACCATAGTCATAACACAACAAAACTCATGGGAACACAACACATCTTGGACAGAAAGAAATACTTATAATATCTCATGGCTAGGTCGAGGATACGACCTGCTCTGATACCAACTGTAACACCCATATATAAATACATACATCAAAGCATATACATATACATGAATCCAAGTATTTGGTACTGAAAATACTTATAAGTTCCTAGTCAACACATTATACATATTAGTGCCCAAAATACAAAAGTTCTAACAACGGCATAATACATACAAGATGTTCAGAACAAAATACTAAGAACTAGATCAACAATGATCACAAAAGAAAATCCACAACGGAAGCTTCGCCATATCCAAAATAAGCATAAGGAATAAGGAAATCAAACTGCTTTCTCCTTACCCTTCGCGGAACCTGTAGTACCTGAAATCAATATATAATGGGGTGAGATACAAAATCTCAGTGAGTTCCCTATCCTATGGATCCTCTCGGCTTTACAAGGTTCTAACCTATAAGTCTCAAGTCATAAAGGAACTAGACCTTGAGTTCTCATACTAACATTATACGGAATCATACTTAGAGTCCAAAAACTCAAACACAAGATTACTAATCCGAAACCAATACCAAGGCATCCCTATATTCCCGTCCCCTTCTACGTCTAGGAGGTGGCACGAGTCATGGATCCTTTGGAAAATCTTGACATACGAAATGGATTCAGACTCATGAGCCTTTCCCCATGAATCGTCACTTCACATGGCCCGTACACCATCACAAGTCTCTACCCGTAGGTTCCATTCGTACACAAAAGCAGGAATCAAACCTGCCAAGATTATTAGTGCCTCTCTACACAGTGTCTCTCTGCACGAAGAATGCCTGTTAGCATTCAAAAGAAAAATAAAGAAATAAAGAAATACAATGGTTCCGATTAATACATCATACAATGGTGATCGCTCACGCAAACCACTAGGCCTGTTAGCCTTTCCTCATAAGATTCCAAACACGTATGTTCCATATAATGTCTCATCCTAGGTTTCTTTGTCAAGCTACATAACCTAACAATTCCTAGTTTCCTCACTTAACCTTTATTCACATAACAATGAAGTTATTCAAACCTCTCTGATATAAATATATATAATAAAGGTATACCAATCCACCTGCAATAGAACTCAACCAACAATTATAGAGTACTCAAGCATCATACCAAAAGCATAATGTTCTCATGATTCCGAACGAAAACAACCCAAGTAATCAAGCAATTCCCGACTCTCGATTAAATAATTCTCCTTTTGTTCCCAAAACCTACACTACTAGAAAGTACACGCTTCTAGCTTCCTACCACTTCGAACGGTGATTAAAACAGAGTTATGGTTCAAAAGTTATGATCGAAACAGTTTTATCTCATTAAACTAAAGAATTGGCTAAGAAAGCTTCAGTTCGCGCCGTGCAACAGCTAGGTCGCGCCGCGAACCTCAGGCAGGGGCAACCTCACAAAATTCTCAGAGTGTTCGCACCGCGTACTGATAGCAGAAACAAAACCATCCTAAAAACCTGCTTATTTCGCGCCGCGCAGCCTCGTTTGCGCCGCGAAGCGCGCGAAATCAAAAATTCCAGATCTGATTTCTTGCTTTTCCATGGTTGAATCCAACCATCTCCATACTCAAACCTGTTCCAGATTCATACTAAAGCATAGAACAACATATATGGTCTCTACTCAGGATTTATTTACAGCAACAAACATCAATCTCTTAGATTGAGTCAAACCCTAAGATTTCTACCAAAAACCCCAATTTCTCAACTTATGATTTCATCCATAAATCAAAAACTATAAGTTTCTAACTAGAACCCATCTCGATTATGAGTCATTGATGTCGAAGATGAGTTGATTCGGCGGAGAAATGATGAAGATCCAAGCTTTTCCTCTTTGCTCCTCTTGCTCTTCCTTCTCTCTACTCTTCTCTCTAACTTTGTCTTTGAAGAAGAATAATGAAGAAGAAAAGCAAAGTGAAGGATATAAGAAAAATATCTTAAGTTACACTACTAACTCAAATGTCCAAAAGTATCTCTAATGTACCAATTAATAAAACCTCGGTGTCAGCTAATAACATTAGAGCATTTAATTTAATACGGGGTATTACACTGGGGATCGAACCCAGGTCCTGTTGTTCCCAATAACCTTCGCTTTGCCATCTGAGCTGCCACTTCAAGTTGTTAATTGAATAAACAAAATAAAATAAATTTAAAACCTTTGGTTGGATGGTAAAGTCAAAGCGTGGATCGAGTGGGCCCCTGGAGCGGCACTTTCAGCCAATCACGTGTTGAAGGGAGGACTTGGATTCTTTGACTAGCCATCAGCATGGCCACACGCGTCTGGAAAGAGAGAAAGGGAATTGACCAGTGAATCATGAGGCAAAGAAATGCCACGCGTGTGAGTCCAAGTCTAGAATTACTGTTCATCTTCTTCTTCTCCATTACCTGCGGAATTACCCGCGACCTTTATTACGCAGTTACCTGCGGATTTTGTTGGGGAAGCTCGTGGCCATGGATGTTACTTTTGGAACCTGCACAAGATGAACAAACAAAACTCCAAGAGTAGCCCAGATCTCTTAAATGGACCAAGGCGAATTCATTAGTACCAATATCACGTCCTAAGAAGGCCTGATTCATGAGAACCGAACCCAAGCTTTTCTTTGCCCTAATAATGGTGGAACATCGTATCTGCATCAAACCTCGCAAGCGATGGGTCTAAACAATCACAAACATCAATATGAACATGAACGTATGCATCTAAACCGTTTATAGGCCGAGAATTGAGAGTTTGAGATTTATGAAACTTACTAAACCGGTGCAATCGAGGAGAGACGTTCCTGTATACTGCAGGCTTCAAGAAGGGCTGGGAATTGCTCCTGGTGCTTTCAGAAACACGATGCAAGGCTTGGGATGGCTTGGGATTAGTTGTAGAAGAAAATCTCTCGTGCCCTAGTTTAGAAAGATTTTTGTTCATGTGAACCCTAGTGACTGCATCTGATTCTCGTCCCCCTTTGCTGCATATTGTTGAGTATATATATAGGATGCATTTAGGGTTACAAACTTGGTTCAAATATTTTTGAGTTATGAAGATTGGAATATGAAATATTTTGATTGATTTTTTGTATGAAATCCTTCTAATCTTGGCTCAATATGTGATCTAATTTGTTTCAATCATTGTTTGGCCAATTAAGAGAAAATATTTGATTGATTCCTTGACTTAAAATCAAAGCAAATAATATTTCACATTTATTTTACTATTTTATATAATTTATTCATGATTTAAAGTGAAAAAAACCATAAATAATTAATGAAATAATAAAAATTAATATGACTCTTGTTTTGGGGCGTGCATGGGCTTAAGGCAAAGTTTGAATGAGGAGAAAATAAGCCCATTTGGAAATATTTGGAATTTTGGACCTTTTCTTTTCACATATGCCTTTGGAAATAGGTGAACTTGTACACCTCGCCGTTTCCTCATATTTTAACATTTTTCCAAGTTCTTGGACTTTTTAGAAACCTCGAAGAGTCCTTTAACCAATGTCTTTGGTCTCATGTCAAAACAATGTTCCATGCTCATTGTACGTTCTTTTGAAAAAGATGACTTTTGATCGACTTTTGAAAAGGACCTATAATGTTTTGATCCATATCTCTTAAGTGAAGCATTTTTAGCCTTGGCATGTGAGAGACAAAGTTGTAGAGAATTCAATTTCCTTCAAAATGAGATTTGGATGGGAAATCTATGATGTTCCATATAGGAGTTATGGCTGGTCAAAGTTCAGTTGACTTTCTTCTAGAAAACCCTAATTTAGAAACTTTAGGTTTTGTTGATTTCTGAACTTTTCTTGATGAATCATGATCAATACTTGATCAAATGATGAATGATACTTCATAACAAGGATGTTGACCAAAAATCAGAAGTTTTGACTGTGGTTTGACCATATTTTGACTTTTAGGTCAACCAGTCGATTATTGATCGTTTGGGCCATTGGGCGATCAATCTTTTGAATCAGAGCTTGAAAATTTGTCATGGGGATCCTTTGAGACATATGATAGACCATGGGATCCACTTGAGGTATCAGAAACTGATTTTACTTTGAGAAGATCAAAACCCTAATTTGAGGGTTATTGTTTAGGAGAGAGACTGTATGCCTCCTTCTTGTGTATCTTTGAGTATTTGAAAGTCAGATTGACTGAAATATGAATAAATATGATGGGCAAATTTTGGGGTATGACAATAGGCATTTTTTAAAAATAGTCAATTTTCACTTTTATGTATTTTTTAGTCAAAAAATCACCAAAAATCATAAAATACTAAAAAAATAAAAAATAGTATTTTTTTCATCATTTAATTATTATTTTTCGTATTTATTTATTAGGCATTTTTAATTTTTTTTTATTAAAATCTTTATTTTTTGTATTTTTAGTCCAAAAATCACGAAAAAAAAAAAAGATTTACAAAGATTTTGTTCATATTTCTAAATATTGTATAATTGTATAGTTTAGGAAAGAATCAACATAATTACTTAAATATTTCAAAAATCAAAATCAAATTATATTTGATTTAGAGTTATGATTTATTAAGTAATTAATTGATTCTTTTAATATATTTGTTAACCTAATTTTTATGTATAAATACCACTAGGTTCTACACTTTTAAAAAAAACTAACAATTCTAACCCTTATTCTCACTCACTCTCTCTCTCTCTCTCTTCCCACAAACACAAAAATATTTTCTTCTACTTCTCCTTCTTCAGGGTTGCAATTCCGGTTGAAGCACAGTAATAAATTTTCCAGCCTATCAGTCGAATTCTGAAACTACTGTTTCGATTTGCTCCGAATTTTTTTCCAGAAGTTCAGAAAAAAATCGTAGAACAATACTCCTTTAGATAGAAATCTAAAGGATTTGGACCCTCAAAATCGCAAATTCCTCTTTTTTCTATTTTATTTGATTTAATTTCTATTTTCATATTTTCAAAAAAATCTAAAAAAAATTGTAGTTTCGTGTTCTTATTTTAATTGATTTATAATCAGGTTTTTATATTTTTTTTTATTTTATTTTAATCACTTTTCTATTTTCCCATTTGTTTTCTTAACCGTAACATTGCGTTGGGTTATGAACAGGTTTTATATGGATTGACCAAGTGGATGGTACCCCAATTGCTTTTTTGGCCAAAAACCTTTTGGTATTTGGCCAAATCAAGGTGGTATTTGGCCAAATCCAGGTTATTCGTAATTTTGTCCATAATTTAATTTTCTAAACCCCAATTTTTTTCTTGTGTTATTATTATTATTATTATTATTATTATTATTATTATTATTATTACTATTATTATTATTATTATTATTATTATTATTATTATTATTATTATTATTATTATTATTATTATCATCATCATCATCTTCATTATTAACATTATTACTATCCTTTTTTGCAGGTACTTCCTTTGGCCATTAACCTTGTTTTTGGCCAAACAACATTATTACTATACAGAGCTGAGTTTCTTTTTTTCTCTCCTCTTATTTTTTTTTTATTTTCTTTATTCCTTTCTAAAAAACACTTTTATTAATTCTTTTTAAAAAAGTATTTTTTATATAACAACAACTTATTTTTAATAAAATTAACTTCTATTGTTAAGTTAAATTAATTTTAGTTTTTTTGATAATTATGATTAATTTAATTTAGGTTTGTTTGGTTATTAAAAATAATCAGGGTTACCCTCTCTCCAAAAATTTTGTTTGCCTTATGTCATTTGCCTTGCCTTATTTATTCTATTAACTGTGGTTAACTTGCTCCCCATTTGGGGTTTAGCCTTTTTTTATTTTTCATTTGTTTGCCTAAATTATTATTATTTTAATTTTTGATCTGCCACGTTATAATTGTTGAGATCTTTAATGCACTAACATTTTTCTTCTTCGTGGCTAATTTTCAGGGTTAATCAAAATCTTTCAGTCACGCGCCATGTCGATCAAAAAGCTAAGTTCTAAACCTTTTCTTATTTAGATGTTATTTTATCTTTTAATTTTTGCCTTATAGGTTAAATTAGGGTTTATTTTCAACGTCAAGGAATTCCTCCTACACTCACCCCTATTATTGTCCGTTTAATTCTCAGATGTTCAGAGTTAATCGAAGGTTCGAGGAAGATCAAGGCTCAAGATAAAGATAATTAAATTAATTATTCATCTCTCTTATTCTCTGCTTTAGTTCCCCATCCCGCAGGTGTTTATTGTAATAGCGTAGGAACTTTTATTTTTTCGCCTTTAATTTCTGCATTTTTAAACTGTGTGGTTAGTAATCCTAGGGAGTGATAAACCATGAACTAAACGTAGAATCACTAATTTTTACAAGATAAATATCATTGAAGTTAACCACATGATTGTGCACCCACACACCTTTAGGGTAATCCCTCTGGTTGCCTTGTTGCCTTATGATTGTGCACCCACACACCTTTAGGGTAATCCCTCTGGTTGCCTTGTTGCCTTATTACTGTTGCCTTGTTGCCTCTAACTATACTAAATAGTCAAGTCCCTCGACTCCGAGGATACCTAAAGCAATGTTGCCTTTAAAGTTATTGAAACTCCCTCGAGGTTGCCTTATAAAATATAATGATTGTCCCAATTGCTAAGGTATCCTCGCATGATGCCTAAAAAATTTAATGACTATTATATCCTTCTCTTAGACTACCTGCCCTCTTTATGGCATGGGACAGTCTTGTGGCGAACGATTATTCTCGATGACCCTTAAACATCCAATTGAAAGACTTCCTGCCCTCTCATGGTATGGATAGACCTTTTCGCCCTGAAAAGCTAAAAGAACAATTTTAAAACTTAGGGTAGTTACTACTAATTGCTTGCTCTAAATTCAAATTCTTTTTCCCACTAATTTTCAAATACTTTTCAAAAAGACTACGCTTACACCTTCCCTTTGTATGACTTACCCCCCGAACTCAATCTCTTTCAAAAAGGTTTTTTTCTGTTCTTTTAGCCTTTCCTAAAATTGGATAAAATAAAAGTCGGTGGCGACTCATGCTATCCGCAACATTTCAAATAAAGTCAGTTCATTGTATTACAGTATCCTTTTTGAGGAATCACATGTACCGTAGCTCGGATAACTAGTTTCTATTTGTTTTGTGTTTTTTAGGTGAACGAGTTACATTCGCACTCCACTGCTCGACCTTTGGAGTCTTATGCTTGGGAATGGAGCAGAAAAAAAAAGCTCTTAAGAAAAGAAAATCAAAGAGTACGGTTTATGTTTTAAAGGATGCATGAGGAAAACCTAAGCTAAGGGAGAAAGCTTGCTACCTATGTTGTCATACAAAGGGTACAAGACTAAGCTAGCATAGCAACCTATGGAAAAAAGAGAATGCAAACAAAAGTATCACACAAACGGGTCTCACTTGTAAAGCAAACACCTATTGGCGCATGCCAAGTAGTAGAAAAGCGGTCCTGCCATAGCCAAGAGGAGGATATCACCCGAGTCAACCAAGCATTAGACCAAGGAGATGTGAATCTTTAACCGCGACATTGTATTACAGGGGCAAAGAGGAGCAGAGGCAAATCAGTGCGTGTGTACACCGAGCGTCAACGTCGGTCAACATGAGCTAAGAAACATAGGGGTCAGATTGCATGGACCCACTTCACTTTACCCATTGGGCCTTCGACTCGACGATCTTGGGGACTTGCCCAGAGCTCTGAATTTGCAAAAAGTGAGCATAAGGACGACCTAGGGACTGAAAGTTGCGGGGGTTGATTATAAACCCTCTCCGCTTTCCTTCTCGAGGACTTACAATTTGTTAGGACTTCTTGCAAGGACAAATGTAAACACACTGACAAAAACAGAACCTCTGGCACACGCCTCAGAGGATTTCCAAATGCAATGCATGCCTAAGTCATACTTCTCATGTTAAAGAATGAATGAAAGCAATAAAATGCAGGAAGAAGATAAAATGAAACGATATCCATACCAAACGGATTATAATCCATAATTTACTACACAAAGTAATAAAGAAAAACAGAGATCCCGCGAGAGAGCTAGCAAAAGCAACAGGCAAACAATCAGCATACCGATTAGACGCGTAGTTAACAAGAATCGACGGCGTGAAAATAAATCACGCGCCAATATGTGCGTCGAGCATGAAAATTATAGTAACACACGCTCGATGTCTTACTGGATGTTATGACATTCAAAAATACACAACACATAAAAATTAACAGAACAGCATAAAAACAATAAAGAACACGTAGAATTGTTTACCCAGTTCGGTTCAAACAACCTACTTTGGGGGCTACCAAGCCAAGGAGGGAATCCAATATAAGCAGAATTAATTCAGAGTTAAACTCCCCCGTTTACAACTCCTCACTTAAAACCTACCCAATGCAATTCCAACCTATTCCTAGACCTCAGTATCTCCACTCACTCCCCCTCAATCACAACAGTGATTACACATAAACATAAAAAGTACAGAGAGAAGACACTCTTCAAAAACACACCTTGATCTGCTTAAAAGCTTCAATCAAGAGACACACACTCGTGCTTAAAAGCTTAGAGTGAAAACAAACACACACAACTTATTCCAACGCAATCATCAAGGACAGTTGCTTGGATTACACGAGACAGCTACAGAACTATGATTCTTCACAATACACAAAATCCTCTATCTGCGTTCCAAAATAGGATTGCAGTCTATTTATATGCAGTCTTGGGCCTTGGGCTTTCTTAGAAACAAATTAGGGTTAACCAAGTTAACCTAATTTATACGCCATCTGGTTGTTCCAAAGTGTGCTGTCAGCAGGATCTTCTAGACGAAATATTCTGCACACAATAAAAGGTTTCCTAAACTGATAATTGAGATAAATCAGGAAACACATTTAATAAATAATAACAGCTCCTGCTGTCACACAAGGATGTCATGACATCGGTCATGACATTCACTACAGAACCTGTATTAGCTTCACACATATGCAACCTGCTTAACACAATATCAACCAGGTATGTTTTACCACTAATGCAGCCAACATGAAAACACCTTCAGTCTCCCCTTTGGCAGATTTTTGGCTAAAACAACCTGTCACACCATACCAGAGAAATACTTGCAGCGGACACAAGATAACCAAAATACAATCAAAACAAGCTAATACAAAACAGACAGCATACATCACCAGTATGCACACAGTGCTTAGACAAACCAGAAAAACAACCACAAGAGCAACAGAAGCACAAATAGATCAACATAAAAATAAGCAAATTAGAATTTTTGATCACACACAACCACCATTCTTGTTGTTCTGGGGTGACATTACTTCTTCTCCCCCTGTTTGGCCACAAAAGTTGCCAAAGCCAACAAAAAGTCTTCTCCACCTGTTTTTTTTATTATTTTTTCTGTTGTTGTTGACTCTATGGTTCTTCAAGGATGCAGAGTCCTAACTTGCTTCGCAAGTTCTCAAACTGTGTAACATCAAGAGCTTTTGTGAAGATGTTATTGATTTTGTTAGAAGCATTCTCGTCACTCTTGTTAGGATCATCTTCAATATGCATCATATGTACCATTCGCATACTTGCATCATTCAGGGTTCTGACAGGATTAGTCACTTCTGTATGCATGTGAGAACAAGGTATTATTTTAAGTGAGATGAACCGAGATTGTTGAGGCATCTCATTAACGTGAATTAGCTCTAAACCTATTTCTGAGGGAAAATTGCACTTTGTGATTACACTAGGACTATTATGGTGGGATGTCAGCTGAAGGTCCTCCTGGATATCTAGCTTATTTGCAATATCTAGATCATTAGTTGACCTTTGCATGAGATTCCATTTGTCCTCCATATTGTTTTTGATGTAGTAAGGCATAGTTATGACATTCCACTCTATATTCAGGTGAGATACACCTAGGTGTATCCAGCTTGATTGAAACCAACCCAAAAGATTTGTAGGAATCATACCTGTCATTAGCTTAGCATCTTCAATTGTGATTACAAGAATCCTTCTCTCCTTGCTTTCTTGATCTTTCAAGTGAGGCTGTGAGTCCAGTGCTTTTTCCATCCAAAATCTTGAAACTTGGTCTATCTGTGGTGTCTCCTTTCTCATGGGTTCCTGACTGTCGATGGATACCTTTCTTGGGATAGTATTCAGAGCAGTGATTTCCCTTTGAGAGGTTCTTTGAATATTTACAGAAGAACATTTACCAGTCCCGGAGGCTTTGTTTGTCACAGATTATACAATTGAGTTCTCAGCAAATTTTGATGTTAAGACATCTGTGTTGACATTAACATGGTCTGCTAAGTCAGTCAGCTCACTTCCTTCTACAATATCTTTCATGACTGTTTTATTCTTGTTTGCAATTGGAGACGCCCTATTCTTTTTGTGATGTCTGGATTTCCTTTTTCTACAGCTTCCTGCTTTCTTTATAGCATCCTCCTTATTTATGTCATGGCTTGAGTGATTAGTGTTTACACACGGCTTTCATTGTGATGGCTTTTCTTTAGTCAGGTTTTCCTGTTGAGGGATGTTTCTTGTGGAGGATGACTGAGTTTCAGGGCAAGAGAATCTTAGGTGACCTAACTTACCACATTGATAGCATCTTTTGGCTGAGACAGGTGTGTGTTTTCCTTGATGTTGAACCTCTTGATTGACCTTCTTTCCCTTCTTCGTGTCTTGCACCTTTCCCTCTAGATCAACAATGTCTATCATGAGTTTTACTCTTTCTTCTTGTAACAAGGCATAAGCATTTTTATAAACCGTCAGTCTCTTGCTCGATTCTCCATTTAGTAGACACATCTCAGAGTATCCAGTAGCTAGTTCTTTGCTGGTGAGTTCCTCAATGTAAGCCTCATCATCAGACTCATCAACTTCCTCTATCAGGATTCTTGTTTTGGGAATAGGAACTTCCAATTTGGTAGTTCTTTCTTGATCTTTTTCCTCAATTTTTTCCTCGACCATGGGATAAGTATTCAGTGACTCAGAATTTTTAGGCTCCCATAGATAACAGTTATTCTCACATCTGACTCCTTTCATGACTTCTTCATTTTCTTCATTGGTAACAATGCACTCTTCTTCAGTGAACCTGACATGGAGTCCTTCATCACATAGTTGGCTAATGCTTATAAGATTCGCGGCCAGTCCTTGTACAAGTAACACAATATGCAGGTTAGGAACTCCCTGACCTTCTATCTTGCCAACACATTTGACTTCTCTTATATCTCCATCACCAAGAGTCACATAGCTGGTTCCCTCAAGTTTGAGGTTTACTAGTGAGTTCTTGCTCCCAGTCATATGATTTGAGCAACCACTATCAAGATACCAATATTCTTTGGCAGGCATCCTTAGAGAAGTGTGTGCTACCAGAGCAACATTCTTTGTTGTCCACTGTTGCTTTCTGTTGAAGGTATTATATTCAGGTTTGGCTTGATGAGTTTGGTCTGGATATCCAAATAGTCTGAAACAGAATGGCTTTATGTGACTAAATCTATCACAGTGATGACACCTCCATTTTTGGAATTTCTTCTTTAAATCCCTCCTTCTTCTGTTGTCTTGATGTTGTGACATTGGTGCTGACATCTGGTTGGTCACACAAGACTCGGGCTTTGCTCTCCTGAATCCAGAGATGAATTCCTCTTTAGCCACAAATCCCACTTCAGACATGTCTCCTGTTCTCTGTCCAGATTTCAGAATTTCTTCTAGAGTATCAGATCCATTGTTCAGTATTTTGAACGACTTGGTCATTTGATCAAGTTTGTAGTTCAACATGCTTACTTCACTACTAAGGGAGTCTATGGTTGCAAGATGTTTATTCTTCTCAGTTTCTAGCTCTCTTATGACTATCTCTTGCTTCTCCACTTGTTTGCAGACTTCAGCATTCTTCATACACAACTTCTTGTACGTGGCAGCTAGTTCATCAAAGGTTAGCTTATCATCACTAGAATAATCATCAGATTCATAAATTCTTGTTGAAACCGTGACATGTCTTGCAGTTTCTTCTTCTGAATATGTGTCTTCATTAGACCAAGTAACAGTCAGTTCTTTCTTTTTCTCCTTGTGGTAGGTAGGACAATTAGCTCTTATGTGTCTGAATCCTTCACATCCATGACATTGAACCCATTTCCCTTGATTGGGTTTTTCCACAGCTTTGAATCTGTTGCTTGAGTCATAAGTCTGCCTGATGTCATTGAAGGTGTTCTTGACATTAGGTCTGGACTTTTGATCAACCCTTTTAATAAGTCTGTTGAATTGTTTTCCAAGCATGGCTATGGCGTCTGATAAATTCTCATCGCTTCCACCATTGCTTTCTCTTGAATTATCACATGTGTTAGTGACAAAGGTGATGCTTTTGTTTTTCTTTTCAACAGACTCACAAATGCTTGACTCAAAGGTTTGTAGAGAACCAATAAGTTCGTCCAGCTTCATGTTGCTAATGTCTTGAGCTTCCTCTATGGCAGTTACCTTCATATCAAATCACTTAGGCAGTGATCTGAGGATCTTCCTTACCAATTTTTCTTCAGTCATTTTTTCTCCTAAGGCTGCTGAGTTGTTTGAAATCTCACGGACATTCATGTAGAATTCATAAATAGTTTCATCCTCTATCATTTTGAGATTTTCAAACTTTGTAGTGAGCATTTGAAGTCTCGACATTTTCACCTTGGATGTGCCTTCATGAGCTGTTTTAAGGATATCCCAGGCTTCTTTAGCTAGTTCATAGTGTTGCACAAGCCTAAATATGTTCTTGTCAATCCCGTTGAATAAGGCACTTAGGTCCTTGGAATTTCCAAAAGCTAGCTCTTCTTCATTTTTGCTCCATTGAGTTTCAGAAATTAGAACAGTGGTTCCATCTTCCATAATCTTCTCAGGATGTTTCCATCCGCTTTCAACAGCTCTCCAGGCCTTGCTGTCCACTGACTTAATGACTGCTACAATACGAGGTTTCCAGTAGTCATAGTTAGATCCATCCAGGATAGGTAGTCTATTTCCAAACACCAACAGTTCCTTCTCCAAAGTACCATAATTTTGTTATCCTTAGATCTCACCCAGTTATAAACAGGAAGGGTGTCTGCTCTGATGCCAACTGAAAATTCTAGTAACACACGCTCGATGTCTTACTGGATGTTATGATATTCAAAAATACACAGCACATAAAAATTAACAGAACAACATAAAAACAATAAAGAACACGCAGAATTGTTTACCCAGTTTGGTTCAAACAACCTACTCTGGGGGCTACCAAGCCAGGGAGGGAATCCAATATAAGTAGAATTAATTCAGAGTTAAACTCCCCCGTTTACAACTCCTCACTTAAAACCTGCCCAATGCAATTCCAACCTATTCCTAGACCTCAGTATCTCCACTCACTCCCCCTCAATCACAGCAGTGATTACACATAAACATAAACAAATACAGAGAGAAGACACTCTTCAAAAACACACCATGATCTGCTTAAAAGCTTCAATCAAGAGACACACACTCGTGCTTAAAAGTTTAGAGTGAAATCAAACACATACAACTTATTCCAACGCAGTCATCAAGGACAATTGCTTGGATCACACGAGACAGCTAGTGAACTACGGTTCTTGACAATACACAAAATCTTCTGTCTACGTTCCAAAATAGGATTGCAGTATTTTTATATGTAGTCTTGGGCCTTGGGCTTTCTTAACACAAATTAGGGTTAACCAAGTTAACCTAATTTACACGCCATCTGGTTGTTCCAAAGTGTGTTGTCAGCAGGATCTCTTGGACGAAATATCCTGCACACAATAAAAGGTTTTCCCAAATTGATAATTGAGATAAATCAGGAAACACATTGAATAAATAATAACAGCTCCTGCTGTCACACAAGGATGTCATGACACCGGTCATGACATTCACTACAGCACCTGTATTAGCTTCACACATATGCAACCTGCATAACACAATATCAACCAGGTATGTTTTACCACTAATGCAGCCAATATGAAAACACCTTCAGAGCACAAACGTACTATACACCTCCAAAGGAACATGAAATCTAAACAATACAAATATAAAAGTAACACATTGGTTGTTCCAAAGTGTGTTGTCAGCAGGATCTCTTGGACGAAATATCCTGCACACAATAAAAGGTTTTCCCAAATTGATAATTGAGATAAATCAGGAAACACATTGAATAAATAATAACAGCTCTTGCTGTCACACAAGGATGTCATGACACCGGTCATGACATTCACTACAGCACCTGAATTAGCTTCACACATATGCAACCTGCATAACACAATATCAACCAGGTATGTTTTACCACTAATGCAGCCAATATGAAAACACCTTCAGAGCACAAACGTACTATACACCTCCAAAGGAACATGAAATCTAAACAATACAAATATAAAAGTAACGCACACGTCTCCTGATCGAGAACGCGAATCGGGAAGAGATAATGTCGTGTCTCTGTTTACCAGTAATTTTTGACAAACAACCGCTAGTCTTCCAAGAATATAAGCTTTGGTAACTTACATGATCGACTAGATTGATCCTAGGACATGTGTCTCAAGGATTCGTGTTTCGGTGATTTGGTTCATAAATGATGGTATTTCTGGTTTATAAAATGTTATTAAGATCTTTAAACTAGTGTTAACTTTTAAGAGTCTGTTGACAATAATTCTAAGTAGAAGTTAAAGACTAGTGATTTCGAATATAAAACAAACTGAATGATCTTTTAAAAGGGTTTTCGAAAATACTGGAAATGAATGACAAAAATGTAAATAGATTGAATGTAGAAAACTTTCTAACTTAAATTGTAGTAAATAAATGACTTAAACGAAATGAATTTGTAAATGTAAAGATAATGTCAAAATAAATTTTGAGATAAATGTGACTTGCATTGAATAGATAACATGAAAGGTAAATATGGTGTTCTTCATACATACATTGTTTCAACAAAGGCTCTTTTCTCTTACGCTGGTACTTTGAGTAATTTTGTGAATTTTTGTATATCAGTCCGAACACACCAATCTAAACATTAAAACTCCTATTTATACTAGTTCGACCCTAACGGTCTCTACATAGATTACTGCCACGTTCAATATTTCAAACGTTGCTTCGCTTCAGATACTTCCACACGTTCGCCAGGCAGAGCTGTTCCAATTGAATTTTAAATCTTCCCCGTCAAAGCTTTGACTGTGCCAACGCTGCTGTCGAAGAGTACTTCTGAAGATTACAGAATCTTTTCATTCACAATCTTCGACAAAAACAAATATTCTCCTTCAAGGAAAAGATTCAGAATAGCTTTACAAAATCCATATCTTCTTCATAACACAACACTTTAAAGCATTATGATCCCTTTGTCGTAATCTCCAGCTAACAAATTGCCCCCAATAAATTTCTCTTTCCAATCCATGCAGAGATAGGCATTTTTTTGATTACTAGATTTTGAGTAAAAACTTTTAATAGACCCAAAGGTCTAATAACTATCAGTCAACCATGACTTGACTTCCCAAAACGTCTCATCAAGACGTGCGTTCAGTTATTGTCATCATAACTTCCCACTCCCAAGGAAAATGAACAGCAGTTTTACAACTTCCTCAAGAAACTGCTGGCACGTGACCCATTACTCTTGCCAGGTGTACCCTATTACCTCATGGATTAACCCTATAAAATCCAATTACCACCTTTCTTTCTTCCTTTTTACGTAAATCTTCATCTTTAACCTTTTTTCCAACTTCAAACTCTCTAAAATTTCTCTCTTCTGAAAAACCCTTTTTTCACAACTCAAAGATTTACAATGTCTTCTGATAATCAACAAAAGAAATCTAAGAAGGTCAAAGATGCTAGATCTTCAAAGAGTTCCGCTCCTTATGATACTCCAACAAGCAAGATCATCACAGTTGGAAACCGGGAGTACATTACAGCCCCAAAGCTTAGTAAAGAACAAAAAGCCATTTTTGCTTCCCAAGTAATGATCCCATCTCTTCTTTCTGGAAATATATTAGGGTTTTTAGGGCCATTAGCTCCTGAAGGTCATTTAGAAAAATGCATAGAATTTTTTCCATGCCATTTTACTATGAAACCCATAGAAAACAAAATTGTTCCCTCTAAGGATAAATATTCAACCTAGAATTCTGTTGAACCTACTAAGGAAAAAACCTCTGAGGGTACCTCCTCAACTTCTAGTGTAGAAAGAGGAGCATTCCAATTAGATTACAATACTGAGAGTTTCAGACCATTTCGTTCTTGCCCAACCTTGGACAAATCATATCTAGCTTGGTTAGCCAAAGTTGAAAAACAAAAGGCTTCATTCTGGAAAGAAATAGGCATCTTCGACCTAATTCAAATGTCAAAACTAGGGTTTAGCTATTGTCAACCCTTATTGTTGTCTAGCCTGTACTTCAGGGATAATACATACAACACTTTTCACCTCCCATGTAGAATGATAACCCATACGCTCTTCGACGTAGCTGCCATATCTGGACTTCCTCCGACAGGAGAAACCTTCGACCCTTATCAGGATAGTGAAAACTTAATTGAATTTAATGTAAAAAATGCTTCATTCAGTTCCTATATTAATTTATACCACACTCTAGGAGAATATGTTTCTGACATAAAACATATAGCATTTCTAGGCTTATGGTTATCCAAATTCTTCTTTTGTTGCAAATCCCTGTAAATTGCAAAGAGATTTCTAACGCTTGCCAATCAGTTGCATGTTGGTCGAAAAATATGCTTAAGTGAGCTCCTGCTAGCTAGTTTGTATGGAAGTCCAGGGTATGCTAGTGCAAAATTAAAGAACTATAAACCCGACACCAACTTGCTTTTGTCTGAGCCTTATTGGCTTCTTCAACTGTGGCTAAATGCCACCTTCGAACCTTATTTGCCAACACATTGGCATATTGATGAAAATGAACCAGAAAAGAAAGATAGAAATATTGAAGGCATCAGGCTCCTTCAACTGAGTCCAGCTGATGAAGACGATAATTTACAAGCCTCTCTTACCAAATACACTTTGATGTTCTCAAAGCGCCACAATTTCACTCCTTATATGGCTCCATTCGCCAATCAAACTCATGGTCCCTCTTGGTTAACTGCTTCACTCGAAGACGCTGTTAAGGATGCCAACGCAGAGATTGAAGATGTATGGCGTGCATTTTTGCTCCCAAGAATGCTGGTTTCAAGAACCTTGCCAGTGAAGAGTCATGTATGCGTGTTAGCCTACCAACCTAATTTTGTCTCTCGACAATTTAGGTTGTGTCAACTTATTCCTGTTTCTCTCTTCAAAAGAAAGCGTGAGTTATGCGTTGCAGGGACTGATTGGACTGCCCGAGATATTGCATCACACAAAAGTTATCATGGAAATTTTGATGAATTTCAATTGATAGCGTATCAACCATCATTCTATGTTACAAAAGGATTCGGTCAATGGTGGACATAAATTCTACTCCGAGAGTATGTACACAACTGTCGAAATCAAAGCTAGTCAAACAAAAGCCTTTTCGTCTTTGCAGGATCAATCTTACAAGGGTAAGCTTACACATTATGAAGAAATCCAAGAATTCCAAAAGTACTTTGAAACTGTCTATGATCCCACACAAATTGCTCGAATAGTTTGTGATGCAGCCCCCATTTTAAAAGAAAAGTTTGAAAGACAAATTGCTAAAAGAAAAAACCTCAAAGTTGTAAAACCTGAATTCAAATATGACTTGGCCTTTGAGTTCGAACCACCCAAATTTCCAAGATTACCCAGTGCAGATTTTGCTTTATCATTTTTCCCCTTACCCATATTGGTTCACATGTGGGAATATCTTTAATGAGTTGAAAAATGACCGTAAAAAACCTGCTAAAAGAGTAGTCGCAACCAAACATACCTTAGACAGTTTCAAAGGCTTTCTCCACTTCGACTTAGATGCAGTGAGAATAACCTCTCCAGTAGGTCAAGGTGTGGAATGTTTGGATTTCTTGGTTTTACAACCTTTCATCTTTTACTGATCTTTAACATATTATATGTTTCGACTAACCCACGTTCTTTTCAGCTGTTGAAATAAAGGTAGTTAAGAAAGATAAACCTGTGGCGAAAGCCACTTCAAACACCAACTTTAAACCCACTACCTCTTCGAGCCAAGGAGTTCCAGCTAAAGAGGTCGCCCCAAAAACAACAAAGAGTTTGAAGGTATTTGACTATATTTCTTATTTTCAGGGTGGTGGTAAACCTCATTTAACACCAAGTAAAAGGAAAGTCTCTATTGGAAACGTCATCGAAGATGATGAAGAAGATTCTTCTCCCCAACCACTAGAAAAAAGGCAGAAGAGGAATAAGGCAATTGTTGCCTCTTACCAAAACACAAGTATCCCAGGCATAGAAATCAAGATTATTCCTCCTTCTCCCAAAGAAATTCAACCTCAACCTTCTGGTGACGTAGTTCTAGAGCACATTAGGAGTAATACTTCTAACCATGAGGCTCAACAGGTGAAAATTTATAACTACTTTTCTTTTCGAAGAACACCTCTTTTCTATTCTAAAACTTTTATTTTCAGGAAAAAACTAATGTTCCCCTTGTTTCGACTGCCAACCAGAGTGATCCTTCAGATGACAGGAACCCATCTCCTCCTCCAACCAATGTCGTTCAAAACAAAGGGTCTTCGACTGGAGTACAACAATATGAGCCGACTGATGCTCAAGACGACCAAGAGACTTCTTCTCCTGAAGAAGATGGTAAAAAAGACTTGGAGCCAACTTAAGAGGCACATTTAGAGGGAAAAGAAGACTCTGAACAAACACCCAACAATCGTTCTTTACAAGTCAAGTTTCCCACGGATTATGCTGATGATGATGACCAATCCTTTGAAGATATTGATCATTACTTCAATCAAGATGAATAATTGAGTGAGGAGGGACTAGAGCCTGAGAATGACAAGGCCACCAATGACGAAGCTGCTGCTGAAACAACAACGCAACCAACGAACATTCGAGCATACACAACCCAAAGTTCGCCTATGCCACTCACTGAAGAGGAGAAGAATGCTCTAAAGCAAAATGATCCTCTTAAGTATGTAAAATTATTGTTGGCTCAAAGGGAGTCTTCTTCTGAAAAGAGTATCTCTGGAGCTTCGACTCATTCTGGTGCTAGTGCAAACGAAGCATCCTATGACGAACTCTTGAAGCAAGTGAAGAAGGTTGTCTTCATAGTTGATCTTTTCGAGAAGTTGAGGACGGATATGGGTGCAAGCTTTAGCATCAGAAAGCTGATAAGTAAAATTGATATTACTGCTTGCCCCACTGATGTAGGCGAAGCCCTTATTGATATCCATAACCTAATTAATCACATTCAAGCAGAATATAGTAGAGAGGTGAATGTCAATGTAAAAATCAAATCAGCCGAACAAGCCCAAACTGCTAAATTCAACAATGCGCTTCGAACTTCTGAAGCTTATGAGAAGTAATTTGCTTCCCAAAAGTCTGCACAAACTCAATTCGGTACTTATACTACTTCTATCTGTAACACCCCATAAAATTCTTTATTTAATTTAATTAATTTTTAGATTAAATATTAGAATTATTGGAGTTAATTGAGAAAAAATGGAATGATGAGATTAATGGGCCAGTGTCGCTTTTAGTAGAAGGGGGGTGTCAGTTGCGAAGCCCATTTCTAATGATAAGCTTATTTTCATAAAATAGAAAAGAAGAAGGAATTGTGGAAAAAGGCTTGAAACGTGAAAAGAGAAGAGGAGCAGAGAAGTGCGACAGAGGAAGAGCGAAGAATCAACCTTCAGGTAAGGGGGGACTCTTCCATTTATCTTCTATTATGGGATTATAGGTAGTAGGATAGAATTGATCATGTTAATCAGGTCAATTGAGTTATGCTTAGGTTGTAGAAATGTTAGATTTTTGGGAGAATTGATTGATAATGTTGTATTGATCATGTATGGTGTTAATCGGATGGTTGAAATGTATTATAAATGTGTTATAATATGCGGTTGTTTTACTGTATGCGAAATCTAGTTGAAATGGAATTGGTTTGGTAATGATTCGATGAAAGAAGGGCAAAATCGTAGGTTGTTCTCTTCGATTCGGAGTTTTGAAAATCGCCAGTTCCGCCGCGTCCAGGGGTTGGCGCCGCGAACTGCTTGGCAGAAAGCCCGGAAGTTTTGTTGTGTTCAGTACGCGCCGCGAGCACAAGGCTGCGCCACGAAGGAGTACTTCCCTTCTCGTTTTGCGCCGCGAACACATGTTTGCGCCGCAAAGTGCTTGGCAGAATGTTGGGGATTTCTGACTCGCTCAGTTCGCGCCGCGAACCAAGGTTGGCGCCGCGTGCTGTTGGTGACAGGCCATTTTGAAAAGTTAAAAATGTGTAACTTTTAAACCGTAACCCGGATTTTGGTGCCGTTTCGAACATGGTGAAGCTAAGCAAATAATTTACATAACAAAATGGTGTTGAGTTGTGACTCGAAATTATTTTAAAATACTCGATTTTATTTGGTTGTGGTGGTTTATGCTTACAGGTACACTAATGAATGTTTTACCTGTATGATGTTGTGGTTGTAACTGATGTTTGTTATACATGTATTGATGGTATAAAATATGTGTTTTACTATGGTTGAGAAAAAGCATGATTTTGTGTAGCTATTGATTATTGTGGTTGATGATTATGACATTTGGTTGATTTATGTGGGTGATGAGCATGTTATGGTTGATACATGCATTTCATAATCATTGTGTGGCTGGTCCTTGACGATGGTGGATCAGTGGTAGCTAATTCCCATTGTGAGGAATTAGTGAGTGGGTGTTGCCGTATACTTGACGATGGTGGATCGGTGGGTTGGGTTATCCCAGATTTTGGTACCACATGCATGTAGTTGCATTGCATTAGGCTACATGTGTTATTATAACATGAATGGAAGATTGTCCAATGTTATAATGTGTGTTGATTGTTTGTTTGTTGAACTGATTGTGTGGTTGGGAATCTGATCGTAACTGTAATTGGTTGAATGTCATGTGATTTGATATTTTGTTATCTATACCTTATAACATTAGTTAAATGTGAATGAGACTCACCCTTACTTTTGTTATTTTTCAGATTGAGGAGTATCTCTTGTACTTGGTGAGGATTAGCTCGTCAAAGAGTTTGTTAGAGTCGGTTGGGTCTGTGTCATGCTCTGGTCGTGTAACACTGGGGACGTTGTTTAGAGTTACTTGTTAAAATCTTTTATTTGGGTGTTTTATTATGGTGGTATTTTAAGTTTATGACTTTGGATGTTGCATTATTCAGATGTTAAATATATTTCCGCTGTGTTAACATGATGATCTGAATAATTTTGGGTTTAACGTTCTCTTTTATGGCATGACATGAGTATTTGTTTAATTATATGGAAGTTGTAATGCCCTTTTCATGTTTTACTCGGATTATTGTTTAATAATTATGTGGGGTATTAGAAGGGTGTTACAATAGTGGTATCAGACCATAGTCGGTCGTTTGAGTCAGAGTCTTAGTGTCGGTTAATCCCTCGTATGCGATTAGTGTAAGGTTGACACTATCGATACTTCTTGTTCTAATAAATATTGTTTCATATTTAGCAGAACAATGGCCGGAAGAGGAGGAAGAAACGATGACGCGATTGTTGAGGCTCTGGGTATGATTGCTGGTGTGCTGGGAGGGAATGCCAATGGGGCTGGAATTGGTGCAGACAGGCAGCTGAACAGTTTTCAGAGGAACAACCCTCCGTTGTTCAAAGGCACTCATGATCCCGAAGGCGCTCAAAGGTGGCTGAAGGAGATTGAAAGGATCTTCCGAGTGATTGATTGTGATGAAAATCTGAAGGTGAGATATGGTACTCACATGCTGTCTGAAGAAGCTGATGATTGGTGGATGGCTAGTAGGGATGAACTGCAAGCTGCTGGTGTTGCAATTACTTGGGCTGTGTTCAAGAGAGAATTCTTGCGGAGGTACTTTTTTGAGGATGTTAGAGGCAGCAAAGAGGTTGAATTTTTGGAGCTGACGCAAGGTAAAATGACCGTGCCGGAGTATGCGTCCAAGTTTGTTGAGTTGGCAAAGTATTATGTCCACTACAACAATGATGAGGCTAGCGAGTTCTTGAAGTGTGTTAAGTTTGAGAATGGTCTCCGTGATGAGATTAAACAGGGTATCAGGTACCAGAGGATTCGCAGGTTTGTTGATTTGGTTGACTGCAGCCGAATCTTTGAAGAGGACAATATTAAGTTGAAGTCGCCACACTCTCGCGAGCTAGTCGACAGGAAAGGGAAGAAGCATATTGACCGTGGTAAGCCATATGGTAAAGGTAACCAGAAAGCTGGAGGCTGGAAGAAGCCTAGTGGGGGAGACTCTAGTGCCCCTATTAAGTGCTTCAAGTGTGGAGAACCTGGACATCGCATTCACAAGTGCAAAAGTGAAGAAAAGAAGCGCTATAAATGTGGAAAGGCAGGTCACATTGCTATTGAGTGCAAAGGAAACACTGTAACTTGTTTCAACTACGGAGAAGAGGGCTATATTAGTCCTAAGTGTCCTAAGCCGAGAAAGAATCAAGCTGGTGGTAAGGTGTTCGCCTTATCTTGTTCCGAGACTACTCCAGAGGATCGGTTAATTAAAGGTACGTGTTTTATTCATGGCACTCCTTTAATTGAGATTATAGACACTGGCGCGACACACTCTTTTATTTATATGGATTGTGCTAGAAGGTTGAATTTAGAAATATATGATATTAATAGGAGTATGATCATTGACACTCTTGTGTCGGGTTCAGTGACTACTTCGTTTGCTTCTTTGAACTGTCATATTGATATTTTTGGTAGAGAGTTCGGAATGGATTTAGTGTGCCTTCCGTTGGAGCAACTCGATGTTATTTTGGGAATGAATTGGTTGCAATTCAATCGGGTTCATATCAATTGTTTCTCGAAGACGGTTATTTTTCCTGAAGATGTAAGTGGGGAAAGTTTGGCGATGACTGCTAGACAGGTAGATGAAGCAGTTAAGGACGGGGCTGTGGTGTTTATATTGATTGCATCTATGGCAGTGAAGGAGAAAGTGATGAGTGGTGAATTACCGGTAGCATGCGACTTTCCCGATGTCTTTCCAGAAGATGTTAGAGAGTTGCCACCTAAGAGGGAAGTGGAATTTGCTATTGAGTTAATTCCTGGAACTAGTCCTGTGTCGATGGAACCTTATCGTATGTCGGCATCTGAATTGACTGAATTGAAGAGTCAATTGGAAGAGTTACTTGAGAAGGAATTTATTCGTCCTAGTGTTTCACCGTGGGGTGCACCGGTGTTACTAGTAAAGAAGAAAGAAGGCTCGATGAGGCTGTGTGTGGATTATAGACAGCTGAATAAAGTTACTATAAAAAATCGGTATCCATTACCGAGGATTGATGACTTGATGGATCAACTGGTTAGGGCGTGCGTGTTCAGTAAGATTGACTTGAGGTCGGGATATCATCAGATTCGGGTGAAGACAGACGATATTCAGAAGACTGCATTTAGAACGAGGTATGGTCATTACGAATATACTGTGATGCCATTTGGAGTTACTAATGCACCTGGTGTTTTTATGGAATATATGAACAAAATATTTCATCCCTATCTCGATCAGTTCGTAGTGGTATTTATCGATGATATTCTAATATATTCTAAGAATGAAGAAGAGCATGCAGATCATCTTAGAGTGGTATTGGAACTATTGAAGGGAAAGAAACTTTATGCGAAACTGTCAAAGTGTGAATTCTGGTTAAGTGAAGTAAGCTTTCTTGGGCATGTAATTTCTAAAGATGGTATTGTCGTTGACCCAACGAAAGTAGAAGCTGTGTCTCAGTGGGAAGCTCCGAAGTCAGTTTCCGAAATCCGTAGTTTCCTTGGTCTTGCGGGTTACTACAGGAAGTTCATTGAAGGTTTTTCAAAGTTAGCGTTGCCTAACTAAGTTGACTAGGAAGGGTCAAGCGTTCATCTGGGATTCGAAATGTGAAGAAGGATTCCAAGAGTTAAAGAAGAGGTTGACTAGTGCGCCGATCTTGATCTTGCCGAATCCGGCGGAATCATTTGTTGTGTATTGTGATGCTTCATTGATGGTATTAGGAGGTGTGCTAATGCAGGATCAACAGGTAGTCGCTTATGCGTCAAGACAACTCAGAGTGCATGAGAAGAATTATCCGACTCACGACTTAGAGTTAACAGCAGTTGTGTTTGTGTTGAAACTGTGGAGGCATTATCTGTATGGTTCAAGGTTTGAAGTATTTAGTGATCACAAGAGTCTGAAATATCTCTTTGATCAAAAAGAGCTAAATATGAGACAACGAAGATGGTTGGAATTTCTCAAGGATTATGATTTTGGACTGAATTACCATCTGGGTAAAGCAAACGTTGTTGCCGATGCTTGAGTAGGAAGTCCTTGCATATGTCTATGTTAATGGTGAAAGAGTTGGACTTAATTGAACAATTCAGAGATTCGAGTTTAGTATGCGAAGACACTCCTAACAGTGTTAAATTGGGTATGATGAAGCTAACTAGTGGTATTCTTGAAGAAATTCGAGAGGGGCAGAAGACTGATGTAGAGCTGGTGGATAAGTTGACTCTAATTAACCAAGGTAAAGGAGGTGAATTCCGAATCGACGAGAATGGTATAATGAGGTTTGGCAATCGTGTTTGTGTCCCTGATGTTGTCGAATTGAGAAGGAGTATTCTTGAGGAAGGACATCGTAGTGGATTGAGTATTCATCCTGGTGCTACCAAGATGTATCATGACTTGAAAAAGCTGTTTTGGTGGCCTGGAATGAAAAAGGAGATAGCTGAATTTGTTTATGCTTGTTTGACTTGCCAGAAGTCGAAGATTGAGCATCAGAAGCCGTATGGAGCTATGCAACCGTTATTTATTCCTGAATGGAAGTGGGATAGTATATCTATGGATTTTGTTTCTGGTTTGCCGAGGACGGTGAAGAATTGTGAAGCTATCTGGGTTATTGTGGACAGGTTGACGAAGTCTGCTCACTTTATACCGATAAGAATGGATTATCCGATGGAGAGGTTAGCTCAATTGTATATTGAGAAGATAGTTAGTCTACATGGTATTCCTTGGAGTATCGTATCAGATAGAGATCCAAGGTTTACATCTCAATTCTGGGAAGGTTTACAGAAGGCTTTGGGTACTAAATTGAGGTTGAGTTCTGCTTATCATCCGCAGACCGATGGTCAGACAGAGAGGACAAATCGGTCATTGGAAGATTTGTTACGTGCTTGTGTGTTGGAAAAAGGTGGTGCGTGGGATAGTTATTTGTCGTTGATTGAATTTACCTACAACAATAGTTTTCATTCGAGCATTGGTATGGCTCCATTTGAAGCTTTGTATGGTAGGAGGTGTAGAAGGCCTTTGTGTTGGTATGAATCTGGTGAGAGTACTGTGATTGGACCAGAGATTGTACAAGAGACCATGGAGAAGATTAAATTGATTCAAGAGAAGATGAAGGCTTCTCAGAGTCGCCAGAAAAGCTACCATGATAAGAGAGGGAGGACACTTGAATTTCAAGAAGGAGATCATGTGTTCTTGAGGGTGACTCCTACGACTGGTGTTGGTAGAGCACTGAAATCAAGGAAGTTGACTCCGCGTTTCATTGGTCCGTATCAGATTACAGAGAGGATTGGAGAGGTGGCTTACCGTATTGCGTTGCCACCAACGCTTGCGAATTTGCATGATATATTCCACGTATCGCAGTTGAGGAAATACATTGCGGATCCATCTCATGTGATCCAGGTAGATGATGTACAGGTGAAGGATAACATGACAGTTGAGGCTTTGCCTATGAGAATTGAAGATCGAAAGCTGAAACAATTGCGTGGCAAAGAGATAGCACTGGTCAGAGTAGCTTGGGGAGGACCAGCAGGTGGGAATGTGACTTGGGAACTAGAAAGTCATATGAAGGATTCCTACCCGGAACTATTCGCCTAAGGTATGTTTTTGAGGACGAAAACTTCTCTAGTGGGGGAGAGTTGTAACACCCCATAAAATTCTTTATTATATTTAATTAATTTTTAGATTAAATATTAGAATTATTGGAGTTAATTGAGAAAAAATGGAATGATGAGGTTAATGGGCCAGAGTCGCTTTTAGTAGAAGGGGGGGTGCCAGTTGTGAAGCCCATTGCTAATGATAAGCTTATTTTCATAAAATAGAAAAGAAGAAGGAATTGTGGAAAAAGGCTTGAACGTGAAAAGAGAAGAGGAGCAGAGAAGTGCGACAGAGGAAGAGCGAAGAATCAACCTTCAGGTAAGGGGGGACTCTTCCATTTATCTTCTATTATGGGATTATAGGTAGTAGGATAGAATTGATCATGTTGTTCAGGTTAATTGAGTTATGCTAAGGTTGTAGAAATGTTAGGTTTTTTGGAGAATTGATTGATAATGTTGTATTGATCATGTATGGTGTTAATCGGATGGTTGAAATGTATTATAAATGTGTTATAACATGCGGTTGTTTTACTGTATGCGAAATCTGGTTGAAATGGAATTGGTTTGGTAATGATTCGATGAAAGAAGGGCAAAATCGTAGGCTGTTCTCTGCAATTCGGAGTTTTGAAAATCGCCAGTTTGCGCCGCGTCCAGGGGTTGGCGCCGCGAACTACTTGGCAGAAAGCCAGGAAGTTTTGTTGTGTTCAGTACGCGCCGCGAGCACAAGGCTGCGCCGCGAAGGCGTACTTCCCTTCTCGTTTTGCGCCGCGAACACATGTTTGTGCCGCAAAGTGCTTGGCAGAATGTTGGGGATTTCTGACTCGCTCAGTTCGCGCCGCGAACCAAGTTTGGCGCCGCGTGCTGTTGGTGACAGGCCATTTTGAAAAGTTAAAAATGTGTAACTTTTAAACCGTAACCCGGATTTTGGTGCCGTTTCGAACATGGTGAAGCTAAGCAAATAATTTACATAATAAAATGGTGTTTTGAGTTGTGACTCATAATTATTTTAAAATACTCGATTTTATTTGGTTGTGGTGGTTTATGCTTACAAGTACACTAATGAATGTTTTACCTGTATGATGTTGTGGTTATAACCGATGTTTGTTATACATGTATTGATGGTATAAAATATGTGTTTTACAATGGTTGAGAAATAGCATGATTTTTTGTAGTTATTGATTATTGTGGTTGATGATTATGACATTTGGTTGATTTATGTGGGTGATGAGCATGTTATGGTTGATACATGCATTTCATAATCATTGTGTGGCTGGTCCTTGACGATGGTGGATCAGTGGTAGCGAATTCCCATTGTGAGGAATTAGTGAGTGGGTGTTGCCGTATCCTTGACGATGGTGGATCGGTGAGTTGGGTTATCCCAGATTTTGGTACCACATGTATGTAGTTGCATTGCATTAGGCTACATGTGTTATTATAACATGAATGGAAGATTGTCCAATGTTATAATGTGTGTTGATTGTTTGTTTGTTGAACTGATTGTGTGGTTGTGAATTTGATCGTAACTGTAATTGGGTGAATGGCATGTGATTTGATATTTTGTTATCTATACCTTATAACATTAGTTAAATGTGAATGAGACTCACCCTTACTGTTGTTATTTTTCAGATTGAGGAGTAGCTCTTGTACTTGGTGAGGATTAGCTCGTCAAGTAGTTCGTTAGAGTCGGTTGGGTCCGTGTCATGCTCTGGTCGTGTAACACTGGGGAAGTTGTTTAGAGTTACTTGTTAAACTCTTTTATTTGGGTGTTTTATTATGGTGGTGTTTTAAGTCTATGACTTTGGATGTTGCATTATTCAGATGTTAAATATATTTCCGCTGTGTTAACATGATGGTCTGAATAATTTTGGGTTTAACGTTCTCTTTTATGGCATGACATGAGTATTTGTTTAATTATATGGAAGTTGTAATGCCCTTTTCATGTTTTACTCTGATTATTGTTTAATAATTATGTGGGGTATTAGAAGGGTGTTACACTATCAAACTCTGGGAATCCCATATCGAAGAATTATAGAAGAAAATCTCTGAGGCAAAAAAGAAGCAGGCTGCCATCCAGGGTTTGGAAAGTACTGAGGCAAATAAGCTGGCAAAGCAGAGTGTCGAACATGTTGAAAAGGCTGCTGCTATGGACGCAGAGATTGCACTCCTTAAAGGGGTTCAGACTGCTGCTCAATATAAGATAGGCTTGGCGAAGACAAAGTACAGCCACATTAAGGTCGTCATTCCTTTTTAATTTTTTTTGCAATTTGTTTTTTTTTTTGCTTTTGAACTAGCTTATTTGTAATCTAATTAAGACAAAACCTATTTTGACGAATTTTAACCTTTTGATACATTCACCATTTTAGCGATGATGATTATCTCTATATTACGAATACATGCAGAAATGGACATTTCTTGTAGTCACTAGATTTCGGCCAGACCTCTTAATGACCCATAAGTCCATAATTGTCAGCTAATTATGACTCGCTTTTCCAAAATGTCTCTTCAAGACGTGAGCATGCCAGTTATGGAATGATTACGTTTCAACTTCCAAGACAAGCATGTGGCGGACTTCACATCTTCCTCACAGAAAACCAACACGTGGCCCACTAATGCAGCAAGGCGTAACCAACCCCAATGTGGGTTACCACTATATAAACCCTCAAACTTTCTCACATATTTTTTATATCAACATGTCTTCCTCCAATAAAGAAATCATTCCCTCTGTTCTCAAAGAGAGAAACATATCTCCTAAGGATTTCAGCGAGTATGGGATTGACCTTCCAAACATGTTTGCCACTCAGAACTTAGAGCATTATTTAACCATTTTAGATGGACCCATCTACCACGTCGTAATTGCAGAATTTTGGATGAATGCATCCATTCAACGAGACAGGAAAGGTAATCATGTCATCTGTTCCAATATTTTTGGTTTTTCTATCACCCTCACTCCGAAACTTATTTCAAGAATGATGAAATATGAAGATAATGGGGTTCTGGTTGAAGAATATGGCATTATCTTCATTTCTGATGTCTTGGAAAGGATATTCGCCAACCCTAATAGTTCATTCACTGCTTTCTTAGGAAGGATTTGGCATCAACTTCTGGTGGGAAACTTCCGCCCAAGAATAGAAAACTAGAAAACAATAATGTTAGAAGATCTCCAGTTTTTGTATTTCTTCCTTCTCAAGAAGAAAATTAATATACCCCTTACTATCTTCAATTATCTCAAAGAATAAATCATGAGTTCACGCAAGGGAAAGACTTTCTATATTCCCTATGGAAGACTTTTGTCATACATCTTCACTCGGATAGGCATAGACAGAAAGATGACCGCAACAGGGTTATCTGATGCCCTTAAGGCCGAATGTGGCCTGAAGTTGAACTTAGGTGAGTTGTATCTTCAAAATAGTTGAAGACATCTTGTAGGGTTTTCTCATAATATTTTGTAGTGCTTTCATGATGATGTAATTTGGGTTTGATTGTAATTCTGTTTAAGACAAAGCCATTTTGGCGAATTTGCTATTTTTTAACGAATGTACTCGCCATTTTAGCCATAATATTAGTCTTTAATTACTACATCGTTGCAATTTTACTTCATGCATAAATGGTTTATATTTTTTAAAATATTTCCCATTTACTTTTAGGATCCTTCGATCTTCCGCTAATTCTTCTATCTCGTACGCATTGTTTGAAAATGCTTTTAAAGCTCGAAAAGGTCCTTTCCAATGTGGGACCATTTTCCTAAAGTTTTGTTCTTTTTATCCATAGGTAATATAACTTTCCAAACTAAATCATTTACAACGAAATTTTTACCTTTGACCCTCTTGTTATATGTCCTTGCTACCCTCTTCTTCTGTCTTCTTAACGCTTCTAATGCGTGTAACCTTTCTTCATCTAGCACTGTCAATTCATTCATCATCATTTCCCAATATAAGTCATATGGAATTTCTCCTTGCCTTTGTATTCGTACTGATTGTAAGTAGATTTCGATAGGTAAGACTGCATTGTGTCCAAATGTTAATTGGAAAGGTGTAGTATTCGTCGCTTCTAACGTCTTGTGCCAATTTTTTGGCTTCGTTCCTACGTGTTTTTTTATCAAACCAATTATTACCTTGTTTGCTGCTTCGACCTACCCATTGGCTTGAGCATAATAGGGTGTGGATGTTAATAATTTGAATCCCATTTGTTTTGAAAATTCTTGCATCTTTCGACCAGTAAAAACTGATCCTGATCTGTTGTTATACTCTCTGGGATTCCAAACCTATATAGTATTTGCCTTTGAATAAATTCGATGACAGTTTCTTGGTCCACGTTCACCAAAGGTACTGCTTCAACCCACTTGGTGAAATAGTCAATTCCTACAAGGATGTACCTTTGACCTTTAGATGAAGTAGGTCAAATTTCTCCAATCAAATCCAATGCCAACCCTGTGAAAGGCCAGGGTTTGATAATTGAATGAAGCTCACTTGCAGGAGCGTGTTGAATTCCTGCATGTACTTGACATTCTTGATAACCTTTAGCGAACTCTATACAATCCTTTAACATGGTGGGCCAATACATCCCATATCTGAAAAGCAACCATTTCATTTTATGGCCTGCTTGGTGTGCCTCACACGATCCACTATGGATGCTAGCTAATGCTAAGTATGCCTCATTTTCGCCTAAACACATTAATAGGATGCCTTCAGGAGTTTTCTTGAATAGCTCATTTCCCATCAAAACATAAGACAAAACGTTGTACTTGGTTTTCCTATCTGTATTTAATGATGGGTCTTTAAGATACTTAATAATTGGACTCATCCAATCCGTATCTACTAAAGTGTCAATGGCTAATACTTCGAATTCCTCTTCATTAGCATATCCTAAGTGATTGCTCTCTAAGTCTTTCAGAGACAATTTGGTGGCCATTGCTTTCCCTCTTACTTCGACAAGTTCTTCTATCTTCTCATTCGAAATTCTATATCCTGAAGATATTTTTACTAAATCATTAGCCTCTTGGTTTTTTATTCTTGGAACATGTTTTATGTCCACATACTCGAATTTTTTAAGTAGTCTATTTGCAATGACAAAATACATAATCAAATTTTCTTTTATGAATTTGTATTCTTTAGTCAACTGCTTAACTACTAATTCTGAATCTCCTTTAATTTCGACCTTGGTTGCCCCCAATTCCAACAAGGCTTCAAGTCCTGCAATAAGGGCTTCATATTTTGCCTCATTATTCGAGCATAAGGGTCCTTCGATCCTGTACTTGAGTTTTGTTGGAATTACATCAAGAGAAATCAAAAGAATCCCAACTCCACTACCATCTTTATGGGTGGAACCGCGAAGAATAATCTCCAAGGTTTCAAATCTACTGGGAGTTGATAGTTTTCGACCACTGCATGGTCTATGATGAAATCTGAGACTACTTGTCCTTTCATTGCTTTCAAAGGCATGAAGGCCAAAGAGTACTCGGTAAGGGATAAGGCCCATTTGCCGATCCGACTGTGCATTATTGGTTTGGACAACATATATTTAATGACCTCAAAATGTGAAGACACATATAAATCAAAAGGTTTTATATGATATTTGAGTTTAGTACAAGAGAAATGCAGGCAAAGACACAACTTTTCTATTGAAGTGTATCTGGTCTCTGAATCATTTAAAACCCTACTAAGATAGTATATGGCTCTTTCGACGCCATCTTCATTTTCATGTGCTAACATGCTACCTATAGTAGTGTCGGAAGCTGATATATACAACCTCATTGGCTTCTTTACACATGGAGGAAACAAGACATGAGGATTTGTCAGATATTGCTTTATCTTTTCGAACGCCTGTTAATGTTCATCATTCCAGTCAAATTTCCCTTGTTTCAGGCGTAGAAGGGGGAGAAGGCTTGAGTTCGACCACTTAAATTTGAAATGAATCTTCTTAGGAAATTTATCTTCCCTAGAAAAGATTGCAATTCTTTTTTAGTTGATGGCGCCTTGATCTCCATGATAGCCTTTGTTTTATTGTGATTGATCTATATCCCCTTTTTATGGACCACAAAGCCCAGAAAATCTCATGCCTGCACAAAGAATGCACATTTGAGAGGGTTCATCTTCAAGCCATGTTTTCTCATTCTTTCGAATGATTGGTTGAGCTGGGTTAGATGATCCTCGTATGATATAGATTTTATTGCTATATCATTTATATAAACCTGCATGAAGGTTTCTATATAGTCATGAAAAATAGAATTCATTGCACGCTGGTACGTTGCCCTAGTATTTTTTAAACCAAAGGGCATAAAAATCCACTCGTAAGTGCCTATTGCCCCTGGACATCGAAAGGTTGTTTTGGAAACATCCTCTTCTTTAATGAAAATATGTTTTTAGCCAGAATATCCGTCGAGCATGCTGAGATACTCATAGCCCGCAGCTGAGTCAACCAACATTTTTGCCATAGGCATTGGTACTCATCCTTGGGAGTTGGTGCATTCAGATCACGAAAATCTATACATACTCTTGAGGAGCCATTTTTCTTAATTACTAGAACTATATTTGCAATCCATTCGACATACCTTATGGTCCGGATGAAGTTGCAGCGAAGGAGTCTTTCGACCTCCTTTTTAATTTTCGAAAGGATTTCTGGAGCGAACCTCCTGGGAGTCTGCTTGATGGGCTTCTTTCCTTCCTTGATAGGCAGCTTTAGTTTGACCAGATCACTCTTCAAACCATGCATTTCGTCATAGTCCCAAGTGAAGTAGTCTTTGTTCTTCTTTAGTAGTTCGACTATCTTGCTCTTCAACTTGGGATCCAGTTTGGTGCTGATGTACGTAACTCTCTTTGTGGGTCCATCTCCAAGATCGACCTCTTCGAGTGGGTCCTGCGCTAACATATTTTCACTTGATGATGTTGGATCTTTCTCGAATCCCAAAGGCTCTTTGTCGTAGATAGCATCTAGCCTCTGATTTAACATATCTTCAAGTACCTGTTCGTCAGGGGATTTTGGTATGAAGTTTTCCCCCTGCCCTGCATTATTTAACATAATATTTTTGGCTTCGACCGCCATTTTAATCATCTCGGCTTCGAGAGCCGGTTCTCGTTTGTTCTCGGCCATATAGGCCGAAATCTTTTCGAAGAACAAGGACTCAGACATAATCAGGGTCTCCGTCCTAGCCCGAAGGCCGTATTCCTGATGATTCTCCGTCTTCTGGGTCTCCCATGATCTCACGACCCCATTGAAAACCATTGGGATGGAGAGTTAAGAAATATTAAGCATTTTTGTTTGGGGAGTAAGCATCCCCAGCTGGGTGACATGGACCTATATTTGCCAGATTTCTGTCGAAGTTCGTTTTGTCCACTTGATTCACTTTTCTCATGAAGCAACTTTGATCTTCTTCTATATTCTCCACCACGCCATCTTCTCTCCAAATGGACACCCTCTGGTGCATGGTTGAAGGCACTGCTCCAATTTCGTGGATCCATTGTCTTCCAAGAAGCAAGTTGTAGTTGGCCTTCGCCGATATCACCATGAACATGGTTGGTCTAGTGATGGAATCAACAGTTAAATCTACTTGAATGACCCCTAGAGTCTGTCCTATCTTTCCCTCATAGTTCGACAAGACCATATTGTGGGGCTTTACATTTGTATCAAACATGCCCAACTTTTTCAGCATAAACTGAGGCATGAGGTTCACTGCAGCCCCTCCATCTACCAATACTTTATTTACTCCAACCTGTTTGACTTTAACCCTTATGTAGAGGGTGTAGCGGTAAAAAATGGTACTCAACGCGTTTTCACGCATTCCAAACACAACAGAGTCGCCACCAAATTTTATTTATTCCAAAAGGAAAGGGAAAATATCGATAAAACCCATGAATAAAAAAGAAATGGATAAGATGGTCAACGCAACCAAATTTAGGTCCGGGTGTCGGTTAAGCAAGGGGAAGGTATTAGCACCCCTCACCTCCATCGTACTCGATGGGACCCATTTAGTTATTCTTGTGACTAATTGTTAGCTTATATCTGCTTGCGTTATTTATTAGGTTGGAAAAAAGAGAGGAACAAAAAAGGGTTTTTATTATTGTGCTCGCCAAGACGTTTGTATCTTGTGCCTACGTATTCCCTTGTGCAATGGGAAAGTCAAAGCAATCGTAGTTCGGGATAAAACTACGAGTTTGTTGGTTGATTTTAGCGAGAGGTACTCGATCGCATTCAAGCAATACTATGCGCACATGGATAAGAGATTGTTTGCATCACTACAAGAATGGATAACTAAATCAAGAGTAAGACGAGATTTTGGCCATCATCGCATTCGAGTGGAGAAAAATCGATCTTCACATGTGGAAGTATAATTGCATTTGAATTTGACTAAGTGTCTCGTTTTATAAAAAAAAAGGTTTTAAAATGAAAAGGTCAAGGTGACGAAAGGTGTTAATGAAATTGAAGTTGTTTGTTAAGAGAAATCAAACATTTAAACAAAGGCTTAATGGCCATCGCCTAAATGCTCGAAAGAGAAAATTGCACATGTACGTACAACCCCCTTTTAGGTGATGAAAAGGATTCACACTAGGGCGAGAGAAAGATGTGATTTAGTGAATTGAAATTGTTTTGTAAAAGGCGAGGTGAATTGAGTTTGAAAGATTTTTAATGGAATTCAAGTATTTAAACAAAAGCTTAACAGCCATCGCTTAAAATACTTGAAAGAGCATTTGCAAAATCGAGTTTTGTGAAGTCTTTAACGGAGTCTACGCGCTTAAACAATGGCTTAACGGCCATCGCCTAATTGCTTAAAGAACAACTTGTACAAGTACGTACAAACCCCTCTTCATTATCCATTATAGACTAAAATGATTTGATTAAAAGAAAGCGTTTTATAAAAAGGGTGAATTAAATCGAGTTTAATGGAGCCTTTAATGGAGTCTAAACATCCAAACAAAGGCTTAACGGTCATCGCCTAAATGTTTAAGAACAATTTGTATAAGTACATACAAACCCTTCTTCATCCATAAAAACTCAAAACTCGATTCGATTAAAAAAGAATTTTAAAGTTTTATGATTATGAGAGAAAAAAAACCATTTAAAGAAAGAAGTAAAAACCTAATTAAAAATCTAAACAAATTAATTGATTATTATACAAAATATTTTTTATGAAGAAAACAAAAGACTAACTTTGTATTTTTAAGAATAAAAATAAATCATCAAGTATTTATTTAAGAAAAACAAATAGTAAATATTAAGAAAAAAGATAATGGGCCATGGGGAGTGAGTTATCCGGATAAAGAGTAAGGCCCATATTGTAAAGGAGATTTAAACAAAAATAAACACAAACATTGGGCTTGGCATGGTGACCCCATTAATCTGAAGCTAGGCGCAGGGGTGTTTAACTAAAAGAAAGTGATGGTTAGTAAAGATGACAATGGGCCGAGTTTGAAGGGGGACCAAACCGGGTTCGATTTGGCCCAATGAAAGAAAACCCTAAAAAACAGCTAACAAGATAAGCTTCTCCTTAATCTCCCAATGTTCTATTCGGTCCTCTCATCCGTACGACAATGGAGAAAGAGGAAAAAACGCCTCTGAGTTCGAAATCAATCACAAAAACGCCAACATCCAAACACAGAAAAACAGACACGTCAAAATCTCATCCCCACGAAACCCTAACCCCATGTTTTCATTATTCAAGGTATCAGTTACATTCACATGGTGATTACAACAAAGAAAACAAGAATTTAACAGAAGATTGAAGAGAGATAAAGGGTAACCTAACAAGAATGAGTCAAGAAACAATGGAGATCTATTGAGCTTGAGCTTCAGTAGCGTTTTCCGAGTAAGTTTCTGAATGCATCATTCCTTGCTTTCATCTTCTTCTGTTGCGATTCGTTGTGAGCTTGATCTGCTGTTGCTCTGAGTGTGTTTGTGACTTGTTCGGTTTTGATGTGTGAGGTTTTTTGAGCAGAAAGTTTGTATGGTTGTATGAAAGGAAAGTGAGTTTCGGTGATGAGTTGAGTGTATATGGAGTAAGTATTGTGTGCAGGGTATTGAGGTAGTGTTGTTTGAGTTGTTGTTGTTGGTGCTGTAGTGAATGCGGTTTGTGGAAGGTTCTCTGTATTGAGTGTGAGATTTGAACGAAGGTTATTTGTAGGGGTTGTGAGAAGGTTTGAGTGGTGTGGTGGGGTGGTTCAATGGTTTTAAATTGAATGTTGATGTAGTATATGGTTTGTTGTTGTGGGTGTTAAGGTTAGGTGTATTTCGGTGTTGTTGTGCGATGGATCAGATTTAATGGTTATTGTGTGTGCTTCTGTGGTTTTGGTGATGAAGGTTTGGGGTAGTGAATGAGTTGCATAAAGTAAATATGTATTATGTTTTTTTTTTGTGAGACTTCGTGGCTGATCCCCTGGTGAATGAAAGATGAGAGGTTTAAATAGGGAGGTGGTTAGGGTTTGGATGATAATTTGAGATGTCAATTGGGGGGGAAATTGGGAGAGTTTTGAATATTTATGTTTAACTGTGTTATTGCTTTTTGGATGCAGTTTGTCTTATGGCTGTTTTGGTGCAATTTTCAGACTGGTTATGCAGCAATGGTAGCAGCAAAGGATGCAGGGACAGCAAGGTGCAGCATGTTTTGGCATGGCATGACAGCATTTTTTGGACTGTTTTTGTTTGTATTGGAGCAGGGTGCTCTGTATGGAGCAGGGGGCATGCGCATGAAGAAAGTGAAGACCTTTTTGGTTATTTTGTTTTTTCTTTTTTTAAATGTAAATGGACATATAAAGAATTTGGGCCCATAGTATCAAAAGCCCTTTTTATTTGCAAACTTCTTTGATATATAACCATATAAATAAAAAAGGCTTAAATGCACTTTAAGTCCCCCTATTTTAGTTTTTCTAAACTTTTGGTCCCCCTATTTAAAATCTCATCTTTTTAGTCCCCCTATTAAACTTTGACCGGTTTTTTTTGGTCCCTCCTCATTTTTGAGTATGTGGCAATTGAGAAAGCTGATCTGGCGGAAAATAATTGCTGCCACGTCATTTGTTTGAAATTAAAAACTTAAAAAAACACTTATATTAATTCTGAAATAATTTATTTAATAACTTAAATAGTAATATGGATTAAAATTTATATGAAAATTCAAAAAACAACCATTTCCCCTAATTTCTCAGAAGAGCATATCCCTAATTGTTCCGTGTTCTTCAGCTACGCTCTTCACCTTCAAAATTTCGCCGTTCTTAAATTCCACCATTAGCGTTTGAAATCCAACCATTTTTCTCAAACAATCATGTCCTGGTTTTCTCAAGGAAGCAATCGCAGCAAATCGTTGTTCATCCGTGACGAATGTAGATGTGGGTTGGATGCACCACTGATGACGGCATGGACCGATGCTAATCCAGGACACCGTTTCTATGGGTGTGGAATGTACAAGGTATCAAAGCTTTGTAAGCCTTGTAATTCATCTCATTCGAATTTATTTCCGTTTGATTGAAAAGTCATATTTTTTCTGCATTTTTTGTAGATCCAGGGACACAAAATGTGCAATCATTTTGTTTGGTACGATGAAGAGTTGACTCCAAGAGCAAAAGAGTTGATTTCTTCACTGAATTAAAGCTTAATTATAGAGAAGAATAAAGTTAATGAATGCAAGTTGAAAGAGGAACAATTGACAATGAAGATGAAGTTTGTGAAAATGCAGCTGAAGTTTACAATTGGGATGAGCATTGTGTTGTTAATGGGACTAGTTGCAACAAGTGTAATGAAGTAGGAATGAAGCTGAAAGTGTATTGGTGTTATGGTGTTAATGGGATTATTGCATTGTGTTGTTATGGTGTTGTTGTTTAGTTTAATAGGATTTTGAAACAACTTTGTTGTGGTGTTGTTGTTTAGTTGCTTAGGTTTTTGAAATAACCCTACTGTAAAACAAGGATTGTGAATGAAAAAATGTTGTTCCAAATTTGTGTCAACTATTATGATTGGCTTTTGGTTGTATATTATGATATGCATAGGGTGGGGTGGCTGCCATCACTTTACTGAGTTAAAAGTACCCGGTTCACCACTTTAAAACTAGTTAACTTCAATGAATAACATGCACTTTAATGTGCTAATGTGCTAATGTCATTTTGCATGAAAATTTAATGTGCTAATATGCTAATGTCATGTACTTTGAAAACTTAAAAACTAGTTAACTTCAGTGACTTAAAAACATGTACTTTGAAACACTCTTCAAGGAATTTAATGTGCTAATGTCAGCCTAAAATTTACAGTTGTGTATTATAGTCCCGTGTTTTCCTCATCCACATCATGTACCACATCATTTGACAAACTCATAAATAATTCACCAAAGGAAACCTTGTCCAAATACTGGTTTGAACTCTTTTCTTCCTTAAATTCTCCCCATTCTTTTTTGGTCTTATCAAGTATACTGAGCTTTGATTTCTTGATCTGTTCAAGGACAGCATCCACAGCAGAAGGTGCAGGGGCTTTGGCTCTTTCAATTGATGATTGGCTTTTGGTTGTATAATAATTCTGTTATCATTATCAAACATTTGCCAAACAACAAAATAACTTGCAGAACATACATTTGCCAATATCAATAACTTTCAATGTTACAGAACTTGCAAAACATACATTTGACAATATCAAAATTCTGTTTTCATTTTAAACATCAAAATAGAAGTTGGAATTACATTTTCCAAACATCAAAATAACTTGGGCATTATCAAAATAGAAGTATTGTCATAATTGAAACTAGGGATTACATACAATTGTCATCAGAATGACATCAAAATAACTTGGCATTACAGCTGCCATACTATTGTTGAGATTGTTGTGTTGGCTGAGGTGCTTGAGACGAGCTGTCAACTTTCAATGCATTTGTATCTGTACTCTTCTTTTTTAGCTTTCCACTCTTTGCCTTCTTGTTATTTCCACCTTTTGGGATGGCCCGGTCAGAAGCCCTCTTTCCCTTACAACTTCTTTTATTGTGACCCATTGCTCCACACTTATGGCAAGTAATAGTTGGCAGCTTTCTAGGAAGAACATGTGGGTTTCTAGGCTCATCATTGACCTTGTTTCGCATCTTTTTGGGTCGTCCAATTGCCCTTCTCATAATTGGTGGGTTGATTGATACTTGGTCATCAAGAGGCCACATTTGTGGCCCATTGGTAGGTAAGATTATATGTGAGTATGTCTCCTTGAAAGTAGTCTTCCTGTACACAGAGAATGACATGAAACAATACATATGTTATGCATAGAATGACAACTAACAATACACATGTTAAGCATAGAATGGATATATGTTGGAACAAACCTGTAATATTCAGAGACATATTCTTCTGGATTTTTATTGCTTTGCCATATGCAAGTTATGGCATGACAACATGGGATTCTAGTTAAATCCCATTTCCTACATGCACATGTCTGTTGTTTTAGATTGACGATATATGTTTCGTTTCCATTTGTCACACCATATATGGCCAAATCATCATCACCATGCCATGTAGGTGTCCAATTCTCTGCAACATTCTTGTTATTTTCAATCACCAACTGTATTCTCGGGCAAATATCACCATTATACTTACTTAATGCATCTTTTTGACTAGCAATCCTCTTAGTTAAATAATGCTTAATCCCTTCTAACATAGTGATGATTGGTTTATCTCTATATTCTAGAATTTCCCTATTAAAAGCCTCACACATGTTATTTACCTATAGGTCACATTTAGAATAAGTCCTGAAGTGTGACCTGCTCCAATATTGTGCCGGGATATCTTTCATTTCCTTCCAAGCAGCTTCATTCAACCTTTTCATCCTTAGCATTGCCCTCTCCCATGTTGCAACGGTTGTAGCCCTTGCTGCACTCCACATAACCTCTTTCAATTCCAACCCAGGATATTTCTTCTTCCAGTTTCCATATAGATGCTTCACACAAAGGCGTTGTTCCACATGAGAACTCACACTCTGAACTGCTGGTACAAGGCCCTGACATCGATATACATTGCTAGCAAAACAATATTAAAAGAATATTAAGTAAAACTTATACATTGATATCAAAAGAATGTTACATTTAGAGGTTACCTTTTGTTGGTCTGAGATGAAAGCATAGGCCCTATGGTTTATGCTTTCTAGGTCTTCCATTAGAATGTTGATGAACCACTCCCAAGAGTCTTTTGTCTCAGCCTCCACAACAACATAAGCAATAGGATATATCTTGTTATTTCCATCCCTCCCCACAGCTGCCATCAGTTGTCCACCAAAGTCGCCTTTCAGAAAACAAGCATCCAAACCGATAAGTGGCCTACAATATTTTGCAAATCCAGACTTACACGCATCTAAGCACACATAAATCCTCTCAAACACAGGGCCTTCATTAGAATTAGCACATTGCACCACAACATTACTATTAGGGTTTGAATTTAGTAGCTCTAGTGCATAACGCCTTAAATGGGTGAATTGGTCCATTCCAGCACCTTGGATTAAATCCATAGCCCTTCTTTTGGCCCTATATGCCTGATCATGAGACAACTTCACTCCCCATCTCTCAACAGCTTCAGCAATCAATCCCACTGGTTTCATGTTAGGGCTATGTCTTAGAATATGTGCAAATTTCTTGGCAAGCCATGTTGTCTTTGCCTGCCTATTATATGGAGTTCTATGGCATGTGTGTTCATCAATTAGACTTGCAACTTGCCAGAATTGGTTCCCTACCCGTTTAGTAATTCTCATGTAGAACTTGCAACCATCGATACATTTTACTACCATCCTCTTTCCATCATTTTTCTGTAGAGCAACATTTTTCTTCATCTTCATTGCATACTCCTTCAAAGCATCCCTAACCATCTCTTTGTTGTTAAACATCATACCTAGTTGAAACTTGAATATCTCTCCACTTTTATAAGCCGGAAACTTCTCATGTTCCTCATCATCATCACTATCAGGAGGTGTAAGCAGCACATCGGAGTCATCATCAACATCAGAATTGTTCACCTTAGCACCTAAGTTCTCCAAAGGTATGACTGTTGTCCAATCCAAGTCAACAATCTCATCACTACACTCATACTCAGTGTCACTAAAACTGTCCAAGTCACCTTCACTTCCGATATAGTCAACATCATCATCATTTACGTCTTCACTCCCTACTAGTACTTCATCCTCGACATTTTCATTTTCAACTTGAACATCATCATCCGTGATGGGAGCACAATCATCATTAACTTCCACTTCCTCATCATCTGAGTTTGGAGCACAATCATCATTAATTTCAACTTCTACTTCCTCATCAATCACATCAAGAATACCAATGGAATGCTCTACATACACATCAACCAATTCATATCCAGAGACATCCGCAACAAATTTTACCACATCAGCGTCACAATTAAGCGGTCTAAGGCCACGAGAAAAGCTAAACTTGGGGTTCCAGTACCACATACACTTGATATTCATATACCCCTCATTTCTTATCAAACCTTCCAACTGCATATATGAAATATAATCCACATCCCACTCCCAATTCATTTCAGAGACTTGTCCATTAACGTACCATTTAGCAGGTTTGTCAACTAATTGTCCCCTATGATGAATTCTTAATCTAATGGTTTGAGTCTGAGATGGTCTGAAAAACAAATTACAATACATGTTCAGTTCAGAAATTAGCATAAACCCTAAACCCATACAAACAAAATTTCACATACCTCAAACAAAATTTCACTTCTTTGTTTTTCCATAGCTGAGGAGGGTTATTCATCTTTGGACCAATGGTGGATTTCTTCACGTCAATCCAATGGTAGATTCGGACCAAGCTTCAAATATGTAAATCCTTCACGTATCAATGGAAAGAGATTATGAACGCACACGATAGAGAGAGATTAAGAACAAAGGGTGAGAATGAAATTCTGAAATTCATTTGGGAACGAAGGGTGAGAATGAAGAACGCGAACTGAAATTCTGAAACTGATTTGGGAACAATTATTTTACTTATATGTTTTTCATTTTTAATTGATTAAGTTAATATATTATTATTAGATAAATGATTTTGATATAATTCAAAATTAAATAAATTATTTCAGAATTAATATAAGTGTTTTTTTAAGTTTTTAATTTCAAACAAATGACGTGGCAGCAATTATTTTCCGCCAGATAAGCTTTCTCAATTGCCACATACTCAAAAATGAGGAGGGACCAAAAAAAACCCGGTCAAAGTTTAATAGGGGGACTAAAAAGCTGAGATTTTAAATAGGGGGACCAAAAGTTTAGAAAAACTAAAATAGGGAGACTTAAAGTGCATTTAAGCCAATAAAAAAACTACCATATAACAAATATTATGAAGACATAAAAAAAGAATAATGTAAATAAAAATAAATCTATTTTGAATGTAATTTTAATTAAAAAATAAAAAGAATTTCAATATTATTTACAAATGCTTAATAGATTAATAGTAAATTTAATTATTAAAAGAAATATTAATTTCAATAATAATAAAAATAACTATTAATCCAATTAACACATGTTGTAAGGAAATCAAATATGTAAGGTGCAAAAGTCGATTATAACTTAGATGTGATGAGATTAACAATTCGAATGGGCCAATGGACTTTGTAAACAGTCAACTTATTAACCCGGGTACAATCAATATAAATGATGCAAATGGATTGTGAAATAGTTAAAAAAGACTAGATCAAAAATTGGGGTACAACAGAGGGGTTTGAGATGACTCTGCATCCATTGATGTGGTCGCTCGAATTGGGCATTCTGCTCTTCGATAGCGCCATTGCTAAGCACATAATAACTCACAGGCTTGTGCTTCGCCATCTCTGTTGCGTCAGCCTCGTCGTCATCTTCAATTTCAGTCTCCTGGTTATATTCATATGGTAAAACGGACACCACATTACAATTCATGTTCAAAGATGAGACTCCGTCGGAATCGAAGTCGTCTGTGAGCATATCCTCTTCTTTTATTTGTTCCTTCTGGACCTTTTGATTTTCTTTCTTGTCTTCAAATGGAAATAACTTCCTTCCCACAGGAGGTTTTGTTGAGTTTGTTATGCTTGGGAGAGCCTTAGTGTTGCTGGATTCTCCAACATCAGTTGAAGCTATCTCCCTTTCTGCTTTTCTTGATCTCTGGTGCCTCCTCCATGAAGGATAGAAAAACACTTAGAAAGGGGGGGTTTGAATAAGTGTAGCTTTAAAAACTTGACAGATAAAAATAAATTGCACAGTTATTTTTATCCTGGTTCGTTGTTAACTAAACTACTCCAGTCCACCCCCGCAGAGATGATTTACCTCAACTGAGGATTTAATCCACTAATCGCACGGATTACAATGGTTCTCCACTTAGTCAGCAACTAAGTCTTCCAGAGTCTTCTGATCACACACTGATCACTCCAGGAACAACTGCTTAGATACCCTCTAAGACTTTCTAGAGTATTCTGATCCACACGATCACTCTAGTTACAACCTGCTTAGATAACCTCTAAGACTTCCTAGAGTATTCTGATCCACACGATCACTCTAGTTCCTTACAACTTAATGTAATCAATTCTAAGAGTATTACAATTGCTTCTTAAAAGCTATAATCACAAACTGTGATATTTCTCTTAACGTTTAAGCTTAATCTCACTAATATATTACAACAGCAATGTAGTGAGCTTTGATGAAGATGAAGATTCTGAGCTTTGAATAGAACAGAGTTTCAGCAAGTTAATATGAGTTGTTTTGTTCAGGATCGTTAACCTTGCTTCTCATCAGAACTTCATATTTATAGGCGTTGGAGAAGATGACCGTTGAGTGCATTTAATGCTTTGCGTGTTCCGTACAGCATCGCATTTAATGTTATACGCTTTTGTCAACTACCTCGAGCCTTGTTCACGCTGTGTCTACTGACGTTGCCTTTAATAGCTTTTAACGTTCCTTTTGTCAGTCAGCGTAGCTTGCCACTTGTACTTCCTTCTGATCTGATGTTTGTGAATACAACGTTTGAATATCATCAGAGTCAAACAGCTTGGTGCAAAGCATCTTCTGATCTTCTGACCTTGAAGTGCTTCTGAGCGTGATACCATCAGAACTTCAGTGCTTCTGATCTCATGTTCTTCTGATGCTTCCATAGACCCATGTTCTGATTCTGCTTCGACCATCTTCTGATGTCTTGCCAGACCATGTTCTGATGTTGCATGCTGAACCCTTGAGACAAAGCTTCTGAGCGCTGAATTATGCATACTCTTTATATATTTCCTGAAAAGGAAATTGCATTGGATTAGAGTACCATATTATCTTAAGCAAAATTCATATTATTGTTATCATCAAAACTAAGATAATTGATCAGAACAAATCTTGTTCTAACAATCTCCCGCTTTTTGATGATGACAAAAACATATATAAATGATATGAATTTGCGATCAGAAAGAGCAGACGGCAAAAGACAAATTACACAGCTATAGCATAAGCATATGAATATGTCTCCCCCTGAGATTAACAATCTCCCCCTGAGATAAATAATCTCCCCCTGAAATAAATACTCAAAGAACTTTAATAAAAGACTTCCCTGATTATTTCGGTAGAGACGATCACATAGGCTTCTGTCTTCAGAGAATTCATAGCTTCTGACTTCTGCTTCCATTGGACAGCTTCAGAACTAGAATTTCTTTAAATCCCTAGAACACTCACAGCTTCTGATTCCTGCTTCCATCTAGGACAGCTTCAGAACTTGAATTTCTTTGATCTTCAGAACATTCACAGCTTCTGATTTCTGCTTCCATTTAGGACAGCTTCAGAACTTGAATTTCTTTGATCTTCAGAACATTCACAGCTTCTGATTTCTGCTTCCATTTAGGACAGCTTCAGAACTTGAGTTTTCTGGATCTTTAGAACATTCACAGCTTCTGATTTCTGCTTCCCTCGGATAGCTTCAGAGCTTTGAATTTCTACCAACATCACTTCATGCTAGATTTGTATCAGAACATTGTTGAATGTACCAGAGCATCATCAGAGCATCTCTACATCCTGAAATGTTACAGAACAAAAACTAAACGACAAAAGTCAGCATGAACGAGTCAGAACATAAAATGTATATTAGAACACATGATATGTATCAGAGCCATATAGGCTAAAATAATGTATCAGAGCAAATAGAATTTTGTCAGAGCAAATAGACAAATATGGATCAAATTCTATTATCAGTTCTTCTGATTCATTCTTCTTTCTTGCTTCTGATTTCTGAAGCTTGACAGCACTCAGCTTGCTTCAGTTTCCATGAGCTTATTCTTTTTACAGAATAACACTTCTTATGGTTTTGCTTCTTGTGTTTGCTTTGAAGATTCTCTTCACTTCTTTATACCTGCAAAACACTTAAACCATATAGAACTTGCAGTTCTTGTTAGTAAAAGCAACTGATTAAATCAAATCATTTATCACATATTTCTCCCCCTTTTTGTCATATCATCAAAAAAACAGAAAAGATTCAGAGACAAAAAAGAAACACACGGAGGAAGAAGATGATTTCATTGAAGTTCAAACAGCAGGTACAGAAGTACATGAAGATAAGTAAGATCAGATGCACAAAAAACAGATGCAACGAAAAAAAAGAAACAACACAGACTCAATCTAAGATGGCCCTAGCCTTGACAAGATCTTGGCCAGCATCTCTTGAACCTCATTGTTGTGTCCATCTTGCCTCACCATGAAAGCTTTATACTCAGCATTGAGTGAGCTTTGCTCATCCTGTCTCTTCTGAATTTCTTCCAGAGTCCTTGCAAGACGAGAAGATTCATCAGAAGAAGCTTCACCGCTTTCAACCACAGGAATAGCAACTTGATCTGTAGCTTCCATGGATAGATCATTTGCAGGGATTTCCTCAACAGGATCTGATTCAGCAACATGATCTTCAGCATCTGCTTCTTGCATAGAAGCATCTCCATATTCTGCAGCAGGAATTTCCGAGTCTCCATTCTCAAGTGCCTGAAGAATGGCAGCTAGATTCATGGGAGCAGAAGGACCTTCAACTTCTGGTGGGTCAACAACTTCTGGAATGACCAAGCTTGGGTCTTTCTCAGAAGGGTTTTCCCTCAGATAGTCAAAGAGAGTCTTGAAGTCTCCGAGCAGAACAGGATAATCAGGAATAAAGATAACAATATCCCTGCATGGATTTGCTTCCATTTCAGCAGCCAGTCTTAATTGTTCCATCTCATCCAAGAAGGGCTTCTCTTCCAACAGATGTCTTCCTTTGAGACTAGCAAACCAGAAGTCTTCATAATTCCTTAGAATTCCACGAGGTCGTTGGGCAGCAGCCACAAGTCTTTTCTGTACTCCCACTGCTTCTTCTTGAAACACCTTGCGAAATCTTTTCCAGATATTTCTTGTAGAAACATCATTCAGACCATTTAGGAAGGCTTCCTTCAGAAGGTCTAAGCCATTGATTACTTCATATCTGAAAAGTTCCAGGTAGGTAGAAGGTTCAGGTTCAGGTGGATTGAGGGTGAATTTGTAGTTCGGGTAGAGAGGACAAAAAGGTTTTGATTTTCTGGTAGGTAAGGGATTGGATACAGAAGGTGGAGGTGCGGTGGATGAGGATGAGGGAATAGCTGAGAGAATGATTGATGAGGATGGATTATTTGTAAAGGGAATTGGTGAGAAAGTCTTATCAGAAGGAGTTGGGGGAAGAATATTTAGAGGAGTGGGATTTAGAATGGGAGAGGAGGAGGTTGATGGAGAAAGATTTGGTAAGGTGAAGTTTATTTTAGGTTCAGATGGAGGTGATTGGAAGGATGGTTTAGGGACAGAGGGAGGTGGAGTAAAAACCTTCCTGGAGATTTGCACAGAAGAAGAAGATCTGGTTCTGCGAAAGGAATCTCTAATCCTTTTCTCCCTTCGTTCTTCAGAGTCCACCTTGTCAGGATCAAAGGTGACTCTCAACTTCTTGGCTTTCTTAGCCTCATCTTCTCGGGCTTTTCTTTTAATCCTAGCCTTTTGTTCCTTCTGATCCTTCTTCAAAAGGTCAGCCTTGGACGGAAGTACTCTGCCACGGATCCAAGCAGGATCAATATCTGATTGCTTCCTAACACAATCTTCCAGGTAAGACTTGACAACCTGATGCAGTTCTTCTTGAAACAAGGAGGCAAAACCTTCAACAGCAACTCTTCTTGAGAGAATGTCAGGAAAGCTTGGGCACACAGAAGGTACATTTTGAATGAGTTCTAATCTGAACAAATCCACACCATTAAAAATGGGACCTTGAACTACTCCAAGCAAATGGGATGCATTGAGTTTTCTGATGGAGTCCAGCACTTTGCTTTCAGTAAGAACGTCTGAAATCATTCTTCCAAACGGAATAGTCGTTCTTGAAAGATGAGGGTACTTCGCCCTTTCCTCTTCTCTTGACTCAAGGATTGAAGTCTTCAGATTCTCAAACAGAATGTGAGAAATGTTGATCTCAGTCTTTTTGCCAATGCAGAAAAGAGTGTGCTTGTGATCTGGACTGATGTAAGAAGAGGAGAGCATCCTTTTTCTGTGGTGAAGAGAACCCAGAATAATCTCAGCCCATACTCTATAAAATGGCCTCAAGGTGCCTGTGTTATTCGAGTCAATCCCAGAAGACTGAGAGATTTGTTTTTCAACTATCGACCAATCAACAGATGCATGTCGAAAACCAGACCAACCTTCTTCATCATTCAGATTGTATAGCTTCCTGATCAGTTTTTCAGAGATAACCACTTCATGCCCTAGCACGAATGAAATGATGGCCGTTGGGGTAACCGTTGCATGTACCCAGAAATCCTTCACAAGATCAGGATAAATTGGACCAACCAATCTATTTAGGTACTTGGACCATCCTTGCTCAAGGATTCTTGCATCACACTTAAAGCCATTCGCTTTAAGATTGTTTAAGTCCACGGCAGTTTCACATAAAACCTCCAAGTCCTTCGTGGGTATCAAGCAAGTTTTCAAAGGAGCATATTCATAATTTCGTAGAAGGATTTGTGAAGAAGTAAGTCTTTCTTTTGAGGAAGATGAACAAGAGGAAGAGTTCATGATGATTATGTCGAAAGATTAGAACAAAGACTAGGGTTTGAAAAAGAAAAACAGATGCAGCGAAAAAAATGTACAACAAAAAAAGAAAGAAGAAGAAAAGAATGAAGTTGAAGCGGTCTATTTAAAAGATTTGAAAAAAATTTAAATCATTTTGCATTAAATGAGAAATGACATTAGGAGAGATAGCATGGTAAATGAAATGATTTAATACAGTTACCTAGGTCGGTGTCTTTTCAACTGCACGCTTCGTACTGACCGTAGAGACACGTGTTCATCATCAGATAATGGATGACAGGTGTGAAATATTCAATAGGCTTTACGCCTTCTGATTCCGATCACTGCTTCTGAATTGATCAAGTTTCTCTTCTGGAAACACTCCTTCTGAAGTGTGCTGATATAAATCTGAATGATCTTCTGATCCATTACTTCTGATATACACAGCTTCTGGAGATTCACTTCTTTGTTCTGCAGCTTCTGATAAGACAAAACTGTATCTGCAGAAATTCTTAAGCTGCTTTGTTTCATCAGAAACAAGTTTATCATCAAACCAGATATTTATTGATTCGTCCACAATCAATGTTTCAATATTGTATATTCTGTAGCATTTAGAGCATTCAGAATAATCAAGAACGAAACATCATTGCTTTAGAAACAAACAAAACAGATGGTTCCAAGACTAATAAACTTTCTTTTCTGATCTCCTACGAACATAGTTTCTTCAACAGATTTAAGTACCAGAACTTGGAAGACAGTCCTTCTTCCCTTCAAGTGTTGAGACCAACTTGAGTTCAGGTGACATGACATGTTGACTTTTATCTTCTTTGTCGCCAAGAGAATCTGTAAAAGAAATAGTCTTTTTCTTTGGTACCCACATCTTCTTGGGTCCTTTCTTGTTAGATTTTCTCAAGTTCTGATTGAACTTGGGTTTAACATTGTAAGCAATAGGAGGAACAGCATGATAATTTTTAATGTGAGTTTCATGATATTTCCTAGGTTGTGTCACATGCTTTTTGGTGTGTGTTATGTGAAAACTTTGAGCATGTGAAGTGTGCCTAATATCATGGGAGTGGCCATACTTGAACTGATCATACAATGGCTTGTATGTGAATTTCATTTCATCAACAGGTTCAAGTTTGTATGGGGTTTCACCCTCAAAACCAATGCCAACTCTTTTGTTTCCAGACACAGCATATATCATAGAAGCTAGCTGACTTCTGCCAATACTTCTAGATAAGAACTTCCTGAAACTTAAATCATATTCTTACAGAATATGGTTTAGATTAGGAGTGGATTTTTCTGAATCAGAAGGAGATCCAACATTATTGGATAATTTTAAAAGTTTTTCTTTTAATTCAGAATTCTCCAACTCAAGCTTCTTTGTTTCAAATTCAAATAGCTTTTTCAGCTTTTTGTATTTGAGACTAATCTGAGACTTGAATTCCAGAAGTTCTGTTAGACCGGAAACTAACTCATCTCTAGTAAGTTCAGAGAATACCTCTTCAGAATCTGATTCTGATGTAGATTCTGATCCGTCATCTTCTGTCGCCATCAGCGCACAGTTAGCCTGCTCATCTTCAGGGTCTGAATCATCTTCTGACTCATCCCAGGTTGCCATAAGACCTTTCTTCTTATGAAACTTCTTCTTGGGATTTTCCTTCTGAAGTTTTGGACATTCATTCTTGAAGTGTCCAGGCTCATTGCATTCATAGCACATGACCTTCTTCTTGTCAAATCTTCTGTCATCAGAAGATTCTCCACGTTCAAATTTCTTTGAACTTCTGACGCCTCTGAACTTCCTTTGCTTGTTCTTCCAGAGTTGATTTAGCCTTCTGGAGATCAAGGACAGTTCATCTTCTTCTTCAGATTCTGATTCTTCAGGATCTTCTTCTCTAGCCTGAAAAGCGTTAGTGCATTTCATGATATTGGATTTTAATGCAATAGACTTACCTTTCTTTTGAGGCTCGTTTGCATCCAGTTCAATTTCATGACTCCTTAGGGCACTGATCAGCTCTTCCAAAGAGACTTCATTTAGATTCTTCGCAATCTTAAATGCAGTCACCATAGGACCCCATCTTCTGGGTAAGCTTCTGATGATCTTCTTTACGTGATCAGCCTTTGTGTATCCCTTGTCAAGAACTCTCAATCCAGCAGTAAGAGTTTGAAATCTTGAAAACATCTTTTCAATGTCTTCATCATCCTCCATCTTGAAGGCTTCATACTTCTGGATTAAAGCGAGAGCTTTAGTCTCCTTGACTTGAGCATTTCCTTCATGAGTCATTTTCAAGGACTCATATATGTCATAGGCCGTTTCCCTGTTAGATATCTTCTCATACTCAGCATGAGAGATAGCATTCAGCAAAACAGTTCTGCATTTATGATGATTCCTGAAAAGCTTCTTCTGATCATCACTCATTTCTTGCCTTGTCAGCTTTACGCCACTGGCATTTACTGGATGTTTGTAACCATCCATCAGAAGATCCCATAGATCACCATCAAGACCAAGAAAGTAACTTTCCAGTTTATCTTTCCAGTATTCAAAGTTTTCACCATCAAATACCGGCGGTCTAGTATAACCATTGTTACCGTTGTGTTGCTCAGCAGAGCCAGATGTAGATGTAGACTTTGCAGTTTCATCAGCCATCTTTTACTGAAGCGTTTTTCTCTTCCTGAATCTTTTCTAAACACGGTTAAGTGCTTGCACCTTAGAACCGGCGCTCTGATGCCAATTGAAGGATAGAAAAACACTTAGAAAGGGGGGGTTTGAATAAGTGTAGCTTTAAAAACTTGACAGATAAAAATAAATTGCACAGTTATTTTTATCCTGGTTCGTTGTTAACTAAACTACTCCAGTCCACCCCCGCAGAGATGATTTACCTCAACTGAGGATTTAATCCACTAATCGCACGGATTACAATGGTTCTCCACTTAGTCAGCAACTAAGTCTTCCAGAGTCTTCTGATCACACACTGATCACTCCAGGAACAACTGCTTAGATACCCTCTAAGACTTTCTAGAGTATTCTGATCCACACGATCACTCTAGTTACAACCTGCTTAGATAACCTCTAAGACTTCCTAGAGTATTCTGATCCACACGATCACTCTAGTTCCTTACAACTTAATGTAATCAATTCTAAGAGTATTACAATTGCTTCTTAAAAGCTATAATCACAAACTGTGATATTTCTCTTAACGTTTAAGCTTAATCTCACTAATATATTACAACAGCAATGTAGTGAGCTTTGATGAAGATGAAGATTCTGAGCTTTGAATAGAACAGAGTTTCAGCAAGTTAATATGAGTTGTTTTGTTCAGGATCGTTAACCTTGCTTCTCATCAGAACTTCATATTTATAGGCGTTGGAGAAGATGACCGTTGAGTGCATTTAATGCTTTGCGTGTTCCGTATAGCATCGCATTTAATGTTATACGCTTTTGTCAACTACCTCGAGCCTTGTTCACGCTGTGTCTACTGACGTTGCCTTTAATAGCTTTTAACGTTCCTTTTGTCAGTCAGCGTAGCTTGCCACTTGTACTTCCTTCTGATCTGATGTTTGTGAATACAACGTTTGAATATCATCAGAGTCAAACAGCTTGGTGCAAAGCATCTTCTGATCTTCTGACCTTGAAGTGCTTCTGAGCGTGATACCATCAGAACTTCAGTGCTTCTGATCTCATGTTCTTCTGATGCTTCCATAGACCCATGTTCTGATTCTGCTTCGACCATCTTCTGATGTCTTGCCAGACCATGTTCTGATGTTGCATGCTGAACCCTTGAGACAAAGCTTCTGAGCGCTGAATTATGCATACTCTTTATATATTTCCTGAAAAGGAAATTGCATTGGATTAGAGTACCATATTATCTTAAGCAAAATTCATATTATTGTTATCATCAAAACTAAGATAATTGATCAGAACAAATCTTGTTCTAACACTCCATTGGGATCTCGAAATAGGGTTCTTACCTTTGTAATTTCCCAATCTGACAGCCTCCCTTTATGATGCTTGGAATTGCCTCATATAAGCCCAGGATGTTCTCCCTCCATCGTCAAAACTCCTCCACTTGCCCTTCTTCGACCCCGCCTGAGTCCACTTGTCCTCTGGGATTTTGCTGGAAGTTTGAAGGTTACTCTCTTCACCTTTGGGTGAGGGCTATCCTGTCTTCTTGGGATCCCTCTTTTGTCGAATATGTACTTGTATGGATTGCCCATGCGTGCATCCCAACTCTGATTTGACGGGATTCTTTCAAAAGCCTTTGACGGCTTTCTGTGGTAGACTGCCCCACATCTGGGACACATCAAGCATTCAGTTTCATCCCTGTGGCAGCGTACCAGAAAACTCAGCAAGCTTTCTCCTGGTTTGGGATATACCCCCAGTAATTGACTCTCTTTTCTCCAGTTCCTCTCAGTCTTAGTGTGTTGCCACCTTTCGTGGTCTTCGGATACCCTTCGACTCACCTGTATGCTGCATCTTGGACACAATAGCATATCAGAGCTTCGTTTGTGACATCTCCAAAGACACTCCTTCAGATTCTCGTCAGCTTTGGGATAGCGAGACTTCATTCCTTCTTTTTTCAAACAGCTTTCAACTTCCTCCATTTCTGGGGTCGAATGGCCTAGATTGACCATTTTGACGTCTAGGTTGGCGCCCTCAGCAATTGAAATCTATTTGAATTTCTTTCGTAGGCCTTCAGTAGCCATAGTTACCTTCCCAACGAGACCTTCAGTAGTCCCTGGTTCAACATTGGTAACCTGTTTACCTTCGACAAAAGTTCCAAAGGTAACATCATCGTCTGGGCTATCAGTAGCCTGCTTTCCAATTAGGGCATATCCTTCATCTCCTGTGATCTCCTCCGCTTCAACTTCGACCATGTCAACCATATTAATTTCGACAGGCTCAGCATAATTTGTATCGGCAATGTTGAGGGGATCAGCATCCATTTTCATCTGGCTTCTTCCATTGTCTGCGAACTTCAAACGACCCTCCTTGATTGCATTCTGAATAGGATCCTTGAAAAGAAAACATTGTGAGGTTCGGTGGCCCAAAAAAATATGGTATTTACAGGAGCCTCTTTTCCTCCGCTGTTCTAACGGAGGAACTTTAGTATTAGGAGGCACCACCATTTGGCCATCTTTCACAAGTAAATCAAATATTTCGTCACACTTAGTTACGTCGAATGTGTATGTCTTCTTAGGAAACTTATCATTCTTTTCATTTTCGGTAGGATGTTTACCATTCGATGGTGTAAGCATTTTATAGGAATAAGGGGATTCTTCTTTTAATTAAGCCAAGTCTATTTCAAAATCCTCGAAACCATATTGGTCCTCGAAGATTTCAGGTTCCCCCTCATCGGATTCTGTAACACCCCTTTTAATACCCCAAAATATTTAACATATAATCAGAGTAATAAGCATGCATATAACAAAAGAGCGTCACATCGATGTTTTCAAAAACTAAAAGCCTTTAAAAACTGACATCATTCATCATCAATATACACTACACCTGGTCATTTCAAATAACACTTAGCATTTAATAATAATTCATCCAGAATATGCATTAACAGCGGAAAGTACTAAAATACTCATGTGTTTCATAAAATAATTTATGTCCCATACCATGATCATATCTCAATGATACTCTCAATATAAAATAAATCATAATCAGAATATTTGACTTAAAAGCCTTTCAACAACAAGTAGCTAAATAAACATGTTCGCAAGTTATAATATAATACATAAACAAATAAAAACATGAGTTCAACACGCCTAGTCTACCCAGTGTTACATGACCTGAGCATCGACTCACTACCTAATCTCCAACAATCTCGAAAGAAAACTCCGGCTAAGTCTCACACTAGCTACTAAACACCAGAACCTGCATGTCGCCTAACGAGGGCAACATTAAAACAGAAGTGTGAGAATACAAATCATTATTAAGAAAGTATAATAAAATACAAGGGTTAAAATCAACAATTATAGGAATTTATTACACCGTGCCTAATCATGCAAAATAATACTAATCAATATATTCACATATATTAAGCATTCAACAAGTATAAAGAGTATAATATTTCAATTTCAATACTATTTCCAATTATGCATATAACCATAATTATCACATATTCACACATTTAACCAATTATGTATCCAAACATCACCCATTTAAATTATCAAACTCATACACATATCACAACTACATCAATTTCACATATTCAATTACCACATGACTCTAATGTGACTCAATGCAAGATATGTGACGCTATGCATGTGGTACCGCAATGTGAACCCAATGTTTCACCGCTTTCCGATTCAATATCTAGAATCCAAGCCACGCTTCCGATCCGGACAAGATCAAAGCCACCACGTATGTTTCCAATTAAGGATCAACATATTCTACGTCTATTTCCATTCAAGGATCACCGTCTATTACCATGTGAACCCACAGTTTCACCGCTTCCACAATAAAGCCGACTATGCCATGAATGAATGTACAATTAACAACAGTATATGCAATTAAGATCATCTCATCAATCTTAACTTACCGCATACCAACAATAATTCAACTCTATGAATTATATACCAAATTGTACACAACACTCACAACAAATTGATATCACTCCACATAATAGAAATAATATTCAATTACAATTCACAATATACAATTAACACTAGTAAATCATACTATCTCATGTTAATTCATATTTGCCAAAATATAAGAATATACTTCCAAAAATCAAGTATCAAGTTATTAGTATTTAGCCAAGAATACAATTACGGTCAACTTTTCGAAATACCGTAAGTTACCGACAAACCAAGTAATCGATTTAATTCAATTATATTCAAATCAATTAAACTCATTGAAATTAATTCAACTATGAATTTAGTCAACCAATTAATATCACCCTATATTAATTTCAATTCATTTCTATTTCTATTCCATTTCCACTTTCTAGCATTCTATTGCTCAAGACCATTTTTATTGAAAAGAATATTGCGCTAGCTTTCTAACGCCTCGAACGGAGACTCAAACGGAGTTACGGTTCAAAAGATATGAATTGTTAAAGTTTCAACGAAAAAGCAAACACCAACATCACACACTAACAACTCTAAACATGTCAAAATTACGCAAAACAAATAAAAGTATGACTTTTAATAAATCAAAACAACTCTGACAACTTTATTGACAACTCTAACAACTCTATCGGAATTAAAAATAACTTAAGTTAATTAAATAATCTAAATAATATGTATTTCTAATCCAAAACTCCTAAAATTATTATACACCGTCCCATTGAATTAATTAGACCAATATATATTTGTCTTATATATGAATTAGAGTAAAACTGGTTCAGTAGATAGCAATATCTTGGAAAGTCACATATACTGTAAAATCCACCTAAGTTTATTGTATAATATGGGGTCTACTATTTGATCATACAAACTAGAATGCTGAAAGTCTATATACTAACTAGAGAATCTTTTTACCATTCTTATCCTATATTTTTTTAGCAGGTTATGAAAATCCACACTAAGCAATAATGATGGTAAAACCAAACAAAATTATTAATAATGCTATGGCCAAAGATACATAAAAACGTAAAAACTCAACACTCCATTTTTTTTATGCTTGAAAATATATCGTCAATCTATGACGCGATTTGCAGGGAGACATGTATAGGAATTCAAAATTTAAGGCAGCATAGCATGGTATCCCTCATACCAGTCATAATACACCACCATTAATCCTTCTCATATTAAGGATTATCATCAAAATCTAACCATTATAAAATCATAGAAATTTAGGGGTTTCTCCTAAACATGTCAAAACCTAGAAATTGAAGAATAAAATATCTAAATCATGTTAATTTATCCATTGACCTAATCATACTAACCCATAATAATAAGGATTCTCCCGCCTTACCTCTTTAATTTCTCCTTCAAACTCTAGGTCTTCTTCCTTGTTCTTCCCTTTCTTCTTTTCTTTTTCCTCTTTTCTTTCCTCTTTCTCTTGCTATCCGTGAAAAGAAGAATGAAATGATACTTCCCCCACTTCTAACCCTTACTAACTATACTATATGGGCCTAAATATAACACCCCCTATTTACTTCTAACTCCCACAAATAAGCCCAATATAATATAATCTATTTATTATTTCTATTTTAGTTCACTAAATTAAATAACACCAATAATTAAATAGACACAAACATACACACCAAGTTAATTAATATAATCAATTATTAATTATATATCTCATATCAACTAAATAATTGATTAACACACCAAATTAATTAAATAAATAATTAACACACCAGATAAAATAAAATAATATAATAAAATAAATACGGATAAAATCCTCTAATAACTCAATGTCTCATATTTCCGGTCTAATCTTAATTACTCGGAAAATTCCCAAAACGCTAAATATTAACTCATTAATATTTCTAATACTAAAAATATTAAAACTTTCGATTAAATATTGATCCGCTATCCCGAACTAATATCGACTAAATCGTCCCAAAACGCGAAAATTTCAATAAACATCGGAAATGACTAAATTAAGCAAATAATTATTAAAAACACCAAATAGTATAATTACTAATATAATTAATAAAAATATTAATAAAAATCGGGATGTTACAGATTCGACATTGGAAACTCTTTCTTTTGTATAATTCTTATTCGCCCTAGCCTTCTAAGCTTTTAAAAGTTTGACCTGTCGGCCAACTGGGCCATGTCTCGCAAATACTGAGTATCTAATTTTTTCCTGATAGAGTAATCTAAACCTCCAGCGGCCATTTCGACCAATTCCTTAAGACTTATCTTGGTTTGGCCCATATAGAATTGCTCATGGAATAATCTCTCTAAATGAGACCAAGTATCTATAAAACTTGGTGGCAGAATTGTAAACCATGTAAAAGCATTCTTGGTTAAAGAACTGGGGAAATATTTCATCCTTAGCTCCTCATTGTTCGCCAAATCTCCAGCCTCTGTCATGTATCTGGCTATGTGTTCCATAGTGGATTCACTAGTATCTCTTGAGAATTTGGTAAACTTAGGACCTTTGCAACCCCTTGGTAATTCAGTCTGTAAGACATAATCTGACAAATGGGAGGTATAATTTGGCGTTCGAAGTCCGCCGTTTAAACCATTCTGGGCCATGATCCTTTCCATCATAGTGGTCAAATTAGTCTCCATCTGGTTGTTTTTCCTAACCCTATGGATTACTTCATCTGCATCTTGGTTTCTATTAACCATCATGACTCTCCCAGGTTGTTCATCACGAACTTCCTGTCAAGTGGTGGCGATTCCCTAGGCTTGTTGTTCTATTCCTGCCCCCAAGACTCTCTCGCCAGGCCCTTGCCTAGGTGTTCGATTTTGGTTTATAGTTGGTTCCTCCTCCTGGGTTATAGCCTGGTTGGTCCTACGTCGAACAAAAGTTTGAGGGGCTTCTAAAAATTCTGCTATGCGTCCCATTTGTGCAGACAGTTGTTGATATGTTTGGGTGTTATCATGATTGGTCCTATTAACGTTTTGTATTAAGGGAGAGACGATAGTATTCATTTATCTGGCTAGGACTCCTACCATATCATGATTGCTAGCGTCCATTTGTTGTCGAAAGGCTACCTGACTATTTGTGGTTAACGGAGGAATGACACCTGGATTTTGGATACTCTGTCCTAAATTGTTCATCTCAGATCCTAAATTTTGTATTGGCGAAAAAGTGGATATATTGGGGTGAGTGTATGTGGACGTAGTATTGTGTAATCCAGACATAAAATATGTTGGCATCCCATATGGTTGTTCTCTCCAAGTTCTCTGTTGTTCGAATCCTGGTGGCGTAGGTGTCGAAACATTCTGGACATTTTGGCTCCCTAAATATGTTAAAATAGCGTCATCTTGGGTATTCGATGGACCTCCGACTACACTAGTAAATGGAGGAACTGTAGTCAAACTATTGTCAGACATAGAACCTGTGATAACAGAGGTCGAATTATTAGTGGCCATGGGTCCAGTGGACGCTTGATTGTCCTGAGTAGTTTAGATCGAATTTGCCGCATTTGTCGAAGTTGCGGCAACTGTTCCCGTTCCTTAAGGAGGATTTTGATCCCCTGAGTTGTTGGTGTTATTAACCATTATTTTTGTGTATTTTTGTTTAGGTATTTGTTGCGAACTATTAGCTATCTTACAACTCCTAAGGTTCATGCAACAATGTGATACTAACAAAAAGACACAAAACTTTATTGCAATTACGAAAACGAAACATGAAAACGCTTTGACACCGTCCCACCGGGCGTGCCAATTTGTTTACCAGTAATTTCTGACAAACAACCGCTAGTCTTCCAAGAATATAAACTTTGGTAACTTACAGGATCAACTACATTGATCCTAGGACATGTGTCTCAAGGATTCTTGTTTTGGTGATTTGGTTCATAACTGATGGTATTTCTGGTTTATAAATGTTATTAAGATCTTTAAACTAGTGTTAACTTTTAAGAGTCTGTTGACAATACTTCTAAGTAGAAGTTAAAGACTAATGATTTTGAATATAAAACAAACTGAATGATCTTTTAAAAGGGTTTTCAATAATAATGGAAATGAATGACAAAAATGTAAATAGACTGAATGTAGAAAACTTTCTAACTTAAATTGTAGTAAATAAATGACTTAAACGAAATGAATTTGTAAATGTAAAGATAATGACAAAATAACTTTCAAAATAAATGTGACTTGCATTGAATAGATAACATGAAAGGTAAATATGGTGTTCTTCATACATACATTATTTTAGCAAAGACTCTTTTCTCTTACGCTGGTACTTTAAGTAATTTTGTGAATTTTTGTATATCAATTCGAACACACCAATCTAAACATTAAAACTCCTATTTATACTAGTTCGACCCTAACTGTCTCTACATAGATTACTGCCACGTTCAATATTTCAAATGTGGCTTCGCTTCAGATACTTCCACACGTTCGCCAGACAGAGCTGTTCCAATTGAATTTTAAATCTTCCCGCTCAAAGCTTTGACTCTGCCAATCGTGTTGTCGAAGAGTACTTGTGAAGATTACAGAATCTTTTCAGTCACAACCTTCGACAGAAACAATCTTCTCCTTCATGGAAAATATTCTGAATAGCTTCACAAAAGCCATATCTTCTTCCTAACACAACACTTTAAAGCATTATGATCCCTTGGTCTAAATCTCCAGCTAACAGTCCCACAAGTAAAGCGGAACTTGAGTGAATAAGCGCCAATCAAAAGATGCCTTAGAAGCCTTGCATACTAGCACACAAAAATCGCAATCGGAATTGCGTTGGTGCTTTACAAATCAAAACGAAAATTAATAACATAATAGGAAATGAAAATACGGTGAAATAAAATCAAAACCTGAACGGGACAACAACAACGCACATAGGAAAATACATACAAAACAATGTCGGAACCAACACCAAACACCACAAGTAGGCAAGACACTAATAGAAACAAAATATATAGCTTCTAAAATATTATTCTACTCAAGAAACATTATTCACATTCGCAAAAATTTAACACAGTTCAAGAGTTATGGCGTTTGAAGTGAAACCGACGCACCACGCGTGTAATGGAATATTAGGGAAAAAGCAACAAACATGGCATAGCTATAACTTCCAGCACTAAGGCATTTATTAACACACAAGAAAATATATTTCATACTTAGGAACAACCAACAATTAAAAACAAAGTTTAAGCCACAATTTACTACAAAAGTCTAGTTTTTCATGAGTTATGGAAATGAAGTGTGGTGTAATTGAAACATGGAAGTTTGCTGCACTATATGAGTATTAAAACAATCCCAAAAATCACTTGGAATCCACATAAACTCAAAGCAACATTTCTTGATAACTGGCAAAAAAAAAAGTCTACTAAGTGCAAGTTGGAAAATTGGCTTATGACATGGTTTTCAAGTAGCACCAACAACAAGTTCTTAACATTTTGCCTTGAGTTTGTAAATCAACTCTGTCATCAAAACAACTCATCAAAGTATGGACTCAAAATCCACCAATCATTGGTATCAACCAAAAGCAGTTATCCACTTACTTTATGAAATAACAATAAAAAAAAACAAAGCATCAAATTAGCACCAAGAGCCAAAATTAAAATCCCATGCACAAGTCTTAAGCATTTAGTATCAACATACTTCCAACATTTATCAAATGACAAATTATGAACACAAAGATCAACCAATACCACATTTATTCATCATTATCAACAATTGAAAGCTTCCAACAAGTACCACTAAGTATTACCAATCAACAAAACAATTTCAACATTAAAAAATTCACACAAACATAACACTATTTAAATTTTCAAATAATATGCCAACGACATCAACACTTCACCGTTAAATTTCCAGCACTATTGTTGAATCAAATTAACACCAAAAGACCACCAAATCATCACCAATTCATGAATAAACATCAACAATTAACAACAACATCAATACTACTCATTATTCAAACAATTATGGTCAAATCAATCCTCTCAAAAAATTCAACAAACGTGTGTTGTGCATCCATTAAGTTCATGAACATTATCAATATATCATTAACAACTATCAACACTAAATCTCATATACAAACAAAATGAACACTAAACATCATCCACAATCAATTAACATACTCAACTATCATATCAATTCAAATTATCAAGCAAGAATTATTAACATTTAGCATGAGAATCAAGAGACTTACCGCAAGCAAGCAAGGAAGAAGACAAGAGGAAGATATTCATGACATCGAAGTAAGGTGAGTCGCGACCTTCGCGGTGATGGTTGAGGCTTCACGCGGCAGCAGTCCGGCGAGGTGCGGTGGTGCTCGATTTGTTAGCGGCGGAGGTGAAGGATAGAAAAACACTTAGAAAGGGGGGGTTTGAATAAGTGTAACTTCAAAAACTCTTAAGATAAAAACAATTGCACAATGAATTATATACTGGTTCGTTGTAAACGAAACTACTCCAATCCACCCCCTTAGAGTGATTTACCTCACCTGAGAATTTAATCCACTAATAAATCTTGATTACAATGGTTTTCCACTTAGATACCCTCTAAGTCTTCTAGAGTGTTCTGATCACACCTTGATCACTCTAGGAACCTTTTACAAATGAATGTAAAACAAATTCTTACAAGAGAATTACAATGCTTCTTAATAAGCTATAATCACAACTGAGATATTTCTCTTAAGTTCTAAGCTTAACTCTCACTAAGATATTACAATGAAGTGAGGTTGAAGATGAAGTTTGATAGCTTTTGATTCAACAGCGTTTCAGCAAGTTTGTGCAGAGTTGTTTGCGTTAAGTGTTGTAACATTGCTTCTGATCAGAACTTCACTATTTATAGGCGTTTTGAAAAGATGACCGTTGGGACCATTTAATGCGTTGCATGATCCGTACAGCATTGCATTTAATGTTTCACTCTTTTGTCAATTACCTCGAGCCTTGCTTTTCCTGCTCTAATGACTTTGCCTTTAATAGCTTCTAACGTTCCTTTTGTCAGTCAGCGTAGCCTGCCATCTTGTACTTGCTTCTGATCTGATGTTTGTAGATACAACGTTTGAATTAATCAGAGTCAAACAGCTTGGTGCAGAGCATCTTCTTGTCTTCTGACCTTGAAGTGTTTCTAGCGTGATACCATAAGAACTTCAGTGCTTCTGTTTCTGATCTCAAGTTCTTCTGATGCTTCAATAGACCATGTTCCGATTCTGCTTGACCATCTTCTGATGTCTTGCCAGAGCATATTCTGATGTTGCATACTTGAACCTTCTGAGTCAGTGCTTCTTGCGCTGAATTGTGCATACTCTTTATATATTTCCTGAAATGGAAAATGCATAGGATTAAAGTACCACATTATCTTATACAAAATTCATATACATTGTTATCATCAAAACTAAGAATATTGATCAGAACAATTCTTGTTCTAACAATCTCCCCCTTTTTGATGATGACAAAAACATATATAATTGATATGAATTTGCAATCAGAATAACAGATGACTAAAGACAATTACACAGTTATAGAATAAGCATATAAACATAGTGTGTGAATATGTCTCCCCCTGAGATTAACAATCTCCCCCTGAGATGAATAATCTCCCCCTGAAATAAATACTGGAAGAAATTTACAAATAAGAGTCTTCCCTGAGTATTTTCCATATCAGTTGAGACGTTCACATATGCCTAGAACTTCAGAACATTCAGAGCTTCTGCTTCTTGCTTCCATAGGACAACTTCAGAGCTTTGAATATCTTCTTGAATCATCGCATGCTTGGTTGTATCAGAACATTCTTGAATGTACCAGAGCATCATCTGAGCATCTTTACATCTTGAAATGTTTCAGAACAAACTAGACAACAAGAGTCAGAACATGAATGAATCAGAATATTCTTTTAAGAAAGAACATGTATTAGAGCAAACTGTTCTCAAAAGAAATATGTATCAGAACATATAAGGGATAAGAATGTGTTAGAACATATTCTATCACAAGAATATCAGAACATTCTTCCTTCTTGCTTCTGATCTTGAAGCTTCACAGCACTAAGCTTGCTTCAATTTCCATGAGCATGTTTCTTTACAGAATTGCTTTTCCCCATGTCTTTGCTTCTCATGTTGAGATTTTTCAGATTGACTTCAATCCTGGAAAAAATCTCAAAGACATAGAACTTACAAATTTTGTTAGAAATGTTGAGACTCGCTCCCAGCAACTGATATAATAAATCAAATCAATTATCACATTTTCTCCCCCTTTTTGTCATAACATCAAAAAGCATAAAAGATTCAGATGAAAAACAAACAATATGAGAGAAGATAAAGATTCATTAATTCATCAAGAAATATCAGAAGATACAAAGCAAATGCAGGAAACAGATGCAAGAAAAAAGAGACAACTAAGACAAAAAGACTACGACTAGCCTAGCCTAGAGACTATCTTGGCTAGAAGGCCTTGAATCTCAGAAGTGCTTTTTGATTGCTTCTTCATGAACGAGCGAAACTCATTGTGAGTATCTTCATGCTTATCCAAGCGAGAAGCTAGATCAGCTTGATTCTTTTGAAGAACCTCCATAGTCTTCACCAGAAGAGAGGGTTCACCAGAAGAAGCTTCACAACCATCGTTCAGTGGAATAGCATGCCCAACAGAAGCATTTATCATGAGAATATCATTTTGATTTTCCTGAACAGGAAGTTTCTCAGTAGGATGATTCTCATCAGCTTGTTTCTCAGCATCAGCTTCTATTATAGAACCATCTTCAGAATAATCTGGATCAGGGATGTCAGAATCTTCATTCTCAAGAGCCTGAATGGATCAGGGATGTCAGAATCTTCATTCTCAAGAGCCTGAAGAATTTTAGCCAGATTCCTTGGTGGAGTAGGAGCAGCAACTTCTGATGGGTTTTCAACCTCAGGAATAACCATGTTTGGTGCCTTCTCAGAAGGATTCTCCCTAAGCCAGTTGAATAACCACTGGAAATCTCCAGTCAGAATAGAATATGGGGGCTTCCGTACAACCATTGTGATACAAGGTTCATCTTCCAACTCATCTATAAACTTCTTCTCTTCAAGATAACTCCAATTTCTGATTGGATGATAGTACCTACCATCATCAGCTTCCAGAAGACAACCAGAGGATCCAGATGCTTCAGCCACGCATCTTCTCTGGATATTCATAGCATCTAACTGAAAATCCCTTCTAAAGATTCTCCATAATCTCCGAGTAGCAGCTTGATCCAGCTTGGAGTCATAAGCAACTCTCAAGGTTTCCATCCTCTTTCTGAACATAAGCTTAAACAGCTCAAAGTCGATATCAATAGGTGGTTCAGGAGGATTGAAGGTGAATTGATAGTCAGGGTACAGAAGGCAATAGGGTTTGGATTTTCTGGAGGGTAAGGGATGGGTTAGAGAAGGTGTAGAATCTGTGGTGAAAGTGGATGAAGGTGTATTATTAGAAGGTGTTGGGGGAATGATATTTAGTGGTTCAGGGTTCATAATTTGTGTAGAAGGAGGTGGTTGGGAACTGTTTGAAGAGGGGGAAGAATTTTGGGGTTCAGAAGATGGAGGCCTTTTCTGAGAGGAACAAGCAGCATTCAATGCTCGGAAAGATTCCCTGATGCGCTTTTCACGGTATTCTTTGGATTGTACCTTGAGAGGATCATAGGGTAGCTTTGGCTTCTTAGTTGGCTTGGATTCTTCTTCTGAGGCTTTTCTCTTCAGTCTCTTTTCTTTCTTCTTCTGTTCTTTCTTCTTCAACTCAGCCAAAGATGGAAGAGTTCGTCCTCTGATCCATGCAGGATCAATAGAAGATTGAGCTATGACACATGTCTTCAAGTAGCGCTTAACAGACTTGTGAAGCTCTTCTTTGAACATTTGTGAGAAGCTCTCAATAGGAGATCTTCTGGTCAGAATATCTAGAAATATTCTTGGAACAGGAGTTACCTTCTCAATCAGAAGCATCCTTTGTAAGTCAAAGGCATTCAGAACATGTCCTTGAATGACAGTTAAGAACTTGGGCGAACCAACAGCTCTCAGAACATCCATCAAGTCACTCTCTACCAGAATATCTGAGATCATTCTAGCAAGAGGAATAGTGTTCTTCTTGAAATCTGGATACTTCTTGCGTTCTTCATCTCTAGATTCTTCAATATTTGACTTCAAATGTTGAAATAGAATGTTTGAGAGATTAACCTTAGTACCTTTTCCAATGCAGAAAAGAGCATACTTCTGATCTTGATTCACATACGTAGAGGTAAGAGATCGCTTCCTATGATAAAGAGATCCCAGAATAATTTCAGCCCAAACTCTATAGACAGGCTTCAACGAAGTAGTTTGATTTGGGGAAGATCTGAATGCAAACAATTCTCCATCAACTTTCTCCCAATCAACTCTACCAGGGAGAGCACATGTGATTACTTCTGAATCATCAACATCTGGAAAGCTGGTGACAACTATTTTTCTTTAAAAGAACTTCTGAATCAACTTAGATAATGAAACGTTAGTAATAACAGAATCAGAACTTCTAATTGATCATCATCAGAACTTCTTATAAGAAGATAAAACAAAGTCATTTCAGAACTAATCCATACGTTAGAACTTCTCATCTTCTCATTCTGGGCATAAGTCCATACTGATGTTCTTCAGAATGAACTTAAACCTATCTTCAGCAAGGGGTTTTGTAAAGATATCAGCCCATTGATGGTCTGTATCCACGAAGTTCAAAGATAGAACACCCTTCTGAACATAGTCCCTAATGAAATGATGTTTAATCTCAATATGTTTAGCTTTGGAATGTAAGATTGGATTCTTAGATAAACATATGGCAGAAGTATTATCACAGAAGATAGGAATGTTACTCTCATATATTTGATAATCTTCTAGCTGACTCTTCATCCAGAGCATCTGTGTACTACATCCAGCAGCAGCAACATATTCTGCTTCTGTTGTAGAAAGGGCAATGGTAGCTTGCTTCTTGCTATACCAAGAGATCAGATGACTTCCAAGAAAATGACAACTTCCAGAAGTACTCTTTCAATTCTATCTCCAGCGTAATCAGCATCACAATATCCTACTAAGTTGTACTCTTTAGATCTTCTGTAGACTAAACCAACATTAGTAGTACCTTTCAGATACCTCAGAATTCTCTTAACAGCTGTTAAGTGAGATTCTCTAGGATCTGATTGGAATCTTGCACACAGACAAACACTGAATAAAATATCAGGTCCAGAAGTAGTAAGATATAGAAGAGATCCAATCATACCTCTGTACAACTTCTGATCTACCTTCTTACTTACCTCATCCTTACCTAAGATACACGTTGGATGCATAGGAGTCTTTGCTTCTTTGCTTTCAGAAAGATTGAACTTCTTCAGAAGTTCTTTCACATACTTGGTTTGGTGAACATACGTTCCTTCTGATGTTTGATTGATCTGGATCCCAAGGAAATACTTGAGTTCTCCCATCATGCTCATTACAAACTTAGCTTGCATAGACTTAGCAAACTCCTTTCCAAGTGTAGTATTAGATGTTCCAAATATAATATCATCAACATAAATTTGGCAAATTAAAAGATCATTATTAAAGGTTTTACAAAAGAGAGTAGTATCCACTTTTCCTCTAGTGAAACCATTATCCAGAAGGAAAGAACTTAATCTTTCATACCAAGCTCTAGGAGCTTGCTTCAATCCGTATAATGATTTCTTTAGTTTAAGTACATGATCTGGAGACTTAAAGTCTTCAAAACCAGGAGGTTGGTGGACATAGACTTCCTCATCTATATAACCATTTAAGAAAGCACTCTTAACATCCATCTGATATAGAGTGATGTTATGTTGAGTGGAAAAAGAAATCAATAAGCGAATATATTCTAACCTGGCCACTGGTGCAAAGGTGTCTGTATAGTCAATACCTTCTTGCTGACTATAACCCTGAGCAACCAGTCTGGCTTTATTTCTTATAACTTCTCCCTTTTCGCTTAGCTTGTTTTTGAAGACCCACTTTGTACCAATGATGTTAAATCCTTTTGGTCTAGGAACAAGATCCCATACATCACTCCTTGTAAACTGATTTAATTCTTCTTGCATGGCAATTATCCAGTCTGCATCTTCTAGAGCTTGATTAACAGAAGTTGGCTCGATCAAAGAAACAAGACCTAATTGACATTCTGTATTGTTCTTAAGGAATGCTCTTGTTTTGATAGGATCATCCTTTTTTACAAGAATAACATCTTCTGAGTGAGAAGAGGTGAGTCTAGAAGATCTTTTGATAGTTGGCTCTTCAGAAATTCTGAGATTCTCTAAAGATGCAGCAACTTGATCTTCTGATCCTTTGCTTCTGAGCTCCTCAGCTTCTGATACTTCGCTTCTTGGTTCTCCAGCTTCTGATATATCAATATCTAAATCTGCAAAATTCTCAAACTGCTTTGGCTTTTCAAGACCAAGCTTATCATCAAATCTGATATTGATTGATTCTTCAACAACCAATGTTTCAGTATTGTATACTCTTTAGCCTTTAGAGCGTTCAGAATATCCAAGAAGGAAACACTTCTGTGCCTTAGAATCAAACTTACCAAGATGATCTTTAGTATTCAGAATGAAACAAACACATCCAAAAGGATGAAAATATGAAATGTTGGGCTTTCTGTTCTTCCACAATTCATAAGGAGTCTTATTAAGGATAGGTCTGATAGAGATTCTATTCTCAATATAGCATGCAATGTTTATTGCTTCTGCCCATAAATGCTTAGCCATATTGGTTTCATTGATTTTGGTTCTGGCCATTTCTTGTAGAGTCCTATTCGTTCGCTCTAAACTCCATTTTGCTGTGGAGTTCTAGGGCAAGAGAAATCATGGGCAATACCATTTTCTTTGAAGTAAACCTCAAAGAATCTGTTCTCAAATTCGCCACCATGATCACTTCTGACCTTTATGATTTTACACTCTTTCTCAGATTGAATCTGAGTGCAGAATTCAAAGAACACTGAATGAGACTCATCCTTGTGTTTCAAGAACTTTACCCATGTCCAGCAACTATAATCATCTACGATGACTAATCCATATTTCTTCCCTCTGACAGATGCTGTTTTGACTGGGCCAAACAGATCAATGTGCAAAAGTTCTAGCGGCCTAGAGGAAGAAACAACATTCTTAGACTTGAATGCAGGTTTGGAGAACTTTCCCTTCTGACATGCTTCGCAAAGAGCATCTGATTTATATTTCAGATTTGGGAGTCCTCTGACCAGATTTAGTTTGTTAATATGAGAAATCTTTCTCAAACTAGCATGGCTTAATCTTCTGTGCCAGACCCATTGCTCTTCACTAACAGACATAAAACAAGTTACCTTCTGATTCTTAAGATCTTGAAGATCAATCTTGTAAATGTTGTTCTTTCTCTTGCCTGTAAATAGGATTGAGCCATCCTTTTGACTTACAGCCTTGCAAGACTTTTGATTAAAGATTATGTCATAACCATTGTCACTTAATTGACTTATGGACAACAAGTTATGAGCTAATCCATCTACCAGAAGAACATTAGTTATAGAAGGAGAGTTACCAGTACTTATGGTTCCTGAACCAGTTATCTTGACCTTCTGATCTCCTCCAAACTTAACTTCTCCAGCAGATTTAAGCACCAGGTCTTGGAACATAGACCTTCTTCCCGTCATGTGTCGAGAGTGTCATACCCCAATTTTTGACCTAAGATACCACCTCATATCATTGCATATGCATCATTTGCATCTCTAACAAAATTGCATAGCTTGTGTTTGCTACTTGTGACTCAGCAGGATTTAATCAGGAAATCACTCATCAGTACAAGTAACAATCAATTAGGGTTTTGTTCTCCCTTCATCTCAAATGAATCATCTTCATCAATAATCAACATTTGGTCCTCAGAGATTCATTTCAACAAGCTCAAAGACTCTGAATCAACCAAATTAGGGTTTTGACTGAAGATAGCATACTCCTGACTTTTGCTCAGGATTTGACCTAGTGACTTGGGACATGACCTCAAGATCCCAAGTACATCATTTTGATTTAATCCATTGGCTTATAACATCTCCTACACAAGGATTGATCAACAGAGAAATTTCAAATCATCAGATTAGGGTTTTGAACTATCAGGGACTAAAATCAGGGATCACATTTGGGAAACCCTAAAAACCCCCAGGAAGTCAATCAAAGGTTTCAATCATCCTCAAATAATCCCTATGACAACATACAATGGAAATTGTATCTCAATTCAAGATCCACAGTCATCAATTTCATCAGGTCGACAATTAGGGTTTTGACCTAATTCGCTGAACAACTGACTTTTTAATCAGGACATGGTGCCACAACTCAAACCATGGCTCAATATCCTCTAATGCCTCAATGTGATCCATTCATACCATTCATTTGGTGAGGATAGCCTGTTTCATTTGAAATCTCCAGAAACGCGATTCGTCTGAAAAAAGTCAACTGTATAAGATCACCATTGACTTTTGGGGAATTTTGGTCAACCATGACTTTTGAAGTTTTAAATCATCAATATATGATATGAGAAGTCATTTGATCAAGAAAAATCAAGAAAATCAATCAAGAATCAAAAAGTCAAAAGTTTGACTTTCCATACTTAGAAAAATTTCTAAGTGTTTTTCATGGTTTTTTCCAAACTTTGGAAGGGAATTTCTCAAAATTTCACCTACAAACTGAAAAAAACTTCCAACATGAAAGTTGTAGATTTTGATCCAATGAACAACTTTGTCACATATAATTTTTTTTCATAAGATCAACCATTTAAGAGATATGGAGCTTCAAAGTTGGTATCTTTTGAAAACTTCACTTAAAACTTCATTTTCTTCAAAGTTCATGGATCTTTTTCACCCACTTCCTTAAGGATCTTGAAGAAACTTTCAACTAGGGTTTTGAAGTGTGTAATATGAGCTTTCCAAAATGTCCAAGAGCATGAAAAAATATGAAGTGTAGCTATGGTTTTGAATTTTGACATTAGTGAACTTTTTCACTTGAATTCTCACCATTTTTCACTAAGTTTCAAGACTACATGACCTATAATTCAAGCAATGATGCATAGAAGCAATAATTGAGAGATATTTTCTGATTAGAAGATCAGAATGGAAGAGGATAAGAAGCTAGAGTTTTAACCATGGTTTGGTCACTTTAACCATTTTGCATTAAATGTAAAAGATTCCTTTTTATCTCTTAAGCCAAATCACCAATTCTTGATCAACTTGCAAAGGTCTGAGTTCAGAACTCTTGGCCTATAAATAGAGGTGCAAATCACTCTTCAATTCACACCAAAACCTCACAATTATAGGTTTTCTCTCTTCTTTCTTGAATTGCAAGTTTCATAGTTTTCAAAGAGGTAGAAAACTCAACCTCCAAACCTTTGAATTTCTGGCCAAAGTGATGTTTCTAACAACTTCTAAACATCATATGTGATGTGTTTGATCCATCCACACACCCCAAAAACACTCAAATCTCAGAATCACTACCTCACTTCCACATGAACCAAAATTGAGCCTTATCATGCCAAAATCCATTCAAGATCATTTCTGTCCAAACTAACACTTCCAACACCTCATATATGTCACATATGAACTATCCCAACACTCATCATCAATCAAAAACTTCAGAATCATCAGGCTCGATTCACACTTGGTTCTACTGCAGATCGGGTTCCATGGAATGATCCAGATGTTTTTAATCCACTCCAAGCATCCAGACATGTTCTATAATCATCATTGAAGCTGTTCAGATCGAGCAACAACTTCTGTAACACCTCTACTGAAGAATTCAATCTCCACTTTGACCGTTTTTGAAGGTAAGTCTCATGAACTTCAAACTCTATCATGCACGCATCATAAATGAAATATTGATATACCATCTTGTTTCTGCACACATGGGGATCATTAACCCTCAATCAATTGCATCATAACTTGCACATACATCATTTCACGATCAAATTCAGTTTTAGGGTTCTTCATGTTCATGTGAAAATTGATAACCTTAGAGCAAAAATAAATGAAATTAAAGGTCATCATCATGTTCCTCGTCCAAAACCGAGTGAGATAGACCCTTTGATCAATCAAAACAACACAGATTTGAAGAATTTCAAAATTCAGTTAGGGTTGTGTTCTTGGCGCGTTTTTTCGTTCAAAGAATTCAAATATTTGTTTTAAAATATAATGCATTGGAAGCGTATTATAAACAAGCCACAAGCGTGGCTCAGTTGGTCCATGTTTTGGTTAGCAAGCGTGGGTGCGTGGGTTCAAACCCTTGTGGAGACAAAATCAATTTTTTAGCACCTATTTTCTTTCATTTTTCTTCACAACTTTAATTAATCATTTAACTAACCAAATCAATTCATTTTTGCTTCATTTTTTAAACACTATTCATTTAATATATATATTTTAAGAATATCAAAAAAAATCATCAAAAAATATTTATTTGATACATTTTTAAATAGGTTTAAAATGACTTATTTTTAAGTATTTTTAATACTTTAAATATTGTTTTTTTCATTTAATTTTTAACCTAATCACTTGTAAATATTTTTTGAATAAACCCTAATCATCTAAGTGTTAATTGAAGACAATCTTTTTGTTTATCTTGATTAATTTGACTCCTTTCAAAATTCAAATCATTTTAAAACAAGCGATCACGATTCATTTCAAAGACAATAAACCATTTCTTTTTGAAACTATTGATTAAATCTTTTTAATTGATCAATTGATTTTCAAAATGATGTGGGGCCTCTCGAATATTAGAGAGTATAAGACCCACTCCTTTTTTTCTTTTATACAGTTTTTCTTTGTACAGAAAACTCTTTCAAAACAAAAAAAACTTTCAAACAGTTTTTCAAACGACGCGTCTGTAAATAAACAATCAACCATGTTTTGTAAAATGAAACATGGGCCTCCACATAGGTATAAGTCCCATTCCTGTACATGAAATTAGGTATTTCATTGTACACCCTTTTGTACATACATTTTTTTTGTACATATCTCGATCAATTTGTTTTTTAACTTTTAATAACAAATCAAAAAATGAAGGTTTTCTTTAAATCTTCCCAAAAATACCATGGGCCTCCATGTAGGTATAAGTCCCAAGCCCCTTTGTAAATACCTGTTTACATAGCTTTGAATGAATTCAAGTGGACCTCTCCCCGAGTATGAGTCCCGAGCCCCCGTGTATACAAATGGATCATGCTTACAGGTATATTTCCTTCATAAACTCCATTATATACACACACTTTGTCATATATATAACTGTTCATATTTGTTCATGTACTTGTTCATGTTTGTTCGTACTTGTTCATACTTGTGATTGTGTTATATATGCTTGTTCAACTTAGTACAACACTAGGTTCCCCATAGCCTCCTATTGGGCTTCGTGCAAAGAATCTCCCTAGTTTAGGTTAGGACATAGAGTATGGTTTCCCGGTGAAATCGCTCTAAGAGCTCAAACCAACTATACCATGCCTCCACTTGGGCTTTGTACAAACGAGTGACCCTCCCATAGCCTCCTCTTGGGCTTACAATGCAAGGACCCTGGATTGTCCCTCCCATAGCCTCCTCTTGGGCTTACAATGCAAGGACCCTCGGATAGCCTCCTCTTGGGCTTCGTACAAGGACCCACGGGCTTCTTATAAGCATCCCCCAATGTCCAAATCAAATACCCTAGGAGATTAGACATTTATCATCTCTATGATATGAGTATCTCTTCTATATCATCACTTTTTTTTAATCAATCAAACAACTTTTTTGCCACAAGGCTGGCTAATTAATCAAACCGTTTTGCCACCATACTGGCTGATTAATCAAAGTTTTTGTCACAAGGCTGACTTCATTGAAACTTTTGCCACGAGGCTGGCTGGTTAATCAAAACTTTTTGTCACAAGGCTGACTTCATTGAAAGTTTTTGCCACAAGGCTGGTTAAACAAACAAAAATCAAACAGATGTATGTGATGATATAGATTAGATACATCTAGCATTTAGACGACATTTGTCTATTTTCCTTTGCTTCCACTAGCATAAGTGGGAACTACGATTGCTCTGACTTTCTCAACATCCCTTTGAGAATACGTAGGCACAAGGTCGATCCTTGGCGAGCAAAACAAAACAAAAAAAAACCATTCAAACCTTAGCACCCGTAGACCCGAGCTACAGATGCTCTGATTCCCTCTAAGGGATATGTATGCAGAGGATCGCGATGATCTTTGAGAGCATAATCAAACAAACACCTTAGGTCCCACCTATTTCACAACAGAACCTCCACCGTAACATGGAATGAAAAACAATAAAGAATCCTATAGAGTACTATAGATACGTTGGGTGCTAATACCTTCCCTTCGTATAACCAACCCTCTTACCCAAGATCTCTCCCCCCACTTTTAGGTTATTGCAGCTTTTTTCCTTTTCCTCCTTTGGAAATAATAAAAAGTTTGGTCGAAACAAAGAAAAATCATTTTTTATGAGCACTCGAGCCCAAAGAAGGCATCAGGTGTCTCATCCCACAAAAAAGAGGAACGAAACGGTTTTTCGCCCGCGACAGAAAAATGGCGACTTCACTGGGGACCATCTTTTTATTGTTTCCAAAGGAAGGGTTATTTCTATTTATTTTATTTTTCATTTCATTTTTTGTTATATGTGTGGTTCTGGTTCTGTTACTTGCGTAGTTCTGTTACAAGTGATACATTATGGACAAATCCTAACCCGGATTAAGTACACATAAGAAATTAGGTGGAGGGTATAGTCATGTGCAGGCGCACGTGAGAATCCTTCCGCTCAGTGGAGGTTCCTTGATGGTAATATATGTTTAGCATGTTTCGTAGCGAAGACATTATTACTTTCATTGAACTGTAGAAGCTGAGTTGGCCGTAGAACCCCAACCCATCCTGGCCTTATTAGGTTGTGGTGCAGAAACTATTCAGGTGAAGACTTGGATTAGTTGTCATGCGGAGAACCACACTCAGACGAGTTTTTCTTGAGAATATTACTGGCTCATGAGTTTAATTGTGGAAGGCCGGTAATATCCGAAAGAAAAATGTAGACTCTGACGTATCAGTAGAACATGTTGTGCAGGTGATTAACTAGAACTATCCCATTTTTGGTTCTCTGACCTCATGCTCGTGACGCTGGACCGTTGAACTTATGCGTTACCATGTTTGCGTTACCATGTCTGTATACCATGTTTGTAGTACCATGTTACCATGTTTGAACTACCATGTTTGCTTTACCATGTTTGAATATGTGGCATCCATGCATCCATGCATTCATACATTCATTAAAAAACCCATCTTTTTCCATAAAAACATGATTTTTCCAAAAAATTTAGAGAATTTTCTTTGCAAACATTATAGGATTAAGTTATGGAAAAAAGGTATACCAAAAAGTACGGTTTCAAAACGCCTGATGTAGAAAGACTGATAGAGTTAGCATCTTCTGTACAAGATCCTTCTAATTTTAGGAAAAGTTATGGAAAGCTTTTGCCTATCCTGAACACTCATGTTGATGAAGGACTTCTCAAAACTCTGGTTCAGTTCTATGATCCCGTCTACCGGTGTTTTACCTTTCCAGACTACCAGTTGGTACCGACCTTGGAAGAATATGCCAATCTTTTGGGTATCCCTGTGTCTGACAAAATACCCTTCAATGGTTTGGAAGCCATTCCTAAGTCACACGTCATTGCAGCAAGTACCCATTTGAAAAAGTCTGAAGTAGAGAGTAATTGGACTACCAAAGGAAACCTCCCGGGTTTAACCTCACACTTCCTGATAAAGAAAGCCTTTGATTTCATCGAAACTGGTAGCATGATAGCTTTTGAAGCTATACTAGCCTTGCTCATCTATGGGTTGGTTCTGTTTCCGAATGTCGACAACTTTGTTGATATCAATGCCATAAAGATCTTTCTGATTGGAAATCCTGTTCCGACTTTACTTGGTGACATGTATTTCTCTGTCCATCATAGGAATCGCCAAGGCGGTGGAATCATTGTATGTTGTGCACCTTTGTTGTTCAAATGGATTGTTTCACACTTACCTGAGTCTCCTATTTTCACGGAAAACCGAGAAGGTTTGCGTTGGCCTCGAAGACTTATGTCTCTTACTAATAATGACATTCGTTGGTATACCTTGGCTCGCTGTGGTACAGAAACCATTGAAAGTTGTGGAGAGTTCGCCAACGTACCCCTCATTGGTACACAAGGAGGAATTAACTACAATCCGGTCCTGGCCCGACGACAACTCGGGTATGCAAATTCAGTTAAACCTGCTGGTCCCTCAGTGGAAGGATACTTTTATCGAGAAGGGGATAATCCTAAAAGGTTGAAAACAAGAATGGTGAGAGCTTGGTACGATGTCCGATGGAAAGAAAAAGGTGAGGAAAGAAATTGCATTGCCATGGACGCCTACACCTGCTAGGTAAAGAAAAGAGCAAAAGAGTTTCAAATGCCTTATCCTTATGAAAAACCCATGTTTCCTGCAGTATCTCAACGACCCAACATTCCCACTATGAAAGAATACCAAGACACTTTGGCTAAAATGAGGACAGAAAAAGATGCTTGGGAAGAAAAGTTTCGTAGCACTGAGGTGGAAAATAGAAAGTTGAAGAAAAGAGTGAAAGATCACGAAGAAACTCTCTATTACCAAGATGGATGGCTCATGAGCAAAGATGAGAAGATTCGCCAGAAAGACGCTGCAATCAAGAGGTACATCAAAGAAAGCAAGAAAAATCTTGAAGGCTCAACAAGCAACGCTCCGACTCCTGATGATTGGAAGAATACTGTTGACAAGCTGAGGACTGAAAAGGCCGAATTGAAAGCTCACTATGGGAAAGAAATCATGAAGCTCAAGCTGCACAATGTATTTGGTTCTTCGTCTGATGAAGATGTTTAGGATTTGTTTAGCTTTTTATTTATCATTTGCTTTTGTAAGGAGCTACGCTCCAATGTTGTAACATTTCCCATTATTCTAATAAAAAAATTAAAAAAAAAATGAATGAATAAAAGAATTGTTTGTGTTCAAATGTTTGCAAGGAAATAATCTTTAAAATGTTTGGAAAAATCATAAATTTCTTTTTAGCATACATCATTCTGCATATCGAGTCTGTTGTATAGAGTCTCATCTTTTGGATCTTTCTCCAATAGATCGTCAAGCTGTCGCGTCTCAAAGTTTCTCGACCACGCTCGCAATCAGATCACAGATACAATACTCGTTCAAGCAGAAGAAGAGTAATGGAACACTCTGAACAAGAGAATATTGAGCTTCGTGGTACAGTGACCACCCTTCAGGAAAAGTTGGAAAGTCTCACGACTCTGGTTGACTCCTTGATGGCCGCACAGAATCAGCCGCCGCCACCTAACAGTCAAGCAACAGTAACATCTGAAGTCACTACAACAGTTTCTACAGTTGCATTCGGTATTCCATCTTTCTCCATGCCAGAAGGTTGGGGCCCGCCTTTCAGCTTTGGTACAGGTTTCCGTCATAATTTCTCTGGGGTTCAAACAGCTACAACTGAAGCGCCTGCTGCACAAGGTTCGGCTTTTATTCCACATTCAGGGGTAACTTTTTCCCAAATCACTATGGCACTTTCTCAACCCACTATGACAGTTCCGACCCCTACAGTTCACACTGTTCCTTATGGTGGCAATGAGATTTATCATGATCAGGATGATAGCATAAATCAGCGTAACCTTGTGGAAGATCTCCAAGAGCAGTTCAACAAGATTCAGCTGGAAGTTAAGGCTATCCGTGGGAAAGATTTGTTTGGAAAGAATGCCCAGGAGCTATGTTTGGTTCCCAGTGTACAAATACCTGCTAAATTCAAGGTCCCTGACTTTGAGAAGTACAAAGGTAGTTCTTGTCCGCAAAGCCATCTTGTGATGTATGCTAGAAAGATGTCTACTTATGCAGATAATCATCAGTTGCTTATCCATTACTTTCAAGACAGTTTGACTGGTGCCGCACTGAAGTGGTACACAGGCTTGGATAGCACCAATATTCGGACTTTCAATGACCTAGGTGAGGCCTTTGTCCGACAATACAAGTATAACTCGGATATGGCTCCAGACAGAGACCAGCTTCGATCCATGGCTCAGAAAGACCATGAAGCTTTCAAAGAGTATGCCCAACGATGGAGAGAAACTGCTGCTCAGATTAATCCACCGTTAAAAGAGAAAGAGATGACAAAGATATTCTTGAATACTCTCAGTCCGTTTTATTATGAACGCATGATTGCTAGTGCTCCAAGTGATTTCACCGAAATGGTAAACATGGGGATGCGTCTAGAAGAAGGAGTCCGAACCGGACGTCTAACTAAAGAAGGTGGATCTTCAAGTGGAACCAAAAAGTTCGGAAGCGGTTTCCCAAAGAAGAAGGAACAAAGTGTTGACATGGTATCCCAAGGGAGGCCAAGAGGAAATGTCAATCGTCAACGACAGGTAGCTGCTATCGCACCAGTCGTTAATACATCACCGAATCCGGGATTTACCCCACAGTTTCAACAACAACAGCCTCGACCACAGGCTCAGCAGTTTAACAATAATCAGAATCGTGTGCAAAGAGCTCCACAGTTTGATCCGATTCCAATGACCTACACAGAATTGTACCCTGCACTAATTGAAAGAGGCCTTATTCAAACTAAAGCACCACCACCAGTACCTGAGAGACTCCCATGGTGGTACAAAGGTGAGGTCTCATGCCCTTATCATCAAGGAGCACCTGGCCATGATCTTGAGCATTGCATAGCTTTGAAATATGAAGTTCAGAGGTTGGTTAGATCTAATCTCCTCTCTTTCAGAAATTTGAATCCTAATGTGCAAGCAAATCCGCTGCCCAATCATGGAGGGCATGTTGTAAACATGGTGTACGGATGTCCTGGTCCATACCGAGTCTATAATATCAACTTCTCAAGAGCAGATTTGGTACAAATGCACGCCACTCTTTGTCGGGGGCAGAATTTTCGCCAGCATCAATACGGTTCCTGTAGAATATGTTGTGTGGATCCTCACGGGTGTTCGATTGTGAGAAGAGATCTCCAAGTTTTGCTAGATAATGGTACTATTGAGATCTACAGAAATAGGGATGAAAATGAAGTTAACATGATAGGATGTTATCCGCATGAGCTTTTAGTCTCAGATATCAACTCGGAAATGCCTACAGTTAACGTCATCGTTCCTCATTTCAACATGCCTGAGCACATGGAAGTTACTTACAACAAGCCGAAGGTTCCTATTGCTCCTTTGATCATCTGTTTACCTGGAACTGTTCCTTATAACTCTGACAAGGCAGTTCCATACAATTACAATGCCACAATGATAAAGGATGGACAAGAAGTTCCTTTACCTACTCTCTCATCTGTTGTAAACATTGCTGATGTAAGTCGTGTAACAAGAAGTGGACGTGTGTATACTCCGCTACCTCCAAAGCAGCCTGTTGCTCCTGCAACCGGGCAAAATCCTGTCAATACACCAGTAGGGAATCCTGTGGAAACTCCTGTCAGTAATACAAACACTGATGTTGGTCAATCCAGTGGAACCAATGTCAATCCTGACTTTGACGAAATTTTGAAGCTTATCAAAAGAAGTGAATATAAGATTGTGGATCAGCTTATGCAGACTCCTTCGAAGATCTCAATACTTTCATTGCTGTTGAATTCAGAAGCCCATAGGGAAGCCCTGATGAGAGTTTTGGATCAAGCTTTTGTAGATCATGATGTGACTGTTGACCATTTTGATGGGATAATAGCCAACATAACAGCTTGCAACAATTTAAGCTTCTGTGATGAAGAACTCCCCGAGGAGGGTAAAAATCACAATCTTGCTTTGCACATTTCTATGAACTGTCAGTCAGACTCTTTGTCCAATGTGTTGGTAGACACTGGATCTTCCTTGAATGTGATGCCAAAGACAACTCTTGCTCGCTTGTCTTACCAAGGAATGCCTATGAAGTTCAGTGGTGTAGTTGTCAAAGCATTTGATGGATCGCGAAAATCTGTTATTGGCGAAGTCAACCTTCCCATGACAATTGGTCCACATACATTTCAAATCACCTTCCAGGTCATGGACATTCAAGCTGCTTATAGCTGTCTGTTAGGACGACCATGGATCCATGAAGCAAGGGCAGTAACTTCTACGCTCCACCAAAAGTTAAAATTTGTAACAAATGGAAAATTGGTAACAATAAGTGGAGAGCAAGCCTTGATGGTGAGCCATTTATCCAATTTCTCTTTCATTGGTGCTGATGATGTGGAAGGAACGCAGTTCCAAGGTCTCTCTTTAGAAGACGAATCTTCCAAGAAGAAAGCATCAATCTCTTCTTACAAAGAGGCAGTGAAAGTAGTGAAAGATGGAACTACCACTGGCTGGGGGCAAGTTGTGATCCCTACCAAGAATGAAACTAGAGCAGGTCTCGGATGTTCACCAACATTCTCAAACTGCACCAAGAAGGATGAAACCCTTCGTCCGATCAAAGAAACATTCATTAGTGGAGGATTCCTTAACCCAATTCCTCAAGAGGTTAATGTCCTTATCGAAGAATGTATCGAAAAAGGTCTACCTTATACTGAAGAAGAATGGAAATGTTATCTCAATGACTCGGGATATATATCTCAGGAAGAACCATATCCTCCTTCGGAGAAACCCAAAGGCAAAGAAACTGAGCCTGTTCCTGCAGAGATCTGGGACACCTTGGGACAACCAAGTGGAAAATTTGATTATATGGTGAAATACACTGCACCTGAAAGTTCAAAGATTGCGATTGAAGATATCCAACCAACTGGATGGGGAGATTCCTTTGAATATAATAGTCAACCAGAAGAGGCTTATCAGCCCTGTCAATTTTCTCAGCAGTCTGAAATTACTGAAGATTTCGGATTCAATGCATCTGCCAAGGTTTACAATCCTGAAGATGGTTATTATCACATAAATGCCATTTTTGAAGATGAAGGGGAAGATGGCCCTGCAACTGACTTGGAAAGTGTCGCTGACAATGAGTCTCTTCATCCTGAAGACTGGGAAATACATCCTGAAAATTCTGAAGATTGTGACTCGTATTATGCTCTTCAAGAGGTGGAAGAAGACCGTTTCAACTCTACAAAGAACAAGGGTGACAAACCAGGGCCTTCAAATCCTGCTCGACCAGCGGTCAATGTCAATACTGAAGATAATTCTGAGGAGAATTTTCCTGAATACATAATACACAGAGGAGTTCGTTGCTACTGGAAGGCTGTCGACGTTCCGAATGTTGTTCGCCGCTCAAAGTAATCACCTCGCTGTTATTTTGACCTCCTGCCTTGCCCAAAGCAGAGAGATGTTTTATAGGGCTTTGCTTTTAAATATTCCGCCCAAATAACTTTGTGTATAGGGCTTTGTTTTAAAAGTTTCCCTCTTTGTCCCGCCCAAGACAAATGAGTTTGTGTTTAGGGCTTTGTTTCAAAAATGAATCATAAATAAAGTGTCATTTTGAATTCCCTACATTATATGTTTTATTTTTGCTTTTTTCTGGAAATGGTAATCCTAAAAAACCCAAAAAATAAAATAAAAAAAAAACTTTTTCAAAAAAAATCTGCATACACTCCTGCATTCATAAATTTTCTGAAATAAATATAAATCACATGTGCAGATTTACTATTGATAAACCCATTGAATGCAATAACCCTATGTCCTCTCCCAACTTTGAGTTTCCTGTGTTCGAAGCCGAAGAAGAGGAAGAAGAGGAGATCCCGGACGAGATCTCTCGATTACTTAAGCACGAGGAAAGAGCCATTCTGCCTCACAAAGAGCCTTTAGAAAAGATCAACTTGGGTTCTGAAGAAGACAAAAAAGAAGTGACCATTGGATCGCTGCTTGATGCTGATATCAAGAGTAAGTTGACAGACCTTCTCAAAGAATATGTTGACGTGTTTGCCTGGTCCTACCAAGACATGCCTGGGTTGGATACCGATATCGTTCAGCATTACTTGCCATTGAAGCCAGAATGTCCGCCAGTTAAGCAGAAATTACGAAGGACTCACCCTGATATGGCAAACAAGATCAAAGTGGAAGTTCAAAAGCAACTCGACGCAGGTTTTCTTGTCACCTCTGAGTATCCTCAATGGTTGGCCAACATAGTGCCAGTTCCGAAGAAAGATGGAAAGGTCAGAATGTGTGTTGACTACCGTGACTTGAACAAGGCCAGTCCAAAAGATGATTTTCCATTACCACATATTGACATGCTGGTTGATAACACTGCTAAGTTCAACGTCTTTTCCTTCATGGACGGGTTCTCCGGTTATAATCAGATCAAGATGGCTCCTGAAGATATGGAGAAGACATCTTTCATCACCTCGTGGGGTACCTTTTGCTACAAAGTGATGCCGTTGTCGCACGCTCGCGAAAAATGAACAGAGTCGCCACCAATATATTTATCCCATAAGGGAAAGGAATATCAGAAAACCTAACAAGGGAAGGAACGGGGTCTTGCGACCAGAGAATCAAGGTACGGGAGTCGGTTACGCGAGGGGAAGGTATTAGCACCCCTCACGCCCATCGTACTCGATGGTATCCACCTATGTTTGTTTCTATCTAAAGGGTGTGTCTATGTCTATGTCTATATGCGAAATGAATGCAAAATGTAGGGAAAAGAAAGAATTGTACTCGCACGGGCCCTACCCCGCTGCCTACGTATCCTTTTCAGGAATCAGAGTTACCGTAGCTCGGCTCACGATTTTCTGTTTGTTTTTGTGTTTTTTAGTTGGGCGGAGTTAACGCTCGCGCTCTTGCATAAGGGGACAGCCTAGGATGCAATGGAGCGGAGATAACAATGCCCTTAAGAAAAGAAGAAAAAGAGAGATTGGTTTGTGTCTTTTAGGGTAATTCCATGATGACGAGAACCCGCTACAAGGTCTCGCATCACTTCCTTACTTTGCTTTAAATCTGACCATTTATTAGTGCTTTGAGTGTTTTTGGTTGGTGTTTTTTATGGGGATTTTAATTTGTGACTTAGATCATACCAAAAGGATTTTTGTTTGTTTTTGAATATTTAGAGAATGCACATCGAGGTCTACACCACAATCGATTCTCTAAATGACGGAAAAGAAATACATCGAAATCTACATTCCAATCATTTCTTTCCGTTTAGTAGAAATAAAAAGGAGTTCCTTTGTGAATATTTAGAGAATGCACATCGAGGCCTACGCCACGACCGTTTCTCTAAATAACGGTTAAGAAATACGTCGAGGCTTCACACCTCAACCATTTCTTCTCCGCTAAGTAGGAAAGAACATACATCGAGGCCTACGCCTCAATCATTTCTTTCCTACCGTGAAATATAGCAACGGTATGATCTTCATCGGTTTTTATTAAGTATTTTAGAGTTGAAAAGAAAAGAAAATGACAAGGGAAGAAAAACTAGCCTAAAATGATCAACTAGCCTAATGTTATGATTATACCTAAACGTTAGGATTTAAAGAGAAAGGCTAAGCCTAATGGTCATGACGATTATAGGTCCTAAATCTATGGGAACATACAAGTGAAATTACAAGATTAATCACAAGTAAGCATGATGCAAAATAGTACTAAAAATGATTAAAAGAATGACTTGAAAATATAGCACAAAACATGAAATAAAAGATTCGAAATATAGCATGAAATGGATTAAAAGATACTATTTATTTTTCTATGGTTTTTTATGTAAAAAGGATTCAAATCAACCAAAACGAATTAAAAGAGAATTAGCCTAAACTAATATTTTTTTCATTACTTAAAAATCTAACCTAAATGGTGATTATTTACTCTTTTATCACTAAGAAAAAAGGAAAAAAACTATGTTAAAAAACGTAAATTCTAATGAGGAAAATATGTGACCAGGGGGGTGCCAAGTTGAAAATGGTGGGGCAGTTCAGAGTGAAGCTAGCGCAGGCCCATAGGAGGAAGGCCCAACAGATTTTTTTTGTTATCCAGAAAAACACAAGTGGTGCGCTGGGTTACAGGGGGTAAGATTAGCAGTATCGGGTATGAAGGCCCATGGTTGCTTGTGTTCAGATTTGTTTTTAGTAATTTTCATGAAAAGAAGAATTAGTTGTGATAAAATAAAAAGAAGATAATTAAATTGGGAATTAGGGTTGGTGATGAGCGTCGTTCCCAATCCCTTTCTCATCCTCGTTCTCTTCTTCCTTAATCGCGAAACGCGACGGCGCCGGAGAAGTCCTCTTCTCCGATCGACCTTGATTCAAACAACAATACCTGATCCCTCCGCCTTGCGTTTCCCTCATCTCAATTCGCGACCTCACATCAAATTCCAAACGAAAGCAAACAGATATGATAAGCTAAGAGAAGGAGAGGATCGACTTACCTAGTATGAAGATCGGGAGTGAGACGAACGAAAATGATGGAGCTTCCGGCGCAAACTCGAGCGAAATAAACGCACCGAGAAGAGAGTTCCTTCAGGTGAGCTTTGATTCTTTAACTTTTTCCTTTCGCGAATTCCTTATCTCTCTGCTTTGATTCTTCTTCTCTTCTTTCTCGCATTCAATCGTTTTCTTCTTCTTCTTCTTCTATTCTTCCTCTTGAATTCTGAATATTTTGCTAGCGTTGAAATTGTTGTCGAGGGAGAGCGATGATGATTGGCAGAAGTTGTGGAGTGAGATTTGCAGAGGTTGAGCTCGATTGAACGGAGCTTCCAATGCTGAAGCTCCTTCAATGGTGGACAGAGCTTATGGTGAGGGTATGGAATTGAGGGAGAAGCGAGAGAGGGATGAAGGAGGTGGTTATGGTGGTGGTGAGTGAAGATGGAGAATGGTGTGGAGAAGATGAATTGGCGAGGAGTGAAAATGAGCGTGTGTGTAAATGGCGTGTAGAGGAGAATTGGAGAGTGAGGTTTGAATATATAGGTTGAGGAGATTGAAGAGTGGCAGTTAGAGAAGAGGACTGAGAGCTGTTAGATTGGGGGAGGAAGTTATGAGATTGGAGGGTGAAGATTGAGTTGGTTAGAGCTCTGAAAATCAGTTACAAATTCTGTTATAGGTTGTTGAGAAACTGTTATGAAAGTTAGTTACTGTTATAGGTTTTCTGTTATTGGTAGTTGGAGTTCTGTTATTCTGTTATGGTTTTGAAACTGTTAAGAAATTCAGTTAGGGGCTAATTGGTGGGTTAATGGGAGAGTGCTGAAACTGTTATGGAGCTTAGCTGGTTTAGTTTTTTCTGTTTTTGACAGTTAGGATAGTTGAAACTAGTATCTGGATCGTGCAGCAGCTTATTGTTTGTATGATTTTGCTATGAGTTTTTCAACGTGGTATGTACGTATGGAAATGCGTTGCTGTTGGGTTTGAACTGAGCTGATGAAGGTTCTGAATATGTTTTTGTGTGTGTTGCAGGACTGCGGTTGATACTCGGTGAGGCTAGGCCAGATGTTACACTTGGAGCACTGAACTGCATCTGCGAATGAATCCGTGTGAGCAGGTTTGTTGCCGTGAATGACATATACACTCAACTAATCTTCTCATTTCGCATTCTGCATATTGCATCTACATACTTGAGAGTGAGCTTGCATTGAATTTCCACCTCGAGTTTGAGCATTGCGGTCTTGATGAACTGATATGGCATGTGTTTAATTTTATTGCCACTTTAGATTGAAGTATGGTGGTCAATACTGGTTTAGTCCTCTATGATATTGTCTTCATGGCTTTGTTTAGGGAATTGATTGGAACTTGCTAGTATGTGGCTAAAGCTTAAAAAACAGTCAGTTTGGCAACTGTTAGGAGATGTCAACACAGTTAGGAGGTTTGAGATGTATGGCTGTTTTTTCCTGATATGCGTGTGTATGATATTGTGTATGCAAAACTGTCTATAGGTTTTATGGTCAGGGAATTTGAGGAAAAATGCTGGTGAATTAATAGTGATCTGCTAACAGGAATTTGTTAAGTAAAATATTAATGTTAATAAAGGAAAGATCCAACTGTTAGTGTAGGTTCTGATTTTGGTATGAAGCTGACTTGTAGTATGGTATGGATGTCTGTTTGGTAATATTTGGAACTGTCGTGAGGCTGTTAGTTTTGAATGGTTTTATTATAAGTGTAGGGCTGTAGCTTGGTGTTGGTTTGAATATGTGGTTAGGAAATGTAATGATGTGAGTTAACTGTCAGGTTTTGTGTTGCTGTTTTGTTTTTTGGATTTGCAGCAGAGATAACTTGGATTTGCTTCTGGTTTTTGCAGGTCTTTTAGATGGAGTAGCATTTGGAGTTGGCTTTTCAATGGCAAGTTTGCAGAATTGGGCATACGATTTTGCATTTGTACTTGGATTGTATTGAGTATGACGTCGCGAAGATCAGGCTGTATTAGGCTTGTGATATCTTTCTTTTGCAATGATTCTTTGTAATATTTTCCTTGAGATGTAAAGCATTTGAAAACTTGTAATGAACACTTGCATAAAAATCCTTTTATTTGAATGAAGTGGAATTTTCTCTTCCGATTCTTGTCATGTATTTTTGGTAATTTGTAATAGGCTTTGACTTTTGACAATGTCACATTGACCTCCCATTCTTGTTTAAAAATTGACTTTATCCTTTTGTATGTTCCTTGTACTTGAAGTACATAAAGCCTTATAAGTAAACAAAACAACTTTGATTGAATCTCCACATACTTCAAAGAATTAACTCCACTTGGAAGAATAACCCAAAGATGTCATTGAAAGAAATTATCAAAAAGTCAACCTCTCCAGGCTTACTTTGACCAAAAGTCAAAGTCATTGCAAATAGCTTCCTAATCTTGAAGACACTATGTCTAATCTTAACATCCATGCTTGAAGCTCAAAACAAATATTTGCCATAAAGGTAATCAGATGAACAACCCAAGGTACGAACCATCATGATGATAATTGTCAGAACATGGACCGTAGAACCAACTGATGAACATTAGCACAAAGAAGTGAACCTCAATCTATGGTTCATGGGCCCTCTATTTGAAAACCAACCCTCATAGAAGAAGAAACTTTGATTCACATGGAACCTTTATTGAGAAGATAACCCTGACAATGGTTGTCCACCAAATGCTTTGGAACACAAACCTTATTTCTTGATTTAAAAGATCAGGGAAATAAACCCTAATTCACGGCCTAAGAAAACCTCAATTGAAAGAAGTCCACCTGAATCCCTATGAAGCCCTAGCTCCATCTATGACCTTGATCCCCTGCCAAGTTTATTGATTAATGATGTATGTTATGTTAAATGACCTAATGAAAGTATGTAGATGAATGCGATGTTTAAGCCAGTTAGAAGTTAGGGGTAGGACAAATTTGGGGTATGACAGCTGCCCCTATTTAATCGTCTTAAACCTGAAGGTGAGATTGATGCTAGTCTTTCGAACCTTCAAGGTGGAAGAAGATTAAATATCACAATACCAGAAATTTGTCCTGAAAAGATGGTATGAATGCTATCCTTATTTTTGTTTTTTGTCTTGATATCTGCTGGGGAAAGAGAAATTTATTTTTTTGTTTTTTCTGGTGGCAATATTTACAGTGGGTAATGGGTTTGAATGGAGATGGCTTATAACGTGGTGGCGGTGCCGACACGGGGTTTTCAAAGAGAATGGTTGTATGAAACAATGATCAAAAGAAAAAGACCTCGTGCGATTTACGACTCAACGTCAGGACTGAAAGGAATAAGATCTCGTACGATCTATGACTCAACATCGACTCGACACCAGGAGAAGACCTAAGCATGATCTTCAGGACTGAAAGAATAAGATCTTTTACGATTTATGACTCAACATCGACTCAACATCAGGAGAAGACCTAGGCATGATCTTCAAGACTGAAAGAATAAGATCTTTTACGATTTATGACTCAACATCGACTCGACACCAGGAGAAGACCTAAGCATGATCTTCAGGACTGAAAGAATAAGATCTTTTACGATCTATGACTCAACATCGACTCGACATCAGGAAAGGATCTCGTACGATCTTCAGGACTGGAAGAATAAGATCTTTTACGATCTATGACTCAACATCGACTCGACATCAGGAAAGGATCTCGTACGATCTTCAGGACTGAAAGAATAAGATCTTTTACGATTTATGACTCAACATCGACTCGACACCAGGAGAAGACCTAAGCATGATCTTCAGGACTGAAAGAATAAGATCTTTTACGATCTATGACTCAACATCGACTCAACATCAGGAGAAGACCTAAGCATGATCTTCAGGACTGAAAGAATAAGATCTTTTACGATCTATGACTCAACATCGACTCAACATCAGGAGAAGACCTAATCATGATCTTCAGGACTGGAAGAATAAGATCTCTTACGATCTATGACTCAACATCGACTCGACACCAGGAGAAAAGAAGACATTGTGTCAGACACTCATCAGAGATTGAAGATACCTCGCCTCGGCACCGTGGTTGGAAGAGATTTGAAATGTAGTAGCAGATATCAATCAGAATTTGTAAGGACAACCTTTTGTGTGGGGATGTATTATTGTCTTGACTGGGTGCAGATTTGTATTATCTGGCTTATGCTTTGTTATGCATGTTTGAATTTTCTATGGCGTAATGATCCGCTTTGACGGATACGCTACGCTTTTGAGGATGCAATGCTTTATGCAGTGAACATTATATGCAGGATGCCAAATAAAGGCATTGATGAGGTAAACACCAGGGAGAATCCCCCTAGTGTTAAGGACCATGTGGAGGTGCCAACAGATATTGGACTTTGATTTGTAAAATGCACCTTCTTTGACTTGAAGAATAATTTCTGACTCCTCACCATGTGCCACTGCTTGGAGGATTTTCAGCTCGAGGAGATTCCCTCGCTTCACCATGTAGAGGACGAGAAATTCAGGTAAGGAACTTTGATTAAGGAAGTAGAACAACTCCTAGGAGAAATAAACTCCTATACTTGAGGAATGGAACAAACTCTCAGGAGAAATAAACTCCGTGCTTGGGGAGAGACCAAGGTTCCAGGAGAAATGAACTCCTATGATTAGGGAGAGGCCACTAAAGCTCCGAGGATCGTGCTCCAAGTTTCATGACCCATGAAGGAAATTGCCCCAGTGGATCCTTGGAGAGATTTGTCAAATCTCGACGTAACTGCCCCAGATTGGTAGAATTTGAGAGAGGTTAAACCTCGACTCAATTGCCCCTGATTAGTTGAATTTACTAGAATCCTCAATCTTTCTTTGTTTTGAAGTCCAACAAACATGGGACAACTTTACCACACTCAACGGAGTCTTCAAACTCTTCCCCTCAAGGTAATCGAAGAAGGCATTAACTGTTCATGCCCAACGGAGTTTTTAGAGGATCTTCCCCTTGATGGTCAACATTTGAAATGATTTAGCTTTTACTCCTCGGAGTTCTCAAGTCTCTTGTATTTTGACATGATCAAGTTGCTCACTGATTCTCATCCTGAAATTTCTCTGATGTTTAAGTAGATATTTTGTATGCAAAAGAATGTTAATTCTAAGAATGATAATTCTAATGCAAAGCCTATGTTAGTCTTGAAGTTGTAAAAACTTTTTATTGAAATGAGGTTGCGACCTCTTGTGACTGAATCACTAGTTGACACAACCTCAATTTTTGTGTATGGAAGATAAAGCAAAAGTACGATACCAACATGAGTATGAGTCTCTCTTCATTGGGAGTCAGTTAAACACTATCTCATCGGAGTGTGATTTCAAAATAAACCCTACTTCAATTAGGACTTTTAAGGGTTGTAATTTGGCCGGGTTCACGGTTTTTTAGAAAACAAAGGATTTTTAGGCTCAAAAATTATTTGTACCCACCCCCTTCGTGATGTTCTCCATTCCTATGTTCAGTTAACTCGACACGAGTGTTCGTCCCTCACAAGGAGTTTGAAATGGTTGAGGAATCAATGAGGTTCTTTGGACATGGCAGTCGCTCACCTTTTATTCTTCTGACTCATTGTCACACGACTTTGTTCTTTTGCGAAGGATTTTATTTTGTAATCCTTATTTTTCGCTTCTGCTTTCCTTTTTTTTTTTTTATTTCCCTAACTTTTGCCTGGACAAATTCTTTTGAATTTTATTTTGGAGTCCAGCGGGATGCCCTATCTTTTGCCTAAGTCACTTATTTTCATGTTATTGACTTAGCGGGCTCTTTCTTTTCTCCCCCTTTTTTTTTTATTCTCCTTTTTTGAACAAGTCGTGTGACGTTGCGTTGCTCTCGATTTGTTTGAAATATTGTGACTGCCTCATTCTTTGATTGATGAGGGATAACCATTGCGGTATCATCATCTTTTGACCTCTTGATGGAATAAGGATAATCATTGCGGTTTTGACATTCCTCAGCCCTTTGAAGGATAACCCTTGTTGTATCCTTAGATTTATACCTTTTTGGTGAGTTCTGAACACTCAATCAAGTTAAATGAACACTACCCCCGCCCCAAGGTTAAAATAAGGGTTTTTATGATTAGAAAAGAAACTCCTTCTCCAAGGCTCAAAGGGGTTACCGAGGGTCTATCTCCCTTATATCTCCAGTGTTTGGGGATTTGAAACAATGCCTGTACATCCTCAGTAGGGTTTTTTATTCAAAAACACATGATTTGAGATTTTTGCGTTTTTATCTTTCATCATTCTCCCTCAGCTTTTTTGCCTAAGCAAACAATTAGTAAAGTTGGTATCGTAATGCCAAAAACATTTTATGAGTGATAACGAATGGATTACTTCAAGACAAACATAAACAATGTATTATGATTTTCATTCAGAAATTAACAAGTTTTTACATGCTATTGATGCTTAAACACACAAATGAAAAATTACAATGAGAATGCAGTAAGAAACTAAATGAGTGTCGTTGTTGAGGAGACTTGACTCCGTCTGGACTTGTTGAGCTTGAATACTTTCTGCAGTTCCTTCCAAATACTTCAGATTACTTCAAAAGAGAACTCCCACGAAGTCACCCAAGAGTTGTAAACTTTTGCCTTGCTTTAGGGATTCGAGCAATGCGAATGATGCAATGCTCAAGATAAGAGTACGTCTTGCTTATCCCTCGTGCGGGAGCCCCAAGCATAGATGTTGAAGAAGTATTCGCCTTCATAAATGGAAAGAATCTGGTATGGTCATCAAACTCAAGAGAGCTACTTGTGGTGAAGAAGACCCAAAACACGAGTCTTAACCAATTGAAATTCTGACAAACGAGGAAGCAACTTGAGGATGAGAGGCATTATGAAGAACACTCTTGATTACCACACGGAAGAAGATTCTGACGGAGTCACATAGGAATTTGTAATGCTTTTAGGGATTCGAGCAATGCAAATGGCGCAATGCTCAAGATAAGAGTACGTCTTGCTTATCCCTCGTGCGGGAGCCCCAAGCATATTCATTGAAGAAGTATTTGCCATCAAACATGGAGGAACCTTGCGTAGTCACCAAACTTAGAGAAGCTATTTGTTGCAAAGAGAACTCAAACACCAACTGAAACACCAACCCCCACGGATACAACTGAGCATAAGAACCTTGAGAATGAGAGATGCTTCTACAAAACATTCTTGATTACTACTTGAAAAAGATTCTGACAAAGTTGCTCGAGAATTTGTGGTGCTTTCATTATTATCATACCAACGAGTTCAAACAAGGAAGTAGCCTTCTACAAAACAGGAAATACTTGAAATGAGAATGCAGAAATGACATGATGATTGCCATAGTTGAGGAGACTTGACTTCTTCTGGGCTTATTGTTTTTTGGTGATACTTTACGGAATACGGACATTCACTTGTGCATGAACTCTTCGTTTTATGTGCAGATCATTTGGGGTGAATGATATTGCTTTGGAGTCAATGAGATCTTGGACTTTATGTTTCAAAACATTACAATCCTCAGTTGAATGTCCAGATGTCCCAGAATGGTACTCACACTTTGCATTTAAGTCATATCCTTGAGGAATCGGTGTTGGAGGGGGCTTAAACTCTCTTAGTTGGACCAAAGAATCCTTAAGTAAATGAGAAAGCAAGTGACTATAGGTCATAGGAATTGGGTCAATTCTTCTTGGTGGTCTCCTTGGCATTTGTGGACCCTGCTGATGGCAATGATTCCAGTACCCATTCTGTTCAGGTGTCTTCCTCTGTTGATCTGGCTGTGAAACAAATGGAGACTGATGAGGTGGGAAACCTGGAACCCAAGATGGTGCATTATGCTTCTGATTTGAAGTAGATCTGACATAGAAGTATGACTCAACCTTTTCTTCTACCGCAGTTGGAACCCCATTTCCTTGAACAAACATACCCTCGGGGGTGAACAAAATCACTTTTGAATCGATGAGATCTTGAATTTGCTGCTTCAGCGCCCTACAATTCTCAATATCATGACCAGGTGCCCCAGAATGGAACTCACATCTAGCATTGGCATCAAAGGTGGGGGGAAGCTTTTCAGGCGTAGCCAATTCTCGTAGCTCAACCAACTGAAGCTCCAGCAAACGGGGAAGTAACTGAGCGTAAGGCATCGGGATAGGATTGAGAATTCTCTGAGGTTTCTTAGGCTTTTTCCCACACATTTGGCCTCCTTGAAGAACAGATTGGCATGGAGGTAATGGCACATGGAGTTGAGGAGGAACTTCCCGAGGTATTCCATGAGTGGGAAGGGATCCTACTGAAGAGAAGGGATCAACAACTTCTGTTGCAGCAGTAGGAACAACATCCCCTTCCTTTCTTAGTACTGTTTTCAGAACTTCCATGACCAAGCTCAATTGAGTCTTCAACTAACTATTCTCCTCTTTTAGTGCATCCTGATTACGGACCAAGTCTCGCATCTCCAACATAAGATGACCCATTTGTTCCCTCATCTCATCCATTTCTTCACGGAGTTGATCCATAGTTGATCTCGGAGCTGAGGCGATGAGAAGTCAAATCTGTTGTTGATCTTGGAATCTGGATAGAAATGGTCCCATAAGTCTTTGAAAGAGCCATGAAATGCATGATAGTATGAATGCATGTTTCATTTATGAGAGATCCTAAAGTCTTTTCACACACTTTCATTCTCCTTTTTTTTTTTTTTGGAATTAAAGCTTCCTTTTTTGTATAGAATATCTTTTCTTTTCTTTTTCGCTTTTCTAGTTCCTTTTCTTTTACATATCTTTTCTTTTCTTTTCTTTTCTCTTTTTTTTTTTGGAAATAGACTTTAGGATCTTTCATAAATGGAGTGGACAAAGCAATGATGTTATGCAATGCAAAAGCATGGGATCCACGGTCCATATAATCTTAGTAACCACTGTACAATCCTCTGAATAACTGATACAGGTCAAATGTCACAGGATCAAAGGTCCGACACCTTTCTGAATACCAGGAAAACCAATAGTCACCAACAGAACAGAATAGTCACCAACGGTACCTGTCATGTATATCCCACCCCACTCACAGGTGAGTCTAGGTCAAGGTAAGGTCAAAATGACAACCAGCGTTATCAGTCCTCCTGAGGCACCAATGTTGTTGCATCTACATGCCAACAATGATACCCCATTTGGACCTCGACTGGGCGTGGGTCTCATGATCGCACCAGACAAGACCTGACATCTCATCGGCGTCATGACTATCCACTCTATCCTAGGTATCCTATGTGTCACTCTGGCCTGGGTATTGGGCCTTTTACCTCATAGAACATCCCACCCAACCTGCAAAACAGAACAGAAGACCCCAAGGAACACAGAATATAATCCATATGCATGATGTGCAAACAGAAATAAACATGATATGCAAGCAGAAAAACAAACATGCAAACATATATACAAGGTATAGACATAAACAAATAAACACCCAGTAAATAAACAAACAAACGCAGGCTAGGATCGACTCGCTAAGGATGGACCAGCAACAGGTCTAGCAACATCCCCAGCAGAGTCGCCAGCTGTCGCACGCTCGCGAAAAATGAACAGAGTCGCCACCAATATATTTATCCCATAAGGGAAAGGAATATCAGAAAACCTAACAAGGGAAGGAACGGGGTCTTGCGACCAGAGAATCAAGGTACGGGAGTCGGTTACGCGAGGGGAAGGTATTAGCACCCCTCACGCCCATCGTACTCGATGGTATCCACCTATGTTTGTTTCTATCTAAAGGGTGTGTCTATGTCTATGTCTATATGCGAAATGAATGCAAAATGTAGGGAAAAGAAAGAATTGTACTCGCACGGGCCCTACCCCGCTGCCTACGTATCCTTTTCAGGAATCAGAGTTACCGTAGCTCGGCTCACGATTTTCTGTTTGTTTTTGTGTTTTTTAGTTGGGCGGAGTTAACGCTCGCGCTCTTGCATAAGGGGACAGCCTAGGATGCAATGGAGCGGAGATAACAATGCCCTTAAGAAAAGAAGAAAAAGAGAGATTGGTTTGTGTCTTTTAGGGTAATTCCATGATGACGAGAACCCGCTACAAGGTCTCGCATCACTTCCTTACTTTGCTTTAAATCTGACCATTTATTAGTGCTTTGAGTGTTTTTGGTTGGTGTTTTTTATGGGGATTTTAATTTGTGACTTAGATCATACCAAAAGGATTTTTGTTTGTTTTTGAATATTTAGAGAATGCACATCGAGGTCTACACCACAATCGATTCTCTAAATGACGGAAAAGAAATACATCGAAATCTACATTCCAATCATTTCTTTCCGTTTAGTAGAAATAAAAAGGAGTTCCTTTGTGAATATTTAGAGAATGCACATCGAGGCCTACGCCACGATCGTTTCTCTAAATAACGGTTAAGAAATACGTCGAGGCTTCACACCTCAACCATTTCTTCTCCGCTAAGTAGGAAAGAACATACATCGAGGCCTACGCCTCAATCATTTCTTTCCTACCGTGAAATATAGCAACGGTATGATCTTCATCGGTTTTTATTAAGTATTTTAGAGTTGAAAAGAAAAGAAAATGACAAGGGAAGAAAAACTAGCCTAAAATGATCAACTAGCCTAATGTTATGATTATACCTAAACGTTAGGATTTAAAGAGAAAGGCTAAGCCTAATGGTCATGACGATTATAGGTCCTAAATCTATGGGAACATACAAGTGAAATTACAAGATTAATCACAAGTAAGCATGATGCAAAATAGTACTAAAAATGATTAAAAGAATGACTTGAAAATATAGCACAAAACATGAAATAAAAGATTCGAAATATAGCATGAAATGGATTAAAAGATACTATTTATTTTTCTATAGTTTTTTATGTAAAAAGGATTCAAATCAACCAAAACGAATTAAAAGAGAATTAGCCTAAACTAATATTTTTTTTATTACTTAAAAATCTAACCTAAATGGTGATTATTTACTCTTTTATCACTAAGAAAAAAGGAAAAAAACTATGTTAAAAAACGTAAATTCTAATGAGGAAAATATGTGACCAGGGGGGTGCCAAGTTGAAAATGGTGGGGCAGTTCAGAGTGAAGCTAGCGCAGGCCCATAGGAGGAAGGCCCAACAGATTTTTTTTGTTATCCAGAAAAACACAAGTGGTGCGCTGGGTTACAGGGGGTAAGATTTGCAGTATCGGGTATGAAGGCCCATGGTTGCTTGTGTTCAGATTTGTTTTTAGTAATTTTCATGAAAAGAAGAATTAGTTGTGATAAAATAAAAAGAAGATAATTAAATTGGGAATTAGGGTTGGTGATGAGCGTCGTTCCCAATCCCTTTCTCATCCTCGTTCTCTTCTTCCTTAATCGCGAAACGCGACGGCGCCGGAGAAGTCCTCTTCTCCGATCGACCTTGATTCAAACAACAATACCTGATCCCTCCGCCTTGCGTTTCCCTCATCTCAATTCGCGACCTCACATCAAATTCCAAACGAAAGCAAACAGATATGATAAGCTAAGAGAAGGAGAGGATCGACTTACCTAGTATGAAGATCGGGAGTGAGACGAACGAAAATGATGGAGCTTCCGGCGCAAACTCGAGCGAAATAAACGCACCGAGAAGAGAGTTCCTTCAGGTGAGCTTTGATTCTTTAACTTTTTCCTTTCGCGAATTCCTTATCTCTCTGCTTTGATTCTTCTTCTCTTCTTTCTCGCATTCAATCGTTTTCTTCTTCTTCTTCTATTCTTCCTCTTGAATTCTGAATATTTTGCTAGCGTTGAAATTGTTGTCGAGGGAGAGCGATGATGATTGGCAGAAGTTGTGGAGTGAGATTTGCAGAGGTTGAGCTCGATTGAACGGAGCTTCCAATGCTGAAGCTCCTTCAATGGTGGACAGAGCTTATGGTGAGGGTATGGAATTGAGGGAGAAGCGAGAGAGGGATGAAGGAGGTGGTTATGGTGGTGGTGAGTGAAGATGGAGAATGGTGTGGAGAAGATGAATTGGCGAGGAGTGAAAATGAGCGTGTGTGTAAATGGCGTGTAGAGGAGAATTGGAGAGTGAGGTTTGAATATATAGGTTGAGGAGATTGAAGAGTGGCAGTTAGAGAAGAGGACTGAGAGCTGTTAGATTGGGGGAGGAAGTTATGAGATTGGAGGGTGAAGATTGAGTTGGTTAGAGCTCTGAAAATCAGTTACAAATTCTGTTATAGGTTGTTGAGAAACTGTTATGAAAGTTAGTTACTGTTATAGGTTTTCTGTTATTGGTAGTTGGAGTTCTGTTATTCTGTTATGGTTTTGAAACTGTTAAGAAATTCAGTTAGGGGCTAATTGGTGGGTTAATGGGAGAGTGCTGAAACTGTTATGGAGCTTAGCTGGTTTAGTTTTTTCTGTTTTTGACAGTTAGGATAGTTGAAACTAGTATCTGGATCGTGCAGCAGCTTATTGTTTGTATGATTTTGCTATGAGTTTTTCAACGTGGTATGTACGTATGGAAATGCGTTGCTGTTGGGTTTGAACTGAGCTGATGAAGGTTCTGAATATGTTTTTGTGTGTGTTGCAGGACTGCGGTTGATACTCGGTGAGGCTAGGCCAGATGTTACACTTGGAGCACTGAACTGCATCTGCGAATGAATCCGTGTGAGCAGGTTTGTTGCCGTGAATGACATATACACTCAACTAATCTTCTCATTTCGCATTCTGCATATTGCATCTACATACTTGAGAGTGAGCTTGCATTGAATTTCCACCTCGAGTTTGAGCATTGCGGTCTTGATGAACTGATATGGCATGTGTTTAATTTTATTGCCACTTTAGATTGAAGTATGGTGGTCAGTACTGGTTTAGTCCTCTATGATATTGTCTTCATGGCTTTGTTTAGGGAATTGATTGGAACTTGCTAGTATGTGGCTAAAGCTTAAAAAACAGTCAGTTTGGCAACTGTTAGGAGATGTCAACACAGTTAGGAGGTTTGAGATGTATGGCTGTTTTTTCCTGATATGCGTGTGTATGATATTGTGTATGCAAAACTGTCTATAGGTTTTATGGTCAGGGAATTTGAGGAAAAATGCTGGTGAATTAATAGTGATCTGCTAACAGGAATTTGTTAAGTAAAATATTAATGTTAATAAAGGAAAGATCCAACTGTTAGTGTAGGTTCTGATTTTGGTATGAAGCTGACTTGTAGTATGGTATGGATGTCTGTTTGGTAATATTTGGAACTGTCGTGAGGCTGTTAGTTTTGAATGGTTTTATTATAAGTGTAGGGCTGTAGCTTGGTGTTGGTTTGAATATGTGGTTAGGAAATGTAATGATGTGAGTTAACTGTCAGGTTTTGTGTTGCTGTTTTGTTTTTTGGATTTGCAGCAGAGATAACTTGGATTTGCTTCTGGTTTTTGCAGGTCTTTTAGATGGAGTAGCATTTGGAGTTGGCTTTTCAATGGCAAGTTTGCAGAATTGGGCATACGATTTTGCATTTGTACTTGGATTGTATTGAGTATGACGTCGCGAAGATCAGGCTGTATTAGGCTTGTGATATCTTTCTTTTGCAATGATTCTTTGTAATATTTTCCTTGAGATGTAAAGCATTTGAAAACTTGTAATGAACACTTGCATAAAAATCCTTTTATTTGAATGAAGTGGAATTTTCTCTTCCGATTCTTGTCATGTATTTTTGGTAATTTGTAATAGGCTTTGACTTTTGACAATGTCACATTGACCTCCCATTCTTGTTTAAAAATTGACTTTATCCTTTTGTATGTTCCTTGTACTTGAAGTACATAAAGCCTTATAAGTAAACAAAACAACTTTGATTGAATCTCCACATACTTCAAAGAATTAACTCCACTTGGAAGAATAACCCAAAGATGTCATTGAAAGAAATTATCAAAAAGTCAACCTCTCCAGGCTTACTTTGACCAAAAGTCAAAGTCATTGCAAATAGCTTCCTAATCTTGAAGACACTATGTCTAATCTTAACATCCATGCTTGAAGCTCAAAACAAATATTTGCCATAAAGGTAATCAGATGAACAACCCAAGGTACGAACCATCATGATGATAATTGTCAGAACATGGACCGTAGAACCAACTGATGAACATTAGCACAAAGAAGTGAACCTCAATCTATGGTTCATGGGCCCTCTATTTGAAAACCAACCCTCATAGAAGAAGAAACTTTGATTCACATGGAACCTTTATTGAGAAGATAACCCTGACAATGGTTGTCCACCAAATGCTTTGGAACACAAACCTTATTTCTTGATTTAAAAGATCAGGGAAATAAACCCTAATTCACGGCCTAAGAAAACCTCAATTGAAAGAAGTCCACCTGAATCCCTATGAAGCCCTAGCTCCATCTATGACCTTGATCCCCTGCCAAGTTTATTGATTAATGATGTATGTTATGTTAAATGACCTAATGAAAGTATGTAGATGAATGCGATGTTTAAGCCAGTTAGAAGTTAGGGGTAGGACAAATTTGGGGTATGACAGCCGTTTGGATTAAAAAATGCAAGCGCAACTTACCAAAGGGCAATGACTACTCTCTTTCATGACATGATGCATAAAGAAATTGAAGTTTATGTGGACGACATGATAGCCAAGTCTAGCACAGAAGAAGAACATATTGAATACCTTTTGAAGTTGTTTCAAAGATTAAGGAAATACCAGCTTCGCTTGAATCCTAACAAATGTACTTTTGGGGTTAGATCTGGAAAACTCTTGGGTTTCATTGTCAGCCAAAGAGGTATTGAAGTAGATCCCGACAAAGTCAGAGCTATTCAAGAGATGCCTGCACCAAAGACTGAAAAGCAAGTAAGAGGATTTCTCGGACGATTGAACTATATCTCCAGATTTATCTCTCAAATGACTGTTACTTGTGGGCCAATTTTCAAGCTTCTCCGCAAAGATCAAGGGGTTGTATGGACTGAAGATTGCCAGAAAGCGTTCGACAGTATCAAAGAGTACCTGTTAGAACCACCAATACTGATTCCTCCGGTTGAAGGAAGACCATTAATCATGTACCTTACTGTGTTGGAAGAATCCATGGGTTGTATGCTTGGACAGCAAGATGAAACCGGTAAGAAGGAGCATGCCATCTATTACTTGAGTAAGAAATTCACAGACTGTGAGTCTCGTTACTCCATGCTCGAAAAAACATGTTGTGCTTTGGCCTGGGCTTCAAAACGTTTCCGCCAATACATGATCAACAATACTACTTGGTTAATCTCCAAAATGGATCCGATCAAGTATGTCTTTGAAAAGCCTGCCTTAACAGGAAGGATTGCCCGATGGCAAATGCTGTTATCCGAATATGACATTGAATACCGTGCTCAAAAAGCGGTCAAAGGAAGCATTCTCGCCGATCATTTGGCGCATCAACCAATTAATGAATATCAATCTCTCAAGTTTGACTTCCCTGATGAAGATGTCTTGTACTTAAAGATGAAAGATTGTGACGAACCGTTACCGGAAGAAGGTCCTGATCCTGGATCAAGATGGGGCCTAATTTTTGATGGAGCAGTAAACGCTTTTGGCAATGGAATTGGGGCAATCATCATCACTCCCAAGGGTACTCATATACCGTTCTCTGCCAGACTGCTATTTGATTGTACCAACAACATCGCAGAATATGAAGCTTGTATCATGGGTCTCGAAGAAGCCATTGACCTAAGAATCAAGATCCTGGACATATATGGAGATTCAGCCCTCGTGATCAACCAAATCAAAGACAAATGGGAAACTTACCACCCTGGCTTGATTCCTTACAGAGATTATGCAAGACGTCTTTTGACTTTCTTCAATAAGGTTGAATTGCATCATATACCTCGAGATCAGAATCGAATGGCAGACGCCTTGGCTACTCTATCTTCCATGTTCAAAGTCAATCATTGGAACGATATGCCTACAGTCAGAATTACGCGCCTTGAAAGGCCCGCCTATGTGTTTGCAACTGAAGCAGTCATCGATGATAAACCGTGGTTTCACGACATTAAACGCTTCCTTCAAACTCAAGAATACCCACTTGGGGCATCAAACAAAGATAAGAAAACTCTAAGGAGGCTTTCTGGCAGTTTCTTCCTGAACGGAGATGTGCTATACAAAAGAAACTTCGACATGGTTTTGCTCAGATGCGTGGACAGACACGAAGCAGACATGTTAATGCATGAAGTGCATGAAGGGTCCTTTGGAACTCATTCAAATGGGCATGCAATGTCCAAAAAGATCTTAAGAGCAGGATACTATTGGTTGACAATGGAATCTGATTGTTATAAACACGTGAAGAGATGTCACAAGTGCCAGATCTACGCAGATAAGATCCATGTGCCACCGACTCTACTCAACGTTCTCTCATCTCCATGGCCTTTCTCCATGTGGGGTATCGACATGATCGGAATGATCGAACCAAAAGCTTCAAACGGTCATCGTTTCATCTTGGTAGCTATTGATTACTTCACCAAATGGCTCGAAGCAGCATCTTACGCCAATGTTACAAGACAAGTGGTTGTGAGGTTTATCAAGAATAACATCATTTGCCGATATGGTGTTTCCAGCAAGATCATTACTGACAATGGTTCAAACTTGAACAATAAAATGATGAAAGAATTGTGTGAGGAATTCAAGATTGAGCATCATAACTCTTCTCCTTACAGACCAAAAATGAACGGCGTCGTCGAAGCCGCCAACAAGAACATTAAGAAGATCGTCCAGAAAATGGTCGTCACTTACAAAGACTGGCATGAAATGCTGCCATTTGCTTTACATGGGTACCGTACTTCAGTGCGTACTTCAACAGGGGCAACTCCCTTTTCTCTAGTATACGGCATGGAAGCTGTGCTCCCCGTAGAAGTTGAAATCCCATCAATGAGAGTCCTCATGGAAACTAAGTTATCAGAGGCTGAATGGTGTCAAAACAGATACGATCAGTTGAACTTAATCGAAGAAAAACGTATGACTGCTCTATGCCATGGACAGTTATACCAAGCAAGGATGAAACAAGCCTTCAACAAAAAGGTTCGACCTCGTGAATTTCAAGAAGGCGACCTCGTGCTTAAAAAGATCTTGTCTTTTCAACCAGATTCTAGGGGCAAATGGTCTCCTAATTACGAAGGCCCGTATGTTGTCAAAAGAACATTTTCTGGCGGCGCCATGACTCTTGCAACCATGGATGGTGATGAACTCCCACATCCTGTGAATGCTGATGCAGTCAAGAAATACTTTGTCTAAAAAACAAAAGAACAGCTCGGTAAGTTGAAAACCCGCAAAGGGCGACTTAGGCAAAAATGAGCGTCTCGGTGGACTGAAAACCCGAAAGGGCGGTCCAGGCAAAAATTAGAGACAATAAACAGAAAAAATTATCCTGGTAGATTGAAAACCTGAAAGGGCAATCTAGGCAAAAATTAGGGATTTATGACAAAGTAACTGCATCAGTCCGTACTTCGTCTTCTGAGGAGTCTTTTTCATCAAAGGATCTTCAATCAAATCACCGCCAATCTGAAGCGACAAGCACAGTTGGAACTCAAAGTTGTTAGGGGGAATAGTGGTTATTGTTTTCAATGTAGCCTTTTCCGCATAATTACCATTTCCAACCTTTGTAAATACTCCATGGAATCACGCCTTTAGCTGATTTCCATCCTATTAAATAAATTTGAGCCTTGTGCCCATTTGTTTGCAATCTCTAATTTCTTTTAACTTGCAAAATGACGCTTTAATTGTGTTATTCACTTTTGAAAAAAAAAAGGAAGAAAAAAAGTTTTACATGAATTTACTTTCACTTTTTCAAAATAAAAGCGAAACTTTCCTTTGAGTTGTGAACAACAGAAGGAACATCAACAGCTATCTCCATAGGACGAAGCTCTTCTATCCCCAGTGAAGAAGGTTTTTATCCCCAGTGAAGAGGATCTTTTATCCCCAGTGACGAAGATTTTCCATCTCCTGTGAAGAAGATCTTCCATCTCAATGAGAAAAGATGCTCATCTTCCCCAGAGAAGTTTAAAACATGCAGCACCATTCATCACCCGTATTATCTACACCATGTTGAAGAACATTTGCCGAGTATCTGGTTGTATTGCGACGTCGTTCCTTCTCCAGTATATACTTCATTGTCTGTCAGTATCGTCAGTATGCGTGCTACATTCATGACATTCATCATTCATACATATTTGCATCATTTATACATTCTTGCATTTTTCAATGTTTGCTTCGAAATCACTTGTTCGGGATATATCTATCCCAAAAAAAAAAAAAAAAAAAAAAAGAAAAAAGAAAAAAAGAAAAGAAAAAAGAAAAAAAGAAGAAAAAAAAAGAAAAAAAAGAAAAAAAAAAGAGAGAAAAAGAACAGGTATGGGCATGTCATCTCTCCAGTAGGTTGTCACCCATAAGCAGAAAGAACATCTTCTTTCTCCAGTTCCCCACTGAGATCATTCCTCGTGGAAGAAGGTTGCTTTAGTTTTCTCCTCTCAAAACAAAGGAGAAAATCCCCATTTGAGTTCATTCCTCATGGGTACAAAGTCTTGTTTGACTGTTTCTTTCCAAATTCATTCATGGATAGAGCCTTGTCTTTACCAAAAATTCAAATTCCAATTCCTCAAATAGAGTCGTGAAAAAACAGACCATAAACAATAGCCTCATCATCTGAGCAGTTTATGTTTCTTTCAAAAGCTTTTTCCTCTCAAGGAAATCAATCATGAAGATCATTTGACCATCAGGGCCTTATTACTATTCACAAGGCTGAATAACCAGTAATTTCCCTAGCAAAGTCTCCAGGATCATTTTATCACTTGGCTGATAATTGATCATGTCTTCAAAACCACTATCACAAGGCTGGTAGTCGGTAACCTTTTGTTCTGGTTATATTATTAAACATGTCTATCACCATGCTGATAGTCGGTAATATTAACCAAACTTTTGAAGCTTTTTACCTTGTCAAGTCTATCACCATGCTGGTAGTCGGTAACACAGTTTCATACCTTTCACCTTCGCATTATTAAACAAGTCTATCCCTTTGTTGATAGTCGATAATGTCGGTAGGTAAGCTTTTCTTACAAAGCTATCATTCCCAGGCGAAGCATACACTTGCTTTCCCAATAAAACGGATTCTCTTCCTAAAACGGATTGAGGCATCCTTCCCAATCTCTTTTCCCCAGCGGAGTCAGTTCTTGATGTTTCCTCGGTGAAGATATCCTTGCATCATTCGCAATTTTGGTATCTTAGGTCCAAAATTTGCGTCTTCTGATATTTAAGTCTCTTCCACCCTATCAAAATAAAGATTTTCAATCTTCATGTCTCAGGTTGAAGAAACTTAAATAGGGGCATCTGTCATACCCCAATTTTTGACCTAAGATACCACCTCATATCATTGCATATGCATCATTTGCATCTCTAACAAAATTGCATAGCTTGTGTTTGCTACTTGTGACTCAGCAGGATTTAATCAGGAAATCACTCATCAGTACAAGTAACAATCAATTAGGGTTTTGTTCTCCCTTCATCTCAAATGAATCATCTTCATCAATAATCAACATTTGGTCCTCAGAGATTCATTTCAACAAGCTCAAAGACTCTGAATCAACCAAATTAGGGTTTTGACTGAAGATAGCATACTCCTGACTTTTGCTCAGGATTTGACCTAGTGACTTGGGACATGACCTCAAGATCCCAAGTACATCATTTTGATTTAATCCATTGGCTTATAACATCTCCTACACAAGGATTGATCAACAGAGAAATTTCAAATCATCAGATTAGGGTTTTGAACTATCAGGGACTAAAATCAGGGATCACATTTGGGAAACCCTAAAAACCCCCAGGAAGTCAATCAAAGGTTTCAATCATCCTCAAATAATCCCTATGACAACATACAATGGAAATTGTATCTCAATTCAAGATCCACAGTCATCAATTTCATCAGGTCGGCAATTAGGGTTTTGACCTAATTCGCTGAACAACTGACTTTTTAATCAGGACATGGTGCCACAACTCAAACCATGGCTCAATATCCTCTAATGCCTCAATGTGATCCATTCATACCATTCATTTGGTGAGGATAGCCTGTTTCATTTGAAATCTCCAGAAACGCGATTCGTCTGAAAAAAGTCAATTGTACAAGATCACCATTGACTTTTGGGGAATTTTGGTCAACCATGACTTTTGAAGTTTTAAATCATCAATATATGATATGAGAAGTCATTTGATCAAGAAAAATCAAGAAAATCAATCAAGAATCAAAAAGTCAAAAGTTTGACTTTCCATACTTAGAAAAATTTCTAAGTGTTTTTCATGGTTTTTTCCAAACTTTGGAAGGGAATTTCTCAAAATTTCACCTACAAACTGAAAAAAACTTCCAACATGAAAGTTGTAGATTTTGATCCAATGAATAACTTTGTCACATATAATTGTTTTTCATAAGATCAACCATTTAAGAGATATGGAGCTTCAAAGTTGGTATCTTTTGAAAACTTCACTTAAAACTTCATTTTCTTCAAAGTTCATGGATCTTTTTCACCCACTTCCTTAAGGATCTTGAAGAAACTTTCAACTAGGGTTTTGAAGTGTGTAATATGAGCTTTCCAAAATGTCCAAGAGCATGAAAAAATATGAAGTGTAGCTATGGTTTTGAATTTTGACATTAGTGAACTTTTTCACTTGAATTCTCACCATTTTTCACTAAGTTTCAAGACTACATGACCTATAATTCAAGCAATGATGCATAGAAGCAATAATTGAGAGATATTTTCTGATTAGAAGATCAGAATGGAAGAGGATAAGAAGCTAGAGTTTTAACCATGGTTTGGTCACTTTAACCATTTTGCATTAAATGTAAAAGATTCCTTTTTATCTCTTAAGCCAAATCACCAATTCTTGATCAACTTGCAAAGGTCTGAGTTCAGAACTCTTGGCCTATAAATAGAGGTGCAAATCACTCTTCAATTCACACCAAAACCTCACAATTATAGGTTTTCTCTCTTCTTTCTTGAATTGCAAGTTTCATAGTTTTCAAAGAGGTAGAAAACTCAACCTCCAAACCTTTGAATTTCTGGCCAAAGTGATGTTTCTAACAACTTCTAAACATCATATGTGATGTGTTTGATCCATCCACACACCCCAAAAACACTCAAATCTCAGAATCACTACCTCACTTCCACATGAACCAAAATTGAGCCTTATCATGCCAAAATCCATTCAAGATCATTTCTGTCCAAACTAACACTTCCAACACCTCATATATGTCACATATGAACTATCCCAACACTCATCATCAATCAAAAACTTCAGAATCATCAGGCTCGATTCACACTTGGTTCTACTGCAGATCGGGTTCCATGGAATGATCCAGATGTTTTTAATCCACTCCAAGCATCCAGACATGTTCTATAATCATCATTGAAGCTGTTCAGATCGAGCAACAACTTCTGTAACACCTCTACTGAAGAATTCAATCTCCACTTTGACCGTTTTTGAAGGTAAGTCTCATGAACTTCAAACTCTATCATGCACGCATCATAAATGAAATATTGATATACCATCTTGTTTCTGCACACATGGGGATCATTAACCCTCAATCAATTGCATCATAACTTGCACATACATCATTTCACGATCAAATTCAGTTTTAGGGTTCTTCATGTTCATGTGAAAATTGATAACCTTAGAGCAAAAATAAATGAAATTAAAGGTCATCATCATGTTCCTCGTCCAAAACCGAGTGAGATAGACCCTTTGATCAATCAAAACAACACAGATTTGAAGAATTTCAAAATTCAGTTAGGGTTGTGTTCTTGGCGCGTTTTTTCGTTCAAAGAATTCAAATATTTGTTTTAAAATATAATGCATTGGAAGCGTATTATAAACAAGCCACAAGCGTGGCTCAGTTGGTCCATGTTTTGGTTAGCAAGCGTGGGTGCGTGGGTTCAAACCCTTGTGGAGACAAAACCAATTTTTTAGCACCTATTTTCTTTCATTTTTCTTCACAACTTTAATTAATCATTTAACTAACCAAATCAATTCATTTTTGCTTCATTTTTTAAACACTATTCATTTAATATATATATTTTAAGAATATCAAAAAAAATCATCAAAAAATATTTATTTGATACATTTTTAAATAGGTTTAAAATGACTTATTTTTAAGTATTTTTAATACTTTAAATATTGTTTTTTTCATTTAATTTTTAACCTAATCACTTGTAAATATTTTTTGAATAAACCCTAATCATCTAAGTGTTAATTGAAGACAATCTTTTTGTTTATCTTGATTAATTTGACTCCTTTCAAAATTCAAATCATTTTAAAACAAGCGATTACGATTCATTTCAAAGACAATAAACCATTTCTTTTTGAAACTATTGATTAAATCTTTTTAATTGATCAATTGATTTTCAAAATGATGTGGGGCCTCTCGAATATTAGAGAGTATAAGATGTTAGAACAAGATTTGTTCTTATCAATTATCTTAGTTTTGATGATAACAATAATATGAATTTTGCTTAAGATAATATGGTACTCTAATCCAATGCAATTTCCCTTTCAGGAAATATATAAAGAGTACGCATAATTCAGCGCTCAGAAGTTGTGTCTCAAATGGTTCGGCATGCAACATCAGAACATGGTCTGGCAAGACATCAGAAGATGGTCGAAGCAGAATCAGAACATGGGTCTATGGAAGCATCAGAAGAACATGAGATCAGAAGCACTGAAGATCAGAAGATGGTATCACGCTCAGAAGCACTTCAAGGTCAGAAGATCAGAAGATGCTATGCACCAAGCTGTTTTGACTCTGATGATATTCAAACGTCGTATTCACAAACATCAGATCAGAAGGAAGTACACGTGGCAGACTACGCTGACTGACAAAAGGAACGTTAAAGCTACTAAAGGCTACGTCAGTAGACACAGCGTGAACAAGGCTCGAGGTAGTTGACAAAAGCGTATAACATTAAATGCGATGCTGTACGGAACACGCAAAGCATTAAATGCACTCAACGGTCATCTTCTCAACGCCTATAAATATGAAGTTCTGATGAGAAGCAAGGTTAACGATCCTGAACAAGATTTATTCAAAAACACTTGCTGAAACGCTGTTCAAATCAAAACTCAGAATCTTCATCTTCATCAAAGCTCACTACATTGCTGTTGTAATATCTTAGTGAGATTAAGCTTAAACGTTAAGAGAAATATCACAGTTGTGATTATCGCTTTTAAGAAGCATTTGTAATACTCTTAGAATTACATTAAGTTGTAAGGAACTAGAGTGATCGTGTGATCAGTATACTCTAGGAAGTCTTAGCAGTTGGCTGAGCAGTTTGTAACTAGAGTGATCAGGTTGATCAGTAGACTCTAGAAAAGTCTTAGGAGTGAACTAAGCAGTTGTTCCTGGAGTGATCAGTGTGTGATCAGAAGACTCTGGAAGACTTAGTTGCGGACTAAGTGGATAACCATTGTAATCCGTGCGATTAGTGGATTAAATCCTCAGGTTGAGGTAAATCATCTCTGCGGGGGTGGACTGGAGTAGCTTCGTTAACAGCGAACCAGGATAAAAATAATTGTGCAATTTATTTTTATCGTCCAAGATTTAAAGTCACACTTATTCAATCCCCCCCCTTTCTAAGTGTTTTTCTATCCTTCAATTGGTATCAGAGCGCCGGTTCTAAGGTGCAAGCACTTAACCGTGTTTAGAAAAGATTCAGGAAGAGAAAAACGCTTCAGTAAAAGATGGTTGATGAAAGTGAAAAGTCTACACCTACACCTGCATCTACATCTGGCTCTGCTGAGCAATACAACGGTAACAATGGTTATACTAGACCGCCGGTATTTGATGGTGAAAACTTTGAATACTGGAAAGATAAACTGGAAAGTTACTTTTTGGGTCTAGATGGTGATCTATGGGATCTTCTGATGGATGGTTACAAACATCCAGTAAATGCTAGTGGCGTAAAGCTGTCTAGGCAAGAAATGAATGATGATCAGAAGAAGCTTTTCAGGAATCATCATAAATGCAGAACTGTTTTGCTGAATGTTATCTCTCATGCTGAGTATGAGAAGATATCTAACAGGGAAACGGCCTATGACATATATGAGTCCTTGAAAATGACTCATGAAGGAAACGCTCAAGTCAAGGAGACCAAAGCTCTAGCCTTAATCCAGAAGTATGAAGCCTTCAAGATGGAGGATGATGAAGACATTGAAAAGATGTTTTCGAGATTTCAAACTCTGACTGCTGGATTGAGAGTTCTTGACAAAGGATACACCAAGGCTGATCATGTGAAGAAGATCATCAGAAGCTTACCCAGAAGATGGGGTCCTATGGTGACTGCATTCAAGATTGCAAAGAATCTGAATGAAGTTTCTCTGGAAGAGCTGATCAGTGCCTTGAGAAGCCATGAGATTGAGCTGGATGCAAATGAGCCTCAAAAGAAAGGTAAATCTATTGCATTAAAATCTAATATCAAGAAATGCACTAACGCTTTTCAGGCCAAAGAAGAAGATCCTGAAGAATCAGAATCTGAAGAAGAAGATGAACTGTCCATGATTTCCAGAAGGCTAAATCAACTCTGGAAGAGCAAGCAAAGGAAGTTCAAAGGCTTCAGAAGTTCAAAGAAATTTGAACGTGGAGAATCTTCTGATGACAGAAGATTTGACAAGAAGAAGGTCATGTGCTATGAATGCAATGAGCCTGGACACTACAAGAATGAATGTCCAAATCTTCAGAAGGAAAGTCCCAAGAAAAAGTTTCATAAGAAGAAAGGTCTTATGGCAACCTGGGATGAGTCAGAAGATGATTCAGAAGATGAGCAGGCTAACTGTGCGCTGATGGCGACAGAAGATGACGGATCAGAATCTACATCAGAATCAGATTCTGAAGAGGTATTTTCTGAACTTACTAGAGATGAGTTAGTTTCCGGCCTAACTGAACTTCTGGAATCCAAGTCTCAGATTTGTATCAAATACAAAAAGCTGAAAAAGCTATTTGAATTTGAAACAAAGAGGCTTGAGTTGGAAAATTCTGAATTGAAAGATAAACTTTTAAAATTATCCAATGATGTTGGATCTCCTTCTGATTCAGAAAAATCCACTCCTAGTCTAAACCATATTCTGAAAGAATATGATTTAAGTTTCAGGAAGTTCTTATCTAGAAGTATTGGCAGAAGTCAGCTAGCTTCTATGATATATGCTGTGTCTGGAAACAAAAGAGTTGGCATTGGTTATGAGGGTGAAATCCCATACAAACTTGAACCTGTTGATGAAATGAAACTCACATACAAGCCATTGTATGATCAGTTCAAGTATGGCCACTCTCATGATATTAGGCACACTTCACATGCTCAAAGTTTTCACATAACACACACAAAAAGGCATGTGACACAACCTAGGAAATATCATGAAACTCACATTAAGAATTATCATGCTGTTTCTCCTATTGCTTATAATGTCAAACCCAAGTTCAATCAGAACTTGAGGAGAACTAACAAGAAAGGACCCAAGAAGATGTGGGTACCAAAGAAAAAGATTATTTCTTTTGCAGATTCTCTTGATAACAAAGAAGACAACATTCAACATGACATGACACCTGGACTCAAGTTGCTCTCAACACTTGAAGGGAAGAAAGATTGTCTTCCAAGTTCTGGTACTTAAAGCTGTTGAAGAAACCATGCTTGTAGGAGATCAGAAAAGAAAGCTTATTAGTCTTGGAACCATCTATGATGTTTGCCTCTAAGGCTTTGATGTTTCTTTCTTGATGATTCTGAATGCTCTAAATGCTACAGAGTATACAACATTGAAACATTGATTGTGGACAAATCAATAAACATCTGTTTTGATGATAAACTTGTTTCTGATGAAACAAAGAGCTTAAGAATCTCTGCAGATACAGTTGTATCTTATCAGAAGCTGCAGAACAAAGAAGTGAACCTCCAGAAGCTGTGTACATCAGAAGTAATGGATCAGAAGATCATTCAGACTTATATCAGCACACTTCAGAAGGAGTATTTCCAGAAGAGAAATTAGATCAATTCAGAAGCAGTAATCAGAATTTGAAGGCGTAAAATCTCTCTGATATTTACAGCTGTCATCTATTATCTGATGATGAACACGTGTCTGTACGGTTTGTACAAAGTGTGCAGTTGAAAAGACGCCGACCTAGGTAACTGTATTAAATCATTTCATTTACTGTGTTCTCTCTCCTAATGTCATTTCTCATTAAATGCATAATGATTTCTTTTTAAATCTTTTAAATAACCCGCTTCATCTTCATTCCCACTTTTTCTCTCTTTCTCTCTCTTTTGTGCATTCACCTCGTTGCATCTCTCTTCAAACCCTAGTTCTTGATTTGATCTCAAAGCATTATCATAATGAATCCATCTTCTCGTTCATCAATCTCTAAAGATAGTATCACTTCCACACAGAACCGTTTAAGCAAAAATGATGCTCCATTGAAAACTTGCTTAATACCTACGAAAGAACTGGAAGTTCTTTGTGAATCGGCTGTGGATATCAACAACCTCAAAGCAAATGGCTTTCAGTGTGATGCAAGAATATTTGAGCAAGGATGGTCAAAATATCTTGATAGATTGGTTGGTCCAATTTATCCTGAACTTGTAAAGGATTTTTGGGTACATGCAACAGTTACTCCAACTGCCATTATTTCTTTCGTGCTAGGGCATGAAGTGATCATCACTGAGAAACTCATCAGAAAGCTGTACAGTCTTAATGATGAAGAAGGTTGGGCTGAGTTTCAACCACATACAGTTGACTGGGCTCTAGTTGAAAAACAAATCTCTACAGCTGTTGGAGTTGATTCTCACTTCACAGGCAACTTAAGGCCTTTTTATAAAGTATGGGCTGAGATTATTCTGGGTTCTCTTCACCATAGAAAAAAGATGCGCTGCTCCTCCTACATCAGTCCGACTCACAAGTATACTCTTTTCTGCATTGGCAAAAAGATAGAGATCAACATCTCTCATATTCTATTTGAGAATCTGAAAACCTCTATCTTTGATTCAAGAGAAGATGAAAGGGCGAAGTACCCTCATATTCCAAGAACAACCATTCCTTTCGGAAGGATGATTTCAGACATTCTGATTGAAAGCAAAGTGGTGGACTCCATCAGAAATTGTAATGCCTCGCATTTCCTTGGAGTAACTCAAGGTCCCATCTTCAATGGTGTTGATCTGTTCGGACTGGAAGTCATTAAGAATGTACCTGTTATGTGCACAAGCTTTCCTGACATTCTGTCTAGAAGAATTGCTGTTAAAGGGTTCATCTCTCTATTTCATAAAGAACTTGATCAAGTTGTCAAGTTTTACTTGGAAGATTGCGTGAGGAAGCAATCAGATGTTGATCCTGCTTGGATCCGTGGCAGAGTACTTCCGTCTAAAGAGGATATTCTGAAGAAGGATAAGAAGGAACGACAGGCGAGGTTAAAAAGAAAGGCTGAAGAAGATGAGGCTGAAAGAGCCAAGAAGTTAAGGGTCACCTATGATCCTGACAAGGTGGGATCTTCTGAATACAGAAATAAGAGGATCAGAGACTCCCTACACAGAACCAGATCTTCAAGGCAGGTTTATACTCCACCTCCTTCTGTCCCTAAACCTTCTCCCCAATCACCTCCTTCTGGACCAAAAGTAAACTTCACTTTACAAAATCCTTCTCCATCATCTTTCTCCTCTCCCATTCTAAACCCCACACCATTGAGCATTCTTCCACCAACTCCTTCTGATAATTTCCCCTCACCAATTCCCTTTACAAATACTCCACCCTCTCCTCAATCCATCCCATCTGACACTCCAACCTCATCAATCATTCTCTCAGATATCCCCTCCTCCTCAACCACCGCACCTCCACCTTCTATATCCCATCCATTACCTACCAGAAAATCCCAACCCTACTGTCTTCTCTATCCTGACTACAAATTCACCTTCAATCCGCCTGAACCTGAACCTTCTACATACCTGGAACTCTTCAGACATGAGGTGATTAGCAGTCTAGACCTTCTGAAGGATGCATTCCTAAATGGTCTGGATGATGTTTCTACAAGAAATCTCTGGAGAAGATTTCGCAAGGATTTTCAAGTAGAAGCAATGGGAGTTCAGAAAAGACTAGTGGCTGCTGCCCCTGGTTACCCTGGTTACCTTCTGGAGGAAGATAATGGTATATACTATCATCCTCTCAGAAATTGTGTTGCTGCTGAGGAGAAGCCCTTTGTGGATGAGATGGAACAGTTAAGACTGGCTGCTGCAATGGAAGCAAACCCATGCAGGGATATGGTTATCTGGATTCCTGAGTATCCTGTTCTGCTTGGAGATTTCAAGACCTTATTTGACTTTCTGAGGGAAAACCCTTCTATGAAAGACCCTAGCTTGGTCATTCCAGAAGTTGTTGACCCACCAGAAGTTGAAGGTCCCTCTGCTCCCAGGAATCTTGCTGCCATTCTTCAGGCACTGGAAAATGGAGACTCTGAAATTCCTGCTGCAGAGTATGGAGATGCTTCTATGCAAGAAGCAGATGCTGAAGATCATGTTGCTGAATCAGACCCTGTTGAGGATATCCCAGCAAATGATACTTCTATGGAAGCTGCAGATAAAGTTGTCATTCCTGTGGATCAAAGCTGTGAAGCTTCTTCTGATGAACCTTCTCGTTTTGCAAAAACGCTAGAAGAAATTCAGAGGAGACAGGATGAGCAAAGCTCACGCAATGAGAAGTATGATGCTTTCATTGAGAGGCAAGAAGGACACAACAACGAGATGAAAGAGATGCTGGCCAAGATCTTGTCAAGACTAGGGCCATCTTAGATTGAGTCTATGCTGTTTCTTTCTTTTCTTTGCATCTGTTTTGGTTCTGTGCATCTGATCTTCTCATTTTGTACTTCTGTACCCAATGGTTGAACCTTAATGAAATCATCTTCTTCCTCCATGTGTTCTGTTTTATTCATCTGAATCTTTTCTATTTTTTTGATGATATGACAAAAAAGGGGGAGAAATACTGTGATAAATGATTTGATTTAATCAGTTGCATTCACTAACAAGAACTGCAAGTTCTATATGGTTTAAGTGTTTTGCAGGTACAGAGAAGTGAAGTGAATCTTCAGAAGCAAACACTAGAAGCAAAACCATAAGAAGCGTTATTCTGTAAAAGGAATAAGCTCTTGGAAACTGAAGCAAGCTGAGTGCTGTCAAGCTTCAGAGATCAGAAGCAAGAAAGAAGAATGAATCAGAAGCACTGATAATAGAATTTGAATATCATTGTCTATCCTGTTCTGACAAAATTCTATTTGCTCTGATACATATAATGTTATGGCTTTGATACATTATTTGCTCTGATACATTATTTCAGCCTATATGGCTCTGATACATATAATGTGTTCAAACATACATTTTATGTTCTAACTCGCTCATGCTGACTTTTGTCGTTTAGTTTTTGTTCTGCAACATTTCAAGATGTAGAGATGCTCTGATGATGCTCTGGTACATTCAACAATGTTCTGATACAAATCTAGCATGAAGTGATGATTGGTAGACATTCAAAGTTCTGAAGCTATCCGAGGGAAGCAGAAATCAGAAGATGTGAATGTTCTAAAAGATCCAGAAAACTCAAGTTCTGAAGCTGTCCTGAATGGAAGCAGAAATCAGAAGCTGTGAATGTTCTGAAGATCAAAGAAATTCAAGTTCTGAAGCTGTCCTGAATGGAAGCAGAAGTCAGAAGCTGTGAATGTTCTGAAGATCAAAGAAATTCAAGTTCTGAAGCTGTCCACGATGGAAGCAGGAATCAGAAGCTGTGAGTGTTCTAAGGATCTAAAGAAATTCAAGTTCTGAAGCTGTCCAATGGAAGCAGAAGTCAGAAGCTATGAATTCTCTGAAGGCAGAAGCTTATATGATCGTCTCTACCGAAATAATCAGGGAAGTCTTTTATCAAAGTTCTTCGAGTATTTATTTCAGGGGGAGATTATTTATCTCAGGGGGAGATTGTTAATCTCAGGGGGAGACATATTCATATGCTTATGCTATAGCTGTGTAATTTGTCTTTTGCCGTCTACTCTTTCTGATCGCAAATTCATATCATTTATATATGTTTTTGTCATCATCAAAAAGGGGGAGATTGTTAGAACAAGATTTGTTCTTATCAATTATCTTAGTTTTGATGATAACAATAATATGAATTTTGCTTAAGATAATATGGTACTCTAATCCAATGCAATTTCCCTTTCAGGAAATATATAAAGAGTACGCATAATTCAGCGCTCAGAAGTTGTGTCTCAAATGGTTCGGCATGCAACATCAGAACATGGTCTGGCAAGACATCAGAAGATGGTCGAAGCAGAATCAGAACATGGGTCTATGGAAGCATCAGAAGAACATGAGATCAGAAGCACTGAAGATCAGAAGATGGTATCACGCTCAGAAGCACTTCAAGGTCAGAAGATCAGAAGATGCTATGCACCAAGCTGTTTTGACTCTGATGATATTCAAACGTCGTATTCACAAACATCAGATCAGAAGGAAGTACACGTGGCAGACTACGCTGACTGACAAAAGGAACGTTAAAGCTACTAAAGGCTACGTCAGTAGACACAGCGTGAACAAGGCTCGAGGTAGTTGACAAAAGCGTATAACATTAAATGCGATGCTGTACGGAACACGCAAAGCATTAAATGCACTCAACGGTCATCTTCTCAACGCCTATAAATATGAAGTTCTGATGAGAAGCAAGGTTAACGATCCTGAACAAGATTTATTCAAAAACACTTGCTGAAACGCTGTTCAAATCAAAACTCAGAATCTTCATCTTCATCAAAGCTCACTACATTGCTGTTGTAATATCTTAGTGAGATTAAGCTTAAACGTTAAGAGAAATATCACAGTTGTGATTATCGCTTTTAAGAAGCATTTGTAATACTCTTAGAATTACATTAAGTTGTAAGGAACTAGAGTGATCGTGTGATCAGTATACTCTAGGAAGTCTTAGCAGTTGGCTGAGCAGTTTGTAACTAGAGTGATCAGGTTGATCAGTAGACTCTAGAAAAGTCTTAGGAGTGAACTAAGCAGTTGTTCCTGGAGTGATTAGTGTGTGATCAGAAGACTCTGGAAGACTTAGTTGCGGACTAAGTGGATAACCATTGTAATCCGTGCGATTAGTGGATTAAATCCTCAGGTTGAGGTAAATCATCTCTGCGGGGGTGGACTGGAGTAGCTTCGTTAACAGCGAACCAGGATAAAAATAATTGTGCAATTTATTTTTATCGTCCAAGATTTAAAGTCACACTTATTCAATCCCCCCCCTTTCTAAGTGTTTTTCTATCCTTCATAAGACCCACTCCTTTTTTTCTTTTATACAGTTTTTCTTTGTACAGAAAACTCTTTCAAAACAAAAAAAACTTTCAAACAGTTTTTCAAACGACGCGTCTGTAAATAAACAATCAACCATGTTTTGTAAAATGAAACATGGGCCTCCACATAGGTATAAGTCCCATTCCTGTACATGAAATTAGGTATTTCATTGTACACCCTTTTGTACATACATTTTTTTTGTACATATCTCGATCAATTTGTTTTTTAACTTTTAATAACAAATCAAAAAATGAAGGTTTTCTTTAAATCTTCCCAAAAATACCATGGGCCTCCATGTAGGTATAAGTCCCAAGCCCCTTTGTAAATACCTGTTTACATAGCTTTGAATGAATTCAAGTGGACCTCTCCCCGAGTATGAGTCCCGAGCCCCCGTGTATACAAATGGATCATGCTTACAGGTATATTTCCTTCATAAACTCCATTATATAACTGTTCATATTTGTTCATGTACTTGTTCATGTTTGTTCGTACTTGTTCATACTTGTGATTGTGTTATATATGCTTGTTCAACTTAGTACAACACTAGGTTCCCCATAGCCTCCTATTGGGCTTCGTGCAAAGAATCTCCCTAGTTTAGGTTAGGACATAGAGTATGGTTTCCCGGTGAAATCGCTCTAAGAGCTCAAACCAACTATACCATGCCTCCACTTGGGCTTTGTACAAACGAGTGACCCTCCCATAGCCTCATCTTGGGCTTACAATGCAAGGACCCTGGATTGTCCCTCCCATAGCCTCCTCTTGGGCTTACAATGCAAGGACCCTCGGATAGCCTCCTCTTGGGCTTCGTACAAGGACCCACGGGCTTCTTATAAGCATCCCCCAATGTCCAAATCAAATACCCTAGGAGATTAGACATTTATCATCTCTATGATAGGAGTATCTCTTCTATATCATCACTTTTTTTTAATCAATCAAACAACTTTTTTGCCACAAGGCTGGCTAATTAATCAAACCGTTTTGCCACCATACTGGCTGATTAATCAAAGTTTTTGTCACAAGGCTGACTTCATTGAAACTTTTGCCACGAGGCTGGCTGGTTAATCAAAACTTTTTGTCACAAGGCTGACTTCATTGAAAGTTTTTGCCACAAGGCTGGTTAAACAAACAAAAATCAAACAGATGTATGTGATGATATAGATTAGATACATCTAGCATTTAGACGACATTTGTCTATTTTCCTTTGCTTCCACTAGCATAAGTGGGAACTACGATTGCTCTGACTTTCTCAACATCCCTTTGAGAATACGTAGGCACAAGGTCGATCCTTGGCGAGCAAAACAAAACAAAAAAAAACCATTCAAACCTTAGCACCCGTAGACCCGAGCTACAGATGCTCTGATTCCCTCTAAGGGATATGTATGCAGAGGATCGCGATGATCTTTGCGAGCATAATCAAACAAACACCTTAGGTCCCACCTATTTCACAACAGAACCTCCACTGTAACATGGAATGAAAAACAATAAAGAATCCTATAGAGTACTATAGATACGTTGGGTGCTAATACCTTCCCTTCGTATAACCAACCCTCTTACCCAAGATCTCTCCCCCCACTTTTAGGTTATTGCAGCTTTTTTCCTTTTCCTCCTTTGGAAATAATAAAAAGTTTGGTCGAAACAAAGAAAAATCATTTTTTATGAGCACTCGAGCCCAAAGAAGGCATCAGGTGTCTCATCCCACAAAAAAGAGGAACGAAACGGTTTTTCGCCCGCGACAGAGAGCACCCAGAGTCCAGGTACCATGACATGCTTTCCTTTGTCTTCTTTGCAGCCAAGGATATCTGCAACGGGAATAATCTTTTCCTTAGGTACCCACATTTTCTTGGGTCCTTTCTTGTTAGTTCTCCTCAAGTTCTGATTGAACTTGGGTTTAGCATTATAAACAATAGGAGGAACATCATGATAATCCTTATTCTGAGTTACATGATATTTTCTAGGTTGTGTCACATGCTTCTTAGTGTGTGTGATCTGAAAGCTTTTGGCATGTGATGTGAGCCTAATATCATGGGAGTGGCCATACTTGAACTGATCATACAATGGCTTGTATGTGATTTTCATATCATCTACGGGTTCAAGTTTGTATGGGGTATCACCCTCATAGCCAATGCCAACTCTCTTGTTTCCACTAACAGCATATATCATATAAGCAAGTTGACTTCTTCCAATGCTTCTAGATAAGAACTTCCTAAAGCTCAAGTCATATTCTTTCAGAATATTGTTCAGGCTAGGAATGGACTTTTCTGAGTCAGAAGGAGATCCGACATCTTTGGATAATTTTAAGACTTTTTCCTTCTGTTCAGAATTTTCCACTTCCAGCTTCTTAGTTTCAGATTCAAATAGCTTCTTCAGCTTTTTGTATTTGATACTAAGATGAGCCTTGAGTTCCAGAAGTTCTGGTAGACTGGAAACTAACTCTTCTCTAGATAGTTCAGAAAATACCTCTTCAAAATCTGATTCTGATGTAGATTCTGATCCATCATCAACTGTGGCCATCAATGCAATGTTTGCCTGCTCGCCTTCAGAGTCTGATTCTGATTCTGATGAATCTGAATCATCCCAAGTTGCCATAAGACCTTTCTTCTTATGAAACTTTTTCTTGGGCTTCTCCTTCTAAAGCTTTGGACACTCATTCTTGTAGTGACCTGGCTCATTGCACTCAAAGCAAGTGACCTTCTTCTTGTCATATCTTATGCTTCCAGAAGATTCTCCTTTTTCAAGCTTCTTAGAACTTTTGAAGTTCTTGAACTTCCTATGCTTGCTCTTCCAGAGTTGATTTACCCTTCTGGAGATCATGGACAGTTCATCTTCTTCTTCTGATTCTGATTCTTCAGAATCTTCTTCTTCAGCCTGAAAAGCATTAATGCATTTTTTATAATTTGATTTTAATGCAATAGACTTACCTTTCTTCTGAGGTTCATTAGCATCCAGCTTTATTTCATGATTCCTCAGGGCGCTGATCAGCTCTTCCAAAGAGACTTCATTCAGATTCTTTGCTATCTTGAATGCAGTCACCATTGGGCCCCATCTTCTGGGCAAGCTTCTGATGATCTTCTTGACATGATCAGCTTTGGTATATCCCTTGTTAAGAACTCTCAATCCAGCAGTTAGCGTTTGAAATCTTGAGAACATTGTCTCAATGTTTTCATCATCCTCCATCTTGAAGGCTTCATATTTCTGGATCAAGGCAAGAGCTTTAGTCTCCTTGACTTGGGCATTTCCCTCATGAGTCATTTTCAATGATTAATATATATCATGGTCAGTTTCCCTGTTAGATATCTTCTCATATTCAGCGTGAGAGATAGCATTCAGCAAAACCGTCCTTGACTTGTGATGATTTTTGAATTGCTTCTTTTGATCATCACTCATTTCTTGTCTTGTCAGCTTTACACCACTAGCTTTCATTGGATGTTTGTAACCATCCACCAGAAGATCCCATAAGTCACCATTTAAACCAAGAAAGTAACTTTCAGGTTTATCTTTCCAATATTCAAAGTTTTCACCATCGAATACTGGTGGTCTAGTGTAACCATTGTTACCATTTCCATTGTATTGCTCAGCAGAGCCAGATGTAGATATAGGTGTTGGAGTTTCACCAGCCATCTTGACTTAGCGTTTTTTCCTTCTTGAATCTTTTCTAAACACGGTTAAGTGCTTGCACCTTAGAACCGGCGCTCTGATGCCAATTGAAGGATAGAAATACACTTAGAAAGGGGGGGTTTGAATAAGTGTAACTTCAAAAACTCTTAAGATAAAAACAATTGCACAATGAATTTTATCCTGGTTCGTTATTAACGAAACTACTCCAGTCCACCCCCTTAGAGTGATTTACCTCACCTGAGGATTTAATCTACTAATCAATCTTGATTACAATGGTTTTCCACTTAGATACCCTCTAAGTCTTCTAGAGTATTCTGATCACACCTTGATCACTCTAGGAACCTTTTACAGATGAATGTAAAACAAATTCTTACAAGAGAATTACAATGCTTCTTAATAAGCTATAATCACAACTGTGATATTTCTCTTAAGTTCTAAGCTTAACTCTCACTAAGATATTACAATGAAGTGAGGTTGAAGATGAAGTTTGATAGCTTTTGATTCAACAGCGTTTCAGCAAGTTTGTGCAGAGTTGTTTGCGTTAAGTGTTGTAACCTTGCTTCTGATCAGAACTTCACTATTTATAGGCATTTTGAGAAGATGAACGTTGGGAGCATTTAATGCGTTGTGTGATCCGTACAGCATTGCATTTAATGTTTCACTCTTTTGTCAACTACCTCGAGCCTTGCTTTTCCTGTTCTAACTGACTTTGCCTTTAATAGCTTCTAACGTTCCTTTTTTCAGTCCGCGTAGCCTTCCATCTTGTACTTGCTTCTGATCTGATGTTTGTAGATACAACGTTTGAATTAATCAGAGTCAAACAGCTTGGTGAAGAGCATCTTCTTGTCTTCTGACCTTGAAGTGCTTCTAGCGTGATACCATAATAACTTCAGTGCTTCTACTTCTCATCTCAAGTTCTTCTGATGCTTCAATAAACCATGTTCTGATTCTGCTTGACCATCTTCTGATGTCTTGCCAGAGCATATTCTGATGTTGCATACTTGAACCTTCTGAGTCAGTGCTTCTTGCGTTGAATTGTGCATACTCTTTATATATTTCCTGAAATGGAAAATGCATAGGATTAAAGTACCACATTATCTAATACAAAATTCATATACATTGTTATCATTAAAACTAAGAATATTGATCAAAACAATTCTTGTTCTAACAGGAGGGAATATGATCGGAGAGGGATCGCGAGTGGAGTGAGAGATCTTGACTTGATTTTGAGATTGGATGATTTTTGTGTTTATGTGTTCTTGAAATTGTTGTTGATGTTCTTGAGCAAAATCGATATGAAAGTTGTGTTTGATCTTAGAGAGAGGGGGAAGGATTTTGAGTTTTTATTTGTGAAGTGAGAGAGTGGGAATTGATGAATGAATGAAAATTGAAGCAAAATGAAATATATAGTGGGAATGTGAATTTCCCAGAATACCCTCAATGTTTCTCTTTTTAGCTTGTTTTCGGGGAAATGTGGCTTGTAACACCCCTCTAATAACCCGCGGCAATTAAACAATTAACAAATCAGAGTAGGCATGCAAGGGGTATCACAATTCATAAAATAAATAAACACACGTCGGTACCTGTCATGCATTCACTGAAAACAACTGAAATTATAACTCAACGGACAAAATCATGTTTTACACAGCGGAATTAAAACACACACGAGTCGACATTCGTCATAATGTATTTGACTCAATCAACCATCAAATAGAGTTATAATCAAACTCATACATAAACGTGTTCCCAGTGTTACATCTACCAGAGCATGACACCGACACTAAAACCAAAAACAGACTTATGAGCTAATCCTCACCAAGTCACGCCGCTATCCTCAATCTGAAAATGACAACAAGTAAGGGTGAGTCTCATCACAGTTAACCAATGTTATCACATCACAAATAATAACATATCATAGTTATATCATTCACCCAACCGTTTCACATTCAGACAATCATCAATCATATGTCTACAGACAAAACAAACAATCAACACATAACATATATTTAATCATGTTATAGCAAATCATGCACATGTATGAAACTGACACTATGCATGTGGTACCAATCATCACCAGTGGAATCATCCACCGACCGATCTATCATCAATTCAGAAACGGCCCTGCCAGCACCAATTCCACACAATGGGAATTCTGCCCCTCGATGAATCCTCTCATCATATAGGATTCAACTCATGTTTATGAATGCATGTAACATATATATAACATACTTTCATCATTACCAATCTATGAGTAGCATTAACTGTACTCATTTCATCATCATCATCATCAACAACAAGCATGTTCATATATATATCACATCATTCAACATAATCAATCATCAGTATACCACAGAATCACATCACAAGGTTTACACAGTACTAAACTGTACACAAACAGGCATACCAATCGAAAGTTACACATCATCGAACTTTCCAGAAAAATCACAAAACAGAAATTTCACACACAGCACGCCATACGCGTATCATATGGCCCATACGCGTCCATACGCGTTTCACCCTGCCTCATACGCGTATCATACGCAATCCACCAGAACACAAGATAGCCTAGAAACCAACTCATACGCGTATCAGCTCGTCATACGCGTATCACCAGAATTACTTTCCTCTTTCCAAAATTCCATACGCGTATCAGCCTTGCCATACGCGTATCACCAGAATAATTTTCCTCTTTAATTATTCCCATACGCGTATGAGCATCCTCATACGCTCTCATACGCAACACTCCAGTACATGGCTCTTGGGACAGGGCAACTGCGTATCATACGCGTATAGCCCCTTGGGAGTGTCCCCCATACGCGTATCAGCCTCATGCCATACGCGTATGGCACTGTTTCATACGCGAAATACTAGAAATGCCCAGTAACCTGCAGAATTCGACACAGTCCAAAAACCCATTCGTTCCCACTCATACCAGTCTACGAAATTGAGTCCAAAAACCAGAAAAATGCATCTAACAGTGTACGAATTCATCCACAAACAATAACATATGATTCTCTAACCAATTCTATTCATCATACCCTAAATCGATCAATTATTAGGGATTACAGTTCAAACCCAAATGATGAACACAGATGAATATTTTCAGAATTTGGAATCAATTAACCAAACAATATCCCTAATCAACATTACTACTCATAACACGATAATAGAGATTAAATGGAGAGTCCCCCCTTACCTCAGATACTTGTTCTTGATCTTTGGTCTCTCCCTCTACAGATCTCCTTCAGTTCCTCGTGTTCTCAGTCCCTTTGCTCTTTCACGTTCTTTCTTCTTCCCAAAACCCAATTGCTTATGAAAATAATAATATTTTAGTAAAAAGGATTATAAAACCACCCTCCCTCTTTTACTAATTACTCATATGACCCAAATGCCATAAACCATTATTTAATCATTATTTTCACAAAATCCCCAATAATTCTAATTATTAATTCAATAATCCAATTAAATTAATATTAAAATTATACGGGTGTTACAACTCTCCCCCACTAAAAGAGTTTTCGTCCTCGAAAACATACCTTAGGTAAAGAGCTCTGGATAAGAATCCTTCATCTGACTCTCTAACTCCCAGGTAACATTGCCTTCAGCTGGTCCTCCCCAAGCTACTCTGACCAAAGCTATTTCCTTGCCACGCAATTGCTTCAGCCTTCGATCCTCAATCTTCACAGGTAAAGTCTCAACCGTCAAGTTATCTTTCACCTGTACATCATCTACTTGGATCACATGGGACGGATCTGAAATGTATTTCCTCAACTGAGATACATGGAACACATCATGCAAATTCGCAAGCATCGGCGGTAAAGCGATACGATAAGCCACTTCTCCCACCCTTTCAGAAATTTGGAATGGTCCAATAAAACGCGGAGTCAACTTCTTCGACTTCAATGCCCGACCAATCCCTGTCATAGGAGTAACTCTCATAAACACATGATCTCCCTCTTGAAACTCAAGTGTTTTCCTCCTCTTGTCATGATAACTCTTCTGTCGACTCTGAGAAGCTTTCATCTTCTCTTGAATCATTCTAATCTTCTCTGTAGTCTGTTGTACAATTTCAGGACCAATCACAGCACTCTCACCAGATTCGTACCAACACAACGGCGTCCTACATCTCCTACCATACAAAGCTTCAAACGGAGCCATACCGATACTCGAATGAAAACTGTTGTTGTAGGTAAATTCAATCAAAGGCAGATAACTATCCCAAGTACCTCCTTTTTCCAACACACAAGCACGTAACAAATCCTCTAACGACTGAATCGTCCTCTCAGACTGTCCATCAGTCTGCGGATGATAAGCAGAACTCAATCTCAGCTTAGTACCCAAAGCTTTCTGCAAACCTTCCCAGAACTTAGATGTAAACCTCGGATCTCTATCCGACACAATACTCGAAGGAATACCATGAAGACTAACTATCTTCTCAATATACAACTGAGCTAGCTTCTCCATCGGATAATCCATTCTCACCGGTATAAAATGTGCAGACTTCGTCAACCTATCTACCACAACCCAGATAGCTTCACAGTTTCTGACAGTTCTCGGCAAACCCGAAACAAAATCCATTGATATGCTATCCCATTTCCACTCAGGAATAAACATCGGTTGCATAAACCCAGATGGTTTCTGATGCTCAATCTTTAACTTCTGACAAGTCAAACAAGAATACACAAATTCAGCAATCTCCTTCTTCATTCCAGGCCACCAAAACAACTTTTTCAAATCATGATACATCTTAGTAGCACCAGGATGAATACTCAACCCACTACGGTGTCCTTCTTCCAAAATACGCTTTCGGAGTCCATCAACATCAGGAACACAAACTCTGTCACCAAACCTCAGTATACCATTCTCGTCAACTCTGAATTCACTAGTCTTGCCTTGATTAACCAAAGTCAACTTATCAATCAATCCAACATCAGCTTTCTGACCTTCTCTGATTTCTTCAAGAATACCACTAGTCAACTTCAGCATACCCAATTTAACACTAGTAGGAGTACCTTCACACACTAAACTCAAGTCTCTGAATTGTTCAATCAAATCCAATTCCTTCACCATTAACATAGACATATGCAAAGTCTTCCTACTCAATGCATCAGCCACAACGTTTGCCTTACCCGGATGGTAATTCAAACCAAAATCATAATCCTTCAGAAATTCTAACCACCTTCTTTGTCTCATATTCAGCTCCTTCTGATCAAAGAGGTACTTCAAGCTCTTGTGATCACTGAACACTTCAAATCTCGAACCATACAAATAGTGTCGCCACAACTTCAAAACAAACACCACAGCTGCCAACTCCAAATCATGAGTCGGATAATTCCTTTCATGTACTTTGAGTTGTCTCGACGCATAAGCGACCACTTGTTGGTTCTGCATCAATACACCACCTAAACCCATCAACGATGCGTCACAATAAACCACAAATGATTCTGTCGGATTTGGCAAAATCAAAATAGGAGCACTAGTCAATCTCCTCTTAAGCTCTTGGAATCCTTCTTCACACTTTGCATCCCAAATAAAGGCTTGTCCCTTCCTGGTCAGTTTAGTTAATGGCAATGCTAACTTTGAAAATCCCTCAATGAACTTTCTGTAATAACCTGCAAGACCAAGAAAACTACGAATCTCTGATACTGACTTCGGAGCTTCCCACTGAGATACAGCTTCTATCTTTGTAGGATCCACAGCAATACCATCCTTAGAAATCACATGCCCAAGAAAACTGACTTCTTCCAACCAGAATTCACACTTCGACAGTTTGGCAAAAAGTTGCTTCTCTTTCAACAATTCTAACACAGTTCTGAGATGCTCTGCGTGTTCTTCTTCATTCTTAGAATATATCAGAATGTCATCTATAAATACCACCACGAACTTATCGAGATAAGGATGAAAGATCCTGTTCATATATTCCATAAAAACACCAGGTGCATTAGTAACCCCAAACGGCATTACAGAATACTCATAATGTCCATACCTCGTTCTAAAAGCAGTCTTCTGAATATCGTCATCTTTCACACGTATCTGATGATACCCAGACCTCAGATCAATCTTACTAAATACACGTGCTCCAACCAGTTGATCCATCAAATCATCAATCCTCGGTAATGGATACCGATTCTTGATAGTAACCTTGTTCAATTGTCTGTAATCTACACACAGCCTCATTGAACCCTCTTTCTTCTTTACCAGTAACACAGGCGCACCCCACGGCGAAACACTAGGACGAATAAATTTCTTCTCAAGCAATTCCTCTAACTGCTTCTTCAGTTCAGCCAATTCAGACGGCGACATACGGTACGGTGCCATCGACACTGGACTAGTTCCCGGAATCAATTCAATCGAAAACTCCACTTCTCTTTTCGGTGGTAATTCATTCACATCTTCTGGAAAAACTTCTGGAAACTCACACACCACAGGCAATTCGCCACTCGCCACTTTTTCCTTCACATTCATCAATGCAAACAACATAAACACTGTTGCACCATCACTGATAGCCTCGTTCACCTGTCTAGCGGTCATCTCCAGATTACCATTACTCACCTCTTCAGGAAAAATTACCGTCTTGGTATAACAGTTGATGTGAACACGGTTGAATTCCAACCAGTTCATTCCCAGGATTACATCAAGTTCTTTCAACGGAAGGCACACTAAGTCCATCCCGAATTCTCTACCAAAAATGTCAACCGGACAATTCAGGCATGCAGATGAAGTAGTTACTGAACCCGACGCAGGAGTGTCAATAACCATACTTCCATTTATATCAGATATCTCAAGATTCAATCTCATAGCACAATCCAAAGAAATAAAAGAATGAGTTGCTCCAGTATCAATAATTGCAACTAAATGTGTGCCATGAATGAAACACGTACCTTTAATCAACCTGTCCTCTGGAGTAGTTTCTGATCCGGTCAAAGCAAAAACCTTTCCTCCTGACTGGTTCTTCTTTGGCTTAGGACAATTAGGACTGATGTGACCTTCTTCTCCACAGTTGAAACAAGTCACAACCCTTTTCTTGCAGTCAGCAGCAATATGACCCACTTGGTCACACTTGTAACACTTCCTCTGATCAACCTTGCATTCATTCCTACGATGTCCCATCTCGCCACAATTGTAACACCTGATACGAGCACTGGAATCTCCCCCACTGGGTTTCTTCCAATCAACAGGTTTACCCCTACCATATGGCTTACCTCTATCCATAGGCTTCTTACCCTTTCTGTCAACCAACTCGCGAGAGTGAGATGACTTCAGCTTGATGCTATCTTCCTCAAAAATCCTGCTACAATCTACCAGGTCAACAAACCTCCGGATCCTCTGGTACCGGATACCCTGCTTGATCTCATCACGAAGACCATTCTCAAATTTGACACATTTCGAGAACTCACTGGCTTCATCATCATTGTAGTGCACATAGTACCTTGCCAGTTCCACAAACTTGGCAGCATACTCCGGCACCGACATATTGCCTTGCACCAGTGCCAGAAATTCAACTTCTCTTCTCCCCCTGACATCCTCAGGAAAATACCTCCTCAGAAATTCCCTCCTGAATACAGCCCAGGTAATTGCTGTATTACCAGCATCCAGCTCAGCTTTAGTTGACAACCACCAGTCGTCAGCTTCCTCAGATAACATGTGAGTACCAAACCTCACCTTAAGGTTCTCAGCACAGTCAATGACTCGGAAAATCCTCTCGACCTCCTTGAGCCATTTCTGAGCACCCTCTGGATCATGCGTGCCTTTGAACATTGGAGGATTGTTTCTCTGAAAATTCCCCAGTTGCCTATCAGCACCAATCCCTGCTCCTACAGTCCCCCCTCCAAGCACACCAGCAATCATGCCCAGAGCCTCAGCGAGTGCATCGTCGTTTCTTCCTCTTCCAGCCATTGTTCTGCTTAATCACAATTAACCCAGTCAGAACAAAAGTATCGACAATAACTCGTATTAGTCGCATACACAAAAGACTGACACAAAGACTCTAGTCACAACGACCGACTATGCTCTGATACCACTATTGTAACACCCCTCTAATAACCCGCGGCAATTAAACAATTAACAAATCAGAGTAGGCATGCAAGGGGTATCACAATTCATAAAATAAATAAACACACGTCGGTACCTGTCATGCATTCACTGAAAACAACTGAAATTATAACTCAACGGACAAAATCATGTTTTACACAGCGGAATTAAAACACACACGAGTCGACATTCGTCATAATGTATTTGACTCAATCAACCATCAAATAGAGTTATAATCAAACTCATACATAAACGTGTTCCCAGTGTTACATCTACCAGAGCATGACACCGACACTAAAACCAAAAACAGACTTATGAGCTAATCCTCACCAAGTCACGCCGCTATCCTCAATCTGAAAATGACAACAAGTAAGGGTGAGTCTCATCACAGTTAACCAATGTTATCACATCACAAATAATAACATATCATAGTTATATCATTCACCCAACCGTTTCACATTCAGACAATCATCAATCATATGTCTACAGACAAAACAAACAATCAACACATAACATATATTTAATCATGTTATAGCAAATCATGCACATGTATGAAACTGACACTATGCATGTGGTACCAATCATCACCAGTGGAATCATCCACCGACCGATCTATCATCAATTCAGAAACGGCCCTGCCAGCACCAATTCCACACAATGGGAATTCTGCCCCTCGATGAATCCTCTCATCATATAGGATTCAACTCATGTTTATGAATGCATGTAACATATATATAACATACTTTCATCATTACCAATCTATGAGTAGCATCAACTGTACTCATTTCATCATCATCATCATCAACAACAAGCATGTTCATATATATATCACATCATTCAACATAATCAATCATCAGTATACCACAGAATCACATCACAAGGTTTACACAGTACTAAACTGTACACAAACAGGCATACCAATCGAAAGTTACACATCATCGAACTTTCCAGAAAAATCACAAAACAGAAATTTCACACACAGCACGCCATACGCGTATCATATGGCCCATACGCGTCCATACGCGTTTCACCCTGCCTCATACGCGTATCATACGCAATCCACCAGAACACAAGATAGCCTAGAAACCAACTCATACGCGTATCAGCTCGTCATACGCGTATCACCAGAATTACTTTCCTCTTTCCAAAATTCCATACGCGTATCAGCCTTGCCATACGCGTATCACCAGAATAATTTTCCTCTTTAATTATTCCCATACGCGTATGAGCATCCTCATACGCTCTCATACGCAACACTCCAGTACATGGCTCTTGGGACAGGGCAACTGCGTATCATACGCGTATAGCCCCTTGGGAGTGTCCCCCATACGCGTATCAGCCTCATGCCATACGCGTATGGCACTGTTTCATACGCGAAATACCAGAAATGCCCAGTAACCTGCAGAATTCGACACAGTCCAAAAACCCATTCGTTCCCACTCATACCAGTCTACGAAATTGAGTCCAAAAACCAGAAAAATGCATCTAACAGTGTACGAATTCATCCACAAACAATAACATATGATTCTCTAACCAATTCTATTCATCATACCCTAAATCGATCAATTATTAGGGATTACAGTTCAAACCCAAATGATGAACACAGATGAATATTTTCAGAATTTGGAATCAATTAACCAAACAATATCCCTAATCAACATTACTACTCATAACACGATAATAGAGATTAAATGGAGAGTCCCCCCTTACCTCAGATACTTGTTCTTGATCTTTGGTCTCTCCCTCTACAGATCTCCTTCAGTTCCTCGTGTTCTCAGTCCCTTTGCTCTTTCACGTTCTTTCTTCTTCCCAAATCCCAATTGCTTATGAAAATAATAATATTTTAGTAAAAAGGATTATAAAACCACCCTCCCTCTTTTACTAATTACTCATATGACCCAAATGCCATAAACCATTATTTAATCATTATTTTCACAAAATCCCCAATAATTCTAATTATTAATTCAATAATCCAATTAAATTAATATTAAAATTATACGGGTGTTACATGGCTCGGTGCAAAATTCGGAAACAAAATCGATGTCAACTCGAAGATGGCTAAATTTGTGACTCGTAGCCGCGAGAATTGTCTCAATACAATAAACAGTGAAGAAATTACGCGCGTTTGAATGACGAGAAATGTCAGTTCATCTGGCGCGACTGTGTAGAATTTCGTGAGTACCGCTCAAAGAACATAATAAAACTCAATCTTAGGTTCAAAATCCGAATGACCACATGCCACTGGAAGGGACTTCATACGATAAAAATCGAAGAAGTTATGTATTTTCGAATTCGCTGCAACATATCCGAAAACACCATTTTCATTGAAAAATCACGACGCTCTTCAAAATGCTGGGCATTTTTGGTGTATAATTGGTCGACGATCCAAACATATGAAATGTCAGAAATAATGGCACAGAGCTGCAATTAAAATTTCGAGTGAATCGGTCAAGCGGATCATGAGATATGAATTTTTTAATGTCCGAAAACAACGATTCAGCACCACCGACTACTCGTAAACCCCAAATTCGACGGCCTTCCTCAAAGAATTGGTCTCTGAGCCAAACACAAAAGTTGTAGAGAACTTCGAAACAGCCCTGACGCCGGAACCAAGATCATAGCACCTTCCGGACAAGACTTGCAAATATCTTTGTATTTTCACTATATAAACCGAATTTCATGCCATATTTCTTTAAACCCATGAGAACTCTTTATTATTTTTCTTCCATTTTCAAACGACAAAATAAATGCCATATGTAACTTACAGCTCAAATAAAGAGGGCAAACTTTGGGGTGCAACACACATTCACACAATCATCATTCCACTTCAGCAGATTCTCTTGATTCGAAGCTCACTTGTGAACCAAGGCCCAAACTATAGCAAACTAACTTAACTCTCCAGTCAGTCCTAACCTTAACAACCTACTGATATCAGCTACTATACTAACAACACCACATCTTACTAAACCAACAATGAATCACATCAGTTCAATATTTGCTAACGAAAAGCTGGTCAACAGAAATCAGAACCAAAAATTCGCAAGGTCCTTCCTACAAATAACCGCCTGCGTAATCAATAATAAATGCACATTTAAAAAACAATTAGTCCAAAGGAAATTTCAAAGCAGTCAAACGCGTTTTAGTTGGAGAGAACAAGTGTAGTTCAATAGGCATCAGATACCTACTCATGAAACCGGCAGACTCAAGTAAAAATTTCAACTAAAACATGCTCCTACAACCTGCAACAAGTCAATTCAGTTCAGGTTAAAAAAAATACATACAACAATCAACACATTTCAGATAACAAAACCTTACTGCCGATTCACACACGAATATCCAAGTCGTGTTCCACAAAAACTACCATTGTTGTATCAACAATACATCATTCAGCTCGTTTCGTCCCACCGATCACATCCAACCTCTTGCAGTGTGCCATAGTGGAAAACCTACTGCAACCCTGTACATACAATTCAGAAAAATGGTTCAGACCTACATACCTAAATCAGTTCACAATTAGTTTCACTCAAAAATAAAAAAACAATTTCCAAAAACCTATAACAACTAGCTTTTACCTTTAACTAACTATTAAAAGAAAAAAACAGGAAGTTACTAACTTCCAGCTCAGCACTAACTTCCTAACAGAATTCCCTAACGAAAATCAACTTCACAATAGAAATCTAACAGGACTTTAGCTTCAACTAATTGTGCAAGCTCACATAATCAACTAACTATATTTGTAACCAACTTTCATAACACAAAAATCCGAGTCATCCTCACCTTTCATTTTGATAACAAACTCCAGATTCAAAGTCCAAGATCTCATCTAGCTCTAACCTTTTTCAAGTCCTAACCAACTGTATATAACATAACTTCTCTCTCCAAATCAGGGAACACACACTCACTCTCCAATTCTCTTCTACACACTCATTTCCACCTTCACACGCAGCTTCAACCACGCTTTAATATCCACCAATCTTCATCTTCCCTCTCTCTCAAAATTCTCTGCAACCTCTCTTTTTTCTCCTTCATCCTTTACCAACACCTTCATCTTTCCCCAAACATCACTACACGCTTAATCCCCCATTGAAGGAGCTTCAACATGTGAAGCTCCATTCAATCGAGCTTAGCCTCCATCAATTCACGTCCTCCTAAACTCACATCCTCAATACCTCACGACTTCGCTCAATAACTCAGAATTTCACAAATAAAAAAAGGAATATTCAGGGAAAAAGAAGAGCAAAAGAATTGCAAACAAGAAATAGAATAAGATTACCTGGAAGCTTGTTATTATCTCATATCTGGGTTTCTGTCTCGTCTTCGCCGTCGTTGAAGGGTCACCGGAAGCCTCTCCGGTCAGTAAGGTTCAAAATCCATACCTCTTTCTTATTCTTGATGCTATGCTGAATCACTTGGTCCCTTGGAACTCTCCCTTGTGTTTCTTGCTCGACTTCTCACGAATTTGTCGATTATTTTTTAGTAGGAATATTTTAGAGTTTGATTTAGATTAGAGATCGGAGAGAATGAGGGCGAGAAAGACTGAGATGAGAGGCGGAAGAGAATATACGCCTGGTTTCATTGTGATTCGCGGCGGTAGAAGGGGAATTCGATCGGAGATCCCGCTGTTGAGAAATTTCGGCCGTCGTATTTGAGTAGAAGGAGAAGAAGAGCTTAATGGCCACAACGATAAACCCTAATTCCCCTTTCAAATTTCTTTTTCCTTTTTGTTAAATTGTTTATTTTTCATTATTGAAATTGAGTAAATCTGAAAATGCTTGAGCCTGATCGCAACTTTGCATCCCCCATTGGCCCAATACTGCCACTTTTGGCAACTCAGACTAGCAATGAGAAACAGATCACCATGGACCAAAATCGCTTGGGCCCTACGCTACAATTCCTATGCACCACTTTCTTCCAATAAACACCCCCTGATTAGTTAGAATTCGATATCCTTTTACATGTTTGTCCCTTCTATTTTTTCTTAGCAAAAAATATATGAAACAAAAAAAAAAATACTAGTTTAGGCTTATTAGAATTTAGGTTTTTAAGTACAATTTAGGAATGAATTAGAATTCCCTTAACACTAAAATAACTCATAAAAATAGTATTATTTTTAGGTTGATTTTGAACTAAGGCTTGAATTGCTTCTTTTATTCTTTTGTAACATTTCCATGTTATTTTTTTGTATAACTGTTGTGTGATTTTGTTGCTTGTTTTTTGCCCATATTTTTGACCTATTTTGTTAATATCATTTGTATGCTCCCCTACGATAGAATGGATTCCTTTAGCATGATCACCTTAGATAGATATTCCTTTATACATAAAACAATAATCATTAGGTTAGAATCAATATTAGGTTAGTCCCCCTGTCATTCTTTTTCTTTTTCAACTTCAAAACACCTAATAAATATTCAAAATAATTCCCTTTAAAAAACACCAAGAAAACACTTAAAACACCTAATAAAGGTTAAAATTTCATAAAAAGGGAAATGAAGTTCAGGTCTCGCTTGCTTAAGGGATTCACTTGAAATTTTTCTCCCGACCATAAAAAACACTCAACAAATAGTATCTCAAGTCTCGCTTGCTTAAGGGTCACTTGAAACACTTGACAAACATTTCTCTCTTCTCCCTTGCCTTCAGGGTTTTCTTAAAGGCATGTTATTTCCACTCGATCGCATCGTAGGTCGTCCCTTATGTAAGAGTGTGAACATTAACACCGCCCAACTAAAAACACAAAAATAAACAAAAACATTTGAGCAGAACTATGATGCTCTGATTCTTTATAAGAGGATACGTAGGCATAGAGGCAACTCTAGCGAGCACAATAATTATTAAAAAACTCTAAGTTAATCATGAATTGCATTCCCTTTTTAGTAGCAAGTAAGTAGTAATAGTACACACCCTTTAATTAGAAACAAAATTAAGTGGATCCCATCAAGTACGACGGACGTGAGGGTGCTAGTACCTTTCCCTTGGCTAACCTACTTCCGTACCCTTTATCAGATCGTGAGACCGTTCTTATTCGTTTTAGGTTTGCTAACGTTCCTTCCCCTTTAGGAGGTAAATATGTTAGTGGTGACTCTGTTGATTTTTGTGGTAGCGACATCAATGATACATTAATATTTAAAATTGAATATGTGTGATGATGTGCATTGTCGTGATGTATGAGGTCGGATTGATCATGTGGTGTATCTTTACAACATCTAAGCATGCATATAAAGGGCAAGGGAACAAATCTCTAAACGTCACTTATAACCTTGATATATGTGTGTTTGTATTCTGAAATCCAAAAAAGTTACAGTTCCTCATCTCTAAGCAAGCTAGGCAATTGAATATCTCTATCCTACTCATTCAACCATTTTTATTAAGAAAACCACTTGTTGTTGGATCTCTCACAACAACAAGTTGTGATCTGCTTCTAAGTTGATCAGGCAAAGAAATAGACTTATAACGAGTTAACATATATTAAAACAAGTCACTTAACCATACACCACGTCACATAAAAACAACATAATTTTAGCTTCACATTGCTCAACTACAAAAGGTTTAGCTCATAATGAGTTGAGTATGAACTACAAACATGGTTCTCAGAAGGAACATCCTTAAACACATAATAAAAAAGATATGTAACTACACACATGGTTCTTGAGAAGATAATTTTCAAGAGATAACTCCAATCGCGCCATTGCCCAGTAGTTGATACAACTAGGGTTCTTGTGGCATCTTGGATCATGGGCCAAATATGAGGAAAGCACATCAAGCGCATTTAAAAATCAACATAATCACTCAAGGTCCTCTGCATGGTTAACAAGGAAACATGTACAGGGATTATTGGTGGCAGGCAATGTGTAGTTAGGAAAACTGCCACAATAGATGTGTAGACGGTGATGCATAAAATATGCTGTATACTATTGTCACTATGCCAAATAAAACCTTAGGTAGCACTGTTTTTTACCTTAGGAAACGCTTTTAGACGTTGTCTATTCTAGCACTGCTATAGGTATAGACAACACTTTTTAATGTAAAAGCGCAAGCTTATGTGCACTTTACACACCACTTTTTGTTAAAAGTGTTGACTTTTGTGCACTTTAGGAAGCACTTCCTACTAAAAGCGCTGGCTTAATTTCACTTTAGGCAGCGCTTCCTGTTAAAAGCGATGGCTTAAGTGCACTTCAGGCATCATTTTTTTTTAAATGCGTTGTCTTAAGTGCACTTTAGGCAGTGCTTTATGTTAAAAGCGTGGGCTTAAGTGCACTTTAGGAAGCACTTTATGTTATAAGTGATGGCTTAAGTGCATTTTAGGCATCACTTTTTGTTAAAAGTAATGTCTTAAGTGTACTTTGGGCAGCGCTTTATGTTAGAAGCACCAAGTTTGGTTCACTTTAGCCAGTGTTTCCTATTAAAAGTGTTGGCTTAAGTATACTCCACACTACACTTTCTGTTTAAAAACACTGGTGTAAATCCCGTTTAGTTTCAATATCAAAATTATTTCCTCCATTTAAATATCATAAATTCTAAAATTCTCATTATCATAGATCAATATTATATCATGATCAATAATAACCACAAGTTAACTAACTTGAATTTGCATAAATTTCACAATCTCTACTAGACAAATTTAAAATTACAAATATGGAGAAAAATGATAACCTATATGTCATACCCCAATTTTTGACTCTAAGATTCCTTAATCATTTGCATTCCAATCATTAATCAAGATCACAAACTTGAGAATCAACTTTAGCTTTGTGCTCATCTCATCTTTAGGGGAATCACCAAGCACCCATGTTTGTTTAAATTTGTGAATCCTTCTTCTTATGTTATACTAACAAAAATACAAAAATATGTCTTTTTATTTTAAAACTTTGTGCATTGTAGGTGATTGAATCAAATGCATCCACACATCTCCTAAAGCTAGGGTTTTGAGGATCGACCCTCAATCCATTGATCATTCATAAGCTAAATGGCTTAAACTTCAAGAGAGATATTCTTATTGTAACGCCCGGAAATTTGATTACTTGCTTAATCTAGACGTTTGAAGTGTTTAGTGAAAATTTCGTATTTTGGGACGATTTAGTCGCTATTAGTTCGGGATAGTGGATCGAAATTAATCGAGATTTTTAATATTTTTAGTATTTGAAATATTATTAGAGTGTCGTGTATTATTTTGAGAATTTTCAGTGCAAATAAAATTAGACCGTAAAATATGAGGTAAAGAGTAAATAGGGAGTTTAATGAAAATAATTTAGATGGGCTGAGTGGTGTTATGTTGTACGTGTAATTTGGTTTTGGACTAAATTAGACTAATTGAGAAGTGAGGATACACCTAGGTTTTTAGAAACTCAATAACATAACATTTGGGAAAAAAGAGAAGGACGGCGGAGAGAAGAGGAATTTTGGAGAAGAAAAGATATGCGTGAAGTTTGCCGTGAAGAGAATAACGGAAGGATTACGCGAAGCCGGAAAGCTTGGATTCGATCGAAATTATAGAGCGGACTCCGAATATAAGGTAAGGGTGGGCTTCTTGCTCTATAAACGGGGATATGGTGGGGTTTAGGGAATTAATATTATCTCTGTGTATTTGTATAATTTTTGGTGTTTGTGATGTTGCTGTGTGAATTTATCTGGAAATCATATGTGGAAATTGTTGTTGTGTGGTATTGAATTGTTTGTGTTTTCTGTGAAATTGGATGAATGGGAATTATGATCGGTGAAAATAATTGTCGGTATTGTGAATTGGTTGTTGAAGTTGCGATGATAAATTTTCTGTAATTGAAATTTGTTTTTGAACTTAAAACTGATACCGGGATTGAACACTGAGTCTAGAAAGAAGAGGAAATTTAAGGAACGGCCACAAGATGAACGGAATGACGTCCTTTAAAAAGAATTGGGAAGACCTATGTTGTGGGGGAGGGCGGCCCTTTCCCTTGGGGCAGGCGTCCTGCCATGTGGAGTCCCATTCTGGACGTGAGATAAGTGGGGACGGGGGCCACCTCTTTGAGGACGGGCGCCCCAATCTATTGTGAATGCACATTCTTGTGTTAATTTCTTATGATAACCATGTGTTTAAAGAAAAAAACAAATGTGACATAATATAACACTGGGATCCTATTATTTATCTATGCATAACGATAACAGTAGCATATGTGCGGAACCGCCAAGCAATCATAACATAGGATCACTTTTACATAAGCACATTTTAAATCAAACATTATATACATAAAGATAGTACATAATATTTATCCACACAATGATTGCATTGTATTAGAACAACTTAATTATATGTGTATAATTAATAATGTAGCATGTATGTATTACTTAATGGTTGGTTATTATTTTAGCTATAAGGATAATAATTTAGGAACATTGCATAGCTAAATATCAGTAGCAGAACATGGAATGAATAGCAGACTGAAATAATTTCAGCAGGGTGAATTTTGAAGTGGCAGTATTAACTCTAAAGCTTACCGGAAAATAAAATAGTCAACAGACCGGAACTAATTTATCGAGTAGAATAAATTAGGCGAGTCCGGAACTAATTCAGAGTCCGTGTTTTGGTGACGTTTTTTGCGATGTTGTGACGTAACGCATATTATGCAATATTGTGATTTTGTGAATTGCAGGAAAATAAGGTGACGATTATTTATCAATAATTATTGATATATTTTAGCGATGTAGGCCAATGCCTTTGTGACGATGTTTGGCGACGTGTTTGTGATATAGGCGTATGCCTCGCGGCGTTGTTTTGCGATGTTTGTGATTTGTTGCGTTTCATAAGTGTCTCATGATTTGCATGTTTTAGCGACGGCCTGGATTGGCAAACAGCGACGAAGGCTTATGCCTGTTTTGATGCCTCTATTTATTGGCAATTGGAGATGGGGGCTGAAGCCCTGGGTACCGCATGCATGGGCATTTGTTAGAGTCGCATTACATTTGTGTGATTATGAGTTTATGTGATTTAATATGTGAACTAATGTGAATCGATGTGTATTATGAATATGAATTATGTGAGATATTGTGATGTGTGTTGTCTTAATTTAAAACGGTGAAGTAATTTAGACGGTAACAATTATACCGTAAAGCGATAATTATTATAACTCGAACCTGAATATATTGTTTATCATCACCCTGTTTATATTGTTTGATATCTCACCTCTTTCTTTTGTTTCGCCGTTACCTTTATACTGGTAACGTGCAAGTGATAACTTGATGAAGAATTAGACGCTGTGAGTTGAGTCGGTGGTCGCTCTGATACGTAGCACTCGGGGGGGTAAACGATTGTTTTAATTATTGTTTCATTTGCTAAATTTTATATGGTCTTGGTTTAAATTGTAACTTAAAGTTACCGTGCAAAGATGCTACGACGTTATTTGAATATTCATGAAGTTTGTTGATTTCGCTGCGAGTTAATTATTGAATTTAACAAAGTGATTTTTGAGTAATGATTTAATTGTCGTTTTAAATTTCTGTGCTATGTATCTATGTGAAGGAAATTAAGCCGTAAATGTTTTTGAAATGACGAATATGTGATACCTCAAATGAACTCGTTTGGAATTTATACTCTGATTTTTCCGTATAATTACCGGGTAGATTTGGAGTGTTACATTTATCAATAGGTTCCATGTTCTAAGCTTCTCTCAACTTCGTTTGATCAAGTTCATCTTAAGATTATGTGTCTTGGTTCATCAGGAAGCTTCATAGGTTCATATGTTTATTTTTATGTCTTCTTCAACAAGTTTCATCAATACATGAGCCTCATAATAAAGTGTGCTTCAAGAGAACATCATTTAAAGTCCTTATGTATCCTCCCATGTCTTATCATACAAATAAAATTCAAGAGTGATTATTTTTAAGAAGTTTGACCTAATTTGACAAGTTCTTGATTCTATGATTACAAAGGCATACCTCCCACAATTTGTAACATTTTTGAGTGATTATTTTTGAAAATTACTCTCCTTGAAAAAATCAACAACTTCTCTTCACAAGTCAAGAGGAAATTTTATGAAGAAAGTCATCAAAAGTGAGAAGACATTATAGGTCTCCCTTTGAAAATTCAAGGAATTGTGTGTCCACTTCAAAGGATCATAGCTTACTCATTTTTTATCATTTTGAGCCCATTATTTTTGCATAGTAATATTGAATGAGTCTAACTTAATTCATCTTCGAAGATCAAGAACAAATTTTAAGTGGAAGACCATGAAAGATAGGAAAAATTATAGGTCATTTCAAGATTCCTAGGTTTTAAGGGATACCATGTGTGCAAGACTGACCTCAAATCCAAATGGCTCAATTTTAATTCTCTTACTTAAATTTTGGCTCTAAGCATATTTTTCAATTCTCTACAACTTTCATGTGTAGCAACCTGCTTTAAAATTTACGTTTAAATGAGCCGTCACCCGCTACTTGTTTTAGGCAAGTGGGAAACCTTAAAATATGAGATTTTGGGTAAGTAGGTAGATTAGACAAAAGGAAGGTGTTAGGCACCCTTTGCCTCCCTTGTACTCAAGGGACCCATTTAGCCTTTAGGTTTTAGGTTTTAGGTTTTAAAAAATACTTAAAATTGGGCAAATAAAATGACGATCATAAATTTAATTCAAAATGTAGCAACAATAGCCTCAAGTGTCATCATTCGCCAAAATAAATTTTTTTAAAGAAAAGGGCCTTATACAAAATCATTGGCCAAAAACATTGTAAAATAATTTTGAAAAAGAGAGACCTCATGTATCATCATTGGCCAAAATAAAAGTTTTAATAAAAAAATATTTTTGAAGAGGGAGGCCTCATGAGAAATCATCGGCGAAAACCAAAACCAAATTTAAAAGAAAGGAGGGCCTCATATGAAATCATAGGCCCCCAAAAGCATATGATCTTTGATAAGAAGGTTTTTAAAAAGTTTTTAATAAAAAGGAAAAGGTTTGTCGGCAGTTGTCTGTTCAGTCAACACGGACAAACCTTCAAGAGGGAAGAAGAAAATCGTACAAAAAAAAGAATTTGAAAAAAATTGTACGTGAAACCAAATATCCTCCCCCAATAGGATTCCCAAGAATCCTATTTATAAAGTGGAAATTAGGTTAAAAATCCCAAAAGGCCACATCCAAAAGCCCAAAATTTGATATGTTGAAAAAGGAAAGAAAATTAGTAAAAATAGAAGAAAAATGTCAAAATGTCAGTTGGATTCAAACCCATGTCTTTGGGTTTACAAGCTTTACTATTTTACCAATTGTGCTATATTATTTATTTGAAATAAAAAGCCAATTAAAAGTATATGAAGTTCAAGCAAGTATTTTCTATTTAGAAAATACAAATAGTTTTAAATAAACTATTATATATTTTTTACGTAGGTAAATATAAAATCCAAAATGTTAGTGTAAATAAACCAAAGGCATTTAAAAAACCAAGAATTTAGTGTAAATAAACCAAAGAAATTAAAAAACCAAGACGTTAGTGTAAATAAACCAAAGTAATTTATAAAATCCAAAATGTTATTATTGCAAATAAACCAAAGAAATTTAAAACCCCAAAATATTAGTAAATAATCCAACGAAATTTAAAGCCCAAAACTGTTAGGAAATAAACCAAGAAAGTTTAATATAAAAAATATAAATAAACAAAAGACTTTTATAAAAATCAATTATATGATTTTTGAACCGGGGCGGACAAATTTGGGGTATGATAGTTGCCCCTATTTAATTACTCTTTGATTGAAGGGTGCGAGAGTACACAGTTCTCGCACGTTCGAATTGAAGGGTTATTAAATACCAGAAGACCCCAAAATTTGACCAGAAGCCTGGGGATTAAATGATAGCTTCCAAACGGGAATTGGAACATATTCAGACAAGAACTGGTTATCAAACGAGAGTTGGATTTTGACGTATCAGTCATACGAGAACTAACTACCAAACGAGAATTGGATTTTATCTCGGGGTTTAATCCAATAGAGCTGGGGAAAGAATGAGAATTGACTTGCCACAGCATAGAGAGCAAGTTGCCGCCGATTTCCTCTTTATTTATCACAACCTATAGGATAGATAAAGTTTGTGTTTAACCAATATTAGATAGTATAATCACTGAAGATAATTATGCATATACTAACTGGTAAACGTTACACCGAATATTTGCACCAAGCACCAAATTTTCTCACCAAATCTTTGCACCAAGCATTAAATATTTTCACCAAATTGTTTCCACCAAAAGGTAAACACCAAATTTTTCACACCAAAAGTTCACACCAAATTGTTTGCACAACAAAAAAGTTTACACCAAATTGTTCACACCAAAAGTTCACACCAAATGATCAATGCTAAGGGACTAATGTGATAACTAGAAAAAACACAAATCTTGCATACTTATCACAACCTAGAGGATAAATAATACAAGTTACATAATTCGTAATGAATTATATCGCAGACTTCTTTATATCTATCACAACCTAGAGGATAGATAATAAGGAAAAGGGGAACTTACTATTGCTTAGAGACTAACATAGTAAGCTATCGTAGATTTTGGTCAATCTATCACAACCTAGAGGATAGATATAGCGAGCTTTGAAATTTGAACTTGTAATTGATATACCTTTGCTTAGAGACTAACAAGTTGAATTGATTTGATACCTTTGCTTGGAGATTGACAAGGTGGAATGATTTAATATACCTTTGCTTAGAGACTAACAAGGTAAATTATTTGATACCTGTCATACCCCAAAATTTGTCCATGTTTTTCAAAATTTCAAAACAATTTCAAAAATTGGGTTTTATAAAATTCTTGGGTTCATTTACATTGACATCCTGGATTTTATAAATATTCAATTTAAAGTCTATTTTTAAAATATAAATAGTTTACTTTTAATTGTTATATTTTAATAAATAGAAAAATGTTTGCCTATGCTTCATACACTTTCAATTGACTTTTTATTTCAAATAAATAACTTAGCACAATAAAAATGAAGGTTTGCAAACAAAAAAGGTCACGGGTACGAATCCCACTCGGTGCATTTCTATATTTTATTTAACTATTTTTTGATCTTTTTTTGCACCTGGACACAAGTCCAGGTTCTTAATCTTGGTCATCAAGAAAAGTTCATCGGCCTTTGGTTGGATCATTTCCTTTTTAGGAGTGGTTTTAACTTAATTCTCAGTCTATAAATAGGCACTTTCTACTCTTTCTCTTTTCATCAACAATTATCTAAAAATTCTTTTACTTTCTCACTTACACTTTCACAATTTATAAAGTTTTTTTATACCTCTTTCAGAACCTCTTTTCTCTTTTTGCCAATGATTTTATTATGAGGCCGCTTATCTCTTTTATTCGATTCTAATTGTTAACCGCGTGATACATATATTTTCTAACTACCAGCTGCTGCTTTTTTCCTTTGTTTGTTTTTGTTCATATTCTTTTTCTATTTATTTTTCAATTCAATTCACGTTTTAACACTGAGTATATATATTTTTAATGTAGTTTTGTTGAACTTCTTTTCTTTAGTGTTTAATTTAAAATATCTCTTTTGTCATCCAGAAAACAAATTTAGTAAAACATAAAATAACACAAACCTTACCCTAACAGTAATCATAATACCATAGTCTTCTGAAAATATTACACTAACAGTAAGCACAATACTAACCATGGTTTTTTGTAAATGCAAAGATCAACCATTTATTTATTTTTTTCATAAACATACAGCAATCCAAAAGAAATAAAGATAGCATCAGAATGCTTCATTGTTGTTGTTATTGGTATTTATTCTTGTTCACTTGCAGGTTGAAGAAACAGAGGGAGAAGATCTCAGAGGCAGAGCCGAATATCAACACTACCGATTACAAGCCTCACCAAAGCTTCATATTTATAATTTCAAAACAAGATTTCATTTCTTTATCGATTCTGATTCCAAACAATAACATCATAAGACAATTCATGATTATCCAAAGTTTATAAATCAAGAAGAAATTAAGAAAATACATGCTGAAAGGTTAACAATCAAAATAAAGTTCATGTTGCCGTCTTCTGTTGCTGTGGTTTTAACTTAAAGTTTATAAATTTTTATCATTGTGGTTGTTTGTGAGATTGAGAATATTAAGTGAAGTGAAAAAGAGGAGGAGTTTGTGTTGTTGTTGCGGTTTTGATTCACAAAATTGAGAAAAGTGAGGAGAGTTTGTTTTGAAAGGATGAACAGGGTTGCTGAAGAATGGGGCGGATTCCCTTCTTTTTGTTTAGGGTTTGTTTTCAATTTTTAACATATTTGATTGTGGGCCAGTTTCTTATAGCCCAACTTTTTCTCTCTCTAAAAACTTCCATCTATTTTTTTATTGTTAAATTAACTAATTTTTCTTTAATAGTTTTCTTGTTTGTCTTTTATTATAATTGACTTATAAAAATTCAAAAAAATACTTTAATTAGACATTTTCTTTTTTAGTTTAATATGTTTATCTTTATAGTTCTTTTGATTGTTCATATTTTTGTCATTTCTCATCTATTACTTTTATGTATTGTGACTAACATTTTTTCGATCTTTGTAAAGTACTACACTCTGAGGCATTGGGCTATTGCATGAGCATTTACAAGCCGTTTCTTTAAATTTTGTATATCATCTGTGCTTTAAATTTTATTTTGGGTTTGTAATAGTTAACTAGGACTTTATTTTCCGCACTCCCCGGTTTATTGTAATCCCCTCCCCGAAGCCCTGTAATAGTTAGGATCTTTACTTTTCTGCTTTTATTTTCTCGTATTATATACCTGCGTGTGTTAGTAAAATAGGGTGTGAAAAGAATTTTAACTCGATCTAGATCACTAACTAGAAAGATAAAATATTCTGAAAACAAACACTTCTCACACACCCACCTCTAGGATACGCCCCTCTTGGTTGCCTTACGAATAATGGTCGTGTCCCTCAAATATAGAGGTACCCATTAGCAAAAGTCCCGACGATTAAATAATCATCACAAAGATCATAAGTCCCTCGATGACCCTCGATGTTTCCTACGAATATATGATTTAGTCCCTCGAATGGTTGCCTACGAAACGATGATTGTCCCTTCGAATTTGCTAAAAGGTACCTCTACTTGTTGCCTTCAACGACCTTCGATGACCCTTCGATTGTCCCACACATCCAATCAATGGGACTACCTACCTCAAATGGTAAGGATAGCCCTATCCCTCTTAGGAAGCATAGAAAAAGACCAAACTTTGGGTAGTGTTCCTAATTTGCTTGCTCAATTAAAAAGGCTTTTCGCACCTCTCTTTTCAAAGACTAAGGCTACGCTTTTAAGCTAAAGTCCTTAAACTTTTTTTAAACAAACAAACAAACATGAGCTAAGAAAATTAAGAGCCCATAGATAACTACAGATGAAAAGGATGCTAACACCTTCCCTTTTCATAATCTACCCCCCGAGCCAGTTTTTCTTAAAAAGGTATTTTTCTGTTCTTTTTACCCTTCCAAGATATTGGATAAAATAAAAGTCGGTGGCGACTCATGCTCACTGCAGCTTTTTGCTTGCGAAATAAAAAAGTCAGTTCTCCCACCGTGTTATAATACCTTTGCTTGGAGACTAACAAGGTGGAATAATTTGATATATCTTTGCTTGGAGACTGACAAGGTGGAATGATTGATATACCTTTGCTTAGAGACTAACAAGGTGAATTAATTTAATACCTCTGCTTGGAGACTGACAAGGTAAAGTTATTGATACACCTTTGCTTAGAGACTGACAAGGTGAATTGATTTGATACCTTTTCTTGGAGATTGAAAAGGTGGAATGATTTGATATACCTTTTCCTAGAGACTGACAAGGTGAATTTATTTGATACTTTTGCTTGGAGACTGACAAGGTGAAGCTATTGATACACCTTTGCTTGGAGACTGACAAGGTGAAATGATTGATATACCTTTGCTTAGAGACTAACAAGGTAAGTGGGTTCGATACGCTTTTGACTAATACCCTCGTGGTAGGTCGTGGATGGTTTAGACACATAGAGGTTGATTGTGTAACAAGGTTGCTTGTTACACGATGGTAGGGAGTTATGACAACATGATTTCCCGATACTCGTTTTGAAATCGCAGACTACTGACATAGGAGAAAGATTAATTAGGGATTGCGAAAGTACGCAGAGAGCTTGCCCCTTTGTGGAATGCATTGCCCCAATTTACTGGTAGGGCCTCTTGGAGAGATTCTTCTGGATATAAGTTAGTAAGTAGTCTTATCATAGTATGAATGACCCAACTATTTTTCTCTTTGGAAATATTATGTCCTTAATTAATTGACTCTTGAAATGACTTGCCCCCCAATGGGTTGTTTTTGAACCAATTTATTTTGAATGAGCCTTGTAGCGGCCTGCCCCATTATTTGAATTTGAAAAGTATGCCCCAATATTTAGATCTGAAAAGTGTCAGGATGACATAGATTTGATATAGTTTTCCCCAAGTATCTGAATCTTGAAAAGTTTGTTCTTTAAAGTCGCTTAAAAAGGGAACTTGGATCCTACATGTCGTAAGATGAACTTGCTATGAATTTCTCCAATATTTGAACTCTAAAACGTGTACCATTGATTACTAGGATCTTGGAAATGTATGCCCCTAATTGACTGGTGCTTTGAAATGTGATCAAAGGTGATCGAATCTTAGAATGAATGCCCCGAGTAAATGTAATTTTCATGTGATGTTCCCCTATGATCATTAGGGTTTTCCCTGATTATATGGCTCCTTTTAGATGTTTTCCCCTAGTTAGGAGCGTCTTTGATCACTTTTGATTAAACCAATTTTAAGATCTTCTTGATGCTAAATATTGATTCGTAAGTAAAATTTGTACATTTGGAAAAGTAATTCTTAGTGATGCACATGCAAGTTTTAATATTGAAATTGATTATTGAAAAGAAATGGATGATTAGAGATTCAGATTCGAAGAAGCGAAGAGATTAGCAATAATTTTAACAAACATAGGAGTCAGTTTAACACAAATTTTACCGAGTATGCTTTCATAGTTAACCAAAATTCAATTAGGGCTTTTAAGGGTTGTAACGTGGCCATGATTCGTGGTTTAAGAAACAAAGGATACAAGGCTCAAATATTATATGAACCCAATCCGTTCTCCTTGATGTTCTCCAATCCTAATTTCGATTAATCCAATGGATGTATTCAGCTTGAAAGAGAATTTTCGTAGTCGCGGTGATAATAAGCATTGATAAAAATCCAAGCACCAATGAAGAGCATTGATAAGATCCAAACGCCAATGAAGAGCATTGGGTAGTTCCAAGAATTGATGAGAATCTCAGATGATTTTGAGGTGGTAATCATAAGATTGTTCTCCAATTTATTTATTTTCAATCCCTTATATTTTGCATGGACCAATTCTTTCGAATTTTGGTGCATCAGGACACCCTAACTTTTGCCTAAGTCCATTTTTTAATTTTCTTTGACTTAGCGGGCTTTCTCATTTTGATTTTTTTTTTGATTTTGAACATTTGTGACTACCATATTAACTGTTATTAGCTTCATCTTTGTTGTTTCTTCAATCTTGAACGATGCATTGTGGAACTTATCTTCATTGATTCCTTAATATTGGATGATGAATGCGAAGACAAGGATGTTCTTAAACCTTTACTTAAATTTACTTGATTCTCTTGAGATTAGAATGCACTATTGAGTTAGCCGAAATCAACCCTGCCCCCGGTTGAACTTAAGGTTTTTTAGAAAACAGAACAAAACTCCAACTCCTGGCTCGAGAGGGTTGAGTACGTATTAACTCCTTATTTCTCCATTGTTTAGGAATTGAAACAATGCCTTACATCATCAGCTCGGTCTTACATTGAATGCGTAAGTTTACAAAATTAAGTTATTTTGTATTTACATCATTCTCCCTCGAAGTTTGTTAATGTTGAAAAATGGAAAGAAAGAAGTAAAAACGAATAGATTGAATTTTTCAAAGTTTCATTTTTTTTTGTATATGGAGATTGATGGCATAGAAAATATTGAATACAAATGATATAATTCCCAAACATGCATGATTATTTTATTAGAATTACTAATCCAAAAATACAAGTTTACACGATCATCCTTCCAAGGTCTAATTCAGTTACTACGAACGGTGCTGGCACGATCAAACTCCAATCAACACTTCTCAATACAAAGGATTCAGTCTAACGTACGACCCATCCCTCAGCCTAACGCACGGCTTTCCAGACATTTATCAAATGCAAATTGGATCCGGTCTAACGTACGACCCATCCTTCAGCCTAACGTACGTCTTTTCCAAACATTAATCAATACAATTGGATCCAGTCTAACGTACGACCCATCCCTCAGCCTAACGCACGGCTTTCCAGACATTTATCAAATGCAAATTGGATCCGGTCTAACGCACGACCCATCCTTCAGCCTAACGCACGGCTTTCCAGACATTTACCAAATGGAAATTGGATCTGGTCTAACGCGCGACCCATCCTTCAGCCTAACGCACGACTTTCCAGACATTTACCAAATGCAAATTGGATCTGGTATAACGCGCGACCCATCCTTCAGCCTAACGCACGGCTTTCTAGAAATTTACCAAATGAAAATTGGATCCGATCTAACGCACGACCCATCCTTCAGCCTAACGCACGACTTTCCAGACATTTATCAAATGCAAATTGGATCCGGTCTAACGTACGACCCATCCTTCAGCCTAACGCACGGTTTTCCAGACATCTAACAATGCAAACTGGGCCCAGTCTAGCGTACGACTCGTCCTAAAAAGTATAGCCTAACGTACGACTAACTTTGACATTTATCAATATAGTCGATTCAGTCTAACGTACGACTCATCACAAGTATATCCCTCAGATACAGTCTAACGTACGACGTATTCTGACTCTCAAGTCTATCAAGCTGGATGGCATCTTTAAGCCCATCTCAATCAAGTCTCTCAACATCCGGATGGCATCTTTAAGCCCATCTCCAACAATACTCTTCCTGGATGGCATCTCTAAGCCCATTTCCGAAAAAGTCCCTTCACCATCAGCAAGAGCAAATTTCTTAGTATTCTAGTGTTCAATCCTCTTCCACCTTCAGATTCCGACAGGCACACAAGCCAATCTACATCCTCAAGTGTAAGAAGATTAAATAGGGGAAGTTGTCATACCCCAAAATTTTCCCAAACAATTTTGACTCATATGATCTTCAATTGCTCAAGACAATACAAGAATTAGGCTCACTTGCCTGTCTCCTAAGCAATAAGTCTTCAACTAGGGTTTTCTCTCTCCCAAGGAGAAATCAACCTCTGATACCTCAAGTGGACTCCATGGCCTCTCATATGATTCAAAGGATCCTCACCTCAAGTTTCAAGCTCTGATTCCTAAGATTGCTCAATCAACAGCTCAAATGGCCAACAATCGACTTGTTTGACCTAAAAGTCAACCGTGGTCAAGGTACAGTCAAAATTCCTGAATTTTTTGTCAACATCCTTATTTTGAAGTATAATTCATCATTTGATCAAGGATTGATCATGATTCATTAAGGAAAGCTCCAAAATCATCAAAAACCTAAGTTCCTAAATTAGGGTTTTTAAGGAGAAATCAGCGCAACTTTGACCAGCTATAACTCTCACATAGAACATCATAAATGTCACAACCAAAGCCTATTTTGAAGGAAATTTAATTCTCTACAAATTTGTGTCTCACATGCCAAGGATAAAAATGCTCCATTTGAGAGATATGATCCAAAACATTACAGGTCCTTCTAGAAGCTCGCAAAAAAGCTATTTTTTGTCAGGAGCTATATCATCAAGATAAAATCTCCAAATGAAAAATATGTTCCAAAGTGGCTTGTAAAGGACATCTTGAGATTTCCAAAAAGTCTTAGAACTCCTCTATATCTTAAAAATTGAGGGAGATATGCCTTATCAAAGTTGGATAATTTTGAGAGGGAAAATGTGAAATAAAAGGCTCCAAAATGAGTTTTCTTGCAAATGGGCCCAATACTTTTTTATTCAATTTTGATCCACAAGTTATCCAAGACATCCAATTAAGTGGCCACGAATTATTGAGATTATTTTGATTTTATATGAATTTTTATTCATTTAAAAATGATATAATTCATGAAAATCAAAGGAAAATCAAATATTCAATTAGAGATTTGGTATGAATCAATTTCAATCATCAATTACACCTCATAATCAATAAAATTTTGTGGTAAATGTAATTGGAAAGAGATGGATGAAGGATAGAAAAACACTTAGAAAGGGGGGGTTTGAATAAGTGTAGCTTTAAAAACTTGACAGATAAAAATAAATTGCACAGTTATTTTTATCCTGGTTCGTTGTTAACTAAACTACTCCAGTCCACCCCCGCAGAGATGATTTACCTCAACTGAGGATTTAATCCACTAATCGCACGGATTACAATGGTTCTCCACTTAGTCAGCAACTAAGTCTTCCAGAGTCTTCTGATCACACACTGATCACTCCAGGAACAACTGCTTAGATACCCTCTAAGACTTTTCTAGAGTCTACTGATCCACACGATCACTCTAGTTACAACCTGCTTAGATAACCTCTAAGACTTTCCTAGAGTATTCTGATCCACACGATCACTCTAGTTCCTTACAACTTAATGTAATCAATTCTAAGAGTTTACAAATGCTTCTTAAAAGCGATAATCACAAACTGTGATATTTCTCTTAACGTTTAAGCTTAATCTCACTAATATATTACAACAGCAATGTAGTGAGCTTTGATGAAGATGAAGATTCTGAGCTTTGAATTGAACAGCGTTTCAGCAAGTTAATTTGAGTTGTTTTTGTTCAGGATCGTTAACCTTGCTTCTCATCAGAACTTCATATTTATAGGCGTTGGAGAAGATGACCGTTGAGTGCATTTAATGCTTTGCGTGTTCCGTACAGCATCGCATTTAATGTTATACGCTTTTGTCAACTACCTCGAGCCTTGTTCACGCTGTGTCTACTGACGTAGCCTAGAATAGCTTTTAACGTTCCTTTTGTCAGTCAGCGTAGCTTGCCACTTGTACTTCCTTCTGATCTGATGTTTGTGAATACAACGTTTGAATATCATCAGAGTCAAACAGCTTGGTGCATAGCATCTTCTGATCTTCTGACCTTGAAGTGCTTCTGAGCGTGATACCATCAGAACTTCAGTGCTTCTGTTCTCTTGTTCTTCTGATGCTTCCATAGACCCATGTTCTGATTCTGCTTCGACCATCTTCTGATGTCTTGCCAGACCATGTTCTGATGTTGCATGCTGAACCCTTTGAGACAAAGCTTCTGAGCGCTGAATTATGCGTACTCTTTATATATTTCCTGAAAAGGAAATTGCAATGGATTAGAGTACCATATAATCTTAAGCAAAATTCATATTATTGTTATCATCAAAACTAAGATAATTGAACAGAACAAATCTTGTTCTAACAATCTCCCCCTTTTTGATGATGACAAAAACATATATAAATGATATGAATTTGCGATCAGAAAGAACAGACGGCAAAAGACAAATTACACAGCTATAGCATAAGCATATGAATATGTCTCCCCCTGAGATTAACAATCTCCCCCTGAGATAAATAATCTCCCCCTGAAATAAATACTCGAAGAACTTTAATAAAAGACTTCCCTGATTATTTCGGTAGAGACGATCATATAAGCTTCTGTCTTTAGAGAATTCATAGCTTCTGACTTCTGCTTCCATAGGACAGCTTCAGAATTAGAATTTCTTTAGATTCCTAGAACACTCACAGCTTCTGATTCCTGCTTCCATCTAGGACAGCTTCAGAACTTGAATTTCTTTGATCTTCTGAACATTCACAGCTTCTGACTTCTGCTTCCATCTAGGACAGCTTCAGAACTTGAATTTCTTTGATCTTCTGAACATTCACAGCTTCTGATTTCTGCTTCCATTTAGGACAGCTTCAGAACTTGAGTTTTCTGGATCTTTAGAACCTTCGCAGCTTCTGATTTCTGCTTCCCTCGGATAGCTTCAGAGCTTTGAATTTCTACCAACATCACTTCATGCTAGATTTGTATCAGAACATTGTTGAATGTACCAGAGCATCATCTGAGCATCTCTACATCCTGAAATGTTACAGAACAAAAAACTAAACGACAAAAGTCAGCATGAACGAGTCAGAACATAAAATGTATATTATAACACATGATATGTATCAGAGCCATATAGGCTAAAATAATGTATCAGAGCAAATAGAATTTTGTCATAGCAAATAGACAAATATAGATCAAATTCTATTATCAGAGCTTCTGATCTCTGAAGCTTGATAGCACTCAGCTTGCTTCAGTTTCCATGGTTTTGCTTCTTGTGTTTGCTTTGAAGATTCTCTTCACTTCTTTATACCTGCAAAACACTTAAACCATATAGAACTTGCAGTTCTTGTTAGTGAATGTGTGGGAGCTTTACCCAGCAACTGATAGATTTAATCAAATCATTTATCATTTATCTTCTCCCCCTTTTTGTCATAACATCAAAAAGAATAATCCAAAAGATTCAGATGAATAAAACGACAAATAAAATTACTGGAGTGTAAAAGCAAAGAAACATTTCATTGATAATCAAACGAAGGATTACAGGAGAGGAATGCAAGAAACAGATGCAACAAGGAAAGAAAACTACAAAGACCAACGCCTAAGACCCTAGCTAAGACAAAGTCTTTGCCAGCATGCCATGAAGGAGTGAAACGCCTCATTGACTGCTTCTTGGGCTTCCAGGCGAGGGGTCAGGGAGACTTGGTTCTGATGCAGATCTTCCACAAACTTTATCAGAGACGACATTCTCAGCGGGTGAAGATGAAGAGATTTCTTCGGAATGGGCTGAGGGAGAGGAAAGGTTAGATGAAGAGGAAGTTGAGTCCAAAAGGAAACAAGATGAGGAAGAAGATGGAGATGATGGAGGGCTTTCACCAGGAGGATGAAACACACGTCTAGAATAGTTTCCAGATAACATTGCTTTGAATGGATTCACCTTGAGAGGATCATAGGTGATCTTTATCTTTTTGGGTTTGGAGGGAGATGTTTCAACAGCTTTCCTTTTGTTGTTTTGATCTTTTTCATGGTTTCCTGGGCTTGATGAGGAGTTCATAGTGGATTTGCAGATAATGAACGGGTAGGGTATGATATGAATGCAAAAGGATAGAGTGAATAGAGAGAATATAAGAGGGAAGGAAAAATGTTTGAAGAATATAAAGAAAAACTGAAAGAGAGTAAATGATGAAAAGCATTTAATGTTACGTGACGTGAGGAGAGATAATAAAGACAAATGAGGTGACTAGCACAGTTACCTATGGTCGGCGTCCCTTCAACTGCACGCGCGCTTATCCATGAACAGTAACGACAGGTTTACTATCCCGAGATAAAACGTTACAGCTGTTTTGCTTTAAAAGAGGTTCTGAATCAACTTAGACAATGAAACGTTAGTAATAACCGAATCATAATTTCTAAAAGATTTCAATCAGAACTTCTGATTAAACAATAGTCCACTTTCACTTCAGAAGATACTCATACATAAGAACTTCTCATCTTCTCATTCTGGGCATAAATCCATACTGATGTTCTTCAGAATGAACTTAAACCTATCTTCAGCCAGGGGTTTTGTAAAGATATCAGCCCATTGATGGTCTGTATCAACAAAGTTTAAAGATATAACACCCTTCTGAACATAGTCCCTTATGAAATGATGTTTAATCTCAATATGTTTAGCTTTTGAATGAAGAATAGGGTTCTTAGATAAACATATAGCAGAAGTATTATCACAGAATATAGGAATGTTACTCTCAAATATCTGATAATCTTCTAACTGACTCTTCATCCAGAGCATCTGTGTACTGCAACCAGCAGCAGCAACATACTCTGCTTTTGTGGTTGATAGAGCAATAGTTACTTGCTTCTTGCTGTACCAGGAGATCAAATGACTTCCAAGAAATTGGCAACTTCCTGAAGTACTCTTTCTTTCAATTCTGTCTCCAGCATAGTCAGCATCGCAGAATCCTACTAAGTTGTATTCTTTAGATTTTCTGTAAACTAAGCCAACATTAGTAGTACCTTTCAGATACCTTAGAATTCTCTTAACAGCAGTTAAATGAGATTCTCTAGGATCTGATTGGAATCTAGCACACAAACAAACACTGAACAGAATGTCAGGTCTAGAAGCAGTCAGATATAGAAGAGATCCAATCATACCTCTGTATAACTTCTGATCTACCTTCTTACTTACCTCATCCTTACCTAGGATGCATGTTGGATGCATAGGAGTTTTGGCTTCTTTGCAGTCCAGAAGATTAAACTTCTTCAGAAGTTCCTTCACATACTTGGTTTGGTGAACATACGTTCCTTCTGATGTTTGATTTATTTGTATTCCAAGGAAATACTTGAGTTCTCCCATCATGCTCATTTCAAACTCAGCCTGCATAGACTCAGCAAACTCCTTTCCAAGTGTAGCATTAGATGTTCCAAAAATAATATCATCTACATATATTTGACAAATTAAAATATCCCTTTTAAAGGTTTTACAAAAGAGAGTAGTGTCCACTTTTCCTCTAGTGAAACCATTATCCAGAAGGAAAGAACTTAAGCGTTCATACCAAGCTCTAGGAGCCTGTTTCAATCCATACAATGATTTCTTTAGTTTAAAAACATGATTAGGAGACATAGAGTCTTCAAAACCAGGAGGTTGATGGACATAAACTTCTTCATCTATATAACCATTTAAGAAGGCACTCTTAACGTCCATCTGATAGAGAGTGATGTTATGTTGAGTGGCAAATGAAATTAATAGACGAATAGATTCTAACCTGGCCACTGGTGCAAAGGTTTCTGTATAGTCAATCCCTTCTTGCTGACTATAACCCTGAGCCACCAGTCTGGCTTTGTTCCTTACCACTTCACCTTTCTCACTGAGCTTGTTTCTGAAGACCCATTTTGTACCGATTATACTGAATCCATCTGGTCTAGGAACAAGATCCCAAACATCATTCCTTGTAAACTGATTCAGTTCTTCTTGCATAGCAATTATCCAGTCTGGATCTTCTAGAGCATGAACAACAGAAGTTGGCTCGATCAAAGATACAAGACCTAATTGACAATCTGCATTGTTCTTAAGGAATGCTCTTGTTCTGATTGGATCATCCTTCTTTCCAAGAATGACATCTTCTGAATGACCAGAGATGAGTCTGGATGATCTTCTGACAGATGGTTCTTCAGTTATGCTTAGATTCTCCAGAGAAGCTGATACATGATCTTCAGATTCTTTGCTTCTGAGAAGCTCTGCTTCTGATGCTTTGCTTCTTGGCTCAACAACTTCTGATATATCAATATCACAATCTGCAAAATTATCAAACTGCTTTGGTTTTTCAGAACCAAGCTTATCATCAAACCTGATATTGATTGATTCTTCTACAGTCAATGTTTCAGTATTGTATACCCTGTAGCCTTTTGAGCGTTCAGAATATCCAAGAAGGAAACACTTTTGTGCTTTGGAATCAAACTTACCAAGATGATCTTTAGTGTTCAGAATAAAGCATACACATCCAAAAGGATGGAAATATGAAATGTTGGGCTTTCTATTCTTCCACAATTCATAGGGAGTCTTATTTAGAATAGGTCTGATAGAGATTCTATTCTGAATATAGCATGCAGTGTTTATTGCTTCTGCCCAGAAATGCTTAGCCATATTGGTTTCATTGATCATGGTTCTGGCCATTTCTTGTAGAGTCCTATTCTTTCGTTCTACAACTCCATTTTGCTGTGGAGTTCTAGGACAAGAGAAATCATGGGCAATACCATTCTCTTTGAAGAATTCTTCAAAGGATCTGTTCTCAAATTCACCACCATGATCACTTCTGACCTTTATGATTTTACACTCTTTTTCAGATTGAATCTGAATGCAGAAATCAAAGAACACTGAATGAGTCTCATCCTTGTGTTTCAAGAATTTTACCCATGTCCAGCGGCTATAATCATCTACGATGACTAATCCATATTTCTTCCCTCTGACAGATGCTGTTTTGACTGGGCCAAACAGATCAATGTGCAGGAGTTCTAATGGCCTTGAGGTAGAAACAACATTCTTAGACTTGAATGCAGGTTTGGAGAACTTGCCCTTCTGACATGCTTCACAAAGAGCATCTGATTTGAATTTCAGATTAGGGAGTCCTCTGACAAGATTCAGTTTGTTAATCTGAGAAATCTTTCTCAAACTAGCATGACCTAATCTCCTGTGCCAGACCCACTGCTCTTCAGAAACAGACATAAGACAAGTCACCTTCTGACTCATAAGATCTTGCAGATCTGTCTTATAAATGTTGTTCTTCCTCTTGCCTGTAAATAGGATTGAGCCATCCTTCTGATTTACAGCCTTGCAAGACTCTTGATTAAAGATTATATCATAACCATTGTCACTCAATTGACTGATAGATAAGAGGTTATGTGTTAATCCTTCTACAAGAAGTACATTAGAAATGGAAGGAGAGTTACCAGACTTTATAGTTCCAGAGCCAATTATCTTGCCCTTCTGATCTCCTCCAAACTTGACTTCTCCTCCAGACTTAAGCACCAGGTCTTGGAACATAGACCTTCTTCCTGTCATGTGTCGTGAGCATCCAGAGTCCAGGTACCATGACATGTTGTGCTTTGTCCTTTTTGCAGTCAAGGATATCTGCAATAGGAATAATCTTATCCTTAGGTACCCACATCTTTTTGGGTCCTTTCTTGTTAGATTTTCTCAAGTTCTGATTGAACTTGGGTTTAACATTGTAAGCAATAGGAGGAACAGCATGATAATTCTTAATGTGAGTTCCATGATATTTCCTAGGTTGTGTCACATGCTTTTTGGTGTGTGTTATGTGAAAACTTTGAGCATGTGAAGTGTGCCTAATATCATGGGAGTGGCCATACTTGAACTGATCATACAATGGCTTGTATGTGAGTTTCATTTCATCAACAGGTTCAAGTTTGTATGGGGTTTCACCCTCAAAACCAATGCCAACTCTTTTGTTTCCAGACACAGCATATATCATAGAAGCTAGCTGACTTCTGCCAATACTTCTAGATAAGAACTTCCTGAAACTTAAATCATATTCTTTCAGAATATGGTTTAGACTAGGAGTGGATTTTTCTGAATCAGAAGGAGATCCAACATTATTGGATAATTTTAAAAGTTTTTCTTTTAATTCAGAATTTTCCAACTCAAGTTTCTTTGTTTCAAATTCAAATAGCTTTTTCAGCTTTTTGTATTTGAGACTAATCTGAGACTTGAGTTCCAGAAGTTCAGCTAGACCGGAAACTAACTCATCTCTAGTAAGTTCAGAAAATACCTCTTCAGAATCTGATTCTGATGTAGATTCTGATCCGTCATCTTCTGTCGCCATCAGTGCACAGTTAGCCTGCTCATCTTCAGAGTCTGAATCATCTTCTGACTCATCCCAGGTTGCCATAAGACCTTTCTTCTTATGAAACTTCTTCTTGGGATTTTCCTTCTGAAGATTTGGACATTCATTCTTGAAGTGTCCAGGCTCATTGCATTCATAGCACATGAACTTCTTCTTGTCAAATCTTCTTTCATCAGAAGATTCTCCACGTTCAAATTTCCTTGAACTTCTGAAGCCTCTGAACTTCCTTTGCTTGGTCTTCCAGAGTTGATTTAGCCTTCTGGAGATCAAAGACAGTTCATCTTCTTCTTCAAATTCTGATTCTTCAGGATCTTCTTCTCTAGCCTGAAAAGCGTTAGTGCATTTCTTGATATTTGATTTTAATGCAATAGACTTACCTTTCTTCTGAGGCTCGTTTGCGTCCAGCTCTATTTCATGACTTCTCAAGGCACTGATAAGCTCTTCCAGAGAAACTTCATTCAGATTCTTTGCAATCTTGAATGCAGTCACCATAGGACCCCATCTTCTGGGTAAGCTTCTGATGATCTTCTTTACGTGATCAGCCTTGGTGTATCCCTTGTCAAGAACTCTCAATCCAGCAGTAAGAGTTTGAAATCTTGAAAACATCTTTTCAATGTCTTCATCATCCTCCATCTTGAAGGCTTCATACTTCTGGATTAAAGCTAGAGCTTTAGTCTCCTTGACTTGAGCATTTCCTTCATGAGTCATTTTCAAGGACTCATATATGTCATAGGCCGTTTCCCTGTTAGATATCTTCTCATACTCAGCATGAGAGATAGCATTCAGCAAAACAGTTCTGCATTTATGATGATTCCTGAAAAGCTTTTTCTGATCATCATTCATTTCTTGCCTTGTCAGCTTTATGCCTCTGGCATTTACTGGATGTTTGTAACCATCCATCAGAAGATCCCATAGATCACCATCTAGACCAAGAAAGTAACTTTCCAGTTTATCTTTCCAGTATTCAAAGTTTTCACCATCAAATACCGGCGGTCTAGTATAACCATTGTTACCGTTGTATTGCTCAGCATAGCCAGATGTAGATGCAGGTGGATCTGTTGGAATTTCACCAGCCATCTTTTACTGAAGCGTTTTTCTCTTCCTGAATCTTTTCTAAACACGGTTAAGTGCTTGCACCTTAGAACCCGGCTCTGATACCAATTGAAGGATAGAAAAACACTTAGAAAGGGGGGGTTTGAATAAGTGTAGCTTTAAAAACTTGACAGATAAAAATAAATTGCACAGTTATTTTTATCCTGGTTCGTTGTTAACTAAACTACTCCAGTCCACCCCCGCAGAGATGATTTACCTCAACTGAGGATTTAATCCACTAATCGCACGGATTACAATGGTTCTCCACTTAGTCAGCAACTAAGTCTTCCAGAGTCTTCTGATCACACACTGATCACTCCAGGAACAACTGCTTAGATATCCTCTAAGACTTTTCTAGAGTCTACTGATCCACACGATCACTCTAGTTACAACCTGCTTAGATAACCTCTAAGACTTTCCTAGAGTATTCTGATCCACACGATCACTCTAGTTCCTTACAACTTAATGTAATCAATTCTAAGAGTTTACAAATGCTTCTTAAAAGCGATAATCACAAACTGTGATATTTCTCTTAACGTTTAAGCTTAATCTCACTAATATATTACAACAGCAATGTAGTGAGCTTTGATGAAGATGAAGATTCTGAGCTTTGAATTGAACAGCGTTTCAGCAAGTTAATTTGAGTTGTTTTTGTTTAGGATCGTTAACCTTGCTTCTCATCAGAACTTCATATTTATAGGCGTTGGAGAAGATGACCGTTGAGTGCATTTAATGCTTTGCGTGTTCCGTACAGCATCGCATTTAATGTTATACGCTTTTGTCAACTACCTCGAGCCTTGTTCACGCTGTGTCTACTGACGTAGCCTAGAATAGCTTTTAACGTTCCTTTTGTCAGTCAGCGTAGCTTGCCACTTGTACTTTCTTCTGATCTGATGTTTGTGAATACAACGTTTGAATATCATCAGAGTCAAACAGCTTGGTGCATAGCATCTTCTGATCTTCTGACCTTGAAGTGCTTCTGAGCGTGATACCATCAGAACTTCAGTGCTTCTGTTCTCTTGTTCTTCTGATGCTTCCATAGACCCATGTTCTGATTCTGCTTCGACCATCTTCTGATGTCTTGCCAGACCATGTTCTGATGTTGCATGCTGAACCCTTTGAGACAAAGCTTCTGAGCGCTGAATTATGCGTACTCTTTATATATTTCCTGAAAAGGAAATTGCAATGGATTAGAGTACCATATAATCTTAAGCAAAATTCATATTATTGTTATCATCAAAACTAAGATAATTGAACAGAACAAATCTTGTTCTAACAATGGATACAATATGGAGACAAAATAGAAAGATTTATTATAATTTCAAACAAATTTTAATCTTTCTTGCAAGTCAAGATCCAAGCCCATCTACAACCCTAAATATCACTCATTATATATTCTAAAAGAGAGCAAATAAAGGGAGGACGAAAATTAGGAGTAAATTGAAGAAAAAACTAGGGTTCTTATTTCAAAAAAATCCAAGTAAACTTGCACCATCGATTATCATATTGCAACCGGTTTCAATCAGTTTCAAGGATATATTCAGATTCCTGAGGTAAGAATGGGTAAGTGTAGAATCAATTTTATGGCTACAACACGCAGAACCATGCATACATGAATTCACTTTCCTTATTTTTTTTCTGTTAATCGTATTCTACTATACAACATGTTTCGATTCAAACTAACCATGCTAATCACTTCCTGAGATGTATTAGAACAGTTCTGGGTTGTCGTTTGCAAGCTTTCACGGCGAAATCTCCAAACACCATGGCTAGGGTTTATGAAAGCTATGCTTTCGTTCTCCTATCTACAGGTGTCTAAAGGCCAAAAATATTGCACCAATGGATTCAGGGACCTCAAATTAGGGGGGGGGGTAAGGTCTCTCTCATATTTTGCTTCTATGTGTTTTCGTATTTTTATAATTGCAGGAAATTTGAAGGATTTTTCGCAAGAAAAATCGCAGCAATTTCCATGACTGAATCCGCAGGTAAATTGAAAGAGAAGATGAACAGTGCTGGGGGACTCTTTGACCGCGCGTTGTCCAATGGCTATTGGCTGGTCAGAAATCCTTGGTTCTCTCTCTGCGTTTCATTAGATACGCATGGCCACAAGTGGGGTCCATTTTGACCACTTTTGAATTTGTTCCACTAACCCCTTTTATTTTAAATATATTTTGTTTGAGTTGTTTAATTAACAGCGAAGATAAACTGGCCTGGTGGAGAGCGAGTACGTCCAAGCCTTTGTGTACAAGTTCAGGAGTTCGACCCCTGTGTGCCACAAGTTTTTTTCTTCTAAACTTTGCTACGCAGATCCTATGTGCAGCATGTGTATGTGGTTATAGTGTGCCTTTCGAGTCTAGCCATCATATTCAGTCCAAGATTAGATCCGACGCTCCAGAGGCTGCCAATCCACCGTGGACCTTCAACACTCAACCACACTGGATCCGAAGCTAAGTTTTTTAATTTAATTTTCTTTTTAGTTTTAATTACATAATTCCTTTTTCTATGTTTTTTCTTCTTTTATTCATTAATCTTTTTTTCTTAAAAATCATATTAATCTTAGTTGAATAATGTTGTATTTTAACAATTATTTTTTAATCGAAAATTCGATTTTTTTCTAATTTTATCAATAATTGTCTTAAACACTAAAAATTTACCTTTTGCACATATTTTTAATCAACTAATTAATTAGGATTTAATTAATTAATTAAAATCAGGATAAATAGTTCTTTCTCGCACTAATCCTATTTTTTCGTTCTCGTTTTTTTCAGGTTTATCAAAACCTCGACGTTGGCCCGAGTTGTTATTTATTTAAATATTTTTAGAATGTAATAGTCAAATAGGATTTTAATTTCCGTCTTTACTTTCCGCATACCCCCCTACAGGTGTTTATTGTAAATCTCCCATCCCTAAACTTGTAATAGCGTAGGACATTTACGTTTCTGCACTTTATTTTTCTGCATGATATTAACTGCTATGGTTAGTAAATAGGGAGTGCAAGATAATTAATTGAACGTAGCTCACTAATTCAAGATAAATATCCAAATACAATCACGTGATTGCTGCACACACTCACCTTTAGGGTACCTTCTCTTATGCTGCCTTTCGATCAAAAATAGTCCAGTCCCTCGGATGTAGGGATACCTTAGCATATGCTGCCTACAAATTCAAATCATCATAGTCCCTCGAAACCAAAGATCATAGTCCCTTCGAGTTGCCTACGATAAATATGATCTCGTCCCTCGATGTTGCCTCGATAAATGATGATAGTCCCTTCGATTGCTAAGGTATCCTTATTGTTGCCTTAATGACTATTACATCCTTCCCCGAGACTACCTACCCTCTTTATGGTAGGGACAGTCTTGTGGCGAACGATTATTCTCGATGACCCTTTGATGACCTGCACATCCAATTGAAAGACTTCTTGCCCTCTCATGGTATGGATAGACCCTTTCGCCCGAAAGACTTAAAGAACATGAAAAACAAACTCAGGGTAGGTAGTTCTTAAATGCTTGCTCACATTCAATTCAAAATTCAAAATGCTTTTCACACCTCCTTTTCAAAACGATTTCCAAAAGGCTACGCTTATTTACAAGCTAAAGTCCTTATTCAAATCTTTTTACTATTCACACACGACACTTCAAAATTTTCAAACAAACAAACAAGTGAGCTAAGCAATTAAGAGCCCATGGATAATCATGGATACAAAGGGTGCTTTAAACCTTCCCTTTGTATAACCTACCCCCCGAACTCAAAGTCTTTCAAAGGTCTTTCCTGTTCTTTTTGCCTTTCCAATTGGATAAAATAAAAGTCAATGGCGACTCATGTTATCCGCTACATTTCAAAAATGTCAGTTCTCCCACCGTATTACACAATGCAACACGAATGTAGGATAAAGATGATCATAAGGATATCCTACACGAGTTGAGGGATGAACCTTAGTTTCAGCGATTATAACAAACCTAAAGAAAACCTAAATGGGCTTGGGAATAGCGTAGGATGAAATCTCTACAAGCTAAGAATTTATGATTGACCAATGAATAATTGAGATGAAAGTTTGACTTGAGGGAATAATGTGGAAGACCGGTCAACAGTCCCCAAATCCCATGGATTTCTAGAGGTCGTGTGGCGTACATCAGGGAGGATATCCTTCGCGGGAAGGTTCCTCGTGGGGAATAAGATCATATAACTGTTCTAAGGATAATGATGGACAAAAGGGAATCCCTACAAGCTAAGGATTTATGACAGGCCAATGGACAATTAACATGAATGTTTGACATGAGGGAATAATGTGGAAGACTGGTCGACAGTCGCCAGATCCCATGGATTTCAGAGGTCATGTGGCATATATCAGCGAGGATATCCTTCGGGGGAAGGTTCCTCATGGGGAATAAGATCCTATAAAGGTTCTAAGGATAACGACAGACAAAAGGGGATCCTTACAGCTATGGATTATGATAAATCTAAGGCAGCCTAAACGGATTTAGCTTACCAGAATCAACTTGCTCGAGGCAAAGAAATTGGCTTGGTCGACAACGAGTTAATCCTTATTAGAAATCAAATCACTCTAGGTGAAGAGATTTGTTTATCTTATTTATGGTGAATATTAAACATTAGTTTCTTTGTTATGTGAGCTCGCCAAGGTGTCAGGACCTTGTGCCTACGTATTCTCATTGTGCAATGAGAAAGTCAGAGCCTTCGTAGTTCGGGGGGTCGATTGAAAAAGAGTTATCTATATTAGAATCAATTCGCGCGAGGTGAAGAAATTCAACTTAATTCGTTACCATATTTTTAGCGATAACGTTGGATTATTGCTCTAGGCATAAACCAATCCGCGTAAATTGAAATTATCTTGTTTTGAATACTTGATTGATATGACATCAGGAGTCGACCAATTCGAAGATGCGGCGAATTTGAAACTCACCCATCGGATTATTTGTGAAAGATTGATTTTTTTATTGTGAGAAGATTATAGTAGAATCTCCATTGAATCTAGTAGATTTTTGGATAAAAATGTTATTTTTTTAGGTTTTTGAAACTACATATTCTAAGCACAATGATAAGAGAAATAACAAGAAATTCAGACATACATACCAAAATTCTATTCTAAACAAACAAGGATTCGATAGTGAAAGATTATTTAGAAGGTAACCCTAGTATGTAGGCTCTTAAATTCGTTCTATGGTTGTTCTACCTTCCCCTAAGGGTGGCTTTCTTAAGGGTATCATGGATAACGCAAAAGGGAAAAGGCACAAGGACCTCCCTTAAGCGGCGCCTTTTTGCAGATCGAGACTTTCGTCTCGTAGGTCATGCAAGGTCCCGCCATGATATTTTATTTTTGGTACAAAGAGTCATTGGTCAAATCCAAAGTCCTACCTCCAAAAGAGGCTAGCTCTTTTCGAGACATTTATCGAATTCGACCGACTCTAGGCGAAGTTGTCGCAAAAACGCATAGGGGTGTTAACCCCCCTTGGCCAATTGACAATCCTTCTTCTAAGATCTGTTGATTTATCTCTCCACACAAAAGATTCCATCAATATATAATAAAATAATAGTTATAATAAATTCTAAAATCACGGTGTATATATATATATATATATATATATATATATATGGAGAAAATATATTAAAACAAAAGAGGAATAACAAGATCACAAGGGGGGACCAAACCAACACCCCTTAAGCAAGAAGTTTAGGTTTAGGAGTACTATCTTTGTCAAGCAAGAATTCTCAAACAATATCCGAATAAACATGAGAGAACCAAGAAAAGGTATTAAATCTAATGCCTAGACTAACCATGAAATCTACACAAAATCATATATATATATATATATATATATATATATATATATATATATATATATATATATATATATATATATATATATATATATATATATATGCAAAATAGAAATAACAAAATAACTATATAAATATTAGCAGAAAAATAATAAAATAAGAAGATATAAATACAGACACACCAAACCAACTTGAAAACTATGAGATTAAAGGGTAGGCGGTATAGTTAGTTCAATTGGAATAATATTTAAATTATGTATAAGTGAGTGAAATTATTTACAAAGAAATATTTTTATCATTACCCTTTATATTATTTTTGTATTATAATTTTTTTAGTTTTATGTATTTTGAATAATAATAAAAACTAAACTAATCATTAATGAACCAAATAACAAAAAATAATATATATATATATATATATATATATATATATATATATATATATATATATATATATATATATATATATATATATATATATATATATATATATATATATATATATATGAGTTTCCTAACTTAGACCCACTTGTTTTTATGAAGGTCTACTTTAGCAAGTATTAACTACAAAATATTTAAATGCACCTTAAGGTGCATGTTGCTAAAATACATCTTCATAAATATAAGTGGATGTATTTTTAGCAAATCCCATAGGGGTTTGCTAAAATACATCCACTTATATTTATGAAGGTGTGTTTTAGCAAGCTTTAACTAAAAAATAGTTAAATACACCATAAATTGTATGTTGCTAAAATAGACCTTCATAAAATCAAGTGGGTCTACGTTAGCAAACTCATATATAAAAGAATTAAAAAAACATGGAAGGGAATGTAATTATACAACGGAATAAAACTGGCCAATGTGGGCCATTATAAAATCAATTAAACTAATTTTAAATGAAAAATTAATAATAGTAATGGAACGAAAAAGAAAAAGAAACAGTAATGGGTGTGAACCGTTTCACCCTTTTATTTTAGGGGACATCTTTTCTACCCATCACAAAAAATTGGGTAGTGTACCTCCAATCAATCACATGATTCCATCTCATTTAACACATTAATTATTTATTAAAATACTACAAATGTTTGTTGTTTTCAAAACATTTTACAAAGGAGGTAGATAGTCTCATTATAACATTGTTAGGCTATGTATAACAGAGGTGTTGAATAATTTTTTCAATAGTTGAATGATTGCAATGAGGTGTTGAATTGAGTGTTGAAAGTGCAGTGGATTAATTGGTGTTAAAAACATTCAACATGTTGAATGAGGAGGGAGTGAGACCACATAAAATATTATGCAAAATCTTATTGGTTTTTGTGAATATTTAGATTTTTAGTGTGTTGTGAATGGTGGTGGAGTAGGGTGTTGAATTTTATTAATCAAAACCAATGTAGTGAGTAAAAATTGAACATGTGTTGAATTATTAGGTGGAAGAAAGAGAAGATGATGTGGAATATAAAAAGTGAAAAAAGAGGGTGTTGAATTTATAAAATATTAGCAAGTATATAGCTGAGGCATTACTAATTTACACAATGGGTTTAAGAAGTTAACCAGATTGTCGCACGGATATGGAAATGCACCAAAGTTAAATGCCATGAAAATTGTTTAATAGCATAAATATGTAATATTAACCTCATTAAACTTCACAAAAACAAAACCACCAAAAATACCTAATTTCTATGTTTTTGACATGTATATTTACATACCATCAAGAGCTTCTTCATCAGTTGCCTTGCAATACCAAAAGGCCTCTAATGATTCTTCTTTGAAACTTCCATTAACACCTTTAACCTACATGTTTAGATTAATAACGTGGTTATATTTAGACTCATATTATCAGTATTTTAGTCGACTTAGACACATACAACTTTAACTCAGCTTCTATTCCTTGAATTCCAACAGCTCTAAGACTATCCTCAAACAAATCACTATGCCATGGAAAAGGCCTGGTTCTGTGAATAGACTGGCCAAAGCTAAGAGAACAATATCCAAAATGGCAGAAGAACACGCCAGATTATGACCAAAAAAGTTATTTACTTCAAGATTTATCAGTACAGGAAAATCCCTAGATTAAAAAAATAACACAATATTAATGAAGTAAAATAATTCAGCAGCATGACAATAACAATATTTAAACTCAAAAGGAACTATGAATAGAAATCACAGGTTTTTTAAGGATTATTCTTAGTTTTTTGTCTGTTCTTTTCTGTTTAAACTCAGAATAGAAATCATCAAGTTAACATTCCTGGTCCTTAAATATGGATTCATGCTTGAGTATTGTTTGTTTCACAAGCTCCTGGTTTCTTCTGAATCAAAGGTTAATAGTTAAGATGTGAATTTTGATTCAAAAACACTGTAAATCTTAGGGTCAATCAACAGAAACAAATGAAGTGTTTGTTTTATTTAGAAGATGAAAGGTGAATGTAAGTTAAAAATAGAAGAAACATAAAACCTGTAACCAAAAATTTCTAGGTGCATTGGCGCAGATCGGAGCTGAGAGAATGTGAACCGGATGTACACGGTGGTGGAGATATGGCGAAGCGGCAACGACATTTAGGGTTTTAAAAGAAAGAGAGAGAAGGTGAACCGGATGTACACGGTGGTGGATATATGGCAAAGAGGGGAAAGGATTAGACGATAAAGAGGGAGAAAGAGAGAGAATGAATAAAAAATATTTAGCATTTGAATTTTAAATTGGGCCAATGAAAAATGAATAGGTGTAACATTCTTTGAGTAGATTTGAAAAGGTAGTGTTTAATTTGTTAATTACTTTTTTGTCCAAGTTGCAGTGCAAATTTATTTTTATGAAAGGGTATTTTAGTCTCTTTGGTCAATTGCTTAGTATATGCTTGATATAGTAGAAATAGATCACTTAACAATTTTCATTTTAAATTTCAAAATGAAAATACTCAACTATAGAAACAAATAAAATTTCAAAAGTGAAAACTAAATTTATTTTTATTGTAATCAATATATAAATATTTTTTCAATTATAATTTATTTTAATCCACTAGTAAACGGTATTCCCGTTGAAGGTAACCATTGATCTCCTAAAATAAAGTTTGCCACTGTAAAATTACTAGCCTGATCAAAATTCAACAAATGGTAACCTGACCATTTCACTCGATTTTCGGTATTAGCTCCTGGTCCATAATTATTATATTCCGCAAAAAATAATGTATCTAAATATTCGGGGGAACCTTCCCACTCTAACCAACCTTGCGGATTCAACATATTACTTATGTTTGATTGCATGAAAATTGTTCTAGCATTTGACTTCCATGGTCTACCAAGAAATGTTGAGGATGAATTAATTAGGGGTAAAAAATCATAATCTGCTAATATGTCACAAAATTGAAACGAAAATCCACTTGGTATTCCTTGATATCCTCCTTGAGCAGTGATTGTGTATTTTTGTCCCGCTTTCCCTTTTCTTACTAATATTGTACAATTTTGAAACACTGCAGTGGCATATCCAAAAATAAAGTCAGATGTGCCACTAATTTTACACTCTCTATAAAATTGACGATTCGTGTTGACACATAAACTATCTTGATAGCCAGAAATCTCAACTCTATAAAAGGCAGAGAAGTCGGAGTCAGATTTGAGTGCCAATGCTTGATTGTTTTCTGGACCAGCAGTGTTCATGAAAGAAATATCCTGTGCTATGAATCTTGGACCAAAGACAGCTTCATAAACAAATAAAAATTAATAAATATTAAATGATATGTTCCAATATTAAAGATATGAAAAAGATAAGAGATTCAAACTTACTAAAGGTAGCTGAGTCGTAAGTACATTCAAATGATTTATTTTGACCACAACTCATGTTATCAGTTATGACTGTGGCTCCCATACCTTCTCCAATCATAGTGATATTCCACTTTTTTTCATTGATAAAAACCTTTTCTTTGTAAACTCCTTTCTTTATAGATATTACATACCGTGTCATGCTATTATCCGGTGCTGCATTTACTGCTTCCATTACTGTCTTATACTTTCCACTTCCATCAGCAGCAACTGTCACATTAGCTATAACCTCTCCATTAGTAATCTCTGCAACAAAAGTGAAAAATGCAATGAACAAGATCAAAGTGTAGACGATAGTTGTATACGAATGAGACATAGTAATTAAATTAAACGTAATGCATTTCTTCCCAATTTACACACTCATATAAACCATGTAAAGTTCAAAATAGAAATTGACAACTAATATAAAAGGTTCTCCATATAAAATAAATTTCTTTTAAAAAATTATTTGGGCACAATAAACATATTTTATACCTAGTTTGTATTCTAAATGTATTAATACTATAACTTTATATCAAAATTTTCCTTATATATAATATATATTATATATGTGGTCATATTATTCATTTTTAAGGTATTTATCTTATTAGGTTTACAATTAAATTTATTGTGCCACACTAATACAAGACTTACTTCTTTTATATATATATATATATATATATATATATATATATATATATATATATATATATATATATATATATATATATATATATATATATATATATATGTGTGTGTGTGTGTGTGTGTGTGAATATGAGAATAAATTACAACCGTTGGATTAAATTAAAGAGCTGAGATTAAATCACCACTTAATTGAGTCATGTGCCATTCTCATCAAATTCAACTTTACCTCTCTCTTCTCATAATCGAAATTTCTGCGTTCCCAATTTTTTTCCATGTGTCTCTTTACCTCCATTAATCACTCTACCTCCAATTCCTTTTTCCTAATTCTTTTTTTTTTCAATTATGATGGTGTCTTCTTACTTGGTAATTGATATGTTATTTATACTTGATTATGTTATATTTTTATGGCTTAAATGCACTTTTGGTCCCTGTAAGTTAGCGAGTTTTTGATTTTCGTCCCTGTAAGTTTTTTTGTTGGTATGAGTCCCTATATCTTACTTTTTGCTTGCGGTTTTACAGGCTTTCCTGCGAATTTTGAATTTAAGGACTAAAACAAACACGAAAGTGAAATATAGGGACTCATACCCAGAAAAAAAACTTACAAGGACGAAAATCAAAAACTCGCTAACTTACAGAAACCAATGGTGCATTTAAGCCTATTTTTATTAAGCATGACGACGACGTCTTTTCTTCATAGCACCGTTGAGTTACTGAATTCTAACAAGTTTCTATTATCTTTATAGTATTACAAATGTTTATATTTTTGTTTTATGATAACTAGTATATATATATATATATATATATATATATATATATATATATATATATATATATATATATATATATATATATATATATATGTTAGTTTTTAAGGTTAACGTCAATTTTATAGCATATATAGGTTATTATAGGTTAATTTTTCTAAGCTTATAAGGTTAACGTCAATTTTGTATTAATTTTAATGATTAATGTTAATTTTGAAATAATTTATACCTCATATTTATTCTTTTAGGAATAATTTTATGGAGATGGATTATAACGAAGTCGGTTTAATTTCACCCTCAAAAGTCTTCAATGATCAAGAAAATACGTCAGAAGTATGGATTCTTGTGTGCGATGATGAACTCAAACCTATAATTGGCAAGGTATTTGATACTTTAATAGAAGGAAGTAATTTCTATAAAAATTAGGCACATGCTGTTGGTTTTAGTGTGCGTAGTTCAACTGAAACAAAAGATAAAAATGGTGTTAAGTGGAAGTATTTTTTTTGCTCAAAAGAGGGTTTTAAAGAGGTAAAAAAGATAGACTCGCCTGAATTGCTTATTACTGAGAATAGTTTTTTTTTAAAATAGAAAAAGAAAATTGACACAGGAGGGATGTAATGCGAAAATTGTTTTTAAGAGAACTATTAAGGGTAAATATGAAGTCTAAAAGTTTTATGAAAGTCATTCACATGGACTAGTCACACCTAGAAAGAAATAATTTTTAAGATCAGCAAGAAGTGTAAACAGTGTTCACAAGAATATATCAGTGGCGGTTTCAACCTACGGCCACCCTGGGCCATTGCCCAGGCTCTTTTGGCCAGCCCAATTTTTTTTGGGTCAAAAAATAAAAGAAAAAGTAAAAAATTGAAAGGATAGAAAAAGAAAAAAAAGGGCAAAAACAAAAAGAAATCGTGAAACGCTTTTGTCAATCAAACGCTCCCTTCCAGTTCCTCATCCCATTTCTGCGACCACGACTCCGTCGTCCTTCTCCCATCTCCGTGACCGCGCTTTTGCCCTTCTCTCGTTTCCCTCTCCTCCCTCTATTTCTCTTTCTCCATTGAATTAATTTTCTTCTAATCTTTATATTTTGATTGGTAACTGTTATTCAACATTTGGGATCTTAGGTTTAATAATAGGATTAATTGCTGAAATCACACGGAGATTGTTTTCAAGTTTCAATTTCTTTCATGTTGTTTGTTCTCTAATTTCTACTCTTGTATCTAAAGAGTTGATTGCAACCTCACAGAAGAGAGTGGGACCATAATGGGTTAGTTCAGTGAAGAAATAAAAAAAATGCCATTTTCTAAAGTTTAGTTCTTACTTCTTTGTTTATGTTTCTCATCCTCTTTCTTTGTTTATAATATATAAATATTAATTTTTAATAACAATAAGAAATCATGAAATATTATTTTAATTTAAAATATTATTTATTTATTTTTCAACTTATTTTATTATTGTAGTTGTTGAATTCATAATAAGTGGTGTTTGTATATACACACTGGTGTTGTTATTGAGTTTGACAGTAAATTTATTTCTTAAAAGTTTTGGTTGTAAAGTTACGTTCTTGAAACTACTTTATCTTTTGTTAAGAGATTAGGAGGTTTTTGGTTGATAGAGAAAATACTGAGAATGTGAATGTTGTGAAATTGGAAGTCGAATTAGAATCACCTCCTAATGTGGTTAATGAGTTTAATCCTAAAGAGTCTCAGAAAGAACATTTGTCTCGGAAAGAACATTTGCCTCGTAATTTTATTTAACATGCTATTGTAAGATTATATTTCATCTATTTTACTTTAACAAACCATTAGTCTATTTTATTTTGATTGATGACTATTTATATAATATATATAATATGGATTTGCAGTCTTTAAATTCTTGCCCGGGCTTTATAATTTTTCTGGCTCCGCCACTAGAATATATTATTTTCTTGCGGTAGAGAGCTAATGTGGGGACTTCAAAAAGTTATCATATATTAAAGGAGCAGGTCGGAAGCTATGAAAATATAGGATGCACACAACGAGATTTGCAAAATTATTCAAGAGATTTGAAAGAATTGATCAAAGACTCTGATGCTGATTTGTTTATTGATAATTTTAGAAGAAAACGTGAGATGAACCCTTCATTTTTCTATGATTATGAGGCTGATAATGAAGAAAAGCTTAAATGTGTGTTTTGGGTTGATCCCATTTGTCAAAAAAATTACTCTTTGTTTGGAGATGTGATTTCATTCGACACAACATACCGTACAAATAAATACTTTATATGATTTTTGCACCTTTCACTAAATTGTAAATAGGTGGACGAAGTTGGCAACAAGTAGACCGGTTTTTGATTATGATGGAAATGTTTTGGAGACATGTTCTCAATTTGAAAGTGAGAGGACATTAGTTTCAAAAGCATGGGCACAATTGTTTAAATGCATGCATATGGCTGGTACAAATAAAGAGAAATTGCTCCTCATTTACAATGATGGTTGTAGTATTGAATTAAAAATGTCTCAAATAAAGAGTGACATTGCATCAAGATCATAAGATGAAATAGAGGCTTTTATCGGTTCCAATGTACCTAAAGAAATTGAAGTTCTTCCACTTGAACCTTCACATGCCAAAGGTTGTGGAAAACGCATTAAAGGAGGAAAAGAGAAGGTAATGGAACAACAACAAAAGAGGACGAGGCTTTGTAAAATTTGTAAGCAATATGCATTCCATGATAGTCGCAATTGTCCCGCAAAATCCTCTTCATAGCTTTCGATAAGAAAACAAAACTTTGTTTGCTTAATCACACACTTTTTCTAAAGATATAGTTAATCTCATATTTATTAATTTTTTGTTATATGCAGAAAAGATATATAACATGGCACTGGAAGAAGACATATTTCTATTGTTTCTTGTGTTATTGATTTGAATTAATCATTTTATATTAAAACATGTTTGTCAGCATAAAATGTTTTTTATGTAGAAGAACATGTTGATTTCTACACTTTTGGAGTGATGTAACCGAACATAATTGTCATATTTAAGCTAATTTATTTGTAATTTATATTACTACTTATGCACTTAACCTTATTAACTGATATAAGATTTTTCCTTCACTTCTGTCATATTTACTGATTAAGGTTGGTATTATTAATATTTACTACTAAATTGGTTGGTATTATTACTCTTACTGATTGATTTTTTTTATTTGCAATTCAATAAAACATTTGTTAATTGTCAACTTGTATCAAGTGATACTAAAGTACCATGAATCTCATTACAATACCAATTCACTGCATGAACAAATTCATTATAATTATTTCTGTTATAACTTATTCTAATTCTAATATCAGTTTTAAAAACTATACTATTTTTAATACATGAACAAAAAGTAATTTGTAATACAATAAAACATTAGTTAATTGTCATCTTGCACCAAATGATACTAAAGTACCATGAAATTAGAAGCACATAGGTACAGAATAATTTATTGATTTGATATTGTTTTTAACTAAAATTGACCAATTGAATCTCATTACAATACCAATTCACTACATGAACGAAATCATTATAATTCTTTATGTTATATGAACAAAAGTACCAAAGTACCAATATGAACCAGTTATACTAAAGTACCAGTTTTAAAAACTAAAGTATTTATAATACATGAACAACAGCTACAACAGAGGCAAAGTTATCTTGAGTTGGGACAGACCCCAACCAAGTTTTACTACCTACCAATTTTTTAAATTAACTAAACTATAGCCTTTGTGTTGATAAAATTAACAACAACCTCAGCATCAGAGATAACCCGATTCACTGGTGGCAGCGCTAACTCAAAAGAGCATAGGACGACATCGTCGGTGAACATAAAAATCTCGTTACAGATCCAAACTCTTTCCTCATCGAGACCGACAATTTACCGGCAATTAGAACTATAAATTAATGACAACATCAACAACAAAGCAGCGGCAACACTTGTTCAGCGGCAACAAGAACTACAAACCAGTGACACCAACAACAACAATGCAGCAGCAAAACATTGCAACAATGATAAGAAACCGAATTTGAAAGTAAAACCAAATCAATCTGAAGCGATGAAGAGAAAGCCAATGAATCGAAGAATTTAAGGGAGAAACTAGATTTGCATCCTGTAACGACCATTTTTCTTTAATTATTTATTTATGTGAGTTATGTGAATTAATTGTGAATTAATTGTGAATTAATTGTGAATTAATTGCGAAATATGTGTTAATTATATGCTTATTTGATTTTATGTTGTTTTATTTGGGAATTAATAGTAAATAATATAAGATAGTAAGTGTTGTCGATTATTGGGCCTAAGTTGGTATTAGTAAGTGAGGGGTGTTAGTTAGAGCCCATTAGCAATTTAAGATAGTAAGGGTTTAACTAAAAACAAGGGTTTTAGAGGAAATGGAAATTAGAAGTTCATTTGGGGTTTTTGGTGAAAGAAGAGAAGAGAGGAGAGAAGAGGAGAATCTCAAGGTTGAAGATAGAGTTGGCTTCAATCCAAAACCTAAGGTAAGGGTGGGATTCTTTCATGCTAAAGGGATGTATGATGATGTTTTGGGTGGGGTTTTGATTGTATGTTGTTATCCATGATTGTGTGAGAAATTGAAAAGAAATTGTTAGCGTTCATGCTATATTTCTATGAAATTGTGAATTTAAGTATGATTGAGGATGTTTATATGAAAACCCATGAGTAGAAATAAGTTTAGGAACCTTACATGTGTGGTAAATTGCTTTCATTGATGTATAAATGATGTGTGGGTTAATGGGTGTTGTATGAGGGGATTAGGGAATAAAAATGGTGATTTCCTGAGTTTTACGCAGCATAGCTCGACCTACACAGAGGCTTGAGTCGACCTGAGCAGCCTAAAACAGCAAAAAATCCATTTTTCTTCAGCATGCGTCGACCTATAGCATCCCTTGCGTCGACTCATGGGTCGGCGAGCGCATACCCGAGGGGGGACAACAACATTTTGCGTCGACCTATGCATTCTTTTGCGTCGACCTGCTGATTTCTATTTTGGCAGATTTTTGTAAAGGCCATATCTTTTGATCCGTAACTCGTTTTTGAGTGCCGTTTGAACCTATGTGAAGCTATAATTGAGACCTTTCTAATGAATATGATTTAAGAATCCTTATAAACCTTTTTGAAGTTTTCCTTAAGTATATTTGTTTGATGTTATGATTTGCAATGAGAAGTGGTGACCAATGTATGATCTTTTCTCTTGCTTTGAATATTATCATACGTTTCTTTATAATGAATGATATCTCACCCCTTATGTTTGAATGTTACCCTCTGTTGGTAACGTGCAGGTAACGACGTGGAGTAGCCGTGTACCTTATAGCTCGAGTCGGTGTGTCAATGCTCTGATATGTAGCACTCGGGGGGGATGTTTGCAATACTTGCTTGTGTCTTGTCTTGTGTTGATTATCTTTTCTTAAAATTTGATGTTATGTCTTGTAGAGACGTTTTGGACACATTGTGCCATTTTGGCAAGAATATATGTTGATTTAGATATGTGTTGTTGTCTGGATTCCGCTGCAATATTATGAAGTTGTTTGGATTTAAATGTTTGATGAATTATGAGTTTCCTCCGATATAAGTGTTATGTATCCATGTACTTTGAGCATGAATTGTGGTTTTGTTTAAGTCGAATATGTGACACCTCAAATTAGTTGCTTGTTTTGATGTTTTATACTCTGATTTCTCTTATTAATTGAGGGGTAGATTTGGGGTGTTACAATAGTGGTATCAGAGCAAGTCGGTCTGTCCGGCCAAGTGTCGTGTCGTAGTATGGTCTAACAATCTTGTATTGTTGTTTTGTGCTGACTGTTTCTTTGTTATGATGAAGAGTTGGGATGGCGGGAAGGAATGATGCTGCGATAGCTGCTGCTTTAGAAGCAATGGCTCAAGCTTTGGAGAATCAACCGAATGGTGGAGAGAGTGCTGTTTCTCGGAGTTTGGCTACCTTCCAAAGAGAGAACCCTCCTGTGTTTAAGGGAACTTATGACCCCGATGGCGCATTGACATGGCTTAAGGAGATTGAGAGGATTTTCCGTGTCATGGATTGCACTCCTGAATAGAAGGTTCGGTATGGGACTCATATGCTAGCAGTTGAGGCGGATGACTGGTGGCTAGAGACTCGTAGGAGATTGGAAGCGAGTGGTGAGGAGATCTCTTGGATTGTGTTTCGCATGGATTTCTTAAGGAAGTACTTTCCTGAAGATGTCCGTGGAAAGAAGGAAATTGAATTCCTTGAGCTAAGTCAAGGGAACAAATCTGTTGTGGAGTATGCTGCTAAGTTTAATGAATTGGCTAAGTTTTACCAATACTATGATGGGCCGAATGGTGAGTTTTCCAAGTGTATTAAGTTTGAGAATGGGTTGCGTCCGGAGATTAAGAAAGCAATTAGTTACTAGAAGATTTGCATCTTTGCTGATTTGGTTTATTGTTGTTGGATTTATGAAGAGGACAACAATGCTCATTATCGTGTGATAAGTGAGAAGAGGGGAAAGGGTTATCAAGGTCGTGGTAAGCCTTATGACGCTCCGAGTGGAAAGGGTAAGCAGAAAGTCACTGATGGCAAGAGAACTAGTGGGGAAGATGCACCTGCTGGTGTTACGTGCTTCAAGTGTGGCAAGGTTGGCCATAAGAGCACTGTGTGTACTGCTGATGCCATGAGGTGTTACCGTTGTGGAGAGATTGGACATACGTCACCTGCTTGCAAGCATAAGCAGATGGTGTGTTTCAACTGTGGTGAAGAAGGACATATTGGAAGCAAGTGTCAGAAGCCAAAGAAGGAGCAATCTAGTGGAAAGGTGTTTGCCTTGTCGGGAACTCAGACCACTAGTGAGGATTCACTCATCAGAGGTACTTGTTTCATTAATAGCATTCCTTTAATTATTATTATTGATACCGGTGCTTCTCGTTGCTTTATATCTGCTGACTGTGTTAAACGATTGGGTCTTGTGTTGTCTGCTATGAACGGAGAGATGGTTGTCGATACTCCGGCTAAGGGTTCGGTGACCACTTCTCTTGTGTGTTTGAAGTGTCCCGTGTCGATTTTTGACAGAGACTTCCTTGTTGATTTTGTGTGCTTGCCGTTGAGAGGTTTGGACGTGATCTTGAGGATGAACTGGTTGGAGCATAACCGTGTTCACATCAATTGCTATGATAAGTCTGTGAGGTTTTCTTCTCCTGAAGAGGAAAGCTTAGAGTTGTTATCGACCAGACAGTTTCGTTTGTTGATGAAAGAAGATGTTCAAGTGTTTGCTTTGGTTGCATCAATGTCTGTTGAGAACCAAGCGATCATAAAGGAATTGAAGGTGGTGTGCGATTTTCCTGAAGCTTCCCCCGATGAAATTCCTGATGTACCGCCTGAGAGAGAAGTTGAGTTCTCTATTGAATTGGTACCTGGTACTAGACCTGTGTCTATGGCACCGTATAGGATATCTGCATTTGAATTGTATGAATTGAAGAAGCAGTTGGAAGAATTGCTTGAGAAGAGGTTTGTTAGACCTAGTGTGTCGCCGTGGGGAGCTCCAGTGTTATTGGTTAAGAAGAAAGACGGAAGTATGAGACTTTGTATTGATTATCGTCAGTTGAATAAGGTGACAATCAAGAACAAGTATCCACTTCCAAGAATTGATGACTTGATGGATCAATTGGTTGGTGCTCGTGTGTTTAGCAAGATCGATCTGAGGTCGGGTTACCATCAGATTATAGTAAAAGATGAAGATATGCAGAAGACGGCTTTCAGAACCTGTTATGGACATTATGAGTATTCCGTGATGCCCTTTGGTGTTACTAATGCACCTGGAGTATTTATGGAGTACATGAATCATATTTTTCATGAGTATCTTGATCGTTTTGGTGTTCATTGATGATATTTTGATTTACTCTAAGCCAGAATCAGATCATGCTGAGCATTTGAAGTTGATATTGCAAGTCTTGAAAGAGAAGAAGTTGTATGCTAAGTTATCCAAGTGTGAGTACTGGCTGAAGGAAATTAGTTTTCTGGGGCATGTCATTTCTGGTGATGGCATTGCCGTGGATCCGTCTAAAGTTGATGCCGTGTTGAGATGGGAAACTCCTAAGTCGGCTACCGAGATTCTAAGCTTTTTGGGACTAGCTGGCTATTATAGAAGGTTCATTGAAGGTTTCTCTAAGTTAGCACTTCCGTTGACTAAGTTGACTTGTAAGGGTAAGGCTTTCGTGTGGGATGTTTCTTGTGAAGATAGTTTTACCGAGTTGAAGAAAAGGTTGACGTCGGCACCGATTTTGATATTGCCTAATCCGGAAGAATCGTTTGTGGTTTATTGTGATGCTTCTAAAATGGGTTTAGGAGGTGTGCTCATGCAAAATGGTAAAGTTGTTGCTTATGCATCAAGACAGTTGAGAGTTCATGAGAAGAACTATCCTACACATGATTTAGAACTTGCTGCTGTAGTGTTTGTATTGAAGATTTGGAGACATTATCTTTATGGTTCTAGATTTGAAGTCTTTAGCGACCATAAGAGCTTAAAGTATCTGTTTGATCAGAAGGAATTGAATATGAGACAACGAAGGTGGTTAGAACTGTTGAAAGATTATGATTTCAGTTTGAACTATCATCCAGGAAAGGCTAATGTTGTTGCCGATGCTTTGAGTCGTAAGACTTTGCATATGTCGGCAATGATGGTTAAGGAGTTAGAATTAATTGAGCAATTTCGAGATATGAGTTTGGTATGTGAAGTGACCCCTAAGAGTGTTCGATTGGGTATGTTGAAGATTAACAATGATTTTCTGGATAGTATCAAGGAAGCCCAGAAGTTGGATATGAAATTGGTTGATTCGATGATTGGAGTCGATCAAGCTGAGAATGGTGATTTTAAGTTAGATGTGCACGGTGTGTTGAGGTTTCGTGATCGGATTTGTATTCCTGATGATGTGGATTTGAAAAGAGCTATTCTTGAAGAAGGTCATAGGAGTAAATTGAGTATTCATCCAGGAGCTACAAAGATGTATCAAGATTTGAAGAAGTTGTTTTGGTGGTCCGGAATGAAGCGTGACATAGCTCAGTTTGTGTATGCATGTTTGACTTGTCAGAAGTCGAAGGTTGAACATCAGAAGCCTGCTGGTTTAATGCAACCGTTGGAAGTCCCGGAATGGAAATGGGATAGCATTTCTATGGATTTCGTGACGGGTTTGCCGAATACCATGAGAGGACATGATTCGATTTGGGTGATCGTTGATAGGCTTACGAAGTCGGCTCATTTCATACCTATTAACATCACTTATCCAGTTGCGAGGTTGGCGGAGATTTATATCCGTGTGATTGTGAAGTTGCATGGTGTTCCTATGTGTATTGTTTCAAATAGAGACCCGAGATTCACTTCAGATTTTTGGAAGAGTTTGCAAGAGGCATTAGGTTCTAAGTTGAGGTTGAGTTCGGCATATTATCCTCAGACAGATGGTCAAACGGAGAGAACGATTCAATCTTTGGAGGATTTGTTGAGATCTTGTGTTCTGGAACAAGGAGGTACGTGGGATACTTATCTTCCATTGATAGAGTTCACATACAACAATAGTTACCATTCGAGTATCGGTATGGCACCGTTTGAAGCGTTGTATGGTCAGAGATGTAGGACTCCGTTGTGTTGGCATGAATCTGGCGAGAGTGTAGTACTTGGACCCGAGATTGTACGAGAGACTACCGAGAAGGTTAAGTTGATCCGTGAGAAGATGAAGGATTCGCAAAGTAGGCAGAAGAGTTACCATGACAAGAGGAGGAAGGATTTAGAATTCCAAGCTGGTGATCATGTATTCTTGAGAGTTACGCCGGTTATCGGAGTGGGGAGAGCCTTGAAGTCAAAGAAGCTCACTCCTCGTTTTATTGGACCGTATCAGATTTCAGAGAAGGTTGGTAATGTGGCGTATAGAGTGGCTTTACCACCTAATCTTTCGAATTTGCATGATGTGTTTCACGTGTCGCAACTTCGGAAGTATATTTCTGATCCTTCGCATGTAATTCATATGGATGATGTACAAGTGCGGGATAATCTCACGGTGGAGACTATGCCGATAAGAATTGAGGATCGAGAAATGAAGGTGCATAGAGGAAAAGAGATTGTTTTGGTGAAGGTGGTTTGGTCGGGAACTACCGGTGAAAGTATGACGTGGGAATTGGAGAGCAAGATGCGCGAGTCGTATCCTGAGTTATTCGATTGAGGTAATTTTCGAGGACGGAAATATTCTAAGTGGGGGAGAGTTGTAACGACCGTTTTTCTTTAATTATTTATTTATGAGAGTTATGTGAATTAATTGTGAATTAATTGCGAAATATGTGTTAATTATATGCTTATTTGATTTTATGTTGTTTTATTTGGGAATTATTAGTAAATAATATAAGATAGTAAGTGTTGTCGATTATAGGGCCTAAGTTGGTATTAGTAAGTGAGGGGTGTTAGTTAGAGCCCATTAGCAATTTAAGATAGTAAGGGTTTAACTAAAAACAAGGGTTTTAGAGGAAATGGAAATTAGAAGTTCATTTGGGGTTTTTGGTGAAAGAAGAGAAGAGAGGAGAGAAGAGGAGAATCTCAAGGTTGATGATAGAGTTGGCTTCAATCCAAAACCTAAGGTAAGGTTGGGATTCTTTCATGCTAAAGCGACGTATGATGATGTTTTGGGTGGGGTTTTGATTGTATGTTGTTATCCATGATTGTGTGAGAAATTGAAAAGAAATTGTTAGGGTTCATGCTATATTTCTATGAAATTGTGAATTTAAGTATGATTGAGGATGTTTATATGAAAACCCATGAGTAGAAATAAGTTTAGGAACCTTACATGTGTGGTAAATTGCTTTCATTGATGTATAAATGATGTGTGGGTTAATGGGTGTTGTATGAGGGGATTAGGGAATAAAAATGGTGATTTCCTAAGTTTTACGCAGCATAGGTCGACCTACACAGAGGCTTGAGTCGACCTGAGCAGCCTAAAACAGCAAAAAATCCATTTTTCTTCAGCATGCGTCGACCTATAGCATCCTTTGCGTCGACTCATGGGTCGGCGAGCGCATACCTGAGGAGGGACAAAAACATTTTGCGTCGACCTATGCATTCTTTTGTGTCGACCTGCTGATTTCTATTTTTGGCAGATTTTTGTAAAGGCCATATCTTTTGATCCGTAACTCATTTTTTAGTGCCGTTTGAACCTATGTGAAGCTATAATTGAGACCTTTCTAATGAATATGATTTAAGAATCCTTATAAACCTTTTTGAAGTTTTCCTTAAATATATTTGTTTGATGTTATGATTTGTGATGAGAAGTGGTGACCAATGTATGATCTTTTCTCTTGCTATGAATATTATCATACGTTTCTTTATAATGAATGATATCTCACCCCTTATGTTTGAATGTTACCCTTTGTTGGTAACGTGCAGGTAACGACGTGGAGTAGCCGTGTACCTTATAGCTCGAGTCAGTGTGTCAATGCTCTGATACGTAGCACTCGGGGGGGGGGGATGTTTGCGATACTTGCTTGTGTCTTGTCTTATGTTGATTATCTTTTCTTGAATTTTGATGTTATGTCTTGTAGAGACGTTTTGGACACATTGTGCCATGTTGGCAAGAATATATGTTGATTTAGATATGTGTTGTTGTCTGGATTCTGCTGCAATATTATGAAGTTGTTTGGATTTAAATGTTTGATGAATTATGAGTTTCCTCCGATATAAGTGTTATGTATCCATGTACTTTGAGCATGAATTGTGGTTTTGTTTAAGTCGAATATGTGACACCTTAAATTAGTTGCTTGTTTTGATGTTTCATACTCTGATTTCTCTTATTAATTGAGGGGTAGATTTGGGGTGTTACACATCCATTGTGGTTGTGGTGTCCGGTGACAACACCGTATACGGTGGTCGTTTGTGAAGGGGCGTAATTTAATAGAAAATTCCATCTATTAGGGTCGTGGCCGTCGGTGGCGACGCTGTTTACGGTGGTACTAGATGGAAGAGATGTGACTTTGAGAGAGAATAGATGAACAAAATGATTCGTGAGGGCAGAAAATGTTTCAGTTGATTCATGAAACAAGAGAGAAAGGCTGGAACTTTTGAGAAAAAAAAGTCACGTGACATCTTTAAATTTCAGATTTAATCTCAGCTCTTTAATTTAATCCAACGATTGTAATTTATTCTCATATTCTCTCGCACGCACGCGCGCGCGCACGCACGCGCACACACACACACACACACGCACACGCACACGCACACGCACACGCACACGCACACGCACACGCACACACACACACACACACACACACACACATATATATATATACCATTCTCATAAGATATGTCCTCATATACCATTCTTTCTTTTATAAAAAGCCAGCCGTTTTTTTAGTCAAACAATATTCCACTCCACTCATCCTTTCCAAGATTCAGGATATTCCCCCTTCCAAGAATCACGATTTTCCACTCCACCCATCCTTCCAAGATTCGGTGAATTGATATTTCACTACCGCCTTTTCATTTTTCTGTCGACCTATAAATTCAAGGTGCCAAAAGAGTGTACCACAACTTCTCTTCTTCGATTCCAATCTTCCGTGTAAGTTTTGTATTTGTCATTTTTATCTAAAATCTGTTTTTGCCCAATTGAATCTGTAAAGGACATCAACGAGTCAAAGAATTTGTATTTGGTATGTGACAATTACTTCAAATAAATAATCAATGGATGATTATGTTTGATTCAAATACATGATTTTGAAATTTTTTACTTCTGCTCTATTTTTTATAATCAATGGGTGATTTTAATTTTTTATAATGGATGATTTTGTTTGATTCAAAGGTCTGTTTTTATAATGGATGATTTTGTTGTATTTCTTTTTTGCAACTTCAAGTGATTGTTCCAACCTTTTTATAATATGATTGATTTTGTGGTATTTCTTTTTTCAGCTTGATATTGATATGATTCAAGGATTGTTCCAACCTTTTTGATGATTTCGAAGTTGAGTCAGAACTTCCAGCTGAAAAAAGCTCTTACATCATACAAAATTTCAAAGTTTCACATCATACAAAATTTTAAAGTTTCACATTTCTAATTGATATGATTCAAGAGATTGTATTTGTTATGCCAACGTATTCCTTATACAAAATTTTAAAGTTTCACATTTCTAATTGATATGATTCAAGGGATTGTATTTGTTATGCCAACGTATTCCTTATACAATGCACTCTTAACATCAAACTTTATGGTCAGCAGTATGTAAGTAGAAAAATATTTAAACTGGAAATTAATATGGGTTAAATATGTATCAACCCAACCATTTCAAACTCACAATATCTCATCCTCCAAACTTCAAGATTCTACTACGCAGATAAAACTTCCATCATCTTAATATGAGTTTTCAACTTATATAATTGTTTTGCCTTTTCTTTGTTGTTCATGATATGATAATTTGATTCAATTGTTTATTATGTCTTATTTGTTTATTTAGTTTTGAATTTGTTGTTGTTAAATGTTATGAACTTATTTAGTTTGAGTTATGCAGGGAAAATTGGTGTTCAATGGAGAGGTTTAATTGATGAAGAATAATTTAAGATGCTCGCCTGCATAAGTATTTCAATTGATACCTACAACAAATGCTTCTGGATGGATGTGTTTTGTGGTTAGTTTTATATTATTTTGTTGGTGTTCTACATGACAGTAAGATGGGAAAGATAAGCAAGATATATTAAAGGATAACTTCAAAGTAAAGATGCAGAGATGAAGGACAACATTAGTCTAATATTTACACTTATCAACTATAATTTTAATTTTTTATCATAATTTTTTATCATATGAAATATAAACTTAAGAAAGAAATAGTGATGTCATGTACTAACTTCAAAATTCTTTAGTAATTTCTATGGGGTACTATAGAATTTCAAATCATGATATAATGGTGTAGTTATTTTTTAGTTGTAAAAATGTCATTATTATTTTGATACATATATTTAAATTATAAAAACAATTCCCTTATATGAAGATACTTTTGTATGATATAAAACAACATTGAGAAAAAACTTTAAGATAACTTTAGCACTGTCCAATAGTGTGCTTTCAATGTATTTCTTTACTTTTGATGGACATTGTGTTTTTTCTTTCCATTTTCAAGAAATGTTTTAAATTTTTAAGAAATGTTTCAAATTATTAAAAAATATGTTTTTGACTGAGAATTAATGCAGCTAATGTTTTCGGTGAACAAAATTTTATTTCAGATTAATGTTTACAATTTTATTTCCTATTTAGTTTCACTTTTATATGTTATTTTTGTTATTTCTATTATTTAATATTTGTGTTCTAGGTTATTGATTTTGATTTGGTAAGAATAGCTAACGCAATTGAAAATAACCATACACATATACTGAATATATGTGTGATAAATAGCATCAATATTAATAATAGATATCTTTTGTTTTAATTCTTTCGTTGGTAAATAGAATTATATATATAATTAAAGTTGTATTATGATATTTCATTTAATTATCTTTCAGTTTAATGCTAAATAATTATTTTGATTTTTTTTCTTAATTACAATTTATTTTCTATTTATCACCATTTTTATTGTAATTTAGTATCCAGATATATTTTAAACTTTTAAAAATAGAAAATTTTGGTCTAAAAATATTTTATTCTAAAAATTTTGGTCTGAAAATATTTTATTTCTCTAAATTATTTGTAACTTTTTTTGGTTGAAATTATTTGTAATTTTTTTATTAATTGATAAAGCCACTTATTGATATAATAATTAGAAGTCAATTTTAATGCAATATTGAAATTTGCCTTTTCATTTACGTTATTAAATAGACTTTCCATTTATCAACCCATTTAAAATTTTAAATTTTTTGTGTGAGTCAATTTTATCCCTCTTAAAAGTGTAGGTTGAACAAATGAAATTTAAATTTAAATTTAAAATAATTGAGATATAATCTTTTAATGTTCAAATAAATAGGGGTATATTTTATGTATTTAATAAAATAAATTACATCTTTTAACTTGATTACATAATCAATGACCATTATTATAAAATTAAACTATTATTATTATTATTATTATTATTATTATTATTATTATTATTATTATTATTATTATTATTATTAATGTATATAGTCAAACAATTTTTAGAAGTTAAAAATTAAACAAATTTCATTAACGTTTTTATTATCCTCAGACATATAAAAGTGTTAGATTATATATAATTGATATTTTACTTATCCTTTTATAAATAAATTAAAAAGTTAAATTTGTTATTTAACTTGGTCGCAACAAGAATAAGGATAAAAATAAGAATGAAATCATGGTATAAACTTAAAATGTTAATTAATTAATTTACTTATCAAATTCGATTTTATTTTATTTTTAAAATTTTATTTGTTACTAAAGTTTTGTTTTTATTAATTTTATTTCTTAATTTGTTTTATAGTTTGTCTTAAAGTTTTATGTTACTAAATTAATTTGTTATGAAAAATATAAATTTATCATTCTTTTTACATTTTTATAATTATATATTATTATTTTATTTAATTACTACACATAACATAAAGTTTAAACTATTATACATTAATTATAATAATTTAAACTATTATAATAATATACATAATAATTTAAACTATTATAATAATATACATAACGTAGAAACTTTTAATCATTTGATGGAAACTCCCATACATTTTAGGTTTGGAAAAATGACCTCATATCTCAAATAGTATTCATTTTAGGTTTGAAAAAAACACCAAATATCTCAAATAGGATTCATTTTAGGTTAGGAAAAATGATATAATATCTCAAATAAGTTTAATAAGTATTAGGACAAAAACATTTTTCTTTCCTATATAAAATTTAATAATTGATTTATTTTATTTGTTATTTTTTTTTATTAAATCAGACCACATTTCAGGAAAGAAGTGTACTTGCAAAATTTTGAAAACATACCAATAATTTAGATTTTTAATTTAAAATATTTTTACTATAAAAGTGATTTAAAAGTTGTTTTTTAACTTAATGTAGTAATACTTACTATCATTTTTAAATAAATTTTATTTAAAAAATGAGTTTCTTATTTTATAATTATTTAGATCCTTATTTGAGATAAAATATATTTTGAAGTTATTTAGATTTTTATAGAAAAGTTAATAAAACAAAACAAAATAAAATCAATTGAGATTTTATAATTTTTGTAAACTTATGAAATAACTAAAACTTATCAGAATCTTTTCAAATTGACTTCATAATTGTAATCATTATAAAAATATGTTAAATGGTAGTCATGAAAATTTAATGATAAACGGTAATCATAAAAAATAATGATAAAAGATAAAAATTTATTAATATAGTGAATTTTATAAATTGAATAAGATATAATTGTTTTTATAAACGTGAATAAGTTACAAATAATTTTATGAAAGTAATAAGTTTAATTATTTATACAATTATTTGTATAAATGAGAATAAAAAGCAGATTATGAAATTTTCATAAATATTTATTTTAGAATTAATTTGAAAAAATATTTTAAATTTTAGATCCTTATATTTATTACACTATCCAATGGAGATTACTTAATGTGATTATTTTAATAAATATATGGGCATAAATATATATTATTTACCATAGGATTTAAATTTCTATTTTTGTTTATAATTTTAAATATTCATATCTAATTACTCTATTAACATATTCATATTTTTATTATTTGTTTAATTTTTAAATATTTCATGGTAAATTTGAAATTTGACAGGGAGCTGTCATATATTTTTAGGTTTGGAAAAATAAAATAATATCTAAAATAGGTTTAATAAATTTTAGAATTAACTTATTTGGATTCAATTGAGGTTTGTTAACTCATTTAAATTCACGGGTAGATGTGAACATATCTATGAGATATAAGCTATTGCATAAATATTTGATATATATAAAAGAACTTTGTAAGTCAAAATTAAATACATGTAATATGAAATCTCGACCAGACCCGTGCGATAGCACGGGTTTCCTATATATATATATATATATATATATATATATATATATATATATATATATATATATATATATATATATATATATATATATATATATATATATATATATATATATATATATATATATATATGAGGAGGGATCAAATTATACCCGAAGAGTTACACCACGAGTTACACTCGTTCAATAACTACATCTCGAATTAATATTTTTTAAATTCAACCGTTGGATTGAAACATAATATCATATAGATCATACCTATAAAGTTTGAGCTTAATCTATAATGATTTACTATATCATCAAGATATCCAAAGATTAACGTCAAAATGAGCTTTCATATAACGTTAATTTTAATGTAATTCAATGACATAGTAAATCATTATAGATTAAGCTCAAACTTTATATGTATGATCTATATGATATTATGTTTCAATCCAACGGTTGAATTTACAAAATATTAATTCGAGATGTAGTTATTGAACGAGTGTAACTCGTGGTGTAACTCTTCGGGTGTAATTTGATCCCTCCTCTATATATATATATATATATATATATATATATATATATATATATATATATATATATATATATATATATATATATATATAGAGAGAGAGAGGAGAGATCAAATTACACCAATATATTACACTAGTAGTTACACTCATTTATAACCCTTGATATGATTTAAATTTAATGGTTAGAAATGCTCACTTAGTGACTCATGATTGTTTCTTAAAATAGTTTTCTCCTATTTTTGGTAATAAATAATTTTTTATTTTATCAAATCATAATTTATTTTTCACATAAAATTAAAAAGATCTCTCCTACTTTTTCTAACAATTAAATTACTCTTCTTTTTAAAAAAGAAAACGTGTTTGTTAAAAAATATTGAAATTTGTTTAAAATTAAGAATACATAATTTTTAATTTAAAAATTATATTTTTATTAAGAAATATTAGAAATCACCTATTTCAAAAATATATTAATAAAAATCACAAAATGTTTATTATTATTTCTTAAAACTACGTAACTTTATGTATTTCTTATTAACAAATGTTATTTTTCTTTAAATATTGTTTACTCTCAATTTTAAACAAATTAAATTTATTAATGAAATAAAATTACATTCAATTCACTTAATGTTATTAATTTTTTTAAAATATAATGTGATTTTTAATATTTATTAATAAAAAAAATTATTTTTAAATTAAAAACAAGTATTTTTTCTAAACATTAAACAAATTTTACTATTTTATATAAATAATTATATTGTATTTACTTATTTTACACTACAAAATTGATATACTTTTAAAAATCATTCAAAATTGTATAATATAAAAATAAATAAAAAGTAATGAGTAATGATTAACCCGATAAAATATATATTTGAAGTGAATAATAAAACAGATAAATTTTATATTATTTTTAAACAATTTCATTTTTTATTTTTTTTTAATTCTCAACAAAAAGTTTATGTTTTCATTATTTAATTTTTTATACACATTTTGAACATTATTTTATATTCTATATAAAATTGGTACAATTTCAATATTTACTTTAAATAATAGAATATGATTTTATATAAAGAAAATAAAAAATTAAATTTGTTTTAAAATAAAAAGAAGTTTTTTTTTAAGAATCTTGATTGGTTTTATAAAAATTATTTAGAGTCACGTTTTCTTTTAAAAAAAAAAAGTTAAAATCAAGTTTTCTTTTTTAAAATGAAGAGTAATTTAATTGTTAGAAAGAGTAGGGGAGATATTTTTAATTTTATGTGAAAAATAAATTATGATTTGATAAAACAAAAAATTATTTATTACCAAAAATAGGAGGAATTATTTTAAGAAACAATCATGAGTCACTAAGTGGGTATTTCTAACCATTGGATTAAAATCATATCAATGGTTATAAATGAGTGTAACTATTAGTGTAATATATTGGTGTAGTTTGATCCCTCCTCATATATATATATATATATATATATATATATATATATATATATATATATATATATATATATTCTATTTTAAAAGGTATATAAGTTCGAATTATAATTTTCACTTGGACATTAATGTGAGACTTACTATATAATATAAAATTCATAAATTATAATTTTGTCCATATGTATAATTTATACTATATGTGTGTTCGTGTCATTTAAGAAAGTTATTCATTTTAAAAAATTGTTTATATTATTAAATTCGCATTTTGATTTTTAGTTGCACATTATGTTACACTTACTTGAGATAAAATCTTTAAAATAGTTGGTTCATAACATAGATTTTTTTATATAATTCTTAAATATTAGAAAGAAAAAAAGAAGGAGATACAAGATAAGGGAGCCTAACCTTCTACGAGACCAAAAATAACTAGTAACAATTAAGAAAATCTAAGTTAGGTAGTCTTAACTTATTCTTGATTAAAATCTTCCTAATTAAAGTAACTAGGGGTATTCCACCCAGTAAAATTCAATAGAGAAAGCCCGATTGGTAAGAATTTCAGTCCAATGACTCTCTTCCTAAAAGATGTGTATGATCATGAAGTTCATTTATTTAGATAGAGCTATGAAGTTGTTCCATTTGTTATGAAGTTGCCAAGGAATAATTTGAGGATTTCTTTAGAGTTTGTTTGGATGAAGCATTTTAATGAGGTAATGTAATGTTTTGAGGAAATTTAAAATGATTTGCACAACATTTATTTTTTGAATATAAAAATAAAGAATTGTTAAAATGATTGAAATTTATGGAATATTTTATCAAGTTAAATTTTGTCATTTTGAAATGACACTAAAAACCAAAGAATATGAAATTCCTCTCATACTCCACAATACTCCATAGAATGTATTTCTTACTATTATTTTTTAAAATTTTTAAATTGGTCCTCATATTTTTCAAAATTGAACCAAAAAATTTCAAAATATTGCAAATTGGTCCTTAATAATTTTAAATTTTACAATTTGGTCCTTTTAAATTTCAAAAATTGCAAATTGGTCCCTACTTTTCAATTTTTTAATTTGGTCAAAAAAATTAAATTTTATAAAAAAATGACCCCAAAAATCTAATAATGAATTATCTTAATACTTCATCCAAACAAAATAATTTAAAAATAAATGGATTTCAATTGAATCATTTGAATTGCTTTGAATTTTAAATTCCTTTAAAATTTTCAATTACCTCATCTAAACACACTCTTAGTAAAGGTGATAGTTTTTAAGTCAATTTCAATCTCTAAAAAGTTCCAGTTTCTATCATAATGTTTGTTAGCTCTGTATATAAAGAGTTGTGATTACCAAGTTGAGTAGAAAAACAATCAGTAAAGTCACCATACTAGTTCTAAAAGGACAACACAAGGGTTACCAAGAGTTAAGCCATTACTACTGTACTTGATCCACAAACATGACAATTTTCATTTTAAAAATCATCGGAAATAGATATTCTTACACTACTTTTAACATCCACACCGTATTAATGTACAAAACATATATAATTTTATTTTTTATGAATAAATTTTACATTGATTTCCGTGCAACGAACTTTTTCCTTTGATGTCTTCTACGGTGTGGATATGGTGTATAGAAAATCCACTGTAAGAATAATACATCTTAAAATCCTATTGTTATCTGCACAATACATAAAACTATATTAGGTGTCATGTGATAGCTTCAGTCGTCCATATAAGCCCCATCTTAGTTAAGAAAATTTTTCTGATCCTGACAGGTGTCATTACATGTTTGAGTACCATATCACCTTCTTTAATTTCTCTTGCAATCACTCGAGAGTTGCACCTCCTCATAAATTATTTCGTTGATGTGAATTTTTGTATGTGGTCCATTTGAAAGGTTTCATCAATTATATTTTTATCGTATTTAAGGCATGTATCAATTTCTTCAATTCATTCATATATAATTAACAAATACAACAAGTTATAATGCTTATAAGTATTAGTGGCGACCTATGGGTTAGAAAATAAGTTAGGAGCTAAATGTTACAAAGTCATTATATGTAGGTTCTACCTTATTCATTAAAGTTCTCATGTCACTAAGTAGATGTGTCAATTTCGGTGGGTAATATGGAATTGGAACCTATACATAATGGTTTCTTCATTAAAACATCTTGCTTATGTAAACCCCGTGCTTGAGGGTTTGTGTGCGTTCCAGTTTTTTCACTATAGCCCTCATGCTTGAGGGACTGTATACATTGGGGGAAGGGACCTACAATATTCATGCCTTACTGTTATAATGGCCAAGGTGAGGTCACCAAATTCAGTATCTCTATGGGGGCGTGGTGTATGTTTGAGTATCACTAATACGTATCGAATATGTTTACATTATCAGTGACGCCTTTCAGTATATTTGGCCAAAAATAATCGACTCTTAAAAGTGTGAGTCAAGGCTCTTACTCCTATGGGGCTTATGTAGCATCCTTCGTGCACCTCCATCAATACCATGGATATTTTTTTCTCACCCAAGCATCTCATCATTTGCCTGGATTTTCCCATCATGTATAGTTTACCTATAACCAGGGTATATTTTACAGCTAAAGTTTTTTGCCTTCTGTTCCTCTTCTTCGAATTAGGGTATTTTATAGTGTTTGTCGATTATTTCATAATGGGTGTCATCTGAAGGAGTGAAAAACACTTAGAAAGGGGGGGGATTGAATAAGTGTAACTCAAAAACTTGGATGATAAAAACAATGAACACGATTATTTTTATCCTGGTTCGTTGTTAACGAAACTACTCCAGTCCACCCCTGACAAGGTAATTTACCTCTACTGAGGATTTAATCCACTAATCCAACTGATTACAATGGTTTTCCACTTAGATACCCTCTAAGTCTTCTAGAGTCTACAGATCACAACTTGATCACTCTAGGAATTCTTTTACAATCAATGTAAAATAAAGTTTACAAGAGTTTAGACTGCTTCTAATAAACCTGTAATCACAACTGTGATATTTCTCTTAAGTTCTATTCTTAACACTCACTAAGATATTACAAAGTTTGTGAGGTTGAAGATGAAGTTCGTAAGCTTTTGAATTTGACAGCGTTTCTGTATTTTTGCGCCAGTGTTGTATTCAGCTTCTGATCATAACTTCTATTTATAGGCGCTTCATAGGAAATGACCGTTGGAAGCATTTAATGCTTTGCGTGAATAGTACAACGCTGCATTTAATGTTTCACACTTTTGTCAACTACCTCGAGCCTTGCTTTTGCTGCTTTTACTGACTTTTCCTTTTGTAGCTTCTAACGTTCCTTTTTTCAGCCAGGGATTTGACGTTTAGCCTTTCATCTTGTAATTTCTTCTGGACTCAGATTTGTAGATAAACAACGTTTGAATATCAGAGTCAAACAACTTTGGTGCAGAGCATCTTCTGTCTTCTGACTTTGAAGAGCTTTGAGCGTGATACTAGCAGAGCTTCTGCTTCTGACTTCATTCTTCTGATGCTTTACAGTTCATGTTCTGATTCTGCATGACCATCTTTTGATGTCTTGCCAGAGCATGTTCTGATGAAGCCATCCAGAACCTTCTGAGTCAGTGCTTCTGAGCGCTGCTTTGTGCATACTCTCTTAGATGTTTCCTGAAATGGAAAACGTAAAGGATTAGAGTACCACATTGTCTTATACAAAATTCATACATAATGTTATCATCAAAACTAAGAATATTGATCATAACATTTCTTGTTCTAACATCATCCAACCCTTAATGTCTTCTACTTCGACGCCATTGAGAAATTTTCTTTCCATTTTATGGAGAGTAAGGTTTATTGTATCAATTTGTCATGGTAACTGATCAGTTCATTTTAATGCACATTACCCTATGTTTGTTCTTAAGCATTTCTTTGATTTACTTTGTTTACTTTTATGTTTTATAATGTTTTTCTAATTTAGTTTATTTTTGGTTTAATTTGATTTTCTCACTTTATTTTCAGCATTGGCAGTCTGCACTAAAATGATCATAAATGGAGATAAGGGAATCCGATTGACGCGTTCTAATAATCGCCGGAAAGCTAAGAGAAATAGCTACAACTTTCGTGTGGGAGTCTAAGTCAGATTTGGAGCACATATTTTCCATAATTTCGTTTGAAGTTGCAGCTTAGAAACAATTAGTTTTGGATCGGTTATTGGGCCGGGTTTTTAATGTTTTTGACCCAGTTGGGTTATAATCGGAATTCCTTGTTTCTTCCATATAGTTAGGTCTGGCCGCTACTGTTCATTGTCACATTTTTACTATTCAGAAAACTATGAGGCAAGCTTGTACGAATTCCATGGAGAACTAATTCCTTTGAGACAATTTGCTGTATTCAAGTTCCAACCTTGAGGTTATTATAATTATAATTCAATTCTATTCCTTTCAATATTATTTTATGTCTCTTGTTTGCTTAATTCGATTTGCATAGACTATATTGATTTAATTCGAATGGTTGTATGATCCTAACTATAGCCACGTTATCGTTTGCTTAATTCGTTATCGTGTCCGTTTAATTCATGTTTGCTTAATTCATGAAACTTAATCCTGTTTGCTTAATTTGGATAATAGGAACATACAACTTATACTATCATTTGCGCTTGTCAATGGATATTATAATCGAATAGGAATAGATAATCCGCTTAAGAGGTTGGAATTACAATAATCAATGATAGATAGGAACCGAATCAGCAATTTGTCGTTTTAGCTTATTTTATAATCACTTATTTTAATCACTTATTTGCTCTATTTTTTATAAATCTATCTAAAACCATAAACCCCCAATTTTATTTATATTAGTTAATAACAAAACAAGAATCCTTGTGATACGACTCGAGCCATTGTTGTTATACTACGCTTTTTAAAGTTACTCGTTTTGATCTGTGCGCGCCAGCGGATCAAATTGGTGCCGTTGCCAGGTATTCTTGTTTTTATTAACTAATATTAGGCATAGTGTTGTTGCTAGTATTTTTCTTTTTTTGTCGTGTTTGTTGATTTTCAGGGTTGCAATTCCGGTTGCAGTACAGTGATAAGTTCTCTAGCCTATCAGGTAAGTTTGAAAGCTACTGTTTCGAATCGTTTCGAATTTTTTTGAATTTATTTTAATCATATTTGTTCTTTCGTTTCAAAAAAATGGGAGACTCATTGGATCAGTTGGCTTATCTTATTAATTTGATGGAAGTAAGAGAACATCAATCGTGCTATCAAAATCATATTCCACTTGCGGTTTGCAATATTTGTTCTTCAAATTTTCATGGTAATGATGCATGTCCTATGTTGTTAGATACTAATTTATATGGTGAGGCCCAAATGGTAGGTGATCTTCAAGGACAATACTCATACATTGAAGAGCAGCCTATTTGGCCATATCAACAATTTCAACAAAATGCATCATTGAAAGCTGACACACAAACATATTTGGAAGAAATTATTAAGGAAATGGCTGAAAACAATAAGCGAATGACTGAAAATAATTTGCAATTTCAACAGCATATGCAATCTATATTTCCAGTAAAAAAAGTCCAAGGTGAACAAATAATCTCAAGTGTCCATCAAATTCAAGAGAACGTCATGTCTCATGATGATGTACAACCTGTTGCATCATTAGAGTTAACGCGATGTGATACCAGTCTTGATGAATTTCCAGGTGAACCCATTAAAACAATGTTTCTTTCATATGATCAAATCATAGTAAGAAACAAAAATTCAAGTGAATGCATGAAAGAGATTATGCCACGAAATTTCTTGAAATCTGATTTGGATGAATTATATACTTCTCTTGAAGTCGATAACTGTCTTGAAATTTTTGCTTGAGAATGTGGTGTTTGTAATGTTTGTCTTGAGATCAGTGCAGCCATTTTAGGTGAATATAGTTTGATGCCGACAACCACTTGTGTAGAAATTCTAGCAAATTCAACAACTCTTGAATTTACAACAAAAAATGTGGATTTTTGCTATAAGCAGCCATTGTCCATAGCAGAATTTTTTTGGGTGGAAACTCTAATTAAGCCAAACAACATGGAGTTATCTTTCACTATTTATGCATCTCTTCCACCTATTTTATCTGACTCACAAGCTAAATCTAGATTTTCTATTTTTCATACTTTTGTTATTGCAAGTTTACCATATGTGCTGACTATTCCTCCTAAGCCACCAGATTTTTTACTAATATCCAAGTTCACTTGCTATTTACTTTTTCCTATTTCATGTGTTCGTAGTGCAGAAAGGCCTCCACCAAAACCACCAGACATGAAAGCTGCATTCCACCTTAACCGCTCGGGTGTGTTCTTTCCTTTCTCTCACTCTTATTTTATATTAATGTTCTTTTATTGAGGACAACGTATGTCTTAAGTGTGGTGGAGAGAATCATTTATTTGTTTTGTTTTCTTTCAATTTTTTTTGTTTTTGTTTTGTTTTAAGTACTTAAAAAAAATGCATCTTTTTGAAAGTTTTGGGTTATAGATTAATATGAGGTTAGTTGTGGAGACTTGAAAAAAAATTCGCAAGATCGGTATCGTTTTAACACCGTAAGTCTCCTACATATGAAAATTGATTTTATGATTTATCCTTAAATTTTCATTCTCTGACAGCTCTTGAGTAGTTTATTTCAACAGTCGGCACCATCTCTCACACACTTTACGCAGGGAAGCGGATGAATATAAGTGAGTGTTACGAAAAGAAAAAAAATAAAAAGGGAATGCACCTTCTAAGTTTGGTGACTCTCACCCGATCACTTAACCCAACGGTTGTAGAGACTTCAAAAAAAGAAGTTGATAATAAAACTCGTTGTTAGTTGGTTCAGCGGTTTCTGGTGCTGAACTTGGTAGGGCGGATTACGGTCTGATCCCCCGCATCTACAACTGAGTAAGCAAAGGGTTATGCCACGTAAGTACCAGAACCCCAAGCAAAAAGGATCAGAGTTACTAACCGATTTTCTTACTATGAGTGTGTGGAGATAACAGGCTTAATGTGATTGCGCCAGAATGAAAAAAAAGTAAAAAGGAGGATGAGTAAGTTAGGCTTTGGAATAATAACATGATTCGAAGTGGTTTGTATGTTCAAGAGGTTTATGACCGCACAATTGAGGAATTGTGTTCCTACGATATCCTTCGTGAGCAAGATTAGTACCTATTGATGCAACCTTAACTGAAGAAGAGTTTGTGAGGGTGTGTGTTTCTTGAGTTTTGATTTTGCTCGGAGTGCAAAAGTTCAGGTGTGGGGGAATTTGATCAGTGCATTTTAATGCACATTATCCTATGTTTGTTCTTAAGCATTTCTTTGATTTTCTTTGTTTACTTTTATGTTTTATAATGTTTTTCTAATTTAGTTTATTTTTGGTTTAATTTGATTTTCGCACTTTATTTTCAGCATTATCAGTCTGCACTAAAATGATCATAACTGGAGCTAGGGGAATCCGATTGATGCGTTCTAATAATCGCCGAAAAGCTAAGAGAAAGAGCTACAACTTTCGTGTGGGAGTCTAAGTCAGATTTGGAGCACATATTTTCCGTAATTTCGTTTGAAGTTGCAGCTTAGAAACAATTAGTTTTGGATCGGTTATTGGGCCGGGTTTTTAATGTTTTTGACCCAGTTGGGTTATAACCGGAATTCCTTGTTTCTTCCATATAGTTAGGTCTGGCCGCTACTGTTCATTGTCACATTTTTACTATTCAGAAAACTATGAGGCAAGCTTGTACGAATTCCATGGAGAACTAATTCCTTTGAGACAATTTGCTGTATTCAGGTTCCAACCTTGAGGTTATTATAATTATAATTCAATTCTATTCCTTTCAATATTATTTTATGTCTCTTGTTTTCTTAATTCGATTTGCATAGACTATATTGATTTAATTCGAATGGTTGTATGATCCTAACTATAGCCACGTTATCGTTTGCTTAATTCGTTATCGTGTCCGTTTAATTCATGTTTGCTTAATTCATGAAACTTAATCCCGTTTGCTTAATTTGGATAATAGAAACATACAACTTATACTATCAATTGCGCTTGTCAATGGATATTATAATCGAATAGGAATAGATAATCCGCTTAAGAGGTTGGAATTACAATAATCAATGATAGATAGGAACCGAATCAGCAAATTGTCGTTTTAGCTTATTTTATAATCACCTATTTTAATCACTTATTTGCTCTATTGTTTATAAATCTATCTAAAACCATAAACCCCCAATTTTATTTATATTAGTTAATAACAAAACAAGAATCCTTGTGATACGACTCGAGCCATTGTTGCTATACTACGCTTTTTAAAGTTACTCGTTTTGATCTGTGCGCGACAGCGGATCAAATTGGTGCCATTGTCGGAGATTCTTGTTGTTATTAACTAATATTAGGCATAGTGTTGTTGCTAGTATTTTTCTTTTTTTGTCGTGTTTGTTGATTTTCAGAGTTGCAATTCCGGTTGCAGTATAGTGATAAGTTCTCTAGCCTATCAGGTAAGTTTGAAAGCTACTGTTTCGAATCGTTTCGAATTTTTTTGAATTTATTTTAATCATATTTGTTCTTTCGTTTCAAAAAAATGGGAGACTCATTGGATCAGTTGGCTTATCTTATTAATTTGATGGAAGTAAGAGAACATTAATCGTGCTATCAAAATCATATTCCCCTTGCGGTTTGCAATATTTGTTCTTCAAATTTTCATGGTAATGATGCATGTCCTATGTTGTTAGATACTAATTTATATGGTGAGGCCCAAATGGTAGGTGATCTTCAAGGACAATACTCATACATTGAAGAGCAGCCTATTTGGCCATATCAACAATTTCAACAAAATGCATCATTGAAAGCTGACACACAATCATATTTGGTAGAAATTATTAAGGAAATGGCTGAAAACAATAAGCGAATGACTGAAAATAATTTGCAATTTCAACAGCATATGCAATCTATATTTCCAGTAAAAAAAGTCCAAGGTGAACAAATAATCTCAAGTGTCCATCAAATTCAAGAGAACGTCATGTCTCATGATGATGTACAACCTGTTGCATCATTAGAGTTAACGCGATGTGATACCAGTCTTGATGAATTTCCAGGTGAACCCATTAAAACAATGTTTCTTTCATATGATCAAATCATAGTAAGAAACAAAAATTCAAGTGAATGCATGAAAGAGATTATGCCACGAAATTTCTTGAAATCTGATTTGGATGAATTATATACTTCTCTTGAAGTCGATAACTGTCTTGAAATTTTTGCTTGTGAATGTGGTGTTTGTAATTTTGTCTTGAGATCAGTGCAGCCATTTTAGGTGAAGATAGTTTGATGCCGACAACCACTTGTGTAGAAATTCTAGCAAATTCAACAACTCTTGAATTTACAACAAAAAATGTGGATTTTTGCTATAAGCAGCCATTGTCCATAGCAGAATTTTTTTGGGTGGAAACTCTAATTAAGCCAAACAACATGGAGTTATCTTTCACTATTTATGCATCTCTTCCACCTATTTTATCTGACTCACAAGCTAAATCTAGATTTTCTATTTTTCATACTTTTGTTATTGCAAGTTTACCATATGTGCTGACTATTCCTCCTAAGCCACCAGATTTTTTACTAATATCCAAGTTCACTTGCTATTTACTTTTTCCTATTTCATGTGTTCGTAGTGCAGAAAGGCCTCCACCAAAACCACCAGACATGAAAGCTGCATTCCACCTTAACCGCTCGGGTGTGTTCTTTCCTTTCTCTCACTCTTATTTTATATTAATGTTCTTTTATTGAGGACAACGTATGTCTTAAGTGTGGTGGAGAGAATCATTTATTTGTTTTGTTTTCTTTCAATTTTTTTTTTGTTTTTGTTTTGTTTTAAGTACTTAAAAAAATGCATCTTTTTGAAAGTTTTGGGTTATAGATTAATATGAGGTTAGTTGTGGAGACTTGAAAAAAATTTTGCAAGATCGGTATCGTTTTAACACTGTAAGTCTCCTACATATGAAAATTGATTTTATGATTTATCCTTAAATTCTCATTCTCTGACAGCTCTTGAGTAGTTTATTTCAGCAGTCGCCACCATCTCTCACACACTTTACGCAGGGATGCGGATGAATATAAGTGAGTGTTACGAAAAGAAAAAAAATAAAAAGGGAATGCACCTTCTAAGTTTGGTGACTCTCACCCGATCACTTAACCCAACGGTTGTAGAGACTTCAAAAAAAGAAGTTGATAATAAAACTCGTTGTTAGTTGGTTCAGCGGTTTCTGGTGCTGAACTTGGTAAGGCGGATTACGGTCTGATCCCCCGCATCTACAACTGAGTAAGCAAAGGGTTATGCCACGTAAGTACCAGAACCCCAAGCAAAAAGGATCAGAGTTACTAACCGATTTTCTTACTATGAGTGTGTGGAGATAACAGGCTTAATGTGATTGCGCCAGAATGAAAAAAAAGTAAAAAGAAGGATGCGTAAGTTAGGCTTTGGAATAATAACATGATTCGAAGTGGTTTGTATGTTCAAGAGGTTTATGACTGCACAATTGAGGAATTGTGTTCCTACGATATCCTTAGTGTGCAAGATTAGTACCTATTGATGCAACCTTAACCGAAGAAGAGTTTGTGAGGGTGTGTGTTTCTTGAGTTTTGATTTTGCTCGGAGTGCAAAAGTTCAAGTGTGGGGGAATTTGATCAGTGCATTTTAATGCACATTATCCTATGTTTGTTCTTAAGCATTTCTTTGATTTTCTTTGTTTACTTTTATGTTTTATAATGTTTTTCTAATTTAGTTTATTTTTGGTTTAATTTGATTTTCGCACTTTATTTTCAGCATTAGCAGTCTGCACTAAAATGATCATAACTGGAGCTAGGGGAATCCGATTGATGCATTCTAATAATCGTCGAAAAGCTAAGTCTTCTAGAGTATTTAAATCACTCCAGTCCACCCCCTTGGAGTGATTTACCTCACCTGAGGATTTAATCCACTAATCACACGAGATTACAATGGTTTTCCACTTAGACAACTTCTAAGTCTTCTAGAGTATACTGATCACAACCTGATCACTCTAGGAACAATCTGCTTAGATACCCTTTAAGACTTTCTAGAGTATACTGATCAACAACTTGATCACTCTAGTTCTTACAACTTAATGTAAACAAATTCTAAGAGTTACAATGCTTCTTATAAAGCTATTATCACAACTGTGATTTTCTCTTAAGTTTAAGCTTGATCTCACTAAAGTATTACAACAGCAATATAGTGAGGTTGATGATGAAGTTTGAGAGCTTTTGATTTGAACAGCGTTTCAGCGTTTTTGCATAAGAGTCTTGTATTCAGAATTCGTAACTTAGCTTCTCATCAGAACTTCATATTTATAGGCGTTTGAGAAGATGATCGTTGGGAGCATTTAATGCTTTGCGTATTCCGTACAACATTGCATTTAATGTTTCACTCTCTTGTCAACTACCTCGAGCCTTGCTTTCGCTGTGTCTATTGACATTGCCTTTCATAGCTTTCAACGTTCCTTTTGTCAGTCAGCGTAGCCTGCCAGCTAGTACTTGCTTCTGATCTGATGTTTGTGTGAACAACGTTTGAATATCATCAGAGTCAAACAGCTTGGTGCAGAGCATCTTCTTGTCTTCTGACCTTGAAGTGCTTTTGAGCGTGATACCATGAGAACTTCAGTGCTTCTGCTTCTGATCTCAAGTTCTTCTGATGCTTCCATAGACCCATGTTCTGATTCTGCTTGACCATCTTCTGATGTCTTGCCAGACCATGTTCTGATGTTGCATGCTGAACCTTATGAGTCAGTGCTTCTTGCGCTGATTTTGTGCATACTCTTTATATAATTCCTGACATGGAAATTGCATAGTATTAGAGTACCACATTATCTTATAATAAATTCATATACATTGTTATCATCAAAACTAAGAATATTGATCAGAACAAATCTTGTTCTAACAATCTCCCCCTTTTTGATGATGACAAAAACATATATAAATGATATGAATTTGCGATCAGAATATCAGACGGCTAAAGACAATTACACAGCTATAGCATAAGCATATAAACATAGTGTGTGAATATGTCTCCCCCTGAGATTAACAATCTCCCCATGAGATAAATAATCTCCCCCTGAAATAAATACTGGAAGAAATTTATAAATAAAGGACTTCCCTGAGTATTTTCCATTTTAGTTGAGACGATCACATATGCTTAGATCTACAGAACATTCATAGCTTCTGATTCTTGCTTCCATAGGACAACTTCAAAGCTTGAATTTCTTCTTGAATCATTGCATGCCAGATTGTATCAGAACATTGTTGAATGTACCAGAGCATCTTCTGAGCATCTCTACATCCTGAAATGTTACAGAACAAACTAAACGACAACAGTCAGGGCATGAATGAATCAGAACATAAAATATGTATCAGAACATATAATTATGTATCAGAGCAAACAATAATGTTTCAGAGCATATTTTAGAACTAAAACATGCATCAGAACATAAAAGGAATAAGAATGAGTTAGAGCATATTCTATCATCAGAATATCAGAACATTCTTCCTTCTTGCTTCTGATCTTGAAGCTTTACAGCACTCAGCTTGCTTCAATTTCCATGAGCTTGATTCTATACATAATTGCTTTTCCCCATGTCTTTGCTTCTCATGTTGAGCTTTTAAGAAGATCTTCACTTCCTGCAAAACACTCAAAGACATAGAACTTGCAAATTCTTGTTAGAAATGTGGAGACTTTCTCCCAGCAACTGATAATATAAATCAGATCATTTATTACATTTTCTCCCCCTTTTTGTCATAACATCAAAAAACATAAAAGATTCAGATGAAAAACAAACAATATGAGAGAAGGAAGGATAATTTTCATTGATAAGCAGAAGGATAATTGTCAGAAGTACAAGGAGAATGCATAGAAAGCAGATGCAAGAAACAAAGAGAAACTACTAAGACACAAAGACTAAGATGACCCTAGCTTAGACATAATCTTGGCCAACATGTCGTGAATCCCAGCATTGCTCTCAGTCTGCCTCTCCATGAAGATGCGGAACTCAACATTGGTAGTATCTTGCGCGTCCATGCAAGAAGATAGCTCAGCTTGGTTCTTCTGAATAACCTCTAGAGTCTTCACCAGAAGAGAGGGTTCACCAGAAGAAGCTTCACAACTTCTGTCCAGAGGGACAACATTCTGAACCGTAGCTTCCATAATCAGATCATCATCTTGATTTTCCTCAATAGGAACAGACTCAGCAAGATGATCTTCAGCATCAGCTTCTTCCATAGAAGCATCTCCTTCATATTCTGCAACAGGCAGATGAGAATCTCCATTCTCAAGAGCCTGAAGAATGGCAGCAAGATTCCTTGGTGCAGAAGGACCTTCAACTTCTGGTAGGTCAACAACTTCTAGAATGACCAAATTGGGGTCTTTCTCAAAAGGATTTTCCCTCAGAAAGTCAAATAAAGATTTGAAGTCTCTAGTCAGAACTGGATACTTAGGTCTCCATACCACAATCTCCCTGCAAGGGTTAGCTTCCATTTCTGCAGCAATCCTTGCTTCTATAAGCTCATCAGTGAATTTCTTTTCTTCAAAAATGTATCTCCCTCCGAGATGACTGAACCCGAATTCTTCATAACTCCTTAGAATTCCACAAGGGCATGGAGCAAGTTCTACACAAATTTCCTGAAGCTCTTCAAAATAAGCATCTGCTCTTCTTCGGAAGATTCTTCAGAATTTTCGCATAGCAACATCATTTAAGCCAGCATGTTCAACTATTCTGAGAGTATCAAAGATTCTTCTGAGGTTCCTCTTTACCATTTCATAAATTACACCAATAGGGTATGCTCGGTGGGAGTTTATTTTGGTTATGGGGGAATCTGGGTTTGGGACAGAATAAGGTTGAGGCTCTCTATCCAAACGAAAAGATGATTCTGCTTCATTCTCAGAATCTAACACTACCATCTCAGCTTCAGGACGAGGCTTGGGTGTGTAATTGCAGTCACGGAGCAATTGCTCATGTGATGCAGAGTTTGGAATATCTGATATAGCAGAATTATTTTGAGAGGTGGAAGGAAAGGGTTCATAGTTTGCATGAGGTGGGGGTTGAGAAATGGATATATTTGTGTGAGGTGGGAAGAGAGTTTGAAGGGGTGGTATATCAAGGACAGGGTTTTCAATGGTCTGGTCAGAAGCAAGGTTGGTTGTGGGTGGAGATGAAGGAATGGGAACATTTGTGATGGGTGAAAGAGGAGGAGTAAGGGTTTTGGTTACAGGAGAGGAAGGAGGTGTGAGAACATGGATGTTTATGGGTGATTTTGATGGGGTTTTTTCTGGTTGATTTACTAGTTTAGGGGTTTGAGCAACAGCAATTGGTGCAACTTCTGAACGTAAAGTTTGAACAGAATCAGGTTCAGAGAGATGTATACCTTTGGACACCTTCTGAATAGCCTCAACAACAGCCTCCAGTTTCCTCTGCTTCTTACTCTTCTGCACTTCCACAATCTTAGTTTTTCCAAGAGAAATTTCTCTTCTTCTGGCAGGTTCCAGTCTCTCCTTCTCATTATCAGCAGCCTTCTGACCTTCAACTACTTGAATTGTTGGTCCTTGAGTAGTTCCTTCTGGCTGATTCACAGCTTCTTGATCTTCTTCTTCTGCATCCGAATTATTTAAGATTAATCTTCTTTTTCTTGTCTCCTTCTTCTCAACAGCCTTTTTACTTTCCACATTTTTATTTTTCATATTTATCTTCTTCTTCTTCTCAAAAGACTCTTTTTCAACAACCACTTCTTCTTGAGCAGCTTTCTCAACAACTTCAGTAGCAGCAACTACACTTTGGATTACCTTCTCCTGGTTATCAGAAGGATGATCAAATTTTCTCTTAGTCCTTCTTTCCTTTCTCACAGCTGCTTCAGGAGCAACTTCTGATACATCTTCTGATTCAGCAAGCTTAGAGGTGGAAGCTTTCTTGCGACCTCCTTTAGCAGGAGCACCTTTTACTTTTTCTTGTTCTACTTTTTCTTCCTTGAGAGAATTCAGAAATCTAGTTCTGACTTCTGGCATCTACTTCTGAAGAAGGATTCAAAGTCAGCAAGAATAGGATCTCTTCTGCTTCTCACTCCAGGAAGAGGTTGAGGGGTCTTGATGATAGTCTCAATAATACTCATCTTTCTCAAGGTGAGAGCATTCAAGCAACTTCCAGTTTTAATAACCAGATTTTTGATGGTACCTTCAGCTTCCAAGTTCTCAACAATCTTGGAATGAACTAGAAGGTTTGTAATGATTCTTCCAAAAGGAATAATAATACACTTCTTTATTCTGAAGGCATTTCTGGAATCCCTCACAGCATTCCACATGTGGTTGAAGATTATGTAGATAACATCAACCTTCTTCTTAGTGGCAATGCAGTACAGAATGTATTTTTGCTCATTGTTGACAAAATCTGCAGCATGTGTTCCTTTCCTGTGATAGAAACACCCCAGAAGAATCTTAGTCCAGATTTTGTAGAGGTCTTTCATGTCCTTGACACGCTTTGTCTCCTTTACGTCTGAATAAAGAGTAGTCAAAACTTCTTCCCAATCAGCCCTTTGATCAATTTCATGAGCACCCTCAGGGTTTCTTAGATCAAACATCATCCTCAGGATGTTTTCAGTAACAACCACAAACTTCCCATGGACAAAGGACAGAATATATTTAGGGGCAACAACAGCATGCACCCAAAATTCCTTTACTAGATCTGGGTAAACTGGTCCACATAACTTAGCAAATAAAGAGGTCTATCCTTGAAATATGATATCTTCTTTAAGATGATACCCATGTTCTTCAAGACTGTCAAAGTCTACCATAAGTTCACAGATAACTTCTAACTCCTTCTTGGAAATAGAGCAGGCGATAACTGGAACAATTTCCTGAACACCTTCTTGAAGATGGAGAGGAGCAGATCAACCAGCGTTGAGAGATGATGAGGCAGCCATTGAGACAGTACTGAGCTTGCAAGAACAAATTCTAGGTTTGCGCTTAGGGTTAGAGAAAAGGGCAAAGAGGTTACAAAAATGCATGCACAAGGAGAGAGAGAATGGGAGCGAAAAAGATAAACGTTATGATTTGAAATGTATATATAGAGACGGATTTGAAAAAGAATGCAATAAAATTATGAGAATGAACAGTTACAGAATCAAATGAAATCAACTGCATTAAATGATGAGTGACGTTAGGTGAGAGAACGTGGTAATTGAAATGATTTACACAGTTACCTAGGGCGGCGTCCCATCAGATTCACTCACGCTTTTACCCTTCACGCAGACACGTTTTCACCATCAGAAACACTAGATGACAGCTATGTTGTATTGCATTTGCTTCTGATGAGAGTAGAGCTTTTCATCTTCTGATTCTGGTCACTGATTCTGACTACTATTCTTTAGAAATGATCTAGTTCTGATAGGATCATCTTTCTTCCCAAGGATCACATCTTCTGAGTGAGCTGAGGTGAGTCTAGAAGATCTTCTGACTGTTGGCTCTTCGGAAATTCTAAGATTCTCTAAAGATGCAGCAACTTGATCTTCTGATTCCTTGCTTCTGAGATTTTCAGCTTCTGAAACTTTGCTTCTTGGTTCTACATCTTCTGATATATCAATATCTATATCTGCAAAATTCTCAAACTGCTTTGGCTTTTCAAGACCAAGCTTATCATCAAATCTGAGATTGATATATTCTTCTACAATCAATGTTTCAGTATTGTATACTCTGTAGCCTTTGGAGCGTTCAGAATATCTAAGAAGGAAACATTTTTGTGCCTTAGAATCAAACTTACCAAGATGATCTTTAGTATTCAGAATGAAACAAACACATCCAAAAGGATGAAAGTATGAAATTTTGGGCTTTCTGTTCTTCCACAATTCATAAGGAGTCTTATTTAGAATAGGTCTTATAGAGATTCTATTCTGAATATAACATACAGTGTTTATTGCTTCTGCCCAGAAGTGCTTAGCCATATTGCTTCTGGCCATTTCTTGTAGAGTCCTATTCTTTCGCTCTACAACTCCATTTTGCTGTGGAGTTCTAGGGCAAGAGAAATAATGGGCAATACCATTTTCTTTGAAGAACTCCTCAAAGAATCTGCTCTCAAATTCACCACCATGATCACTTCTGACCTTTATGATTTTGCACTCCTTCTCAGATTGAATCTGAGTGCAGAATTCAAAGAACACTGAATGAGACTCATCCTTGTGTTTTAAGAACTTTACCCATTTCCAGCGGCTATAATCATCTACGATGACTAATCCATATTTCTTCCCTCTAACAGATTCTGTTTTGACTGGTCCAAACAGATCAATGTGCAGAAGTTCTAACGGCCTTGAGGAAGAGACAACATTCTTATATTTGAATGCAGGTCTGGAGAACTTGCCCTTCTGACATGCTTCACAAAGAGCATCTGATTTGTATTTCAGATTTGGGAGTCCTCTGACCAGATTTAGTTTGTTAATCTGAGAAATCTTTCTCAAACTAGCATGTCCTAATCTTCTGTGCCAGACCCATTGCTCTTCAGAAACAGACATAAGGCAAGTCACCTTCTGCTTCTCAAGATCTGAAAGATCAATCTTATAAATGTTGTTCTTTCTCTTGCCTGTAAATAGGATTGAGCCATCCTTCTGACTTACAGCCTTGCAAGACTTTTGGTTGAAGATTATGTCATAACCATTGTCACTTAATTGACTTATGGATAATAATTTATGCGCTAATCCTTCTACAAGAAGTACATTAGTTATGGAAGGAGAGTTACCAATACTTATGGTTCCAGAGCCAATAATCTTGCCCTTCTGATCTCCTCCAAACTTGACTTCTCCACCAGATTTAAGCACCAGGTCTTGGAACATAGACCTTCTTCCCGTCATGTGTCGCGAGCACCCAGAGTCCAGGTACCATGACATTTTGTGCTTTGTCTTCTTTGCTGCTAAGGATATCTCTTCAGAATCTGATTCTGATGTAGATTCTGATCCATCATCTACTATGGCCATCAGTGCAAGGTTTGCTTGCTCTCCTTCAGAGTCTGATTCTGATTCTGATTCAGAATCATCCCATGTTGCCATAAGACCTTTCTTCTTATGAAACTTCTTCTTGGGATTCTCCTTCTGAAGTTTTGGACATTCATTCTTGAAGTGTCCAGGCTCATTGCACTCATAGCATATGACCTTCTTCTTGTCAGATCTTCTGCCTTCAGAAGATTCTCCTCTTTCAGGCTTCTTTAAACTTCTGAAGCTCTTGAACTTTCTTTGCTTTCTCTTCCAGAGATGGTTTACCCTTCTGGAGATCATGGATAGTTCATCTTCTTCTTCTAATTCTGATTCTTCAGAATCTACTTCTTCAGCCTGAAAAGCGTTAGTGCATTTTTTATAATTAGATTTTAATGCAATGGACTTACCTTTCTTCTAAGGCTCATTTGCATCCAGCTCTATCTCATGGCTTCTCAAGGCACTGATTAGCTCTTCGAAAGAAACCTCATTCAGATTCTTTGCAATCTTGAATGCAGTCACCATTGGACCCCATCTTCTGGGCAAGCTTCTGATGATCTTCTTTACATGATCAACCTTGGTGTAGCCTTTGTCCAGAACTCTTAATCCAGCAGTTAGCGTTTGAAATCTTGAAAACATCTTCTCAATATTTTCATCGTCCTCCATCTTGAAGGCTTCATATTTCTGGATTAGAGCAAGAGCTTTGGTCTCCTTGACTTGAGCATTTCCTTCATGGGTCATTTTCAATGACTCATATATATCATAGGCAGTTTCCCTGTTAGATATCTTCTCATACTCAGCATGAGAGATAGCATTCAGCAAAACAGTCCTACATTTATGATGATTTTTGAAAAGCTTCTTTTGATCATCGTTCATTTCTTGTCTTGTAAGCCTTACGCCAGTAGCGTTCACTGGATGTTTGTAGCCATCCATCAGAAAATCCCATAAGTCACCATCTAGACCAAGGAAGTAACTTTCAAGTTTATCTTTCCAGTATTCAAAGTTTTCACCATCAAATACTGGCGGTCTAGTATAACCATTGTTACCATTTCCATTGTATTGCTCAGCTGAGCCAGATGTAGATGTAGATGAAGGTGGTGGAGTCTCAGCCATCTTGACTTAGTGTTTTTCTCTTCCTGAATCTTTTCTAAACACGGTTAAGTGCTTGCACCTTAGAACCGGCGCTCTAATGCCAATTGAAGGATAGAAAAACACTTAGAAAGGGGGGGTTTGAATAAGTGTAGCTTTAAAACTTATAAGATAAAAACAATTTGCACAATGATTTTTATCCTGGTTCGTTGTTAACTAAACTACTCCAGTCCACCCCCTTGGAGTGATTTACCTCACCTGAGGATTTAATCCACTAATCACACGAGATTACAATGGTTTTCCACTTAGACAACTTCTAAGTCTTCTAGAGTATACTGATCACAACCTGGTCACTCTAGGAACAATCTGCTTAGATACCCTCTAAGACTTTCTAGAGTATACTGATCAACAACCTGATCACTCTAGTTCTTACAACTTAATGTAAACAAATTTTAAGAGTTACAATGCTTCTTATAAAGCTATTATCACAACTGTGATTTTCTCTTAAGTTTAAGCTTGATCTCACTAAAGTATTACAACAGCAATATAGTGAGGTTGATGATGAAGTTTGAGAGCTTTTGATTTGAACAGCGTTTCAGTGTTTTTGCATAAGAGTCTTGTATTCAGAATTCGTAACTTAGCTTCTCATCAGAACTTCATATTTATAGGCGTTTCAGAAGATGACCGTTGGGAGCATTTAATGCTTTGCGTATTCCGTACAACATTGCATTTAATGTTTCACTCTCTTGTCAACTACCTCGAGCCTTGCTTTCGCTGTGTCTATTGACATTGCCTTTCATAGCTTTCAACGTTCCTTTTGTCAGTCAGCGTAGCCTGCCAGCTAGTACTTGCTTCTGATCTGATGTTTGTGTGAACAACGTTTGAATATCATCAGAGTCAAACAGCTTGGTGCAGAGCATCTTCTTGTCTTCTGACCTTGAAGTGCTTCTGAGCGTGATACCATGAGAACTTTAGTGCTTCTGCTTCTGATCTCAAGTTCTTCTGATGCTTCCATAGACCCATGTTCTGATTCTGCTTTACCATCTTCTGATGTCTTGCCAGACCATGTTCTGATGTTGCATGCTGAACCTTCTGAGTCAGTGCTTCTTGCGCTGATTTTGTGCATACTCTTTATATAATTCCTGACATGGAAATTGCATAGTATTAGAGTACCACATTATCTCATACAAAATTCATATACATTGTTATCATCAAAACTAAGAATATTGATCAGAACAAATCTTGTTCTAACATGTATTGTTATAACGTCAATTGATGCTTGGTATGTGTATTATAATGTGTATTGTGTGTTGTATGTGAGTTATGGTTTTTTAGAATCGTTCTGGTATGATTAGAGTGGAATTGAAATGCTTGAATTGGTGTAAATCTGCATTTTTGGGGTTGCTGGTACGTAGTAATCGGTTACTGAGGGTAGGGTAACCGATTACCGCTGTGTGAAAAGGTAGGGATTGTTGCCTGGGAGTCGGTAATCAGTTACTAAAAGGGGGGTAACCGATTACCCATACAAAAAATAGAAATATGAGTTTCGTAAAATACGGTAATCGGTTACTGGCCTTTGGGTAACCGATTACCACTGATGGTTTTTGAAAAATGAAGTATTTTGTAAAACTCATAACTTTTGAACCGTTGGTCTATTTTGTGTGCCGTTTCGAGCTAAATGAACCTTGTGAAATAATATTTGTGATGATTAATGATATGATTGTAATTGAATGATGCGTATATATATATATATATAAACATACTTTGATGATGATGATTATGATGAATTGAGTATTTGATGATGTTACTCATAGACTTGACGATGGTATAAGTATGTTCATGTATGTTTGCATTCATTCATATTCATTGTTGAGGCTGTATCCATGATGATGTGTTGGATCAGTGAAGGGCATGATTACCATTGTGTGAAATCTGTGCTGGCAGGGCCGTATCTTGACGATGTTGGATCGGTCATGGGTTATTCCCATTGATGATGTTGGTACCACATGCATAATGTCAATTCATTCATATGCATGCTTTTATAACATGATTGGATGTTTTTCCATTGTTATAAACATTGATGATGAGTTTGTTGTTTGTAACGATGAAACTTGTCTAAATGTCTGTTTATGATACAATTGGGTGAATGATACGACTATGATGTGTTATTGTTTTATAACTCTATAACATTTGTTAATTATGACGAGACTCACCCTTACATGTTGTCATTTTCAGATTAAGGATAGCGGTTGTTCGACTTGGTGAGGATTAGCTCATGAGTCGGTGTGTTTAATTTAGCGTCAGGTGTCATGCTCTGATATTTGTAACACTGGGGATGCGATGTTTTAAAGTTTCTGTTTTATAACTCTGGTTGTTATTTGATGTTTAAGGGATAAAGTTTTGGAGATGTTAAACTTAATCCATGTGATTTAATTTCCGCTGTGTTAACATGAAGTGTTTTAATTTTTATGATGATTGCCTCAGTGAATGCATGACATAGGTGTACGATGTTTAATTAATTATTGGATTGTGGCACCCTTATTTTCATGTATTCTGAATAAATCTACATAATTGCCGCGGGGTTTTAGAAGGGTGTTACAAACATAAGTTACTTTGAAAATATTAAAGTGCTTTTCCAGCTCTTTAACTTCTTGCAGATACTTTCTAGGCTACATTTATTTAGTTTGATATTTGTTAGTGGTTTGACTGGTAACAAGTAGAGAGTCACTTCTTTTGAGAGGTAAGAAATGCCCATTTCTCTTGCCAAAGTCATTCCAACAATTGTGACTATGTACTATGCCTTTTTTTTAGTGGATTTAAATTCAATTCTTGGTGACTATTTGGTCTGGATATCATTTGGGACCTCTAATATAACTTGTCCGAGTCCCTTTTGGTTAGATGCTATATCCAGTAATAGAATTCCATATGCGACAATTACCTTTTTTTTGAAGGATAACTGAATTTTCCCAAGAAATCAACTTTATAGACCGCAAGACCATTCTTTCTACTTAATCTAGATTTTTTAGCACTTTGTGATTTGGGATGTTGGTTTTGACCAATATTTTATGGCCTAGGAACCATGGCATTAGCTTCCTCGCAATCATTAGCATTGTCAATACCAACCTTTATATTTTATGATACCTCCATTCCACTCCCTTTAAATACCTTACTTAAAAGATAAGATGGTCTTTCACCACTATCTAGTTCTTGGACTAGCACATAACTCTTGGTGTTGTTACTCATTAAGATGTATAGGAATAAGGGTGCCCCTTCTTTGAGCAACTCAATATCATGGGTGTCGCCATGAAATTTTTTAATTTATGAAAGACTTTTTCACATTTTTCAATATGTTTGAATATTTTCCTCTTATTCAATATGGAAAAAAAATGGAAAGCTTTGCCAAAATCGCGTATGATAGGAAGCGAGAGAGTGCACCAAGCCACCCTATTGGTTTTTAATTTCTTTAACTATGGTTGGACTCCTTATGTTGATCATGACCTAAAATTTACTCAAGTATCCCTATACCCCTTTTTAGTTCACGCAAAACTCATGAGCTTCCCTACATGAACTCTAAATGAGCATTTGGTCGAATTCACACTCGAATTTTATTTTTTGACCGAGCATAGTATACCTTATAGTTCCTTAGATTGATTCTTCTTGTCTCAAGTCTTTTAAAACCTTGTAATCTATTTTAACTCAAGGTTTCTCCCTATTCGGTATGAAGATATTGTACTTGACAGTCTTTGATTGGTGGCAGTGATGTTCTTTGGACCAAATTCCAAAATTTAACCAATTCCAATTTCAAATATTACATAGTGTCATACCCCAAAATTTTCCCATCATATTTTAAAATATTTTGGCTCAAGCACTAAGAAATAAGCCTGACTATCTCTCTCCTAAGCAATCAACCTACAACTAGGTTTTTTTGCTTCTCTCAAAGTAAAATCAAGTTCTGACACCTCAAGTGGACCTCATGGCCTCCTGTTATACCCCAAAATTTGCCCGCATCTTTTTTAGAAAGAAGGCAACATATTTCTGTCTAAAAATTGGGAGTTTCATATAATCTTGGATTTTATTTCACAAATATCCTGATTTTTATGAATACTCGGTTTTTAGAATTTTTCTTATACGGTATTTTGGTTCGCTGTTGAATTTATTCTTACACAAACGCCAATTACTGTTTATCACTTCACACACACTGTTTATTTGAGATTTATTTGCAGATAAATAGTACTGACGCAATTGGTACAGAATTAAATTTTTTGCAGGCGCAGAGTCCGGGGATTCAGATTGTACTGGTAACAAGTAAATTATTATTAGTTTTTTTGTTTCCCACTAATTTTTGTACTATATTCCATTATTTTCAAAATCTTTTCATTTCTTTTCAAATCTCTTTCTTTCAAAATCAAATCCTAACTTTATTCTATACACTTTCTTTCAAATCCTACTACCACTCAAATTTTCCTTTTTTGTACGGAATCACTTCATTCCCCAACGTCTCTATCCTTCTTTTCACTCTATAAATACCTCTCATTTTTTCCATAAATTCTCACATCAAATTTCAACTCATCTCTCAAATTTCTACCTCATATTTATTTTCTCTTCTTCCCCGACAAAAATGGCGAAGTGGATGGATACGTGTTTTCTTATGGTCATCACCGTCTTGGTAGTGATCATGTCCTTCTTCTGTCTGCATAGTCCTGAAAAATGCGGACCTGGGTTGCTTGCACTCCCAATCATCTATATGTTGTTATTTATAGCATGGGTTTTTAATCGTCATTTTTAAAGTTTGTCGTATCTTTTGCTTTCAAATAATGTACCGTTTATTTGTCGTACTGTTCATTATATTATGTAATATTTGTACTGTCAGTATTAAATGTCGTACTATCTGTCGTACTATAGTTTAATTATCCAGATAATATTTTGTGTGTTTTCTGCTAGGTAAGTATTTATTTTTCTGCGCATTAAATATTTTTCAAGGTTATTATCGGTAATTTCGTTCGCGTACAGTGTATTTTGTTTATTTATTATGTTTGTGTTTTTCTAACAACTCATGTAAATAAATTTTCACCATTAACACAACAAAAAAAAAACAAAAATAAAAAATTAACTTTAACTGTTGAATTTTCACTTTAACTGTTACGTTAATGCCTGAACAGCCAGTTGACAGTCAAACCCGCTGACAGCACGATTCTCCGTGTTTTGTACCATCAATCAAATCAATCTTTTGCATTTCAAAATTCCAAGATTTTTGTTCTAGAAGTCTTCTGATAATCACATGATTAGCAGAGACTCAGCACTGCACAAAAATCAGGTACGCTTAACTGTCTCCTACACAAACAGTCCCTAACTAGGGTTTTTGTTTTTTTATCAGGAGAACAAGTTTTTTGAGACCTCAAATGGATTTCATGGACCTCCATATATCTCAAAGTACCACCATACAAATTTTCAAACTTCAATTCGCTCAGACGCACAGTCAGCGGCTCAAATAGTCAACAGACGACTAGTTTGACCGAAAAGTCAACAGACAGTCAAAAATAATTTTTTTTGTCAACATCCATATTTTGAGATTCATCATTTGATCATTGGTTGATCATAATTCATCAAGGAAAGATCAAAAATCAACAAAACCCTAAGTTTCAAAATTAGGGTTTTCTCCTAAAAAGTCAACTGAACTTTGACTAGCCATAACTCTCTCCTCGTTCATTCAAAAAATTCCAACCGAAGCTTGTTTTGAAGGAAATTCAATTATCTTTCAAATTCAATTGATCCCATGGTAATTGGATTCACCATTTGAAAAATATGAGCTCAGACATTATAGGTCATTTTCAAAGTCAACAAAAAGTGGTTTTTTGTCAAAGGCCATAACATCAAGATAACTTCTCCAAAGGAAAACAAGTTTCCAAAGTAGCTTGTAGAGGACATCTTGAGGTTTCTAAAAAGTACAAGAACTCCTTCATATGATAAAAATTGAGGGATTTATGCCTTGTTGAAGTTGGCTATATTTTGGGAAAATGCATGAAACCAACATTGATCAAAAATGTTTTTTTTCCAAAAGGGGCCAAGTTTCCATGATCCAAACATGATTCTAACAATGTTAAGGGCCTCCCACGACCAACCTAAGGCCCATTGCATTTTTATTTCTTTTTTGGTTTAATTTTATTACATTTAAAGTTAAATTGAAAAAGAAATGGTGAAGGATAATGATACAATGCTTGATTCTTAAGCCAAAGCCATCAAGAATGATTCAAATCTGCAGCAAGAGAAGTATATAGCAGGCCTATAGCAAGAGATTGAAGAAAATTCAAAGCCATGGCCAAAGAATTCAAGATTTTTTATATTAAAAAATTCAAAGTTCAAAAAAGCAATCAATGCTTGATAGCTTCAATTTTAAGCACTTCATTGCTTATAAATGAAGTAGAACACTTCAGTAGAAGACACACACAATTGCAGAATCAAATCCATGCTTGTAACCCACTTGTATCATACTTGAAATTTTGCAAGAAATTTGAAATTCGAATTTTAAGTTTCAGCTAGTTTCAATCCAAACTAAGTATTCAAACATCATCTCTGAACTTCATTGAACCTATCCAAATAAATTTTAAGCATCAAAGCCTCACAAATCGAGCCACACAAGCCACGATTTGTTCAAACATAAATCACCTCATACCTGATCATACACGCATGTTTAACAAGATGTTGACATATATTTGAGTTTAGTTTGATGTACTGATCGTTTTTGGAAGTTTAATTGAGGTTTGGATGCTTGTATACGAAGTTGTCATTCTAGGGTTCTTGAGCTCCATTTTAGGATTATTCGATTTAGGCAAAATTAGGAGAAACTAATGGCATATTTGAACTCAGTGGATCAAGGCTAGTTGATTTCATAGGTCGCGAAAAATTTATGCATGAGTTTACCCCTATTCGCTATTTTGCAGGTTTGAGACTCACTTATTACAGCGTTGTTTTTACAAAAGCGCTGTTAAAATTGGTGGCGAGAGGTTGAAGATGAAGACGTGGCCTCTCCCTATTGGCCAGAGCGCGCGCGTGTTTTTTTAAATTAATTTGTGATCCAGTGTTTTGCAGGTTCTATTGTTACCACGTGCCTGCACTCTAATCACCCTCAGATTAACTTGCCAGCTCATCTAACGCTTATGACATGCTAGTCCTTACCATGGACTCTCCAGCCAACCACACTTGATCATTAATTATTTATTTTCCATTTTATTTAATATAACTTGCAAAATTAATTTAAAATAGTTTTAAAAATCAAAAAAATATAATAAAAATATTTTTAGGTTTATAAAATAATGTTTTAATTTTTGACACAAAAATATTTTATTTTTCTTAATAATTAAAATATTTTGTTTAATTAATTAGTATATATTTATATATTTGCTTTTTAATTATTTCAACCTATCAAAAAATAAGAAAAATTTGTTCTTTTTATTAAATTTAGTTTATATATTATAGACTAATTTTGTACATATTTAGAATATTTTTCTCTTTAAGTTTAATTATTTGTATAATTGTTTATATAATTATATGTTAATTAGCTTAATAAATTTCCAAAACAACTTCAAAAATCCCAAAAAAAAATTAGTTTTGTTTTAAAATTAATTAACAAACATTTTGAACATATTTTAAACTTAAATTTTAGGTTTAAATTTTATTTCTCATTTTTCTCATTTAATTAAATTAATCATGCATTAATTCTAATTAAAATCAACCATCTAAAAAAATCAAAAATATTCTCCCTTTATCTTATTGCAATTTAAATTTATAGATAAGTGTATAGGTTGTCAAATTCATGTAAATAGCGTAGTTTACATTTCCCGCACAATCGATGTAATAGTGTAGATTTACTTTCCGCATTTTACATTCCCGCACTTTAAAATCTGTACATATAAAACTGCGTGTATGTCAAAGATAAAAACTGAAGCGTTAGATCACTAACTTCAAAGACAAAAATATCTGAATCAAAACACAATCACACTTGCACCTCTTAGGGTAATCCCTCTGTTACTCTTTTCAAAAATCAAATTCTACTGTTTAAAATGCAAATCTAAACTTTTGTTTACATCCGGTCAAAGGAGAATTTTCTAAAAGAAATAGGAAAGGACCTTATAAACTTAGGGAAGATCTCCTAATTTCTTGCTCAAATCAAAACAACAAATGTCTCACATCTTCATTGTTTTTTCAAAATAAAACTTTCAAAAAAAGACAACATTTTGTATATATCCAAACAAGGATCATTACGAAATTAAAGATCTTTTTTTTAAAACATCTTTTCGAAAGATAAAACACTTTGTATACATCCGCACAAGGATCATTACAAAGCCAATTTACAAAGGGTATTTTAAAACCACATACAAGCATTTCAAGGCAAGACAAATGATTCAAACAAGTGAGCTAAGCAATTAAGAGCCCATGGATACAAAGGGGTGCTAATACCTTCCCTTTGTATAACCTACCCCCGAACCCAAAATCTCTTAAAGGTCTTTTTCTGTTTCTTTTATAAACCTTTCCTTAATTGGATAAAATAAAAGTCGGCGGCGACTCTCTGATTTTCAAAACTAAAAAACAAAAGAAGAGTCAGTTCGTATCTCACGCGAGATATAAAAAACCGAGGGCGACACCTCCCATATTCCTCAAAGAATCCTCACATCAAGTTGTAAGCTCTGACTCACAAGATTGCTCAGTCAAAAGCTCAAAAAGTCAACAATCAACTAAGTTTGACCTAAAAGACAAGTATGGTCAAAGTACAGTCAAAATTCCTGATTTTTAAACATCCTTATTTCGAAATAGAATTCATCATTTGGTCAAGGATTGATCATGATTCATCAAGAAAAGTTCAGAAATCAACGAAACTCAAGGTTTCTACATTAAGGTTTTTTGGCCTAAAGTCAACTGAAATTTGACTAGCTATAACTCTCATATGGAACATTATAAATTTCTCAACCAAATCCTATTTTGAAGGAAATATAATTCTCTACAACTTTGTCTCTCTAAAGCCAAGACCAAAAATCCAAAACATTATAGGTCCTTTTGAAAGTCAACAAAAAGTCATTTTTTTCTCATAGAATGCTTATGAACATGGTAAACTCAATTGAGATGAAACCAAAAATAGATTTTCTAGGACATCTTGAGCTTTCTAAAATGGTCCTAGAACTCTTCCATATCTTTAAAATTTAGAGAGATATGCCTTGTCAAAGTTGGACATATTTGGATGGAAAATGTGAAACAAATATGGTTCAAAATGAGTTTTCTTGCAAATGGGCCAAACTTTTTATGATCCAATCTTGATCCTCAAGTTATCCAAGGCCTCAAATCCAATTTCCACGAATTTATAGATTTTATTTGATTTATTATGAATTTTTAAGTGAATAAATTCAAATAAATCAAGCAAAAAATCAAAGATTTGATTTGGCTCTTGATTCTAATCATAATCAATCATCAAATAACATATATTTGACACAAATTTCATGACAAACAAGATTGGCATGATTGAAAGAAAATTGGCCAAATTTGGAAACATTCAAAATCAATTTCCAATCAATTTTGCAAAGATTGATTCCAAGAGATTTTGTTCAATTTTATTGACCTAAATCCTTCTCCTATAAATACATAACCTATTGCAATGCATTGGGGACGAAAAATTGAGTTGATGAGCTAGGGTTCTAAAGTTGCAAGAATTCAAGAAACTAGGGCATACTTGCATTCTTGGTTCCAAGATCATTCAGAGGCAAAGAAGTATTCCATTCCAATTCTGAGGTATTATAAGGTTAATCCAGGTATATTTTCTGAAGGTTAACCATATATATGTATGTAACATAAGCAAAAGTTTCATGCATATTTATAATTTTCGTATGCCACAGATTAGTTAGTTTTTATGCGATTTGAATGCTCTAATATATTCCTTGAGTCGTTTAGAACAGGTCTGAACGATCACATGAGGCCAGGGGTGAACGGATCCTCACTTGCCATTGATGAAGGCCGAAGCTTTAGACCGTTCGTATACATAGCCACGGTCCTCAAACAACAAAAACAACCTCATACTTGAACTCAGGGCACAATTTTACATAGATCTGGGTTGTCTCTTGTTCTTGTTAACAACGTTTTTGCAGGTTTTTATTCTCGAAGGTTTTTTCGTAACAGAATTCCCAACAAAATCTGTGGAAGAATCCGCAGGAAACGCGGAGGAAGAAGATGAAGGAGAATTGCGTGCGTGGCTGTTTGTGATTTGTTGGTCAAAATTCCTTTCCTCTCTCTCCACGCGAGGCGCAGCCCCATTGGCCAGTCAAACCAGTCCACACTCTCTCTCTCTCACGTTCTTATTGGCTGCGTACAAATCCCTGGGCCCACGCATTGACTTCCTTTTTTGAAGTCCATTTACCCATCGTTTTTTGTACTTATATTTTACTAACTAATTAGTTATTGAATAAAGCGCATAGTTAAGTTGGTGACAGGTAGATGCAAAGACCTCATGTGCCATGGTTCGAGTCCCACTGAGGATGTTTTATTTTTGCAATGTTTTTCTTACAGATCCAGCGCGTACGACCAAGGAGCGCTCACGATACACCATCAGCCACCAGCCATTCGATCCAACACAAGGCCAAATCATGCGTCCATGGAGACGCAGCACACCGTGGACTCTCCCATGTCAACCACACAAGATCAGAGCTAAGTTTTTTTAAGTTTTTTTAAATTTTTTTAGTTTTAATTACATAATTCTTTTTCTTTAATTATTTTCTCATATTTTTTCTCATTAATTAGTTTCTCTAAAAATTTATATTTACTAATAATGTTATTTTTTGACAATTATTTATTTTTAATCGTAAACTCGACTTTTCATGATATTACCATTTTTGCATATACTTTTAATCAATTAATTAATTAGGATTAATCCAGTAATTATTTAAAATCATGTAATTATCATATTTAATCGAACGTTCGACCTTCTTAACTTCTAATAGTTATTTAAAATATTAAATTAATTGTTTTACCTAGTTTGTTTTAATCAATTATTTTGAATTAGGGTTTGTGTAATTAATCAATAGATCTTTCATACACTAATCTTTCTCTTTTCATTCTTAATTTTCAGGATTGATCGAAGGTTCGATTGAAGGTTTAAGCTATTTAAATATGTGGTTAGTAATCCTAGGGAGTGCAAGCCTGTTTAAAATGAGTTGGACCACTTATTTACAAGATAAATATCTGAACTTAACCACATGATTGTACCACACACACCTTTAGGGTAACCTCTTTTGTTGCCTATTGCCTGTTGCCTTTCAATATTAAAATAGTCAAGTCCCTCGAATTCGAAGATACCTAAAGCAAATGTTGCCCTCAGTTCAATATCATCGTCAATCTTGTCCCTCGAAGTTGCCTCGGTAAATGATGATTGTCCCAATTGCTAAGGTATCCTCGCCTGTTGCCTAAAAAAGATTAATGACTATTATATCCTCCCCTAGAGACTACCTACCCTTTATATGGTAGGGACAATTTTGTTAGAACAAGATTTGTTCTGATCAATATTCTTAGTTTTGATGATAACAATGTATATGAATTTTGTATGAGATAATATGGTACTCTAATACTATGCAATTTCCATTTCAGGAATTATATAAAGAGTATGCACAAAATCAGCGCAAGAAGCACTGACTCAGAAGGTTCAGCATGCAACATCAGAACATGGTCTGGCAAGACATCAGAAGATGGTCAAGCAGAATCAGAACATGGTCTATGGAAGCATCAAAAGGACTTGAGATCAGAAGAAGAAGCACTTAAGTTCTCATGGTATCACACTCAGAAGCACTTCAAGGTCAGAAGACAAGAAGATGCTCTGCACCAAGCTATTTGACTCTGATGATATTCAAACGTTGTTCACACAAACATCAGATCAGAAGCAAGTACTAGCTGGCAGGCTACGCTGACTGACAAAAGGAACGTTGAAAGCTATGAAAGGCAATGTCAATAGACACAGTGAAAGCAAGGCTCGAGGTAGTTGACAAAAGAGTGAAACATTAAATGCAATGCTGTACGGAATACGCAAAGCATTAAATGCTCCCAATGGTCATCTTCTCAAACGCCTATAAATATGAAGTTCTGATGAGAAGCTAAAAACAACTCTTGCGCAAATATACAGAAACGCTGTCAAATTCAAAAAGCTCTCAAACTTCATCATCAACCTCACTACATTGTTGTTGTAATACTTTAGTGAGATTAAGCTTAAACTTAAGAGAAAATCACAGTTGTGATAATAGCTTTATAAGAAACATTGTAACTCTTAAAAGAATTTGTTTACATTAAGTTGTAAGAACTAAAGTGATCAGGTTCTTGATCAGAATACTCTAGAAAGTCTTAGAGGGTATCTAAGCAGATTGTTCCTAAGGTGATCAGGTTGTGATCAGTATACTCTAGAAGACTTAGTAGTTGTCTAAGTGGAAAACCATTGTGATCTCGTGTGATTAGTGGATTAAATCCTCAGGTGAGGTAAATCACTCCAAGGGGGTGGACTGGAGTAGTTTAGTTAACAACGAACCAGGATAAAAATCATTGTGCAAATTGTTTTTATCTTACAAGCTTTAAAGCTACACTTATTCAACCCCCCCTTTCTAAGTGTTTTTCTATCCTTCAATTGGTATCAGAGCGCCGGTTCTAAGGTGCAAGCACTTACCCGTGTTTAGAAAAGATTCAGGAAGAGAAAAACACTAAGTCAAGATGGTTGAGACTCCACCACCTACATCTACATCTGGCTCATCTGAGCAATACAATGGAAATGGTAACAATGGTTATACTAGACCACCAGTATTTGATGGTGAAAACTTTGAATACTGGAAAGATAAACTTGAAAGTTACTTCCTTGGTCTAGATGGTGACTTATGGAATCTGCTGATGGATGGTTACAAACATCTGAAGGATAGAAAAACACTTAGAAAGGGGGGGATTGAATAAGTGTGACTTTAAATCTTGGATGATAAAAATAAATTGCACAATTATTTTTATCCTGGTTCGCTGTTAACGAAGCTACTCCAGTCCACCCCCGCAGAGATGATTTACCTCAACTGAGGATTTAATCCACTAATCGCACGGATTACAATGGTTTTCCACTTAGTCCGCAACTAAGTCTTCCAGAGTCTTCTGATCACACACTGATCACTCCAGGAACAACTGCTTAGATACCCTCTAAGACTTTTCTAGAGTCTACTGATCAACACGATCACTCTAGGCTTAGTTAACTCCTAAGACTTCCCTAGAGTATTCTGATCAACACGATCACTCTAGTTACAAACTGCTCAGCCAACTGCCAAGACTTCCTAGAGTATACTGATCACACGATCACTCTAGTTCCTTACAACTTAATGTAATCTATTCAAGAGTTTACAAATGCTTCTTAAAAGCGATAATCACAACTGTGATATTTCTCTTAACGTTTAAGCTTAATCTCACTAAAATATTACAACAGCAATGTAGTGAGTTGATGAAGATTCTGAGCTTTGATTGAATAGCGTTTCAGCAAGTTAATTTGAATTGTTTTGGAGCAGAATCGTTAACCTTGCTTCTCATCAGAACTTCATATTTATAGGCGTTGAGAAGATGACCGTTGAGTGCATTTAATGCTTTGCGTGTTCCGTACAGCATCGCATTTAATGTTATACGCTTTTGTCAACTACCTCGAGCCTTGTTCACGCTGTGTCTACTGACGTAGCCTTTAGTAGCTTTTAACGTTCCTTTTGTCAGTCAGCGTAGTCTGCCACGTGTACTTCCTTCTGATCTGATGTTTGTGAATACGACGTTTGAATATCATCAGAGTCAAACAGCTTGGTGCATAGCATCTTCTGATCTTCTGATCTTGAAGTGCTTCTGAGCGTGATACCATCTTCTGATCTTCAGTGCTTCTGATCTCATGTTCTTCTGATGCTTCCATAGACCCATGTTCTGATTCTGCTTCGACCATCTTCTGATGTCTTGCCAGACCATGTTCTGATGTTGCATGCTGAACCATTTGAGACACATCTTCTGAGCGCTGAATTATGCGTACTCTTTATATATTTCCTGAAAGGGAAATTGCATTGGATTAGAGTACCATATTATCTTAAGCAAAATTCATATTATTGTTATCATCAAAACTAAGATAATTGATAAGAACAAATCTTATTCTAACAATCTCCCCCTTTTTGATGATGACAAAAACATATATAAATGATATGAATTTGCGATCAGAAAGAGTAGACGGCAAAAGACAAATTACACAGCTATAGCATAAGCATATGAATATGTCTCCCCCTGAGATTAACAATCTCCCCCTGAGATAAATAATCTCCCCCTGAAATAAATACTCGAAGAACTTTGATAAAAGACTTCCCTGATTATTTCGGTAGAGACGATCATATAAGCTTCTGCCTTCAGAGAATTCATAGCTTCTGACTTCTGCTTCCATAGGACAGCTTCAGAACTTGAATTTCTTTAGATCCTTAGAACACTCACAGCTTCTGATTCCTGCTTCCATCGTGGACAGCTTCAGAACTTGAATTTCTTTGATCTTCAGAACATTCACAGCTTCTGACTTCTGCTTCCATTCAGGACAGCTTCAGAACTTGAATTTCTTTGATCTTCAGAACATTCACAGCTTCTGATTTCTGCTTCCATTCAGGACAGCTTCAGAACTTGAGTTTTCTGGATCTTCTAGAACATTCACATCTTCTGATTTCTGCTTCCCTCGGATAGCTTCAGAACTTTGAATGTCTACCAATCATCACTTCATGCTAGATTTGTATCAGAACATTGTTGAATGTACCAGAGCATCATCAGAGCATCTCTACATCCTGAAATGTTACAGAACAAAAACTAAACGACAAAAGTCAGCATGAGCGAGTTAGAACATAAAATGTATGTTTGAACACATTATATGTATCAGAGCCATATAGGCTGAAATAATGTATCAGAGCAAATAATGTATCAGAACCATAACATTATATGTATCAGAGCAAATAGAATTTTGTCAGAACAGGATAGACAATGATATTCAAATTCTATTATCAGTGCTTCTGATTCATTCTTCTTTCTTGCTTCTGATCTCTGAAGCTTGACAGCACTCAGCTTGCTTCAGTTTCCATGGTTTTGCTTCTTGTGTTTGCTTTTGAAGATTTACTTCACTTCTCTGTACCTGCAAAACACTTAAACCATATAGAACTTGCAGTTCTTGTTAGTAAGAGCCACTGATTAAATCAAATCATTTATCATTTATCTTTCTCCCCCTTTTTGTCATATCATCAAAAAGAATATTTCAAAAGATTCAGATGCATAAAACGACAAATAAAATGAAACACACGGAGAAAGAAGTTGATTTCATTGAAGTTTCAAACAGCAGGTTCAGAAGTACATGAAGAAAGGAAAGATCAGATGCACAAAGACAGATGCAACGAGAAGAAAGAAACAACACAGACTCAATCTAAGATGGCCCTAGTCTTGACAAGATCTTGGTCAGCATCTCTTGAACCATATTGTTGTGTCCTTCTTGCCTCACCATGAAAGCACTATACTGATCATTGAGTGAGCTTTGCTCATCCTGTCTCCTCTGAATCGCTTCTAGAGTCCTTGCAAGACGAGAAGGTTCATCAGAAGAAGCTTCACCGCTTTCAACCACAGGAATGGCATGTTGATCTGCAGCTTCCATAGATAGATCATTTGCAGGGATTTCCTCAACAGGAACAATTTTGGCAACATGATCTTCAGCATCTGCTTCTTGCATAGAAGCATCTCCATACTCTGCAGCAGGAATTTCAGAGTCTCCATTCTCAAGTGCCTGAAGAATGGCAGCTAGATTCCTGGGAGCAGAGGGACCTTCAGCTTCTGGTGGGTCAACAACTTCTGGAATGACCAAGCTAGGGTCTTTCTTAGAAGGGTTTTCCCTCAGAAAGTCAAATAAGGTCTTGAAGTCTCCAAGCAGAACAGGATACTCAGGAATCCAGAGAACCATGTCCCTGCATGGGTTTGCTTCCATTGCAGCAACCAGTCTCAACTGTTCCATCTCATCCACAAAGGGCTTCTCTTCCAAAAGATATCTTCCTTTGAGACGAGCAAACCAGAAGTCTTCATAATTCCTCAGAATTCCACGAGGCCGTGGGGCAGCAGCTACACAGGCTTCCTGAAGTTCTAAAAACAGAGCATCTGATTCTCTGCGAAAGATCCTCCAGAAGTTCCGCATAGCAACATCATTCAATCCAGAACTTTCAGCGAGTCTGAGAGTATCAAAGGTACTTCTGAGATTCCTCTTTATGTTTTCAAAAACTACACCAATAGGATATACGGGGCGGGATTTTATTTGGGTTTTTGAAAAGGCAGGTTTGGAAGTGAAGTACGGATGAGGTTCTCTATCCAACCTATAAGAAGATTCTGCTTCAGTATCAGAATCTAACACTACCACTTCAGCTTCAGGACGAGGCTTGGGAGTGTAGTTGCAATCACGGAGCAGCTGCTCATGTGATGCAGAGGTTGGAAAAGGAGAATCACAAGGATTGTTTTGGGAGGTGGAGGGAGTATGTTCAAGAGTGGCGTTGAGAGAAGGTTGAGATGGAAGGAGAGTTTGAAGGGGTGGTATATCCAGAACAGGATTTATGGTAGGTGAAGAGGAAGGAATAGTTAAAGGAGAAGATGGAGGTGTAAGAACATGGACAAAAACAGGTGATTCTGATGTGGCTTTTTTTGGTTCAGGTGTAGGGACAATCTCTATTGGTGCAGCTTCTGAACAAACAGCAGGGACAGAATTTGGTTCAGAAATGCATATACCTTTGGAACCTCTCAGAAAAGCTTTGGCCACATCCTCAGTCTTTTTCTGCTTCTTACTCTTCGGCTCTTCAATAACCTTTGCTTTGCCGCTAGCGATTTCTTTCCTTCTGACATAAGCCAGAACTTCTGGTTGATTCTCAGCCTCTTGAGCAGCATTTTCTTCATCTGAGCTTTGAATAATCATCTTCCTTTTTCTGATTTTCTTCTTCTCAACAACTTCAACAATTTCAGCATCGTTGTTTGACTTCTTCTTCTTTTTCTCAGCTTCCTTCTTTTTCTTCTCAAAATCAGCAGAGACAGCCTTAGCAACATTAGCAATCACCTTTTTAGAAACCTCTTGTTTAGAGACAGCAGAAGGATAATCATGCTTTCTTTTAGTCCTTTCTTCCCTCTTGCGATTTACTTTGAAAGGAGCACCTTTGTCTTGATCTTTAAAACTCTTATTCTCTTCAAGAGATTTCAGATAATCAGTTCTGACTTCAGGTACCTCACTATTGAAGAAGTTTCAAAGTCAGCCAGAACTGGTTCTCTTATGGTTCTTGTTCCAGCTAGAGGTTCAGGAACTTTGAGAAAAGTGTCAATTATTTTCATCTTCTTTAAAGAGAAGGCATTCAGACAGGCTCCAGTGGTGACAGCAAGATCTTTGATGATACCTTCAGACTCCAGACTTTCAACAATCTTGGAATGTACCAGAAGGTTTGTAATAATCCTACCAAAAGGAATGGTTGTTCCAGCATTTTCCTTTCTGAAAGCATTCCTGGAATCCTTTACTGCTTTCCACATATGGTTGAAGATAATGTAAATCGCATCAACCTTCTTCTGAGTGGCAATGCAATAAAGAATATACCTTTGATCATTACTGATGAAATCCGAGGCATGAGTTGATTTCCTATGGTAGAAGCACCCGAGAAGGATCTTTGTCCAGATTCTGTAGATATCTCTCAAATTCTTAACATATTTAGTTTTCTTGACATTTGAATAGAGAGTGGATAGAATATCTTCCCAATCTTCTCTTTGATCAGACTCAAAAACCCCTTCAGGATTTTTCAGATCAAACATCACTCTTAGGATGTTTTCAGTAACAACAACAGACTTTCCATGGACAAAAGAGAGTATAGCTTTTGGTGCAACCACAGCATGTACCCAGAACTCCTTGACAAGATCCGGATAAACAGGGCCAACGAACTCAGCAAACAACGAGGTCCATCCTTGAAAGATGATGTCTTCTTTAAGGTGAAATTGATTTTCTTCAAGGTTGTCAAAGTCGACCATGAGTTCACACAGAACTTCCAATTCATCTTTGGGGATGGAGCATGCAACAACAGGGGTGAGTTCCTGGTGTGTTTCTTCGTGCATATGAAGAAGAGTAGATGAACCAGCAAAATGAGATGAAGAAGCAGCCATTGAACAGAATGAACGAAAACGAGCAAGAGAAGCGAACTGGGTTTTCGATTAGGGTTTTTAGAAAACGGCTAAGAACTTTTCAAACGGGAGAATGCAAGGAGAGAGAGACAAGGGAGCGAAAAAGATGTAAGATATGATTTGAAAAGAATATATAGAGACGGATTAAAAAAAATATAAATTGAACAGTTCCAGAATCAAAGGAAATCAATTTTATTAAATGATGAGTGACGTGAGGAGAGAGAACGTGGTAAATGAAATGATTTAAAACAGTTACCTAGGTCGGCGTCTTTTCAACTGCACGCTTTGTACTAACCGTACAGATACGTGTTCACCATCAGATAATAGATGACAGCTGTAGATTTCAGAATAGACTTTACGCCTTTAGATTCTGATTACTTCTTCTGATCTGATCTACTTTCTCTTTTGGAATCACTCCTTCTGAAGTGTGCTGATATAAATCTGAATGATCTTCTGATCCATTACTTCTGATATACACAGCTTCTGGAGGTTCACTTCTTTGTTCTGCAGCTTCTGATAAGACAAAACTGTATCTGCAGAAATTCTTAAGCTCTTTGTTTCATCAGAAACAAGTTTATCATCAAAACAGATGTTTATTGATTTGTCCACAATCAATGTTTCAATGTTGTATATTCTGTAGCATTTAGAGCATTCAGAATAATCAAGAAGGAAACATCAAAGCCTTAGAGGCAAACATCATAGATGGTTCCAAGACTAATAAGCTTCTTTTCAGAAATCCTACAAACATAGTTTCTTCAACAGATTTAAGAACCAGAACTTGGAAGACAATCTTTCTTCCCTTCAAGTGTTGAGACCAACTTGAGTCCAGGTGTCATGTCATGTTGAATGTTGTCTTCTTTGTTATCAAGAGAATCTGCAAAAGAAATAATCTTTTTCTTTGGTACCCACATCTTCTTGGGTCCTTTCTTGTTAGATTTTCTCAAGTTCTGATTGAACTTGGGTTTGACATTATAAGCAATAAGAGGAACAGCATGATAATTTTTAATATGAGTTTCATGATATTTCCTAGGTTGTGTCACATGCTTTTTGGTGTGTGTTATGTGAAAACTTTGAGCATGTGAAGTGTGCCTAATATCATGGGAGTGGCCATACTTGAACTGATCATACAATGGCTTGTATGTGATTTTCATTTCATTAACAGGTTCAAGTTTGTATGGGGTTTCACCCTCAAAACCAATGCCTACTCTTTTGTTTCCAGACACAGCATATATCATAGAAGCTAGCTGACTTCTGCCAATACTTCTAGACAAGAACTTCCTGAAACTTAAATCATATTCTTTCAGAATATGGTTTAGACTGGGAATGGATTTTTCTGAATCAGAAGGAGATCCAACATTATTGGATAATTTTAAAAGTTTTTCTTTTAATTCAGAATTTTCCAATTCAAGCCTCTTTGTTTCAAATTCAAATAGCTTTTTCAGCTTTTTGTATTTAATACAAATCTGAGACTTGGATTCCAGAAGTTCAGTTAATCCGGAAACTAACTCATCTCTAGTAAGTTCAGAAAATACCTCTTCAGAATCTGATTCTGATGTAGATTCTGATCCGTCATCTTCTGTCGCCATCAGCGCACAGTTGGCCTGCTCATCTTCTGAATCATCTTCTGACTCATCCCAGGTTGCCATAAGACCTTTCTTCTTATGAAACTTTTTCTTGGGACTTTCCTTCTGAAGATTTGGACATTCATTCTTGTAGTGTCCAGGCTTATTGCATTCATAGCACATGACCTTTTTCTTGTCAAATCTTCTTTCATCAGAAGATTCTCCACGTTCAAATTTCCTTGAACTTCTGAAGCCTCTGAACTTCCTTTGCTTGGTCTTCCAGAGTTGATTTAGCCTTCTGGAGATCAGGGACAGTTCATCTTCTTCTTCAGATTCTGATTCTTCAGGATCTTCTTCTCTAGCCTGAAAAGCGTTAGTGCATTTCTTGATATTTGATTTTAATGCAATAGACTTACCTTTCTTTTGAGGCTCATTTGCGTCCAGCTCTATTTCATGACTTCTCAAGGCACTGATAAGCTCTTCCAGAGAAACTTCATTCAGATTCTTCGCAATCTTGAATGCAGTCACCATCGGACCCCATCTTCTGGGTAAGCTTCTGATGATCTTCTTTACGTGATCAACCTTGGTGTATCCCTTGTCAAGAACTCTCAATCCAGCAGTCAGAGTTTGAAATCTCGAAAACATCTTTTCAATGTCTTCATCATCCTCCATCTTGAAGGCTTCATACTTCTGGATTAAGGCTAGAGCTTTGGTCTCCTTGACTTGAGCGTTTCCTTCATGAGTCATTTTCAAGGACTCATATATGTCATAGGCTGTTTCCCTGTTAGATATCTTCTCATACTCAGCATGAGAAATAGCATTCAGCAAAACAGTTCTGCATTTATGATGATTCCTGAAAAGCTTCTTTTGATCATCATTCATTTCTTGCCTTGACAGCTTAGCGCCACTGGCATTTACTGGATGTTTGTAACCATCCATCAGAAGATCCCATAGATCACCATCTAGACCCAGAAAGTAACTTTCTAGTTTATCTTTCCAGTATTCAAAGTTTTCACCATCAAATACCGGCGGTCTAGTATAACCATTGTTACCGTTGTATTGCTCAGCAGAGCCAGATGTAGATGCAGGTGTAGGTGTAGACTTTTCACTTTCATCAACCATCTTTTACTGAAGCGTTTTTCTCTTCCTGAATCTTTTCTAAACACGGTTAAGTGCTTGCACCTTAGAACCGGCGCTCTGATACCAATTGAAGGATAGAAAAACACTTAGAAAGGGGGGGATTGAATAAGTGTGACTTTAAATCTTGGATGATAAAAATAAATTGCACAATTATTTTTATCCTGGTTCGCTGTTAACGAAGCTACTCCAGTCCACCCCCGCAGAGATGATTTACCTCAACTGAGGATTTAATCCACTAATCGCACGGATTACAATGGTTTTCCACTTAGTCCGCAACTAAGTCTTCCAGAGTCTTCTGATCACACACTGATCACTCCAGGTACAACTGCTTAGATACCCTCTAAGACTTTTCTAGAGTCTACTGATCAACACGATCACTCTAGGCTTAGTTCACTCCTAAGACTTCCCTAGAGTATTCTGATCAACACGATCACTCTAGTTACAAACTGCTCAGCCAACTGCCAAGACTTCCTAGAGTATACTGATCACACGATCACTCTAGTTCCTTACAACTTAATGTAATCTATTCAAGAGTTTACAAATGCTTCTTAAAAGCGATAATCACAACTGTGATATTTCTCTTAACGTTTAAGCTTAATCTCACTAAAATATTACAACAGCAATGTAGTGAGTTGATGAAGATTCTGAGCTTTGATTGAATAGCGTTTCAGCAAGTTAATTTGAATTGTTTTGGAGCAGAATCGTTAACCTTGCTTCTCATCAGAACTTCATATTTATAGGCGTTGAGAAGATGACCGTTGAGTGCATTTAATGCTTTGCGTGTTCCGTACAGCATCGCATTTAATGTTATACGCTTTTGTCAACTACCTCGAGCCTTGTTCACGCTGTGTCTACTGACGTAGCCTTTAGTAGCTTTTAACGTTCCTTTTGTCAGTCAGCGTAGTCTGCCACGTGTACTTCCTTCTGATCTGATGTTTGTGAATACGACGTTTGAATATCATCAGAGTCAAACAGCTTGGTGCATAGAATCTTCTGATCTTCTGATCTTGAAGTGCTTCTGAGCGTGATACCATCTTCTGATCTTCAGTGCTTCTGATCTCATGTTCTTCTGATGCTTCCATAGACCCATGTTCTGATTCTGCTTCGACCATCTTCTGATGTCTTGCCAGACCATGTTCTGATGTTGCATGCTGAACCATTTGAGACACATCTTCTGAGCGCTGAATTATGCGTACTCTTTATATATTTCCTGAAAGGGAAATTGCATTGGATTAGAGTACCATATTATCTTAAGCAAAATTCATATTATTGTTATCATCAAAACTAAGATAATTGATAAGAACAAATCTTGTTCTAACAACATCCAGTGAAAGCTACTGGCGTAAGGCTTACAAGACAAGAAATGAATGATGATCAAAAGAAGCAATTCAAAAATCATCATAAGTGTAGGACTGTTTTGCTGAATGCTATCTCTCATGCCGAATATGAGAAGATATCTAACAGGGAAACTGCCTATGAAATATATGAGTCATTGAAAATGACCCATGAAGGAAATGCCTAAGTCAAGGAGACTAAAGCTCTTGCCTTGATCCCGAAATATGAAGCCTTCAAAATGGAGGATGATGAAAACATTGAGAAGATGTTCTCAAGATTTCAAACGCTAACTGCTGGATTGAGAGTTCTTGACAAGGGATCCACAAGGGCTAATCATGTCAAGAAGATCATCAGAAGCTTGCCAAGAAGATGGGGTCCTATGGTGACTGCTTTCAAGATTTCCAAGAATCTGAATGAAGTATCTCTTGAAGAATTGATCAGTGCTCTAAGGAGTCATGAAATTGAGTTGGATGCTAATGAACCTCAGAAGAAAGGTAAGTCTATTGCATTAAAATCTAGTTATAAAAAATGCACTAACGCTTTTCAGGCTGAAGAAGTAGATTCTGAAGAATCAGAATCAGAAGAAGAAAATGAACTGTCCATGATCTCCAGAAGGGTAAACCATCTCTAGAAGAGCAAGCAAAGGAAGTTCAAGAGCTTCAGAAGTTCAAAGAAGCCTGAAAGAGGAGAATCTTCTGGAGGCAGAAGATCTAACAAGAAGAAGGTCATCTGCTATGAGTGCAATGAGCCTGGACACTTCAAGAATGAATGTCGAAAACTTCAGAAGGAGAATCCCAAGAAAAAGTTTCATAAGAAGAAAGGTCTTATGGCAACATGGGATGATTCTGAATCAGAATCAGAATCAGACTCTGAAGGAGAGCAAGCAAATCTTGCACTAATGCCCACAGTAGATGATGGATCAGAATCTACATCAGAATCAGATTCTGAAGAGGTATTTTCTGAACTATCTAGAGAAGAGTTAGTTTCCAGTTTAACAGAACTTATAGAACTCAAGGCTCATCTTAGTATCAAATACAAAAAGCTGAAAAAACAATTTGAATTTGAAACTAAGAAGCTGGAAGTGGAAAATTCTGAACTGAAGGAAAAAGTTTTAAAATTATCCAAAGATATTGGATCTTCTTCTGAATCAGAAAAATCCATTCCTAGTCTCAATCATATTCTGAAAGAATATGACACGAGCTTCAGAAAGTTCCTATCTAGGAGTATTGGCAGAAGTCACCTTGCTTCTATGATATATGGTGTTTCTGGAAACAAAAGGTTTGGTTTTGGATATGAGGGTGATACCTCACACAAATTTGATCCTGTTGATGATTTGAAAATCACATACAAGCCATTGTATGATCAGTTCAAATATAGCCACTCATATGATATTAAGCTCACTTCACATGCCAAAAGCTTTAACACTACACACACCAAAAGGCAAGTGACACAACCTAAAAAATATCATGCTGCCAAACCTAAAGAATATCATGTTGTTCCTCCTGTTACTTATAATGCTAAACCCAAGTTCAATCAGAACTTGAGGAAAACTAACAAGAAAGGACCCAAGAAATTGTGGGTACCTAAGGAGAAGATAATTTCTGTTGCAGATATCCTTAGCAGCAAAGAAGACAAAGCACAAAATGTCATGGTACCTGGACTCTGGGTGCTCGCGACACATGACGGGAAGAAGGTCTATGTTCCAAGACCTGGTGCTTAAATCTGGTGGAGAAGTCAAGTTTGGAGGAGATCAGAAGGGCAAGATTATTGGCTCTGGCACCATAAGTATTGGTAGCTCTCCTTCCATAACTAATGTACTTCTTGTAGAAGGATTAACGCATAACTTATTGTCCATAAGTCAATTAAGTGACAATGGTTATGACATAATCTTCAATCAAAAGTCTTGCAAGGCTGTAAGTCAGAAGGATGGCTCAATCCTATTCACAGGCAAGAGAAAAAACAACATTTATAAGATTGATCTTTCAGATCTTGAGAAGTAGAAGGTGACTTGCCTTATGTCTGTTTCTAAAAAGCAATGGGTCTGGCACAGAAGATTAGGATATGCTAGTTTGAGAAAGATTTCTCAGATTAACAAACTAAATCTGGTCAGAGGACTCCCAAATCTGAAATACAAATCAGATGCTCTTTGTGAAGCATGTCAGAAGGGCAAGTTCTCTAGACCTGCATTCAAATCTAAGAATGTTGTCTCTTCCCCAAGGCCGTTAGAACTTCTGCATATTGATCTGTTTGGACCAGTCAAAACAGCATCTGTCAGAGGGAAGAAATATGGATTAGTCATCGTAGATGATTATAGCCGCTGGACGTGGGTAAAGTTCTTAAAACACAAGGATGAGTCTCATTCAGTGTTCTTTGAATTCTGCACTCAGATTCAATCTGAGAAGGAGTGCAAAATCATAAAGGTCAGAAGTGATCATGGTGGTGAATTTGAGAACAGATTCTTTGAGGAGTTCTTCAAAGAAAATGGTATTGCCCATGATTTCTCTTGCCCTAGAACTCCACAGCAAAATGGAGTTGTAGAGCGAAAGAATAGGACTCTACAAGAAATGGCCAGAACCATGATCAATGAAACCAATATGGCTAAGCACTTCTAGGCAGAAGCAATAAACACTGCATGTTATATTCAAAATAGAATCTCTATAAGACCTATTCTAAATAAGACTCCTTATGAATTGTGGAAGAACAGAAAGCCCAACATTTCATATTTTCATCCTTTTGGATGTGTTTGTTTCATTCTGAATACTAAAGATCATCTTGGTAAGTTTGATTCTAAGGCACAAAAATGTTTTCTTCTTGGATATTCTGAACGCTCCAAAGGCTACAGAGTATACAATACTGAAACATTGGTTGTAGAAGAATCAATCAATATCAGATTTGATGATAAGCTTGGTCTTGAAAAGCCAAAGCAGTTTGAGAATTTTGCAGATATATATATTGATATATCAAAAGCTGTAGAACCAAGAAGTGAAGGTTCAGAAGCAGAAAATCTCATAAGCAAAGAATCAGAAGATCAAGTTGCTGCATCTTTAGAGAATCTCAGAATTTCTGAAGAGCCAACAGTCAGAAGATCTTCTAGACTCACCTCAGCTCACTCAGAAGATGTGATCCTTGGGAAGAAAGATGATCCTATCAGAACAAGAACATTCCTTAAGAACAATTCAGAATGTCAATTAGGTCTTGTCTCTTTGATCGAGCCAACTTCTGTTGATCAAGCTCATAGGCCATATGTAGTAGTTCCACGTAGATATCGTAGAATTCTTTTTACAGCTTTTAAGTGTGATTCCTTTGGACAAGATTGGTATCTTTCACACATACATACACTAAACATGATGTCCGGTCTTGAAGCTGTGAGATACAATAGTGAACCTATCATACCTCGGTACAATTTCACATCAACCTCTTTACCTTTCTCATCTTTGTCTATGTTACTATTTGTTGCCATAGGTGTGTCAATCTCCTTTGCCTCACTCATTCCAAATATTTTAAGCAACTTTGTACAATACTTGGTTTGACTTACGAACGTTCCATGACTAAGTTGCTTGATTTGTAGGCCAAGGAAGAAATTCAGCTCTCCCATGAGACTCATCTCAAATTCACTCTGCATAAGCTTAGAAAATTCTTTGACAAGTTTTGCATTAGTCGATCCAAATATAATATCATCTACATAAACTTGAACCAGAAGTACATCTTCACCTTTTCTTTTAATGAATAGAGTAGTGTCGAATTTACCTCTAAAGTATCCTTGGCTAAGTAGAAATTTGCTTAAACGTTCATACCAAGCTCTAGGAGCTTGTTTAAGACCGTATAGAGCACGTTTCAACTTATAAACATGGTTTGGATACTTGTAATTTTCAAAACCAGGTGGTTGAGCTACATACACCTCTTCATTAATGTATCCATTTAGAAAGGCACTTTTAACATCCATTTGAAAGAGCTTAAACTCTTTTGAACAAGCGTAAGCAAGTAAGAGACAAATAGCCTCGAGACGTGCTACGGGAGCGTACGTCTCTTCATAATCAATACCTTCCTCTTGGTTGTAGCCTTGAGCTACTAATCTAGCCTTGTTTCTAGTAATAACTCCGTTTTCATCAAGTTTGTTACGAAAAACCCATCTAGTACCGATTACTTGATGTGCTCCCGGATGAGGGACAAGGTCCCAAACATCGTTCCGTTTAAATTGGTTTAATTCCTCTTGCATGGCCATTAGCCAATGCTCATCAACTAATGCGTCCTTAGCGTTTTTCGGTTCAACTTGTGAAACAAAAGCAAAATGATGACAAAAGTTACTTATCTTGGAACGTGTTGTAACGCCCTTTGAGATGTCCCCTATTATGTTATCGATTGGATGATCTTTTACGTTTGTCCAGGCCTTAGGAAGTTCTTCGTTGTTTGAGGTGCTTTCTTTTTCAACATTATCATGAGACTCAATTTTCTCTTGCTTAGCATCCTCCTTTGCAACACTTTCATTTTCGTCTTCCTTGTCTTTGACAATGTCTTCAGTAGACGGGCCTGCACTGTCAAAAGATATGCCTTTCTCGACACATTTTGCATAAGATTCATCAAAGGACACATGTACTGACTCTTCTACTATAAGTAACCTTTTGTTGTATATCCTATATGCTTTACTAGATTGAGAGTAACCAAGAAAGATGCCTTCGTCAGCTTTAGCATCGAATTTCCCAAGATTATCCTTACCGTTGTTTAACACAAAAAATTTGCAACCGAATACGTGGAGATGTGACACATTTGGTTTTCTACCCTTTAATAATTCATATGGTGTTTTGTTTAGTATAGGACGTATTAGTATCCTATTCAAAACATAACATGCGGTGCTAATAGCGTCAGCCCAAAAATACTTAGGTAGACTACCCTCATTGAGCATTGTTCTTGCCAACTCCTCTTGAACACGATTTTTACGTTCAACCACTCCGTTTTGTTGTGGTGTTCTAGGAGCTGAAAAGTTATGTTCAATTCCATGTTTATCACAGTATTTTTCAAAAAGATAGTTTTCAAATTCTCCACTGTGATCACTTCGGATTGCAACTATTTTGGTGTTCATTTTATTTTGACATAACCTTGCAAATTGAGTGAAAGCTGGAAAAGTTTGATCCTTACTAGGTAGAAAGATTGTCCAACAAAATCTAGAGTAATCATCGACAATGACAAAACCATAGATGTTTCCACCTATGCTTTTAGTCCTTGAAGGGCCAAAGAGATCCATGTGAAGGAGTTCAAGAGGGCGTGATGTTGAAACCACGTTCTTTGATTTAAAAGAGGTTTTTGTTTGCTTTCCCTTTTGACAAGCATCACATAGATGATCCTTTGAAAACTTTATTTTTGGTAAGCCGATTACTAAGTCTTTTGTGACAACCTTGTTAAGTAAGTCAAAATTAATGTGAGCGAGGCGTCTATGCCAAAGCCATGAGTCTTCGCATAGAGCAATTAGACACTTGGTACTTGACTTAAATACTTCGTCCAAGTTTAGCATATAGATGTTGTTTAATCTTAAGCCATTAAACATAATGTCTCTTTTCTTAATATGTTCTATTGTGCAACCAGAATTTGTGAAAGTTACTTTAAAGTCTTTGTCGCACAATTTACTTATACTTAAGAGGTTATGTTTAAGACCTTCTACTAGCAATACATCAGTTATAGTTGTGGTAGAGGGGTTACCTACACTTCCTTTACCAAGTATAGCTCCCCGATTGTTGTCTCCATAGGTGACATACCCCTTTTTCTTTGCGTGAAGTAACACCCCTTTTTATACCCCAAATATTTAACATATAATCAGAGAATAACATGCATGTAATTCAAAAGGGAGTCACATTGATGCTTTTAGAAGAACTAAAAACCTAAAAAAAACTGACAGCATTTATCTACACAGCACAATACTCCTGGTCATTTTAATAACACTCAATATCAAATCACAATTTAACCTGGATATGCATTCACAGCGGAAATATATGATACTCATGTGATTTATAATGATTCATGTCCCATACCATGATCATACATCGACTAGTAATCTCAATTCAACATAAAACATAATCAAAAGGTTTGGCTTGTAAGCCTCTCAAAATAACAAGTAATCAACAAATAAGTTCATAAGTCATAGCATAATAAATGAGCAATATGACATGAGTTCAATACACCTAGTCTACCCAGTGTTACATGACCAGATCATCGACTCACTACCTAGTCTCCAATAACCAAGGAAGAACCTCCGGCTAGGCACACGCAGCTACTAAACTCCAAAACCTGCATGTCGCCAAACGAGGGCAACATTAAAACAGAAGGGTGAGAATACGAATCATTATGAAGAAAGTATAACGGAATGCAATGGTTAAATCAATACTTCAAGTAATTATTCATACTATGTATAACCATGTAGATAATAGTAATCAATCCATATTTCACATTTTATCGAGTGTACAATAAGCTTCAATAGTATAATATTACAAGTCTACTATTATATTCTCAATTAATTACACAATCATAGTTATCACATATTCACACATTTTATCAAATATGTGTCCAAACTTCACTCGTTTCAATTATCAACTCATACACATATCACCACTACATCAATTTAACATACTCAATTATCGCATAATTTAATGTGACTCGATGCAAGATATGTGACGCTATGCATGTGGTACCAAATTGTGAACCCAAGGTTTCACCGCTTTCCGATTCAATATCTAGAATCCAAGCCACGCTTCCGATCCGGACAAGACCAAAGCCCACCAAAATGTAAACATATAGTCTACCGCTTCCGATTCACCATAGAATCTAAGACTCGCTTTTGTTTCAAAGTAAACCACCTTTGTTTCAAGGCACACCATGATATGAATGAATGTACAATGTTAACAAACATATGCAATTAAGATCATCTCTACCATCTTAATATTTAGCATATCACAATAATCCACTCTATGAATTATCCACAATATTGTACACTACATTCTCATCACATAAGCACTATTCTCATATAATAATCAACACACGATTCCAATCCACTATTTCAATTAACACTAGTAATCAATATTATCACATGCTAACTCACAATTTATTAATTATATAGAATTCACTCTTTTCATAATAAACTAAGAAGCCATTTGAATCATGCCCCCTAACTACTCATAGAAGTTTCCCACCTTAGAATAAACATAGAAATATATCTATTTACTAATTATATCTATTTACTCATTAGCATATATGCTCATCACATTTTCCTAACTACTAGTAGCAGTAATACTTCTTATCACTAATATATATATTGGCCTTTCACGTTTTCTTTATAAAAAAATGCATATATATGGCTAGTAAAAGTAGTCATCCTTTGAATAAACTATAATATAGTGTTTTCATATCTTCATTGACCACTTAGCCTAAGTATGTATATACTTATCATATCTCCATGTGCTTACTTATCATATATTTACATCAATATAATGTGATGTGGTTTACATCAATAAATGCTAACAGTATCATTTCCATTAATAAAATGGGATGTGTTTCACGTTTTCATTTGGACCATGGCAGTAGCCTTTTCTACCAATAAAATAAGTTGGTGATTCCCAATTTCATTTAGTCTAATAGTAAATTAACAGTAGCACTTTTCATTCACTAACAGGTGTTGGTTCACGTTTTCTATGCCTAATAGCTAACCAATCAGTGGCCAAGTGATGGGTAAGGAAAATACAATGAAACAAGTAGGTACACGTAATAAAACGAGACATATGGCTTGCAATGGGTTGTCGCACGGCACCCATTCCTCTCTCATAGTATATGCCGCCGTCAAGGGGCCATGAACAGCATAACTAGCATAGTTAACTTCATTTCATTCTTTTTTTTTTTTCGTTTTCCATAGTTCACTACATACAGCACAACAGTAACTAACAAGAATGTGATTTATCGGAACAACATTTCAATCATATATTTCACGGAAGATTTTTCAGGTTTCAATTAACAAAAGCCAAATCATATTATCTACTCTACCCATCATCCCCATATACTAACCCATAATAATTTGGGATTCTCCCTCTTACCTCTTGATTTCTCCTCCAAAACCCTAGTTCCTCTTCTTGTTCCTCTCCTCCACTTCTATTCTTCAAAAACCAGCAAAGTGATAAAAATGATTCCTCTACCCCTTATTTCCTCTCTTACTACCTTTATTTATTATATTGGGCTTTAAAATAATAGCACCCACCAATTGCTTATAACTCTAATAAATACGCCCAATTAATCTAACTCTCTAATAACTTAATTTAATTCTATTAAACACAAATGCACTCAAATTTAATTAATTAAGTTAATAATTAAGTCTCATAATAGTTAAATGATTAATTAACACACTAAAAAAATATAAAATATTATAATAAAATAAATACTATAAAAAAACGGGTTGTTACACGTGAAACTCAACAAAAAGTGATATGTCTCCCGTCATGTGTCTTGAGCATCCGCTATCAAGGAACCACAACCTTTCGGCAATGTCAAGACACTTTTCCTGCAAGATTAATTTAGAGAGGGAGGTCCCCAATTTTCATTGGGTCCTTGGTAGTGAGTACATATATTGTGCACTTGGGCAGCCATTTAAATACTCCTTTAGGAACCAAAATCCTCCTAAATTTGCATTTTTCAATGGTATGACCCTTTTTGCAACAATAGTGACAGGTAATATGATGAGAATATGCTGTTTTACTAGTTGATACTTTTGGTACAAAAGTGTATTTACTATATAAAGGAGTATACAATCTTTTGAACTTATTCGGATCAACCACAAACGTCACTTTTGGTTGTAGAGCCTTGTTTAATTTGGCTTTTAGATCTCTTACTTCTTTTTTCCAAATATGACATGTCTCACAACCAAACCATGATGTAGGATCTATCTCAACTTTATCTTTTTGAATATCTAGCATAGATTGTTTTAAAGCTTCCATATCCTTTTCGGTTTTCTCAACTTTTGATTCAAGATATGAAAAGATTTTCTTATTTGAGGCCAAAGGTTTGAAAGCTTCAATTGCGTCTCTATGCAATTCTTCAAAAGCAAGTTTTAATTGAGAATGAGATACTTTATCTACAAGTTCAGGTTTAAGATAACATACATGTTTCTTTTTCTTGTGTTGATGAGCCATAAGACATAAGTTTGTCGATTCTTCTTCATCGCTTGATGAGTTTCACTAGATGAATCACTTTCCCATGCTATGTAGGCTCTTCTAGCTTTGTTGTGACCTTTGCTTTGGTTCTTCTCTTTCTCCTTCTTAAGGTATGGACAATCCGGTTTGTAATGACCGACTTTGCCACAATTGAAGCAAGGACCTTTGATTTTTCCTTTGTTATTCTCATCTTGTTTGAACTTGTTTGATTGCTTTCTATAGTTGATCAAGCCTTTGTCGGAATGTTTTGCTCCATTTTTCTTTAGGTATTTGTTGTATCTTTGCACAAACAGTCCCATTTCCTCATCATCGGAGTCTTCATCATCACTTGTATCACTATCCTCTAGCTCTTGCTTTGAGGTCTTGGAGTTTGAAGCTTTTAGAGCTATTGACTTCTTCTCTACCTCTTTCTCCATGTTCTTATCTTTCTTTGCCCTTTTCTCATGCATGTCAAGGCATTTAAGATGTTGTTCATGTTCTTCTAGTTTACCAAAGAGAGTGGTGATGTCTAAGGTATTTAGATCATTTTCTTCCTTTATTGCCGTAACCTTGGGTTGCCATTCCCTGTTCAAACATCTCAAGATTTTGTTAGTAGCAACTGCATTGGAAACAGGTCTATCAAGAGAATTTAAACGATTTTTCAAATGTACGAATCTCTTTTGCATGTTTTCGATGGATTCACCATCTTCCATGTGAAAGAGTTCGAACTCTTGAGTTAGCGTATTGATTCTAACTAGTTTGACATCATCCGTTCCCTCATGGGCAACTTGCAATGTGTCCCACATAGCTTTAGCGGATCTACAATGGGAAACACGATAGTATTCATCAACTCCTAGAGCTGAGATTAGAATGTTTCTCGCTTTCCAATCATATCCATATCTCTTTTCATCTTCAGCATCCCAAGTATTTTCTGGTTTTGGAACAATGGCACCAGCTGCATTTGTCATGGTGATCTGAAAGGGACCATTGACAATTGCCGTCCAGATGTTCCTATCAATGGCATTGATATGAACGCACATACAATCCTTCCAATAGCCATAGTTTTCACCGTTGAAAACTGGAGCTCTATTGTGAGCCCCTTTAGGTCCGGAAGCCATCTTTCCAATAAGTGTTTCACGTAGCACGGAATAAACCAGAGCTCTTGATGCCACTTGTTAGACGCTAGGCCTAAGGATCTAGAGGGGGGTGAATAGATCTCTCAGAGTTTTTCGGAATTATTTCAAACTTAAGCGAAAGCGGTTCAGGATCGACTTGCGTCTATTTCGGACCGCTATTGAAAAGTTTGTATATGTGATAAAACCACAAAATGATTGGGATTAACAATGAAAGGATAGGTTATTGAATCAATTCGTTGCTCTAATGAAAAACTACTAACTTCTGATTTGATAAACTTGGTTTGCAATGCTTTGATAATGGATGAAGCAAAAGCACAAACACTTGGTGATAATATTCAAATTGATTGTAATTCAATATGTGGTGAATTGTGATGTTTACGAAGATTCTTAATACACAATTTTAACACTTGAATCGTTGATCAATTTGCAATTATAACCAACTACGAACAAAACGTAAATGAAAAGATAAAGCGATAACAACACGATATTTGTTCAGGCAGTTCGTCGATCGTCCTCGCTATGACTACATCTGCCCCCAATTCCAAACGGGAATTGGGATGTCTTTCATTATTATTGAAAACAGTTTATACAAAGAAGATAACAAAGCGATAAACGATAAACCAATTATGTTGATCCTTTGAATCTTTTTCCCCCTTAATCTTGAGCCAGATCAAGGTCTCCCAAGAGCTTCACTTTGATTTCCTTGCTGCAGTGTATTGAATTCCTTGAACCCTTGTTCTTCAATCTTCACACTCAGCTGAATCTTTGATAAAGCCTCTTGATAAAAACCCCCAAAATTCACCAATCTTGGAGGACAAAATCCGCAGATTTTATTCACCAAAACCCAACAAATCTTCACCCACTAGGAATCTTCAATTCCGTTCCATGGACGTTATCGATCTTAAACGCAAACCCTCAACGCAAAAATGATTGTGTGTAGTTGTGTTGGAGTTGTGTCGATGATCGAAGATGAGAAGCCTTTGTGTATCTTTCAGTTGTTGGTGTAAATTTGCAATAAATGACAGAAAAGAATATATCAAGGAGCAGGCTCTGTGTATCAGGAAAACACAGAATTTTGGCAGGTTTTGAGCAGGTAGGTCGACCTACTTTGTTGGTTGGGTCGACCTAACAGAGGTAGATTTGGCCAAGTTGTAATTGCTTCCAGTTGAGTCGACCTATTGGTTGCTTAGGTCGACCTAAAACAGTTAAATTTCCTTCATGAGGCTTTTCTTCAGTTTAGGTCGACCTGGGATAGAGGATGAGTAGACCTAACAGAGACAAGTTGTTTTTTCTTCACTTTGAGTCGACCTGCTGGAGCTCTGGGTCGACCTAACAGAAGTATGCAATTTTTGCTTCAGTTTGGGTCGACTGATTGTGAACTAGGTCGACCTGACAGATGCAAGGATGATCAAAACTTCATTTTCTTGGAGTCATTCACTTGTGCTCTTGTATTTGGTTGCTTGTGATGTTTGCCATGAATCAAAAACTCATTTGTGATTGTATGCTTGTTCTTACACAGACCACCTTGACTTTAACTTCCCAGGGAATAGCTTCAACCTGGAGTTGAACAATAAAACAAACTGCCCTTCCCAAAATTCTTTCTTCTCGATCCTCTGATCATGCCATTTTTTTGTGTTTTCTTTATATATTTTGGCATTCTTATAAGCATAGTTCCTAAATTCTTCTAACTCATGGAGTTGGAGAATTCGGGAACCATCAGCATTTTTGGAATCGAGATTTAAGAATTTGGTGGCCCAAAATGCCTTGTGCTCGAGTTCGAGCGGCAAATGGCAAGCTTTACCATAAACAAGCTGATAAGGAGACATTCCTATAGGTGTTTTGAATGCTGTCCTGTAAGCCAGAGCGCTTCATCCAATTTCACCGCCCAGACTTTCCTAGAAGCATTAACAGTCTTTTCCAATATCTGCTTGATCTGCCTGTTAGAGACTTCCACCTGTCCACTCGTCTGAGGGTGATAAGGTGTTGCAATTTTGTGATTCACATTGTACTTTTTTAACAAATTCTCCGTAAGCTTATTCAGAAAGTGAGTGCCTTCATCACTAATCAAAGCTCTTGGTACCCCAAACCGGGAAAAGATATTGTGTCTGAGAAAACTCACAACTACTTTAGCATCATTTGTGGCTAATGCTACAGCTTCTACCCACTTGGACACATAATCGACCGCCACCAAAATGTAATTCTTTCTGAATGATGGTGGAAACGATCCCATAAAATCAATACCCCACACATTAAATAGTTCTACCTCCAACATGGAATTCTGTGGCATCTGGTTTCTCCTTGTGATGTTACCTGTTCTTTGGCATCTGTCACATTCTCGGACTAAGTAGTGGGCATCCTTGAATAGAGTAGGCCAATAAAACCCGGATTGGAGGACTTTTGCCGCTGTTCTTTCTCCACTAAAGTGTCCTCCATACTCGGAATCGTGACAAGCCTTCAGTATATCTCTCTGCTCCTCTTTGGTAACACATCCTCTGATTAGGCCATCCACTCCCCTTTTGTATAGGAATGGGTCATCCCACAAATAAAACCTGCAATAATAAAGATACTTTTTCTTTTTGTTAGCACTAAAATCATCAAGTATAACTCCACCTACCAAGTAGTTTGCATAGTCAGCAAACCATGGGGTTCCAGTCACAGCTAGGTTTCTCTCATCAGCAAATGTGTCTTGGATTGGATGTTCCCCTTCAGTTTCCTTAATTTGTCCTTTCTTTGTCCCAAAACAGCCCCCACAGCAATGTCACTTGCATCACACATTATTTCAAAAGGTAACGACCAATCGGTGGCTATTACAACAGGTGCAGTACTTAACTTACTCTTTAAAGTCTCAAAAGCTGCTAAACAATTATTAACAAAATTAAAGGGCTTGTCTTTGACAAGCAAATCAGTTAATGGTTTGGCCACTTTTGAGAAGTCTTTTATAAACCTGCGATAGAAGCCTGCATGTCCTAAAAAACTCCTTATCCCCTTTTTATTCACAGGGGGTGGAAGATTAGCTATCACCTCCACTTTGGCTTTGTCCACATCAATTCAATTATGGGAAATCTTGTGGCCAAGCACGATACCTTCCTGCACCATAAAATGGCATTTCTCCCAATTGAGAATAAGTTTAGTTTCCTGACATCTTTTCAAAATAAGAGATAAGTTAGCTAAACACATATCAAAAGAAGAACCAAAAACAGAAAAATCATCCATAAACACCTCCATATGCTTTTCAAGCATGTCGGCGAATATGATGTCATACATCTCTGAGAAGTGACCGGGGCATTGGATAACCCAAATGGCATCCGTCTGTAAGCAAAAATACCATAAGGGCATGTGAATGTAGTCTTCTCCTGATCTTCTGGGGCTACAGCAATCTGAATGTACCCCGAATATCCATCCAGAAAACAGTAATACTCATAACCTGCAAGTCTCTCTAACATCTGATCAATAAAAGGAAGAGGAAAATGATCCTTCCTTGTCGCAGTGTTGAGTCTTCTATAATCAATGCATACTTGCCACCCTGTTACTGTGCGAGTTGGAATCAGTTCATTTTTTTCATTCAAGACCACTGTGGTTCCCCCTTTCTTCGGAACCACATTTTATGCATGCATACCATGGGGCTAATTCCTTTTATATCCTTGATAGTCCAACCAATAGCACTCCTGTGCCTCTTAAGTACCCGTATCAACTTTTCTTCATCTTTTTCATTTAACTCAGAATTGATAATAGCAGGACATTTTTCTCCAGATTCTAGAAAAACATATTTAAGATTAATAGGTAGTTGTTTTAACTCAGAACTTGTACCTATTTTGTTTCCCTTTTCAGTTTTTGTTTCTTGTGAACCTTTTAAATCCTCCCACCGGTGTGGTTTAGATTTCAACCAAGGTGGTTGTGCATCTAGTAGAGCAAGAATTTCTTTTTCCTTCTCATTATCACTGTCCTCAATCTCTCCAGTTGACAAGCACATAACTCTTTCTAACTATGATTCTGGGAAACTACTCTGAATGTTGTCGGCTACTATCTGATTAATCACTTCCACTGAGTGATTTGTACCTATATCCTCTTTGTGCTTCATAGTGTTTCTCACATTAATTTTCAGCTCCTCATCATAAACCTTAAGAGTCATGGTACCATTCTCAATGTCTATCATACATCTACTTGTCTCTAAAAATGGTCTACCCAGAATCAGAGGTATCTCCTCGTCTTCTGGCATTTCCAAAATTACAAAATCAACAGGAAAAACAAATTTATCAACTTTAACCAAAACATCTTCAACAATCCCAAATGGTTTCTTCACCGAGTGATCGGCAAATTGAAGTGTCATTCTGGTGTCTTGAACTCCTTCGATCCCGAGTTTCCTGTAGATGGACAAAGGCATAAGGCTCACACTAGCCCCCAAATCAATCAGAGCCCTTTTAAAGGACCTATCTCCGATGGTGCACAGAATAGTAACCGAGCCTCTATCTGGCTTCTTCACTGGAATTTTCATACCCTGCAAAATAGCACTACAAGTTTCAGTTAGTATAACAGAGTCAGTGTCAGTGGTGCGCTTCTTGGATATGATGTCCTTCATGAATTTGGCATAAATAGGCATCTGCTCCAGTGCCTCAGAGAATGGCATGTTGATTTCCAACTTCCTGAACATTTCTACAAACTTCTGAAAGTTTTTCTCGTCCTGCTTCTACTTCTTGTTCCTTTGTGAAAATGGGAGCTTTATTATGGGTTTTGGCTCAGTGGGCTTTTCCTTCACCACATGTTTCAATACCACTTCTTCTGCAGGTTGTGTTTTGTTTTCCAAGATTTCAAAATCCATTTGAAGCAGTGTATCTTCTTCCTCAACTCTCTTTTCAAGCACTTCAGTTGCTTTTTCACTGTGCACTTGCAGTTCTATATTTAGGCTATACGTACCAGACCCATCAAGTTTCTGGCGTTGTTGCCGGGGACCAACTTCGTCAAATTTCGTACCCTATTGTTATCCTGTTTAGACTAAGGCTATTCTAGCAGGTAGATGCATAGAAATCGTAGCACCGGTAATCTATTAAACCCTTTAGTGGAACCCGAAAGTTACGCCCGAGCACGTCTGTTTATCCTTAAGTTAAGGAAAGCTATGTCCAAAGACCGTAACCAAAGACCGCTTAAAGAGTTTGCTCAACCATCTAATGAGGAGCCTAGTTCTAGTATAGTAAACCCCGCTATAACAACCAACAATTTCGAACTTAAGCCCTCATTACTACAACTAGAACAACAAAACTAATTCGCTGGTCTCACTACAGAGAACCCGAATCAACACCTAAAAGTGTCTATCTAGTTAGCTGATACCCTTATGGAAAATGGAGCCACACCCGAAGCCATCCGCTTAAGATTGTTTCCTTTTTCCCTTAGAGGTAAAGCCCATGACTGGTTAGACGCCCTTCCGGCCAACTCAATAAAGACTTGGGAAGACCTTAGGAGAGCCTTTCTTGCCAGATATTTCCCACCAAGTAAGACCGCTGTCCTTAGGAACCTGATCACTAGTTTCACTCAAAACCAAGGCGAGTCACTTTTTATGCCTGGGAAAGATATAAAGAGCTTTTGAGAGCCTGTCCACACCATGGCCTGGAGCAATGGCTAATCATACACACCTTCTATAATGGACTCCATTACAACACAAAGATGTCCATTGACGCTGCCGCTGGTGGAGCGTTGATGAACAAACCTTACCCCGAGGCTTGTGCCCTGATAGAGGACATGGCCCAAAACCACGCCTAGTGGGGAATAGAACGAGCGACGGTATAGAAAAAGGAGAGCCATGGAGGAAAGCATGAGATAATTTGCATGGACATGATGAATGCTAAGATGGACGCCTTGGCATTGAAAGTCGAGAACATGTCTCAAAACCCTACCACAGTGGCAGCAATCCAATCGGAGTGCGAACTCTATGGAACTCAAGGACATCAAACCATTGACTGTAACCTTTTGAACGACTCTAGCTCAGACCAAGTCAATTATACCCAAAGGAGCCCTTTCTCGAATACCTACAATCCTGGATGGAGAAACCACCCAAATTTCTCTTACAAAAACAATAACCCCGTACAAAACTCCAAATCTTCGAGACCCCAAGGATTCCAAACACAAAAGCAGAACCAACCTATGAAAGTTGTGCCACTAATACCAAACCTTAAAGAAACCATAGAGACCTTTATTCAGAATCAAACTCAGCAAAACAAGGAGTTTAGGAATCAACACATTCGCACAAACGAATTAGTTACTCAACTGGCAACCAAGTTTGACTAGATGATGACCCACACCAAAATGCTTGAGACCCAAATTTCACAAGTAGCCCAAACCACCTCTGCGCAAGTTGTACCTGGAGGACAATTCCCTGGACAAATCCAACCTAATTGATAGGAAAATAGCAAGTGTACTATTTTTGCCTATTGTAGTGATAAAAGGAGTTTTATCTGAATGTCGATCTCAAGGACTGCTTGAGGACATAGAGTTGAAAGATGATTTCAATTAAACAAAAGATCTCTGGTAATTGGTTTGGTTGGTAAAAATATGACTAAAATATGCAATTTAGAAAGAGCGAGTAAAATAGTTAAACGAGTAACAGATATGAGTAGTATGCTAGGGGTAGGTGAATGATTCTGCATGCAATAATTTCGACTTATCAGTGCAATAATATAATTCACAACAATTGATTTCCGGTTGTCTAGAGAATCTACTCCTAAATCCTTAGTGAGAAGATCTTTGAACACACACCCTAATTTCTATGTCCATAGTCAATTACGGTTGTGATCAAGCATTCAAATATCGAGAATTTTCCGGTTAAGATAAAATATATCTAGTCCTAGGTGATATTTATTATCAAAAGTTCTTATTCAGGTCGATAAACAATGGCTGCCCAGCTGAATTATTTATAAAAACTCATAATTCGTTTTTCCTATGGGTTAAGCATTAAGAACGACAATAAGAACAAATCAATTTAACACTGAATAACAAGATTACTGCATTAACAAGGTCGAATTTATTACATTCAGAATCAGGGTCACCCCCCTTAGCAATAGGGGGTTTAGCTACTCATAATTAAAAATAAAACAATGAAAAGAATTGTTGTCATTACAAAATCTGTCGAGGAATAAATCTTCAATTGTGTAGACTCTTGAATGATGTGAAACCCTTGCCAAATTCTGAGTTCTCCAACTCTTCAGATGTGTTTTTTGTCCTCAAAAATCGTCCGCCCGTGAAAAATAACATTTTTCCGGCTAAATAGTGCAGCTTGGGCTTTTCAGCCAAATTGGGCCTCCATACGCGTATGGCGCAGACTCATACGCGTATGGGCAGGATTGTTTTTTTGCACTAAAATTGCTAGAGGGCGTATGGGACGCGTATAGGACAAGTACATACGCGTATGACAACCCCATACGCGTATGAGCAGAACCATTTTTTGCCTTGAGAATCTCTGAACGCGTATGAGGGCGCCACTCCGTTGATCCATACGCGTATCAGTAGTGTCATACGCGTATGGTTCTTCTTGTCTCAGATTTTCCACTTTCGCCACTTGCCTGGCCTAGTTCCGTGATCCTGTTTTTGACATCCATACTCTCGAGCTTGAAACCAACACAACTATACCAAATGAGCGTAAAAAGGAACAGAAAGAGATTGCTTTGAACAAAATATACTTTGACATAATACGACTCGAATAACTTAAAATCATGTGCTAAATCAGACAGTTTTACCTGAATTTCTGCTTTTTAAATGGTGAAATACTAACGCAACTGGTGACTGATCACTAATCCCAAAGGAATAGCGAATTCTATCACCCTGAGAAGTGGAACCGCTTATGAAGGACCTAGAAATCCCAACCTATGCACATTAGAAAAACCTAAGGAAGATGCTGAACCAAAGGACCAGGTTGAGGAACCAGAGAAACCCGAAAAGCAACCAAAACCAGAGGTAGAGAATCGCACACCACAACCTTACAAGCCACCTATTCCATTTCCACAAAGGTTGAAAAACACCAAAACAGAAAACCAATTCCAAAAGTTCCTTAAGGTAATAGAGAAACTCCAGGTAGAAATCCCTTTTACCGAGGCAATAACCCAGATACCATCGTATGTTAAGTTCTTGAAGGATATTCTGTCTAACAAACGGCGACTCGACGATCCCAAACCTTTAGAATGTCATTCCATATCCAAGAATAAACTTGCCAAGAAAGACAAAGATCCTGGAAGTTTTTCTATCCCTTGCATCCTAGGAAATCATATGATAGACAAAGCATTTTTAGACCTAGGAGCAAGCGTAAGTCTGATGCCTTTGGCTGTCTGTAAAAGATTATAATTAGGAGAACTTCAACCTACTAAGATGTCATTACAACTAGCTGATAGATCTGTCAAATATCCTATGGGTATTTTAGAAGACATACCTGTCAAAATTGGTCAGTTATACATTCCGACCGATTTCTTAGTAATGGATATCAAAGAGGATGATGACATCCTAATCCTCCTAGGCAGACCATTCCTATCGACCGTCGGAGCTATAATAGATGTTAAGAAAGGGAAGCTGACTTTTGAGGTAGGAGATGAAAAGATCGAGTTCATTCTATCGAAATTTTTAATGGCACCAGTGATAGGAGATGCGTGTTATGCCATCGATATCATTGATGAGTGTGTAAATGAGCTCGAACATAACGAATCCTTAATCAGATTACCTTCTACCCCCATTTTAGAGGATGACAGATTTAAGAGTATTGAACCTTACATTGACGACAACCTTTTTGAATGCTTAGCTCTTACCCCGGACCCTATGTCGTGCATCAAGAAACCCACCATAAAGCTTAAGGGACTACCCAAGAATCTAAGATATGAGTTTTTGGATGAGGAGATGAATCGACCTGTCATAGTAAGCGCCACTCTAAACCAAATCGAAACAAACCAACTCTTAGATATCTTGCAGAAGTATCCCTTAGCTTTAGGATACAAAGTCTCTGGTTTAAAAGGAATAAGCCTGTCCGTATGCATGCATCAGATTATGCTAGAGGAGAATTCGAAAACCTCAAGAGAACATCAGAGAAGAATAAACCCTATCATGAGCGATGTAGTAAAGAAAGAATTCCTTAAGTTATTAGAAGCTGGCATCATATACCAGATTTCGAATAGCAAGTGGGTAAGCCCCGTCCATGTGGTACCAAAGAAAGGAGGTATCACTGTCGTGGAAAATGAGAAAGGTGAGCGTGTGGCAAAATGAACAGAGGGAGGATGGCGCATGTGTATAGATTACCGAAAATTGAATAAGGCGACTAGGAAAGACCATTTCCCTCTTCCATTTATAGATCAGATGCTTGAGCGTCTAGCTAGACACTCGTATTTCTGCTATCTTGATGGATATTCTGGCTTTTTCCAAATCCCTATTCACCCAGAAGACCAAGAGAAAACCACATTTACTTGCCCTTATGGAACATTCACTTACAGATGAATGCCCTTTGGGCTCTGTAATGCACCTGCCACTTTCCAACACTGTATGATGTCGATTTTCGCAGACTATTTTGATGGAAAGATGGAGGTATTTATGGACGATTTTACGGTGTGTGGATTTGATTTTAATAACTGCCTTTCAAATCTAGAGAAAATCTTGGAAAGATGTGTGGAAGTGAACCTTGTGTTGAATTGGGAGAAGTGTCATTTCATGGTGAACGAAGGGATAGTCTTGGGACACATCATCTCTGAGAGAGGCATAGAACTTGACAAGGCCAAGATAGAAATTATAGAAAACATAAACCCACCTAAGACTGTTAGGGAAGTGAGGAGTTTTCTAGGACATGCTGGGTTCTACCGACGCTTCATCAAGAATTTTTCCGGAATAACAAAACCTCTAACAAACCTATTGATGAAAGATGTAGAGTTTGAATTCAACCAAAAATTTCTTGAGGCCTTTAAAGTTTTTAAGCAAGCACTGATTTCAGCGCCTATCATACAACCCCCGATTGGACGCAACCCTTTGAAATCATGTGTGATGCTAGTGATTTCGCTGTAGGAGCCGTGCTAGGGCAGAGAAAAGATAAGAAACTACATGTCATTTACTATGCTAGTAGAACCCTAGATGTTGCCCAACTTAACTATATACCCACAGAAAAGGAATTGCTAGCTGTAGTGTTTGCTATCGATAAATTTCGATCCTATTTGGTAGGAGCCAAGATAATAGTATACACTGATCACGCAGCAATCCGATACTTATTAAGTAAGAAAGATGCTAAGCCTAGATTACTCACATGGGTTCTTTTACTCCAAGAATTCGACCTTGATATCAAAGATAAAAAGGGAACAGAGAACTTAGTTGCTGAACACCTCTCTAGGTTAGATCATCTTAAACCTGAACTAATACCTATAGATGATCACTCCACCTATGAATGACTAGTAGCTGGGATGAACATAATTGAGAAGAATACCCTGTATACCTCTGGAAAGGAAACCTATGAGGAGATCTCAACCTTGAACAGCGCGCCATGGTACGCAAATATTGTGAATTATCTAGCCGCTGATAACATACCCCCTGACCTAAGTTACCAACAGAAGAAGAAGTTTTTCAGTGATGTTAAACATTTTTTTGGGATGAACCCCTCCTATTTAAAAGAGGCATAGACAACATATTCAGACGATGTGTGCCAAAAGAGGAAGTAGGCAAAGTCATTGAACACTACCATGTTGCACCTTATGGTGGACATGCGCTAAGATCTTCCAAGCGGGTCTTTATTAGCCTACCATATGACACGATGTCCATACTTACATTGCAAAATGTGACCGATGCCAACGCACTGGGAACATTTCAAGACGTGACAAAATGCCTTTAAGTAACATCCAAGAGGTAGAAATATTCGATGTTTGGGGTATTGGATTCATGGGGCCTTTTCCCTCCTCGATGGGTAACAAGTACATCCTAGTAGCCGTTGACTATATCTCGAAGTGGATCGAAGTTGTTGCATAACCCAAAAATGATACCAAGGTAGTTATCAAGCTGTTCAAGAATATCATTTTCCCTAGGTTTGGAACCCCGAGGTTAGTCATAAGTGATGGAGGATCACACTTTACATCTAAGATATTTGACAAGCTTCTAAGTAAGTACGAAGTAAAACATAGAGTAGCAACACCGTATCACCCGCAAACCAGTGGCCAAGTGGAAGTATCGAATAGGGAAATTAAGCAGATCTTAGAGAAAACTGTATCGTTGTCTAGAAAAGACTGGTCCGCAAAACTTAGAGATGCTCTGTGAGCTTACCGAACAGCCTATAAAACCCCTATTGGAATAACCCCTTACCAATTGGTCTACGGAAAATCCTGTCATTTACCTTTCGAATTGGAACATAAAGCCTATTGGGCAATTAAGGCCTTGAATTTAGATTACCTAAAGGCCGGAGAGAAACGGATCCTGGACATTCACAAGTTGGAAGAGCTTCGCTTGAATGCATATGAGAATGCCATCATATATAAGGAAAGAACCAAGATATGGCATGATAAGAGAAGATCATAAAGAAAGATTTCAACATTGGTGACCCCGTTCTCCTGTTCAATTCAAGATTACGACTTTTCCCTGGTAAGCTTCACTCACGATGGACAGGTCCATTTGAAGTATCAAAAGTTCTAAGGTCATGAGCAGTGGAAATTAAAAATGCTTCATGTGCTCCGTTTGTGGTAAATGGACAAAGATTGAAGTTATACAACGGAGGCAATCTGCCCTTTGGTTACTCTAGTTATATTCTGATAGACCCACCAATACATACATAAAGTAAGATCAAATCGTCGAGCTAATAGTGTTAAACAAGCACTGCATGGGAGGCAACCCATGATTTATTTTTACTTTTATTTTGTTTTTATACTTATATATATTTTATCTGGACTAATTTCTCGTGTTTTCTATTTTCAGGATGAATTAACTCGATGGTATGGTTGTGATTTTCAGGGATGAAGCACAGAAAGCCCAATTTGCTGCTTTATCTGCTAGACCTATGGTACCCACTAGGTACCCCGATCAGAGCTGCATGGGAGCACTCGGGATTGAGCCGAGTATCAGGTATCTGTGCAACCAACTTGGATGGAATGATTATGCTGATGATGTCCACAAAACCTACAAGAACCTCGCTCTAGAGTTCCTTAGCTCCTTAGATTATAACCCATGGGTGGGTGAAGGAGATGACTGAGGGCGGATTAACTTCAGATTGTTTGGCACTGAGTACACCCTGAACATCAAAGAGTTTGGGGATTTACTTGGTTTCCAAACTGGACCGACCGCCATCACTGCGATGCCATTGAATTACTTTATGAGCAGAGATATTGACAAATTCTGGAAGGATGTTACTGATGGAACTAGCCTTGACCCTTCTACCCAGCTGTCAAGAAAGATCCACAATCCAGCTTTCCGGTACTTTGAGATGATCCTATGTCACACATTCTTTGGGAGGGGCTTTGGTGACCACCTAGTCACTGCTGAGGAAGTCCTATTCTTATACTGTGCCAGTCAGTCCAGACCCATCGCTAGTGACGTTTTTCTGATAGAGAGCTTGGACCAGATTGCCAGATCTACTACAAGATTCATACATTCCGGAGGGAATGTAACGCAGATAGCATCTGCCCTGGGTTTAGACAGAATGATATTCCACCTGACTCCATATTGTGGGTATACCTTCCTGGATCTGGATTTCTGTATGGATCGTGGAGTCATGAGGAGGGCCTCCTTCCATGCATATCGGTATAGGTTACTCATCGACGATCAGACAGTTTATACCTTTACCTTGCCAGACCTTCAGATGACCTGTGTCTCCAACCCTGCTAACTAGAACTATTCTGTGGAGGGTTGGGGTGAGACATCATATTCTACTTCTGAGTACACTCCTGGCCCTGAGGACCCGATTCCTGAGTACACTCCTGAACCTGAGGACCCGATTCCTGAGTACACTCCTGGACCTGAGGATCCTGTTCCGGAGTACACACCCGGACTCGAGGTTGTGCACAATACTGATCTTACTAACAACCTCAATTTGCAGGAACCTGACATTCGCACTCTGTCGACCGCTATGCGCACTAAGATAGCCACGCTCCGCAATGAGGTGGCCGACCTTCATTTACAGTTGGAGCTGAACGATGCCTCCTTTGCTGGTGAGTTAGATGATCTAGCTCACGAGGTGGCAGAGATTCGACGCCAGTTGACTGAGCTGCATCGCCCAGACCCTCCTGCAGAGCATCCTCCCGGTTGGTGATAGATCTGTGCTGTTCACGAGATCTTTTGTTTTATATATATATATAAATAAATATATATATATATATATATATATATATATATATATATATATATATATATATATATCTGTGTGTGTGTGTGTGTGTGTGATTTCCCTTCTGTTGATTTCCCTTTCAGTCTCATTTGATACACTTGTTGCATTTTATGTTTTATGCACTATTTACATTGTGATAACCCGACGTTCGTACTTTTATATATATATATATATATATATATATATATATATATATATATATATATATATATCAAAAATATTAGTAGAACAAATGAGTACAGATAAGGGAAAAATATAAACATATATATATATATATATCAAAAATATATGTTTATATTTTTCCCTTATCTGTACTCATTTGTTCTACTAATATTTTTGATATATATATATATATATATATATATATATATATATATATATATATATATATATATATATATATATATATATATATATATATATATATATATATGTTTATATTTTTCCCTTATGTGTACTCTTTTGTTCTACTAATGTTTTTGTTTTTCTTGTCATCATAACGAAAAAGACAAAAAAATTATATATATATATATATATATATATATATATATATATATATATATATATATATATATATATATATATATATATATATATATATATATATATATATGTGTGTGTGTGTGTGTGTGAGAGTTCACATGCATATGTATATATATTTGAAAAACCAAATATAAAAGAAAATATGTATATATATGCAAATATGCATATATATATTCTACAAAAAAAATATGTATGTTAGGTACACCCCCAATATGTAAGCAAAGACAAAGACGAGGGGCCTAAAAGCTAAAAGGAAGACAAAATCCCGCCCATCACTTTTTGTACTGGCCGCGGCCGCGGTGGGCCTTACGCGACCGCGGTGACCCAACGGTCACCTAACGGCTAGTTGCTCGAAAAAAACCCATTATTCCCCTTTTTCCATTTCCAATCCCATTTTCTTCCATTCCTAACCCCCCATAACTCCCATTATCATCCATAACTACTCCACTACATTAATTCCCACCATAAATACTCATCAACCACCACTTTCTTTCACTACCTATAATTACCCCCCTCTATTTTATTTTCTTTCTCACATCTTCACTACCTCTACATTCTATAACCTCCCTCATATCTTTACATTCATCCTAAGAAGATCCTATGGAGTTTCAAGGCTACATTTTGCGAGAAGGCAAGCCGGGCGAAAAGCAACGTCAACTCCATGAGAAGTTGTTAACCACACCATCCACTCCACCAGGTATATCGATGAAAACTCTCTTTATTCATTAGGGATATACCATAGTGTTTTCTTCCTTCTCGACAAACTAGGCATGCATGATATATTTTCCACTCATGCACCCACCTACCCTAGGCTGACGTTCGAATTTCTTAGTTCCTTAATCTATAACGTCTCGCCTATCACTGCTAGCACCGTAGGTGAAGTCAAATTTAGAATGTTTAACGTTGAATATGACTACTCCACCGACGGTCTAGCAGCCATGTTAGGGTTGCCTTATGGGGAGGGTGTTATTTGTGAAGCACCTTTGGACACAGATTGGGTAGTCGAAGCATTTTAGGCCAGGATCACTAAACAAAATGTAAACTCTTTTGATTGCCTACTTGCTTCGCATATCCATAATCCCGCCCTTCGTGTTTTTCGATTCCTTTTAGCATCCACCATCTTTGCTCGGGAGAACCCGAACAAGGTGAATGCTAAAGAGCTAATTATCATGCAAAGCTGCCTAGCCGACACCAAAGTTAATTCGGTCCCATTTATGATTGCCCATATGCATCATGTTTTAAGAAAACGAGGACCGATTTCCTTTGGTGGCCTGGTTACTTCTATTGCTCGTGCCATAGGTTTGGACACGAAGCTTGCCACCCTCGAACCACTTCCCCCTCGTATTGTAAATCTTAAGTTTTTAAAGGATATGCGTTTATGCAAGACGAGGCCGGAAGGTGGTTATTACCTTATGGTCGGTGGTGCCGCCGTACCCAGTGTTGTTATCCCTTGTACCCGTCGTACTGATATCAGATTTGAGCGCAACTGGACCTACGATCTAAATGCTCCTGCTTTTATTGGTCTGTTTCCCTCAAATCTACCTACAGGCGAGGGTAACAATAGTGATGATGAGTTCGACTACCGTACGGAGGAACCACCCCACTTTTCACCATCACGGACTGCACCCACTTCTTCTAACCCACGTGCAGGTACCGCTCCTAGTTTCCATGTCACTGAGGACATGTGGCGTAAGCATATGGCCCGAGAGGCCCAGAGGGACACCCTCCTTGCTACCATTCAGCAACAGGTGGCGGATAATAGGGCTTGTATGCAAGCATCGCAAGAGCAGAATGCCCGCTCCTTTGCACACTATTATGGAAAGTCAACTGGCTTTCCAAAATCAAAGGCACCTCCACAAGACCACATATGCTAGTCACTTCCAGTTGATGGAAGCTACCCAAGGTACCCTCCTTGGTAGGACACGAGAGCTACAAACGGCAAACACCGTTTTGACAGAGCGAGTGGAGCAGCTAGCCTTGGGCAGAGAGAGCCACCGTCGCAGCCACAGCCGTCGTTCCATCCGTACCACCCAGGACGGTGAGGATCCTAGTGGACCCCACTAGCATTTTCAGGTACCTCCTACCTACCTTATCTTGGAACATTGGGGACAATGTCCGATTTAAGTGTGGGAGGAGCATTTATCGCTTTTATTTCCCTTCAGTATGTTTTGTTTTTTGTTAGTTAATAAAATGCATGTGATAGACGAGTCCTTATGCGTAGTGTATACCCTTTCCCCCACCTTTTAGACTTATAAAATTTTTTCCAAAGGAAATTATGATTATTTTTAAGGATTTCGGCTATGAGACAGGTTCTAGATAGGGTTTGTTTTGTCTTAGGTACTAGTTTTTCGAAAAAATTGTTATCGTTTTAGCACCTTAAGCTTTATGAAACATTTAGATTAGACCCTTTTTCTTCCCATTATGCTATGACTTTAATAAACTGTACAAATAGGTCCTTAAGTAGTTTATCTTAGCAGTCGGCTCCGGCCTAAGCATGCTCTAAGTATAGGACCGGTGAATATAAGTGAATGATCTCTATTTTGCCTTAAAAATTTATAAAAAAAATATATATATGAGTGCAACTATGAGTTGGGTGATCCTCACAAGATTGCTTAACTCGAGATTGTTGTAAGCACCAACAAAAACAAAGAATATATATATATATATATATATATATATATATAATAAAAGGCACATTCGTTGTAGTTAGTCCAGAGGTATCTGATGCTGGACTTGGTAGGGCGGACTACGGTCCGATCCCCCGCAACTACGAGTGGGTAAAATAAAAAGGGGTTACACCAACTCTACCATAACCTCGTTGCTTGAGATCAGAGTCACTAACCGGTCACTATACCATGAGTACGTACGGATAACGGGCTTAATGTGATTGCACCTGAATGAAAAAAGGACCTCGTACTTAAAAGAGTCTTAGTGTAGTAGGATATTAGGGGTCGGTCTGCATACTGATGAGGCTTATGTTCGCATTCTTGCGTATAGTGTTGTTACGATACCCTTAGTTCGGATAGCTAGTGCCTAACAACACACCCTTACTCGAACTTAGAAGCCCTCTTCACCCAAAGCCTGTAAACACCAGAATTTTCCTTCATCTACTTCTAAAGAGTTGTTGCTTGAGGACAAGCAAAAGTCTAAGTGTGGGAGGATTTGATCACACTGAATCACACTATGTTTCTGACTCGAATATCACATGTTTTCCTTAGTTTTTATTAACATTTTCTTGTATTATGCTTCTATTTACTTTGTTTTCAGGATTCTTGACCTTTCGGAGCCTTTAGGGAAGAAACGAGCCAAAACGCCCAGAAAATAGGGGTTTTCAAGAAGATTTTCACTTGTGGCGTTCACCACCGCGCCGGCCATAGGGGACGCGATGACGTGGCCCACTCCATGCTGGGGCCAACTGCCACGATCATACGATCTGTTAGTGACCACCGCGCCCGCGAGGATGCTACCGCGCCCACGGCCTTCACAAAACAGTTCCGGCTCAGAAGGAGTTGAGGGGCACTCCTGTCCTTACGCACTTCCAAAATCCTCTTTATATAGTTTTTGTTTCTCATTTTCTTGTTTTATCCAAGCTTAGTACAATCTTAAGCCATATACTATCAGTTTTTGTAAAGTAGTAATCTCTTCACATCGGGGAGTTATTATTGTGTAAATTAAGTTGTAATCGAGTCTTGTAGCACTTTGGTTGAAGTTCATCATACCAGAATTCACTTTGTATCAGATTTAAATCTCCCATCAGAGTAAGGTTTTATTTAATTGCTTTATTTATCTTCATGCTCTTACCATAGTCTACATGCTTTATAGACTCTAAATGCTCTTACCATAGTCTACATGCTTTATAGACTCTAAATGCTCTTACTATAGTCTACATGCTTTATAGACTCTAAATGCTCTTACCATAGTCTACACGATTTATAGACTCACACCCTTTTTATTACTTGCTCTTATCATAGTCTACATGTGTTATAGACTCGCACTCATTATGGCTGGCTAAATTATAAAGGTTTGAATGTAATGATTGTCATCATGATTGTGTTCCAATTATCATGCTAGTGAAAATACTCTGGGGATGTTTTGCTTTTTAATTAAGTCAATTTGTGTTTAAATGTTTATTGGGTAAGTGTCATACCCCAATTTTTGACCCTAAGATCATACATCAATTGCATTTTAATCATTAATTAAGAGCACCATTGTGAGGATATATCTTTGATACTATGATTATCTCTGAGGGGAACCATCAAGCATTTAAAGCTTTTTATTTGTTTTGTATTAACCAAAATCCAAAAATATGTATTTTGTCTCTTTTGTTTATATTTTACAGGTAAAAGATCGGGCAAAAATCAAAACAGTGCAAGAAAATAGTTTTTGAAAATTTGAAGGTGGAAATCGGTTTATCCATATGGGAAATCGATTTCCTGGGGTGAAAATTCAAAAAAATAGGAGGGAAACATGACATCAATTTAGCACCTATTTTCTTTGATCATTTTTTGTCATTTTACCAATTTTCCACCTCACCAAAATTAATTCCCTTCATTAAACTCTTTTTAACCTCATTTTACCATTTAAACATCAATTAAACACAAGATTAATTACCAAATGCAAAAAGACCAAATTGCCACTACTCTTGCTCCAATCCTATAAATAGAGGTCTCTACTCCCTCAGTTGACAAGCTTGGAAAGCCAACAAAACCCTTGCAATTTCTCTCTTCATCCCTAGCAAATTCACCAAAGCTCTTTTTCTTTCATAAAGTTTGTGAGTCACATCTTGAACCTCACAAACTTTGAGCTAAACCACAATCCATTTCACTCTTTTTTCTTCAATTGTTGAGAGATCAAGATATGTGTTGGTGATTCTTGAAGTGGATCTAAGTTTTGTTCAAGATTTGGTAATTTTCTTCATCCTTTTTCATCTATCATAATGTGATTCTTTTGTGCTTGTGTGTTATGCATCTTTGATGCTATATTGGTCCTATTTGATGGTGGATTGATGGAAAATTCATGCTTATGTTTTCCTAAATCAAGTTTTATGGTTCATAATGCTATTTTTTTGAAACTATGCGTAGAAAATTGATTTCCTACAGGGGAAAATCGATTTCCACTATGTTTTTGCGCCTGATTTTGAAATCTGCACTCAGGAAATCGATTTCCCACAGAGGTAAATCAATTTCCAATGAGGCAGAATGCTTGTTTTTGTGTTTTTTGACTTGTTTTTGGTTCTAACTCTTCTTCTACTCCATTCTTTTGATATTTTCTTTGAATCACAAATTAGAGGCCTAATTTCTCTCTAATATCAATGGACTTAGGGCGTCGATAGGATGAAAATCCAAATCCGCAATATTAAGTGATTGGAATTATGGATGAAAGGAGCTTTTGAATGTGGTTCCATCTTTTATTTCTTTTTCTTTTGATCGATGAAAGTCTTAATACCTTGAAAATTCTTATGGATTCTTGGTAAAGACTAGATCGTTACCTATTTTCTTTTCATGCGGTATTGCTTTCGGAGAGTGATCTACATATCGCTTCTCTCGTATGCATTAGCACATAAAGTTTTGACCGGCCTCGTTGTAGGGTGATTTCTACATAAATCACTTGGCGATCTGCTTAACATAGCTCAATATTTCTTGTCCCGAATAAAAAAAGATCAAATATGGAAGAGAATTGTATGCGGTTGATTTAAGACTTATGGAGGTTTATCGTGTAGTCGCTATGATTTTGTCAAGCTTCTGATAAATGTCCATTGAATTTAAATCCGAGAATATCCTTCACTCACCATCGATCTTTCTTACTAACTTTGATAACATACTTGACAAGTTTCAAGATGGTTATCTTTAACATCTAACAATTAGCTTTAATTTCCGCACTTTATTATATTGCTCTTGATATTTCCCGTTTTATTGCTTTATTTTATCATTACATCATGTTTATGTTTCCGCCATTTTTTTTCTTTGTCCATTTGGACGTTTATATTCCGCTATTTTCTTCACATCGGGGAGTTATTATTGTGTAAATTAAGTTGTAATCGAGTCTTGTAGCACTTTGGTTGAAGTTCATCATACCAGAATTCACTTTGTATCAGATTTAAATCTCCCATCAGAGTAAGGTTTTATTTAATTGCTTTATTTATCTTCATGCTCTTACCATAGTCTACATGCTTTATAGACTCTAAATGCTCTTACCATAGTCTACATGCTTTATAGACTCTAAATGCTCTTACTATAGTCTACATGCTTTATAGACTCTAAATGCTCTTACCATAGTCTACACGATTTATAGACTCACACCCTTTTTATTACTTGCTCTTATCATAGTCTACATGTGTTATAGACTCGCACTCATTATGGCTGGCTAAATTATAAAGGTTTGAATGTAATGATTGTCATCATGATTGTGTTCCAATTATCATGCTAGTGAAAATACTCTGGGGATGTTTTGCTTTTTAATTAAGTCAATTTGTGTTTAAATGTTTATTGGGTAAGTGTCATACCCCAATTTTTGACCCTAAGATCATACATCAATTGCATTTTAATCATTAATTAAGAGCACCATTGTGAGGATATATCTTTGATACTATGATTATCTCTGAGGGGAACCATCAAGCATTTAAAGCTTTTTATTTGTTTTGTATTAACCAAAATCCAAAAATATGTATTTTGTCTCTTTTGTTTATATTTTACAGGTAAAAGATCGGGCAAAAATTAAAACAGTGCAAGAAAATAGTTTTTGAAAATTTGAAGGTGGAAATCGGTTTATCCATATGGGAAATCGATTTCCTGGGGTGAAAATTCAAAAAAATAGGAGGGAAACATGACATCAATTTAGCACCTATTTTCTTTGATCATTTTTTGTCATTTTACCAATTTTCCACCTCACCAAAATTAATTCCCTTCATTAAACTCTTTTTAACCTCATTTTACCATTTAAACATCAATTAAACACAAGATTAATTACCAAATGCAAAAAGACCAAATTGCCACTACTCTTGCTCCAATCCTATAAATAGAGGTCTCTACTCCCTCAGTTGACAAGCTTGGAAAGCCAACAAAACCCTTGCAATTTCTCTCTTCATCCCTAGCAAATTCACCAAAGCTCTTTTTCTTTCATAAAGTTTGTGAGTCACATCTTGAACCTCACAAACTTTGAGCTAAACCACAATCCATTTCACTCTTTTTTCTTCAATTGTTGAGAGATCAAGATATGTGTTGGTGATTCTTGAAGTGGATCTAAGTTTTGTTCAAGATTTGGTAATTTTCTTCATCCTTTTTCATCTATCATAATGTGATTCTTTTGTGCTTGTGTGTTATGCATCTTTGATGCTATATTGGTCCTATTTGATGGTGGATTGATGGAAAATTCATGCTTATGTTTTCCTAAATCAAGTTTTATGGTTCATAATGCTATTTTTTTGAAACTATGCGTAGAAAATTGATTTCCTACAGGGGAAAATCGATTTCCACTATGTTTTTGCGCCTGATTTTGAAATCTGCACTCAGGAAATCGATTTCCCACAGAGGTAAATCAATTTCCAATGAGGCAGAATGCTTGTTTTTGTGTTTTTTGACTTGTTTTTGGTTCTAACTCTTCTTCTACTCCATTCTTTTGATATTTTCTTTGAATCACAAATTAGAGGCCTAATTTCTCTCTAATATCAATGGACTTAGGGCGTCGATAGGATGAAAATCCAAATCCGCAATATTAAGTGATTGGAATTATGGATGAAAGGAGCTTTTGAATGTGGTTCCATCTTTTATTTCTTTTTCTTTTGATCGATGAAAGTCTTAATACCTTGAAAATTCTTATGGATTCTTGGTAAAGACTAGATCGTTACCTATTTTCTTTTCATGCGGTATTGCTTTCGGAGAGTGATCTACATATCGCTTCTCTCGTATGCATTAGCACATAAAGTTTTGACCGGCCTCGTTGTAGGGTGATTTCTACATAAATCACTTGGCGATCTGCTTAACATAGCTCAATATTTCTTGTCCCGAATAAAAAAAGATCAAATATGGAAGAGAATTGTATGCGGTTGATTTAAGACTTATGGAGGTTTATCGTGTAGTCGCTATGATTTTGTCAAGCTTCTGATAAATGTCCATTGAATTTAAATCCGAGAATATCCTTCACTCACCATCGATCTTTCTTACTAACTTTGATAACATACTTGACAAGTTTCAAGATGGTTATCTTTAACATCTAACAATTAGCTTTAATTTCCGCACTTTATTATATTGCTCTTGATATTTCCCGTTTTATTGCTTTATTTTATCATTACATCATGTTTATGTTTCCGCCATTTTTTTTCTTTGTCCATTTGGACGTTTATATTCCGCTATTTTCTTTTTGTCCATTTGGACAAAGAAAAAAATGATTTGGCGGCTATTTTCTTTGGCTACTTGGCAGATGCTTTGGCTACTTTGGCGGCTATATTCCGCTATTTTCTTACCGTACGCCCTTGACAGAACGGATGGATCAATCCAACCATTACCCTTCTGAAGCAAAGCATTGAGAGGATCGAGGATATGGGAACTGTAGCAATATCAGTTTTAATGGAAATCCGAGCATTTCTCTTTGCCATTTTGCTCTTTGCATTTTATTTTCTTTTTCGCAACTACCTCATTTAGGAGTTGCTTCCTTGTACAGAAGCCTATTCACAGGCATTCCATCAATAAAATGATCTTTTGGTGCAAAAGCTTTCTTTCTTTCTTTTTCGCATGCGAGATGTGATTTAATTCATTATTAAACATTGCATTGAAAGCGTGGGGGCAATAATCACAAAATCAAAACGAAACATGATGTTACATAAACATAAAAGTGTTCTAAGGGGCACCATTTGCATCCAAACGTTGTTTTCTGTGCAGATTGCAGGTTCTAGCCATCATCTTGGCTCATGATGTGTCACCAAGGTCATCATCATCCCACATGAAAGTTCCAGAGTATAATTCATCAGTACTGGTAAGCATGAAGCACCTGAAAAGGTCCATATCCCTCTTCCATATGACAGACGAAGAGTGGTCTCTCAAAACTCGTGATTCCCCAAGCAGCTTAGGATGTAAGGAAAGGCGAGCAAGGTCATTTCGTCCCCAGCAGGGCTATGCTCCAACCCTCAATGCGGTTACCAATAATCTTTGGTACTGTAGGGTTCTAATATCAATTCACGATGATGGCTCAAGATCACGAGCAACGGACCCCAATGATCCTACTCTTCTGTCCCACCAAGAGCCTTTATTTGGCACTCTCTGCATATAGTATTCATTGCATATAGCATTGCATCCTCGAAAGCGTAGCATATCCATTACAGTGGATCATTACGCCATAAAAACTCAAACATGCATACGGAACATAAGCCAGATAATAGGAGCCAATGTTGAATCGGAACAATGACCCATCCTCTCAAAGTTGTTACCTGTACAAACTTTGCCTGATATCTGCTATCATACTACAAACACTTTTAAGCCATGGTGCCGATACGAGGTGTCCTCAATTCCTGACAAATGTCTGACACGAAGTCTTTCTGTTTTCCTCCTTCTGATGTCGAGGCGATGTTGAGTCGTAGGTCACACGAGATCTATCCCCTTTTCTGTCCTGAAGGTCCTACGAGATCTTCTCTTGATGTTGAGTCGTAGGTCACACGAGATCTATCCCCTTTTCGTCCTGAAGGTCGTACGAGATCTTCTCTTGATGTTGAGTCGTAGGTCGCACGAGATCTGTCTCCTTTGGTCTTGTAGGTCGCACGAGATCTACTCTTCCCCCTGTTTTGAAGGTCGCACGAGGTCTTCTCACGATGTCGAGTCGTAGATCGTACGAGGTCTATATCTTTCGGTTTTCGAAGGTCGTACGAGGTCTTCTCCCAATGATAGGTCATAAGGTCGCACGAGATCTTTTCCTTACCTCTCCTGTTGTCGAGTCGATGTTGAGTCGTAGATCGCACGAGATCTTTTCCTTTCAGTCCTGAAGATCGTACGAGGTCTTCTCCCAATGATGAGTCATAGATCGCACGAGGTCTGTTTCCTTTCTGTCTGGAAGATCGTACGAGGTCTTCTCCTAATGTCGAGTTGTAGATCGCACGAGATCTATTTCCTTTCAGTCATCGTTTCATCTAACATTTCTTTTGAGAACCTTGTATTGGCACCTTGGCTATGTTACAAGCTATCACCCTTCTTCCAATTACTCACTGTAAATACTCTCACCAAAAAAAAAAAAAAAAAAAGCAAAATTCTCTTTCCCCAGCAGATATCAAAACAAAAGCAAAAAATAAGGATATCATTTATACCATCCTCTCTTTGGGACAAATTTCTGGTACTTTGATATTTAATCTTCTTCTACCTCGAATGTTCGAAAGGCTAACGCCAATCTCACCTTCAGGTTTAAGACGATTAAATAGGGGCAGCTGTCATACCCCAAATTTGTCCTACCCTTATTCATCTGGCTTATAATTCACATGCATACACCATTTAGGTCATAATACAACTCATGCATTCATATCATTGGTATTAATCAGAGACTAGCAAGGGATATCTTTTATGGCAGAGGATTTCCTACCAAATGTGTGGATCTGAGGTGTAATCATGTGGCTCTATGTTCATTGAAGTCCACCTGGATTAGGATTCTCTCATTCTCAACTCAAGGCATTGGTTGAAAAGTACAAGCTTGATGTTCATCTGATTATCCGGAATTAGGGTTTCTTGACCAAAGTCAACGCAATTGACTTTTTGGTCGAATACATTGACCGAGAGTCGATTTTATGGAGAGAAGCGGCACGATGCTTGTGTGGAAGTGTTCAGTTGATTTCTATGGGTCAGAAGCGGGTTAATCGGGAATTTCATTAAAATCGGAGGAAAATCAGAACAGTTGACTTTTGGGTCAAAATCGGAAGAATTGTTCGAATATTGACTTGTGGTAGAAAATCGGTCAAGAAAAGTCAAAGAATGGATAAAATCAGGGGTTTGACAAAAAGTTGCCAAAAATAGAAAAATGACAAAAATGGAAAGTTTCAACACTTAGAAAATACTATGACATTTTAAAACTTGATGAGCAGCCCACTTCAGGTCCAGATTTTGCATGGTTCGAGGCATCATTTCAAGTCGAGTTCAAAAGCAAAAATACTCAGATCATGGCATACTACAATTCTCTAGTTGAAGGCTTTCTCATTCAAGGCTTGGTTAGGGAGATAAAAGGATGGAAAGTTGGAAGAAACATATTGAACTTATGTTCAATACTTAGAAATTTTTTTGAAGTTTTAAGATTGATTGATCAACTGACTTTGGGACAATTTTACACGTGGCAAAAGTCTTTATTTCAAGACAAGGTCAACATCAATTTTGTTCATCTCATGGCCCTTTACAATTTTGAAGTTGGGAAGTTTTTCATTTGAATCATGGTTTGAAAATTATGGGAGGTCAAAGATGGAAAATTCTCACTTACTCAAGTCAGATTGCTGGGCATAAGTTTCTTGGCACACGCAAGCATTTTTACAAACATGTGGCGTGTCATATTGGAATCCAATTCTAGGGCAACGAAAGAAACCCATAAACTCAAACTTGGTATGCTTCCATTCTTTGCCATGTCCTATACACAATAAAACAAGAATTAATCCATTTGGGTGAGTATTGAACCAAATGTGAGTCTTCAAAGTCGTGCCCTCGCAAGGCTCATATCGCGCATCCAGTCAAGCCAGGATCCAGGTCACGCGCGTGGCCATTTGTCAAACACGTGGTGAGCGATATATAAGCTTGATTCAGGGATTCCATAAGCCTCCATTTGGTTTAAACTTGATACCAAACTCTTCCTTTCCATGTCAGCTTCACAGTGATCCTAAGTTTGAGGTAAATAGAGAGCCCTAGCTGGAGATGCATATGCACAAAGTGGGCATGTTGAATGTCCACTTAATGAAGAGCTTCAAGCCAAAAATCTGCAACACATGCATGATCCATCAGCGCCTTACTCCAATTAGCCATGCAACATGCTGAGTATAAGAAAGCATGCAAAAATTTGCTCCATCTATCACATGCTTGCTCATTAAGTTTATAAATAAGCTTCACTACAATACAACACCCACACTATAACCACCATACACACTCATGCACATACACTATAAAAGATAAAACGCATTCATTTTTCAGACACACGCTCATTCTTTCTCACTTTCTCAGACCCTCTCCTCTCAATCTTTTCTTCTCTCTCTCATTGCTCCCTCTCTTCTTCCACCCAAAGTTTGTTACGTTTCATAACAAACTCTAATCAACCACCACAACCTCCACCATCTCCTTCCGTCAACCACCACAGTCACCACCGTAACCACCTTCAACCACCACCTTCAACCACCATTAGCAACCTTCATCTTCTTCCTCGACCCTCCACCATCACTGCACCACCGTGCCATCAACAACACACTGCATCCTCAATCTCCATCTTCATCATCATCGAGCTTCACTTCTGAAAATCAGTTTCATCAAGCTTTGGCACTGTCAGAGATCAAGATCAGACTTAGAGCTCAATATCATCATCATCTTCGTCTCATTCAAAGGAATCGTAAGGCTCTCTCTGCGACTTGATTCAAGATCCGTCAATAGGTAAATTTTCAAACCTTTCTCATCATAATAGTGACAAGATTAAGAGTGTACGCATCTTCTGTGTTGCTTGACGTATTTGTGTCCGATTTTTTGATTCTCGAAAGCTCTGATCCCGTTTGCATCTCATACTGCGTGTTCATCTGTTTGAACCATACATCTGAGTTCTATGAGGATTTATGAACGCATTGATGTGTGTATCTTGCGTTTTGGTTAATTTTCTTGAGGTTAGGGTTTACAGAGGGGACTCGGTTTGTGCGATAGAGGAAACATCATGGAAAATTAGTGGCACATTCGAACTCAGCTCGGAAATGCGAGTCAAATGGTGGCGGTTTTAGGAATTTCTAGGCATGTGGAGTCATACGCCACCGTGGATACCATCGGGGAAGGCGACCGGAGAAAGCATCTCCGGCGTCTGCATGCGTGTTAATTTCTTTTTCATCGCGATTATGTGGCAGTGTTTGATTGGTCAGTTTTCTCATTTGTTAGCTAGTTTATCATGCTTTAATCATTAGGTGATGAGGTGGCGAGGACTGATTGGATAAGACTCTTTTTTGTCCCATTATACTTAAGTTGAGTCAAGACTGATTGATGCCATGTTGACATATTTTTCTTAATGTCACGTTTTATTCCAACTATATGATAAAAACAAAATGTCACATGCTGATACAAACAAAAAACAAATAAATACTGACTAATAAAATGAAATAAATTGGACTAAGGAATAAGGTGAGATCTGGGCCACGCGTGCGTGGGCCTTGCCCTTTTTCTGAATCACACCCCCGAATCACTAACGCCAGCGCAGCCAGTTGTATTTGGGCCCTGAACGCTTTGCTCTTACCACCCCCTGAATCAGGCCCAGTTTTGCTTGTAACTAATTGTAGTTCATTTGAATAATGCTGTTGCACCCCCCTGGCAGCCTAGTTTTCATTTTAATTTTGTTTTCTTTTAACTCTTGTTAACTCACAATTCCCTTTTTAATTCAAATAAGAAAGGCATAAAAAATGGTTTTAGATATTTTAGGTCGATTAAATAATTGTCATGATTTTTGTTAATTTTTTCTAATTGTTTTTTACCCTTTTAATAAATCTTTTTCTTCACAACATATTTGAATTTTCTTTGTTTTGACACTTCTTTGTAAATAAATGTTGTTAATAGACTTAGAAATAATTTTAGTCTCGATTTTCTTTCATAGATTCAATTGGTATATGTGTGTTTGTGAATAATAGTTTGTTTGATATAGCTCTCGATTTTATTTGTCGCATATTGATTTTCTTTTACCTATTCCATGTATAGTTTTTTTGTTGTTAATAAATTGTGTAGCTTTTATTATTTTGAATCCCTTGTATAGACAACTTAGATTAGAATTTAGGATTAGTTCCCTATTTCATTCTTTTTCTTTTCAACATTTAAAACATTAATAAAAGGAAGATGCGAATCATATTAAGAAAGTGATAGAGAAATGAGTGGGATTCATTCCCTAATCTGTTTCTCAATCACTTAGTGGCATAGAAACGAGTGGGATTTATTCCCTAATCTGTCTCTCGGTCACTACTTAATGGGAGAGAAATGAGTGGGATTCATTCCCTAATCTGTTTCTCAAACATTAATTAATGGGAGAGAAATGAGTGAGATTCATTCTCTAATCTGTTTCTCAAACATTACATAATGGGATAGAAGTGAGTGGGATTCATTCCCTAATCTGCTTCTCGATCATTATACATTTTTATGTGATTCGAATCGCAAACAAATTACCCTAAAAAAATACACAACCAAAAACACTTAAAACATCTAACAACGGTTCAGACTAAAGCAAAGTAGAGAAAGTGGTGAGTGGCCCGGTATTGGGTACTGTTCATCACTCATCTACCCTAAAAGACACAAACCAATCTCTTTCTTCTTCCTAAAGGCACCGTTATCTCCGCTCCGTTGCATCCTAGGCGATCCCTTATGCAAGAGCGCGAGCGTTAACGCCGCCCAATTAAAAAACACAAAAACAAACAGAAAATCTTTAGCCAAGCTACGGTAACTCTGATTCCTGAAAAGGATACGTAGGCAGCGGGGTAGGGCCCGTGCGAGTACAATTCTTTCTTTTCCCTACATTTTGCATTCATTTCGCATTTAGACATAGACATAGTTATACACCCTTTAGATAGAAACAAACATAGGTGGATACCATCGAGTACGATGGGCGCGAGGGGTGCCAGTACCTTCCCCTCGCGTAACAGACTCCCGTACCTTGATTCTCTGGTCGCAAGACCCTGTTCCTTCCTTTGTTAGGTTATCTGATATCCCTTTCCCTTATGGGATAAATATATTGGTGGCGACTCTGTTCATTTTTCGCGAGCGTGCGACAGCTGGCGACTCTGCTGGGGATGTTGCTAGACCTGTTGCTGGTCCATCCATAGCGAGTCGATCCTAGCCTGCGTTTGTTTGTTTATTTACTGGGTGTTTATTTGTTTTTATGTCTATACCTTGTATATATGTTTGCATGTTTATTTTTCTGCTTGCATATCATGTTTATTTCTGTTTACACATCATATGGATTATATTCTGTGTTCCTTGGGGTCTTCTGTTCTGTTTTGCAGGTTGGGTGGGATGTTCTATGAGGTAAAAGGCCCAATACCCAGGCTATGAGTGCACTTTAGGTACCCTAGGATAGAGTGGGAGCATGGTTTGTCTCGAGGTGTACGTCTCGGGATGGATCATGTGACTACGAGCAGAGTAGTGGTTTCAAACGGAGGTATTATCGTCACCCGCATCCGCGCTGTGATGATGCTTACCTTCGGGCGGACCGTATACTGCGTTTCATGACCTTACCCTGACCTAGATTCACCTGTGAGTGGGGAGGGATATACATGACAGGTACCGTTGGTGACTATTCTGTTCTGTTGGTGACTATTGTTCTTATGGCTGTGTGGCACCTATGCCGAACCTTTGACCTTATGACTTGTGATTCTGCTCAGAGACGACACAACAAATCTCTCATATTGGGAGAAACTCCATTGCATCATTCTCATCATGGCATATTTATTTTCAAGAAAAAAAAAAGAGAAAGAAAAGATGTAGAAAAAAAAAAGATGAAAAAAAAAAGAAAAGAAAAAATAGTATTATTTCTCATATGCATGCCATTTTTCAGGGTATCTGAGGTTATTACCTTTCATCCAAGATGGCTAACAACCTGACCGCTACAAAAGAGGCTACCAAGCGTACGTTCACCTGCAGTTTCTTTCGTGAGGATATGACACATCTGATTCAGTTGAGCACTTTAGTTACTGGGCATAACTTGGATGAGTTCAGGAAGACATATGGCCATATCTTACACATGTTAACTTCTCGGGTTGATGGGTGGGCTCTATACACACTTCTTCAGTTCTACGATCCTGAGTTACGATGTTTCACCTTTCTTGATTACCAACTGGCACCAACCCTTGAAGAATATGCTGACATCCTCAAGATTAAGGTTCAACATAGGATCCCTTTTGTTTGTGTACCTGAGGACCCAAAAATGGACCAAATTGCTGGTGCTCTTTATTTGAGCATGAAAGATGTTACAGATAACTGGAAGCCTAATGGTGGAACCCACGGATTCCATGTGAAATTTCTGATAAAGAAGGCCGACACCCTTGCTGTTGAGAAGAAATGGAAAGAATTCAACGCTCTCCTAGCCGTTATGATCTATGGTTTGGTGTTGTTCCCGAATATTCCAAATTTCGTCGATCTAACTGCTGTTTGTCTCTTCATGGATCAAAATCCTGTGCCCACTCTTTTAGCAGATACTTATTATACCATCCACTCCAGGTATGGGAAGAAAGGATCAGTTGGGAGTTGTTTACCGTTGCTATATGAGTGGTTCACTTCACATTTACCTAAAAGCGGGCCGTTTGTTACAACAAAAGACTCACAAAAATGGCCTCAAAGGATCATGGGGCTTACTGGAAACGACATTGTCTGGTGTCCTACCGGAATGGACGTTGAGGAAGTTATAACTAGTTGTGGTACTTTTGACAATGTTCCCCTCATAGGAACGAAAGGTGTTATCAATTACAATCCTAAGCTAGCGCTGCGTCAGTTGGGTTTTGCACTTGAAAACAAGCCTTTGGACAAAGAGATATTCGAATCCGTTTGCTTTGAGAAAGGAACCGATCCAAAGGGTCTAGAAAAGGTGAGGAGTGCCTGGAATAGCATCCATACAGATGATCAGACTTCTCTAGGTGAAAAGAATGCCGTTGCCAAACAAGCCTACACGGATTGGGTTGAGGATAGAGTTAAAGATCGTCTGTTGCCTTTCCCGAAGGTTAATCCATTGTACAAGCAACCACATAAGGTTCCAATTGCCATTATGCCTGCTGAGAATTGCATCCCAGTAAATATGGAAAGCACCCAATTGCACGAAAAGAAGTCAGATGCGCGACCAAAACATCATCTTGTGGACCAAATAGGGGTTGAGTTGACACATGAAGCCAAGGTGCTGAAAGAAGGATCTTTGAGGGTTCAAAAGAGGGCTAGAACGGAAAAAGGTGAAAGGGATACTACTGTTGTTGTTGAAGATCACCAGGAGATCATAAAAAGGGCCGTAAAAGAGGCAGAAGAGAGACTCAAACGAGAGTACAGAGAAGACTTGAAGGCTTATAAACTCAAGATAGAAAGGGAGGCCAGAGCTGAAGTGAGGAGTCTGAAAAAGAAACTGGAAGAAGAGACCACCCAAAGGATAGCGGTTGAGACTCAGCTGAAAGGAAGTCACCTCCGCACCGCCCGACTAACAGAAGAAAACGCCAAGCTCAGAGATCGAATGATGGGTATGGAGGACGTGTCTGAGAAGGATTATCTCCCAGAATGCAAAGGATGTGACGAACTCAGGGAGTGCTGCAAGAAGCTAGATGGGCATTTGTTTCGCAAAGATGAGGTGATTCAAAGCCTTCTTAAAGGAAGAGATCGAGAAGCAACCAAGAAGCTGTTTGATGAAACTAAGAAGTGGAGCGACGAGCACTTCAGACAAGGAGGACCTCTGTTTTATATTCAGATGGATTGATGTTTGAGTCTGTATGTTTCGACCACCACCAGACTTGTTGGATGGGGTCTTTTATTTCCCTTGTTGAACTATCCTGTTGATGTATGGATTGCCCAAGTTTAAATTTCTGTTATGAATAAAAAAGAACTAGTTTCTCTTGATACTTATCCTTTGTCACATTGTTAGCTATTCTGGATCAATATTAAATATTGGATACTCTGAAAATGGCACATCACGTCATACGCACACATGCACTCATACATTCACATTATCACATTGCATTTTTCAGGTTATTGTACAAGAAACTAATTGGGGTCCCTTTCAGCAACAGATTTCTTTTCCGACGACGAAGCTGACTTTCTTACATCCTTACCGTACCCGGAGCAACGAGAGAATCATGGAACAATTTGAACAGAATCAGGCTGCCCTCCGTAGGGATATGGATGTTATGGGGGAAAGAATGGCCCAACTTATGGAGACTCTCCATGCTGTTGTTCAAGGACAGGATGAAATCAGAAAGAGTGTCGCTAGTTTGGTCAAAGATACTCCTACCAATTCTGCTGACGGAGGGGTGAAAACTAAAGAGACTCCTATTAATGAGACGCTGAAGGTAGTGGACGACCACCATGAGGTTATTGATCTTGAACATGATCTTACTGCTGAGTTGACTGAGACCGCTAAGATGTACCAAGCTCTTGAAGAACGCCTTAAGGCTGTTGAGGTTGCTAAAACTTCGAGCTTTAACACTGCTGCTATGTGCTTGGTACCTGGGATTGTTATTCCCCCGAAGTTCAAGGTGCCAGATTTTGATAAGTACAAGGGAGTTACCTGCCCAGAGACTCACATTCGTTCCTACTGCCGTAAGATGGCCGCTCACGCTGAGAACGAACCTCTGCTTATGCATTTCTTCCAGGATAGTCTCACTGGAGCCCCGTTGGAGTGGTATATGAAACTCGAGAGGTCTAATGTCAGTACTTGGGGAGAGCTTGTTGATGCCTTCTTGAAACAATACCACTACAATACTGCTATGGCTCCTAGCCGTGCCCAGCTGCAAAATATGTCACAAAAATCTGAAGAGTCTTTTAAGGAATACGCCCAGAGGTGGCGTGAACTTGCTGCTCGAGTCCAACCTCCTTTATTGGACCGAGAGTTGATTGATCTGTTTATGGGGACTCTGAAAGGGCCGTATCTTCAGCACATGGTTAGTAATACTTCTCCTTCCTTTTCGGATGTGGTCATCATTGGTGAGAGGGTTGAGAACTGTGTCAAAGCTGGTACCATTCAAGGTGTTACTAATCTTAGCAATTCAAGTGGTAATGGTAAGAAGCCGTATTCTGGGTTTGTGAAGAAGAAGGAAGGTGAGACTAGCACCGCTTCTGTTGACCAAGGCCGAGCTCCTGCATATTCTGCTGTTCCACCTCCTTATTATCCGATGCCTTATGCTGTTCCTGGTCCGTATGTCCCTCAAGCATATGCTGCTGCTCTTCCACAACCATGGATGGCATCCCAACAGCCTTTCATACCACAACAACAAACTGTTGCTCCTCAGAATCGTCAACAGAACCCTAGGCCTCAAGGTCAAAGGGGCCCGCAAAGAACAAGATTCCAAGACAGGCGTATCGATCCGGTTCCGATGTCATATGCTCAGCTTCTCCCTCAGTTGCTTGCTGGTCAATTGGTACAACTCCGTGAACTTGGACCTCCACCTAGTCCTCTCCCTCCCGGTTATGATGTTAATGCTCGATGTGAATTTCATTCGGGGGCTCCAGGCCATACTATTGAAAAGTGTAGAGCATTCAAATTGAAGGTTCAGGATCTCCTTGACGACAAGCTTATCTCGTTCGCTCCTACTGGCCCTAATGTGCAGAATAATCCTATGCCTCCTCATGCTGGTACGACCAATGCTATTGAGTTATGTGATGATCAGATCCTGGTAAATGATGTTAATGAGGTTAGGATGCCGCTAGCAGTTATCAGAGAGTATCTTATGCAACAAAAGGTTTTGTGTGAACTACATGACTACTGTTTGCAATGTTCTTCTAATCCTGAGGAGTGCACTAGGTTGAGAGAAGAAGTCCAGGAATTAATGGATGAAGGTGTTCTTAGAGTGGAAAGGGTCGTTCCTGTCGAAGATGTGGCTACTTTAGAGATCCCTTACTACCCTGCTGAGATATCAAAGACTCAGGACACTTCTTTGGTCATTCGTACTCCGAGTACTCCTTTGGTCATTCAGGCTCCGAGGACTCCGTTGGTTATTCAGGTTCCAAATGTTCCTTCGACTCCTTCAACCTCGTCTCTTGTTCCCTCTCCTGTGAATGATTCTAAGGCTGTTCCTTGGAGTTATAATGCCGTGTATATTCGAGGGAAGAAGTTTGACTGTCCTCCAGTGGGTACTTCGAGCATCACAAATATTACTGGCACTAGTGGCATTACCCGTAGTGGTCGGATCTTTGCTGCCCCTCCTCCGCCTCCTAAAGAGACCAACAAAGAGACTAGTACACAAGCAAAAGGAAAGCAAGTTGCTGTTGATCCTCCTGTAACACGTAATGCCCAAGATGCCGAGCAACTTTTGAAAATCATTAAGAAAAGTGATTACAAAGTGATTGACCAACTTGATCAGACTCAAGCCAAGATCTCCATCTTGTCTCTCTTGGTACATTCTGAAGCTCACCGTGATGCTCTGATGAAAGTTCTGGCTTCCGCTCACGTAACTCAAGATATTACTGTGCCTCAGTTCGAAGGGGTTGTGACCAACATTGCTGCTGGTAATTGTTTGGGTTTTTCTGATGATGAACTTCCACCTGAGGGTAGGGCACATAACAAAGCATTGCATATCTCCGTCAAGTGTCTGGATGCTGTGTTGTCTCGAGTTCTGATTGATACAGGTTCTTCTCTTAATGTGATGCCCAAGGCCACTTTGTTTAAGCTGAGTATGGATGGGATTATGATGAGACCATGCACTATGAGCGTTAGAGCATTTGATGGTTCTAGAAGGTCCGTAGAAGGAGAAATTGATCTGCCTGTCTTGATTGGTCCTCACATGTTCTACATTGCCTTCTACGTTATGGATATAAACCCTTCATACACTTGCCTCTTGGGTCGTCCTTGGATTCATGCTGCTGGAGCTGTGACATCCACTCTCCACCAGTGTTTGAAATTTGTTGTGAATGACAAGATTGTTGTGATCACTGGTGAAGAGGATTTGATAGTCAATAATCTGGCATCATACCGTTATGTTGAAGTGGAGGGAGAGATACAAGAGACACCTTTTCAAGCCTTAGAGATTGTGTCAGTTGACAAGCTCCCTGTGGTCGAGAATAAGAAGGAACTCGGAGCGCCCCTCTCGTCTTTAAATGATGCTAAGGCTTTCTTAGAAGCTGGTACTCCCCATAGTGCCTGGGGCAAGCTGATTGATGTTCATGAGAAGCGAGACAAGTATGGCCTTGGGTATCAGCCATCTTCCTCTACTCAGCTCAGCATAACTCCTGGAAAGAAGGTGATTCCCCCCATTTCTCAAGTGTTCGTCAGTGCAAGCACCAGTTCTGGAAGTCAAGTTCTCGCCGTGGATGATGATGATGAAGGAGATCTCTCCAGATTCATTTGCAACGCTGCGCCTGGACAGGAACTCAACAATTGGACTATCTTGGACATCCCCAAAGTCACTTTTATGGAGATGTAATTTTCTTGTTTCAATAAGTCATATGCTTCGCCCTAAGCATTTTTGACCTCTTGTATAAAGAAGGGCCCCCCATGTGTTTCAATTTGTTTAATATTGAATGAAAATCATATCTTCGCATGCAATTACTGTTCCATTCTTTCATTTTTGTTTTTTTACTTTAAAAACTTTTTCAAAAATGGCAAAGTTTTTTCCTTTTTATGTGTGGCATTCTAAGGCATAAATCATCCATCGTGCAGATCCGGCTCGAATTCCATCAAAAATGATAATGTTATAGTTCCACGTCTTAATATCCTTGAGAATCCAATTGACCAAGCTGATGAGGATAATGGGGAAGATTGTGAAGTCCCAGAAGAATTGGCAAGACTTTTGAGACAAGAGGAGAAATCTATTCAGCCGCATCAAGAAGCCATAGAAATCATCAACCTCGGTTCAGAAGAAGCAAAGAGAGAAGTCAAGATAGGGGCCGCTTTGCAAAATGATGTAAAGAGAAGGTTGATTGAGCTGCTTCGTGAGTATGTTGACATCTTCGCCTGGTCATACGAAGACATGCCTGGTTTAGACACAGATATAGTTATGCACAGGTTACCGCTCAAACCAGAATGTCCGCCTGTAAATCAGAAACCACGAAGAACTCGACCTGATATGGCTTTGAAAATCAAGGAAGAAGTTGAAAAACAGTTGAAGGCTGGTTTCTTATCTGTGTGTGAGTATCCTCCTTGGATTGCAAACATAGTACCTGTTCCTAAGAAGGACGGAAAGGTACGCATGTGTGTTGACTACCGAGATTTGAATAGGGCAAGTCCGAAGGATGATTTCCCTCTGCCTCATATTGATGTGCTAGTCGACAACACTGCTCAGTATTCGGTGTTCTCCTTCATGGATGGTTTTTCTGGCTATAATCAAATAAAGATGGCTCCTGAAGATATGACCAAGACTACTTTCACCACTCCGTGGGGTACGTATTGTTACAAGGTGATGCCTTTTGGTCTTAAGAATGCTGGTGCAACATATCAACGAGCAATGGTGACTCTCTTTCATGACATGATCCATAAAGAGATCGAGGTGTACGTCGATGATATGATTGCAAAATCCCAAACTGAGGAGGAACATTTGGTATATCTTGAGAAATTGTTTGCTCGTTTGCGAAAATTCAAGTTGAGGCTTAATCCAAACAAGTGCACTTTTGGAGTGCGATCAGGAAAGCTACTTGGATTCATTGTGAGTCAACGAGGGATTGAGGTTGACCCTGATAAAGTAAGAGCAATACAGAACATGCCAGCACCGAAGAATGAAAAGGAAGTTCGAGGGTTCCTTGGGAGATTGAATTATATAGCCAGGTTCATTTCCCATCTCACCGACACTTGTGAACCCATCTTTAAGTTGCTGCGCAAAAATCAAGATATCCGTTGGGATGATCATTGTCAAGAAGCCTTCGAAAGGATCAAACAGTATCTCCAAGAGCCACCAATCCTCATGCCTCCGGTTCCTGGGAGGCCGCTTCTTATGTACTTAACCGTGCTTGAAGGATCTATGGGGTGTGTGCTGGGCCAACATGACGAGTCCGGTCGAAAAGAGTGCGCCATTTATTACCTGAGCAAAAAGTTTACCGATTGTGAATCCCGTTACTCACTACTCGAGAAAACTTGCTGTGCTTTGGTATGGGCTGCTCGCCGACTGAGACAGTATATGTTGACTCACACCACTCTATTGATCTCCAAAATGGACCCGATAAAGTACATCTTTGAAAAACCGGCTCTTACAGGGAGACTAGCCCGATGGCAAATGCTTTTATCAGAATACGATATCCAGTATGTCACACAGAAGGCCATCAAAGGAAGTGTCCTTGCAGATCATCTTGCTCATCAGCCATTAGAAGAGTATCAGTCAATGAAGTTTGACTTTCCTGATGAAGATATCATGAAGCTAGATGATAATGAAGGACCCGAACCAGGAGAGCGTTGGACTCTCACGTTCGATGGTGCATCAAATGCTATGGGCCATGGTATTGGGGCAGTTTTGACTTCTCCTCGTCAAACTCACATCCCTTTCACAGCTAGAATATGCTTTGATTGCACGAACAATGTCGCAGAATACGAAGCTTGCATAATGGGCCTCGAAGCAGCCATTGATATGAGGATCAAGATCCTTGAGGTTTATGGGGATTCTGCATTGGTCATACATCAAGTAAGAGGTGATTGGGAAACACGACACCCCAATTTAGTTCCTTACAAGGACTATATTTTGGAGTTGTTGCCCGCTTTTGAGGAAATCACTTTCAATCACATCCCCCGAGAGGAAAATAAATTGGCAGATGCTTTGGCTACTTTGGCGGCTATGTTCAGAGTTAGCTCCCCTAAAGAAATGCCAGACATAACGATCCTCCGTTACAAGGAACCTGCACATGTGTTCCCCGCTCATTGTCTCACTACTGAAGATGTGTATGATGAAAAGCCATGGTATTACGACATCAAGAGGTATGTTGAGAAGCAAGAGTATCCCGAAGATGCTACGATTGGTGATAAGCGAACGCTTCGAAGGTTAGCATCCAAATTCTTCTTGTCAGGAGACGTCCTGTACAAAAGAAACTATGATTCAGTTTTGCTCAGATGCGTGGATAGACACGAAGCAGAATTGATCATGCGGGAAATTCATGAAGGATCTTTTGGAACTCATTCCAATGGACATTCTATGGCCAAAAAGATCTTGCGAGCAGGATATTATTGGATGACGATTGAAAGTGATTGTTATGTGTATGTGAAGAAATGTCACAAATGCCAAGTGTATGCTGACAGAATTCATGTCCCTCCAACTCCTCTGAACGTTCTGACATCACCTTGGCCTTTTGCTATGTGGGGCATAGACATGATTGGGCGCATAGAGCCACAAGCTTCAAATGGGCACAGATTTATTCTTGTTGCTATCGACTACTTCACCAAATGGGTTGAAGCTGCTTCTTACAAGAACGTAACCAAGCAAGTCGTTACTCGCTTCATCAGGAAAGAGATCATATGCCGATATGGGGTTCCAAACAAGATCATCACTGATAATGGGTCCAATCTTAATAACAAGATGATGGCAGAGTTGTGTGAAGAGTTCAAGATTGAACATCACAATTCATCACCCTATCGGCCAAAGATGAATGGCGCAGTCGAAGCTGCTAACTAGAATATAAAGAAGATCGTCCAGAAGATGGTCAGAACGTATAAGGACTGGCATGAAATGTTACCGTTTGCTTTTCATGGCTATAGAACTTCGGTTCGTACTTCAACTGGGGCAACTCCCTTCTCTCTCGTCTACGGTATGGAGGCCGTACTACCTGTCGAAGTGGAAATTCCTTCGTTGAGAGTCTTGATGGACGCCAAACTCGATGAAACAGAATGGGTTCGAACGAGGCTTGATCATCTCAATCTAATTGAGGAGAAACGCTTATCTGCTATCTGCCATGGCCAGTTGTACCAAAAAAGGATCAAGAAAGCGTATGACAAGAAGATTCGGCCTCGAGAATTCCACACAGGTGACCTAGTCGTAAGGAAGATCTTGCCAATTCACACCGATCCAAGGGGCAAATGGACTCCCAACTATGAGGGACCATACATTGTGAAGAAAGCATTTTCAGGTGGTGCTTTAATCCTGACCAAGATGGATGGGGAAGACGTTCCGCTTCCAGTCAATTCAGACTCAGTCAAAAAATACTACGCATAAAAGACCCGCTAGGTCGACGTACCTCGGCAAAAATAAGGGCATCCCGGCAAACCAAAAGGGTTTGGGCAAAAATTAGGGATAAAACAAAAAAAAAAGAGAATAACCCGCTAAGTTGAAAACCCGAAAGGGCGACTTAGGCAAAATGGGGCATCCCGCTGGATTGAAAACCCGAAAGGGCGATCCAGGCAAAAGTTAGGGATCAAAAGCGAGAGGCTGCAGTCTGAATATCTTTCACAAAGACCACCGTACGCCCTTGACAGAACGGATGGATCAATCCAACCATTACCCTTCTGAAGCAAAGCATTGAGAGGATCGAGGATATGGGAACTGTAGCAATATCAGTTTAATGGAAATCCGAGCATTTCTCTTTGCCATTTTGCTCTTTGCATTTTATTTTCTTTTTCGCAACTACCTCATTTAGGAGTTGCTTCCTTGTACAGAAGCCTATTCACAGGCATTCCATCAATAAAATGATCTTTTGGTGCAAAAGCTTTCTTTCTTTCTTTTTCGCATGCGAGATGTGATTTAATTCATTATTAAACATTGCATTGAAAGCGTGGGGGCAATAATCACAAAATCAAAACGAAACATGATGTTACATAAACATAAAAATGTTCTAAGGGGCACCATTTGCATCCAAACGTTGTTTTCTGTGCAGATTGCAGGTTCTAGCCATCATCTTGGCTCATGATGTGTCACCAAGGTCATCATCATCCCACATGAAAGTTCCAGAGTATAATTCATCAGTACTGGTAAGCATGAAGCACCTGAAAAGGTCCATATCCCTCTTCCATATGACAGACGAAGAGTGGTCTCTCAAAACTCGTGATTCCCCAAGCAGCTTAGGATGTAAGGAAAGGCGAGCAAGGTCATTTCGTCCCCAGCAGGGCTATGCTCCAACCCTCAATGCGGTTACCAATAATCTTTGGTACTGTAGGGTTCTAATATCAATTCACGATGATGGCTCAAGATCACGAGCAACGGAACCCAATGATCCTACTCTTCTGTCCCACCAAGAGCCTTTATTTGGCACTCTCTGCATATAGTATTCATTGCATATAGCATTGCATCCTCGAAAGCGTAGCATATCCATTACAGTGGATCATTACGCCATAAAAACTCAAACATGCATACGGAACATAAGCCAGATAATAGGAGCCAATGTTGAATCGGAACAATGACCCATCCTCTCAAAGTTGTTACCTGTACAAACTTTGCCTGATATCTGCTATCATACTACAAACACTTTTAAGCCATGGTGCCGATACGAGGTGTCCTCAATTCCTGACAAATGTCTGACACGAAGTCTTTCTGTTTTCCTCCTTCTGATGTCGAGGCGATGTTGAGTCGTAGGTCACACGAGATCTATCCCCTTTTCTGTCCTGAAGGTCGTACGAGATCTTCTCTTGATGTTGAGTCGTAGGTCACACGAGATCTATCCCCTTTTCGTCCTGAAGGTCGTACGAGATCTTCTCTTGATGTTGAGTCGTAGGTCGCACGAGATCTGTCTCCTTTGGTCTTGTAGGTCGCACGAGATCTACTCTTCCCCCTGTTTTGAAGGTCGCACGAGGTCTTCTCACGATGTCGAGTCGTAGATCGTACGAGGTCTATATCTTTCGGTTTTCGAAGGTCGTACGAGGTCTTCTCCCAATGATAGGTCATAAGGTCGCACGAGATCTTTTCCTTACCTCTCCTGTTGTCGAGTCGATGTTGAGTCGTAGATCGCACGAGATCTTTTCCTTTCAGTCCTGAAGATCGTACGAGGTCTTCTCCCAATGATGAGTCATAGATCGCACGAGGTCTGTTTCCTTTCTGTCTGGAAGATCGTACGAGGTCTTCTCCTAATGTCGAGTTGTAGATCGCACGAGATCTATTTCCTTTCAGTCATCGTTTCATCTAACATTTCTTTTGAGAACCTTGTATTGGCACCTTGGCTATGTTACAAGCTATCACCCTTCTTCCAATTACTCACTGTAAATACTCTCACCAAAAAAAAAAAAAAAAGCAAAATTCTCTTTCCCCAGCAGATATCAAAACAAAAGCAAAAAATAAGGATATCATTTATACCATCCTCTCTTTGGGACAAATTTCTGGTACTTTGATATTTAATCTTCTTCTACCTCGAATGTTCGAAAGGCTAACGCCAATCTCACCTTCAGGTTTAAGACGATTAAATAGGGGCAGCTGTCATACCCCAAATTTGTCCTACCCTTATTCATCTGGCTTATAATTCACATGCATACACCATTTAGGTCATAATACAACTCATGCATTCATATCATTGGTATTAATCAGAGACTAGCAAGGGATATCTTTTATGGCAGAGGATTTCCTACCAAATGTGTGGATCTGAGGTGTAATCATGTGGCTCTATGTTCATTGAAGTCCACCTGGATTAGGATTCTCTCATTCTCAACTCAAGGCATTGGTTGAAAAGTACAAGCTTGATGTTCATCTGATTATCCGGAATTAGGGTTTCTTGACCAAAGTCAACGCAATTGACTTTTTGGTCGAATACATTGACCGAGAGTCGATTTTATGGAGAGAAGCGGCACGATGCTTGTGTGGAAGTGTTCAGTTGATTTCTATGGGTCAGAAGCGGGTTAATCGGGAATTTCATTAAAATCGGAGGAAAATCAGAACAGTTGACTTTTGGGTCAAAATCGGAAGAATTGTTCGAATATTGACTTGTGGTAGAAAATCGGTCAAGAAAAGTCAAAGAATGGATAAAATCAGGGGTTTGACAAAAAGTTGCCAAAAATAGAAAAATGACAAAAATGGAAAGTTTCAACACTTAGAAAATACTATGACATTTTAAAACTTGATGAGCAGCCCACTTCAGGTCCAGATTTTGCATGGTTCGAGGCATCATTTCAAGTCGAGTTCAAAAGCAAAAATACTCAGATCATGGCATACTACAATTCTCTAGTTGAAGGCTTTCTCATTCAAGGCTTGGTTAGGGAGATAAAAGGATGGAAAGTTGGAAGAAACATATTGAACTTATGTTCAATACTTAGAAATTTTTTTGAAGTTTTAAGATTGATTGATCAACTGACTTTGGGACAATTTTACACGTGGCAAAAGTCTTTATTTCAAGACAAGGTCAACATCAATTTTGTTCATCTCATGGCCCTTTACAATTTTGAAGTTGGGAAGTTTTTCATTTGAATCATGGTTTGAAAATTATGGGAGGTCAAAGATGGAAAATTCTCACTTACTCAAGTCAGATTGCTGGGCATAAGTTTCTTGGCACACGCAAGCATTTTTACAAACATGTGGCGTGTCATATTGGAATCCAATTCTAGGGCAACGAAAGAAACCCATAAACTCAAACTTGGTATGCTTCCATTCTTTGCCATGTCCTATACACAATAAAACAAGAATTAATCCATTTGGGTGAGTATTGAACCAAATGTGAGTCTTCAAAGTCGTGCCCTCGCAAGGCTCATATCGCGCATCCAGTCAAGCCAGGATCCAGGTCACGCGCGTGGCCATTTGTCAAACACGTGGTGAGCGATATATAAGCTTGATTCAGGGATTCCATAAGCCTCCATTTGGTTTAAACTTGATACCAAACTCTTCCTTTCCATGTCAGCTTCACAGTGATCCTAAGTTTGAGGTAAATAGAGAGCCCTAGCTGGAGATGCATATGCACAAAGTGGGCATGTTGAATGTCCACTTAATGAAGAGCTTCAAGCCAAAAATCTGCAACACATGCATGATCCATCAGCGCCTTACTCCAATTAGCCATGCAACATGCTGAGTATAAGAAAGCATGCAAAAATTTGCTCCATCTATCACATGCTTGCTCATTAAGTTTATAAATAAGCTTCACTACAATACAACACCCACACTATAACCACCATACACACTCATGCACATACACTATAAAAGATAAAACGCATTCATTTTTCAGACACACGCTCATTCTTTCTCACTTTCTCAGACCCTCTCCTCTCAATCTTTTCTTCTCTCTCTCATTGCTCCCTCTCTTCTTCCACCCAAAGTTTGTTACGTTTCATAACAAACTCTAATCAACCACCACAACCTCCACCATCTCCTTCCGTCAACCACCACAGTCACCACCGTAACCACCTTCAACCACCACCTTCAACCACCATTAGCAACCTTCATCTTCTTCCTCGACCCTCCACCATCACTGCACCACCGTGCCATCAACAACACACTGCATCCTCAATCTCCATCTTCATCATCATCGAGCTTCACTTCTGAAAATCAGTTTCATCAAGCTTTGGCACTGTCAGAGATCAAGATCAGACTTAGAGCTCAACATCATCATCATCTTCGTCTCATTCAAAGGAATCGTAAGGCTCTCTCTGCGACTTGATTCAAGATCCGTCAATAGGTAAATTTTCAAACCTTTCTCATCATAATAGTGACAAGATTAAGAGTGTACGCATCTTCTGTGTTGCTTGACGTATTTGTGTCCGATTTTTTGATTCTCGAAAGCTCTGATCCCGTTTGCATCTCATACTGCGTGTTCATCTGTTTGAACCATACATCTGAGTTCTATGAGGATTTATGAACGCATTGATGTGTGTATCTTGCGTTTTGGTTAATTTTCTTGAGGTTAGGGTTTACAGAGGGGACTCGGTTTGTGCGATAGAGGAAACATCATGGAAAATTAGTGGCACATTCGAACTCAGCTCGGAAATGCGAGTCAAATGGTGGCGGTTTTAGGAATTTCTAGGCATGTGGAGTCATACGCCACCGTGGATACCATCGGGGAAGGCGACCGGAGAAAGCATCTCCGGCGTCTGCATGTGTGTTAATTTCTTTTTCATCGCGATTATGTGGCAGTGTTTGATTGGTCAGTTTTCTCATTTGTTAGCTAGTTTATCATGCTTTAATCATTAGGTGATGAGGTGGCGAGGACTGATTGGATAAGACTCTTTTTTGTCCCATTATACTTAAGTTGAGTCAAGACTGATTGATGCCATGTTGACATATTTTTCTTAATGTCACGTTTTATTCCAACTATATGATAAAAACAAAATGTCACATGCTGATACAAACAAAAAACAAATAAATACTGACTAATAAAATGAAATAAATTGGACTAAGGAATAAGGTGAGATCTGGGCCACGCGTGCGTGGGCCTTGCCCTTTTTCTGAATCACACCCCCGAATCACTAACGCCAGCGCAGCCAGTTGTATTTGGGCCCTGAACGCTTTGCTCTTACCACCCCCTGAATCAGGCCCAGTTTTGCTTGTAACTAATTGTAGTTCATTTGAATAATGCTGTTGCACCCCCCTGGCAGCCTAGTTTTCATTTTAATTTTGTTTTCTTTTAACTCTTGTTAACTCACAATTCACTTTTTAATTCAAATAAGAAAGGCATAAAAAATGGTTTTAGATATTTTAGGTCGATTAAATAATTGTCATGATTTTTGTTAATTTTTTCTAATTGTTTTTTACCCTTTTAATAAATCTTTTTCTTCACAACATATTTGAATTTTCTTTGTTTTGACACTTCTTTGTAAATAAATGTTGTTAATAGACTTAGAAATAATTTTAGTCTCGATTTTCTTTCATAGATTCAATTGGTATATGTGTGTTTGTGAATAATAGTTTGTTTGATATAGCTCTCGATTTTATTTGTCGCATATTGATTTTCTTTTACCTATTCCATGTATAGTTTTTTTGTTGTTAATAAATTGTGTAGCTTTTATTATTTTGAATCCCTTGTATAGACAACTTAGATTAGAATTTAGGATTAGTTCCCTATTTCATTCTTTTTCTTTTCAACATTTAAAACATTAATAAAAGGAAGATGCGAATCATATTAAGAAAGTGATAGAGAAATGAGTGGGATTCATTCCCTAATCTGTTTCTCAATCACTTAGTGGCATAGAAACGAGTGGGATTTATTCCCTAATCTGTCTCTCGGTCACTACTTAATGGGAGAGAAATGAGTGGGATTCATTCCCTAATCTGTTTCTCAAACATTAATTAATGGGAGAGAAATGAGTGAGATTCATTCTCTAATCTGTTTCTCAAACATTACATAATGGGATAGAAGTGAGTGGGATTCATTCCCTAATCTGCTTCTCGATCATTATACATTTTTATGTGATTCGAATCGCAAACAAATTCCCCTAAAAAAATACACAACCAAAAACACTTAAAACATCTAACAACGGTTCAGACTAAAGCAAAGTAGAGAAAGTGGTGAGTGGCCCGGTATTGGGTACTGTTCATCACTCATCTACCCTAAAAGACACAAACCAATCTCTTTCTTCTTCCTAAGGGCACCGTTATCTCCGCTCCGTTGCATCCTAGGCGATCCCTTATGCAAGAGCGCGAGCGTTAACGCCGCCCAATTAAAAAACACAAAAACAAACAGAAAATCTTTAGCCGAGCTACGGTAACTCTGATTCCTGAAAAGGATACGTAGGCAGCGGGGTAGGGCCCGTGCGAGTACAATTCTTTCTTTTCCCTACATTTTGCATTCATTTCGCATTTAGACATAGACATAGTTATACACCCTTTAGATAGAAACAAACATAGGTGGATACCATCGAGTACGATGGGCGCGAGGGGTGCCAGTACCTTCCCCTCGCGTAACAGACTCCCGTACCTTGATTCTCTGGTCGCAAGACCCTGTTCCTTCCTTTGTTAGGTTATCTGATATCCCTTTCCCTTATGGGATAAATATATTGGTGGCGACTCTGTTCATTTTTCGCGAGCGTGCGACACTCTCTTTTGGACTATTGGTTACTATCCCGAGCATTTTGGAGATTTGGACCTATGGACTTAGTACCTCTGGACCATATTATTCCGTTGTTATTCGGTGATTATTCTGTCTTTCTGGCATTGGATTGTTGTCTGTTTGTGTATGCAGGTATTTCCTTGAAAGTCCTTGATGGTTAACTCCAAGGCATTGATATAAGGATTTTACCCGAAAACAGCTGTTACTCTGCCCGATTTTTGTCAGAAATTTTAATGTGCTTAATGCGAAGTGGTGCTAAAGATAATAAGTTCATCTAGATCCCCAAGTGGTAATGTGTTGGTTTAGTATTGATAATCCAAAGGATGGGAAATCTACCTTGACACGTAATGTCAAGTGTTGGCTTCTTATTTCGGTTAGATCGTTTCTTTCCTTAGCTTTTATTTTACGCACTAGGATAGCCTCTTCGTCTCTTGCCCCATTCTTAGATTTTCAAAATCTTCTCCCTTTTTACAAAACCTTCTTATGTTTGCAACCTTTTTAAAACTTTTCTCCAAAAATATCTTTTGCCCTTAGTGGCCTTTTCTTTAAAATTTTAGACACGACTAATTGTCGAAACGAGTGACGATACCCCACGATTTTGAAATTGATTGATATAATGAGATCTTTTCTGCGTGAGAGAGCTAGTGGCATACTCGTTGATTTCTATCCGAGTTGGAGCCCTTCTTTCATTTGCGATGTAAAGAACTCATTTGTTCTCATGCTCAAGATCAATGGCTGAGTATTTCTCTCCGACGACGATAAAGTGTTTATTCGGTTTTAAAATGTTTCCCTTTTAAGCGGAACTACATTAGCTCTGACTTCTCCATTGCACCGAGAAGGTATGTAGGCACAAGGTTTAACGTCTTGCCGAGCTTATTTTAAAAATAAAACAAACCCTTTTTTAGCACACACGACACAGATTTTCAAAAAGGTTCCTGTGGAGTACCACAGATATGAGGGGTGCTTAAAACCTTCCCCTTGTATAAGCAACACCCATACCTAAGATCTCTTCTTTTTGTTTTAAAAAACAAACTTTGGGTTTTCTTCGTTCTTTTCCCTTTTCCTTTGGAAACAATAAAGCGCGGTGGCGACTTTCACTGAAATATTGAGTCGAGTCAATCCTATGGCTTCGATCTCAGATTTTCCCCGGTACAGTAAGATCCAAAGCCGTCCATATTTATGATATGACTTGATTATTATTTAACCAAGCAAAAGAAGCGAAAGTGATTTGGTTGGTTAAATAGGAATCATGAACTCTTTTTAGAAAACGATTTTGAAACTATTTTCGGACGCGTTTGTAGGTTTGAAATCTGACTCTTGGCCAAAAGCCAAAAGTCTCTTTAAGTTAATCTTTCCAAGTAAAAATAACTTTTCTGTTAAGTCAAAACTATCAATTTCTTAAAAATAGATTTACCTCTTTAACGCGGAAGACACCCTTTATATGTGACAATAAAGGAAGTTAAATTAAAGAGTAAACTCGGTTCTTAGTAGCCAAAAGCTACAAATTCCCGTTAAATTGATTATTTGCTACGAATAGAAAATACTGCCCCATGAGTTGTTTCATTTATGCATGACTGGATCATAGTCTGATTTTATGATTTACATTCCAACCTGTCGCTTAAAACTGTTATTCACTTCACCTATTTACCTTGTTGCACTGCATTCACAACAATATTCTTGTTCACCTTAGATAAGCACCTTAGCAATAGAGCTTATAGATTGATGATTGGTCTCTGTGGTTCGATAATATTATATATTACTTTGATAGGCTGTGCACTTGCAGTTCTATATTTAGGCTATAAGTAACAGACCCATCAGTCGTGATAAAGATTTTACCTAAAAACAGCCATTACTCTGCCCGATTTTCGTCAGAATTTTAATGTGCTTAATGCAAAGTGGTACTAAAGATAATAAGTTCATATGGATCCCCAAGTGGTAATGTGTTGGCTTAGAGTTGGTAGTCCAAAGGATGGGAAATCTACCTTGACTCCTAATGTCAAGTATTGATTTCTTATTTCGGTTAGACCGTTTCTTTCCTTAGCTTTTATTTTACGCATTAGGATAGCCTCTTCATCTCCTCCCCTTCTTAGATTTTCAAAATCTTCTACCTTTTTCCAAAATCTTCTTATGTTTGCAAAACCTCTTTAAAAACCTTTCTTAAAAATATCTTTTGCCCTTAGTGGCCATTTTCGCAAAATTTTAGACACGATTAATTATTGTAATGAGTTGTGATACCCCACGATTTTGAAATTGATTGATATAATGAGATCTTTTCCACGTGAGAGAGCTAGTGGCATACTCGTTGATTTCTATCCGAGTTGGAGCCCTTCTCTCATTTGCGATGCAAAGAACTCGTTTGTTCTCATGCTCAAGATCAATGGCTGAGTATTTCTCTCCGACGACGATAAAATGTTTATTTGATTTTTTAAAAAAACATTTTTCCCTTTTAAGCGGAACCAAATTAGCTCTGACTTCTCCATTGTACCGAGGAGGTATGTAGGCACAAGGCTTAATTCTTTGCCGAGCTTATTTTAAAAATTCAAACAAACCCTTTTTTAGCACACACGACACGTATTTTCAAAAAGGTTCCTGTGGAGTACCATAGATATGAGGGTGCTTAAAATCTTCCCCTTGTATAATCAACACCCGTACCTAAGATCTCTTATTTTTGTTTTAAAAATAAACTCTGGGTTTTCTTCGTTCTTTTCCCTTTTCCTTTGGAAATAATAAAGCGCGGTGGCGACTTTCACTAAAATATTGAGTCGAGTCAATCTAATGGTTTCGTTCTCAGATTTTCCCCGCTATAAATCGGTGATGTTAATTTGTGCAACTGAAGGTGAAATAAGATGCAGGTTTTGGATAATCGAATGGAAGATTGGTGAATTGGTGGATATATGGTGGCTGATATTATGATCCAGTTTCTGACTGGAAGCCTTTGGAAGAAGCTCCCTTTGTTGATGTAATGGAAGTAGATAATCCTCTGCCTCTGGTTGTCTGGACTCCTTATCCGTTTTCAGTTCTGACAGGAGATTTTCTTACTTTGTTTAACTGGTTTAGGGAGATATCTCTTGAGGAGAATCCTAATATGGAGTATCTTATCTATGAGTATGATGCTGAAGAAGAACCTATTAAAGAGCATCATGGTGAAGATATTCCTGTTGAGGAAAATCCTATTGTTGATGCTCAAATGGTTGAAGCATCTGCTGATCCTCCGGTTCTTGAAGAGAATCCTGTTGCTTCTTCTGCTGGTCCTTCAACATCTGTTCTATTGGAAACTCTGAAGGAACTTCAACATAATCAAGCTTCAGTGTTCAGTCGTCTGGACAAGCAGGATGACACCAATGCTGAATTCAGAACTTGGATGCAAAGATCTAAAGAATATTCCAAGAAGCAAGCTGAAGACACCGCTGAGATTAAGAACCTTCTGGTAGCCTTAGCCTCAAAGCTTAACCAGTCGTAGTCTGTGTCTTGTGTCTTAGTTGTTTTTTCTTGTTTCTTGCATATTTTTTGTTTTGCATCTGCCTTGTACTCTTCTCTTACGATTATCAATGAAAATATATTTTCTTTCTTCACTCTGTGTGTCTTTCATCTAAATCTTTTATGCTTTTTGATGTTATGACAAAAAGGGGGAGAAACGTGCTATTTTAATTGATTTATAATATCATTTGCTGGGTTTAAGTCTCAACATTCCTAACAAAAATTGCAAGTTTTCTGTCTCTGATAGTTTATCAGAAATGTGATAATCTGAGCAAGCTCAAAAGGGGAGAAACGTATCTGGAGAAACTCTCTTAAAGATTTGAAGCAATTAAAGCTTAATGTTCTGATACAAGAAGTCTCAAGATCAAAAGCAAGCTATGCTCTGTTACAAAAATTTAAAGCTCTGATACAAGCAAGTATTTTTTATGCTCTAATAAAGCCAATGCTCTCAAAGAGAAATTCAAAGCTCTGAAGCTGTCCAATGGAAGCTCTGAAGTAAAGCTCTGAATCATCTGAAGTTTAAAGTTCAACGTGAAAGTCTCATCTGAAATGGAAAATACTCACGGAAGTCTTTTATTTATAAATTCTTCTAGTATTAATTTCAGGGGGGTATTGTTAATCTCAGGGGGAGACATATTCACACACTCTGATTAATATGCTTTCATGCTATATTTGTGTATTGTCTTTTTCATCTGATATTCTGGATACAAATTCATATCAATTCTGTATGTTTTTTTCATCATCAAAAAGGGGGAGATTGTTAGAACAAGAAATGTTCTGATCAATATTCTTAGTTTTGATAATAACATTATGTATGAATTTTGTATAATACAATGTGGTACTCTAATTATTCACGTTTTCCATTTCAGGAAAAGTATAAAAGAGTATGCACTATATCAGCGTTCAGAAGCTCTAACCCAAAAGATCTAGATGGCTTCATCAGAACATGGTTTGTCAGACATTAGAAGATGGTCTTGAAGAAATCAGAACATGATCTGGAAAGCATCAGAAGATGGCAGTCAAAAGCAAGGTGCTGAAAATCTGATGGTATCATGCTCTAAAGCACTTCCATAGTCTGTTGACTGAAGTTGCATCTGCACCAAAGCTGAAGACTCTGATATTCAAGCGTTATTCTAATAGTCTGAGTCCAGAAGCAAGTACAAGATGAAAAGGCTACAACGTCAAATCTGTCTGATTGACAAAATGAACGTTAGAAGCTACAAAAGGAAAAGTCAACAAAACCAGTTGAAGCATGGCTCGAGGTAGTTGACAAAAGAGTGAAACATTAAATGCAGCAGTGTACTATTCATGCAATGCATTAAATGCGCTCAACGGTCACATTTTCTCACTTCCTATATAAAGAAGTTATGACGGTGAAGCATAAAACAACTCTTTCTCTAAGTATCAAAACGCTATCAAAACGCTTTCACTCAAAATCAAAGAAGAACTTCATCTTCAACCTCATAACTTTGTAATATCTTAGTGAGTGTTTTAGAACTTAAACTTGAGAGAAAAATCACTCTGTGATTATAGCTTTTTAAGAAGCAATTTAAAATCTTGTAAGATTTGTTTACATCATTGTAAAAGGAATTTCCTAGAGTGATCAAGTTGTGATCTGTATACTCTAGAAGACTTAGAAGTTTTCCTAAGTGGAGAACCATTGTAATCAAGATTGATTAGTGGATTAAATCCTCAGTTGAGGTAAATCACTCTAAAGGGGTGGACTGGAGTAGTTTGATTAACAACGAACCAGGATAAAAATAATTGTGTTCAATATTTTTAATCTGCCTTTTTCAAGAAGAAACCCTTATTCAATCCCCCCTTTCTAAGTTTTTTTCTACCCTTCAATTGGCATCAGAGGGCCGGTTCTAGGTGCAAACACTTAACCGTGTTAGAGAAAAGATTCGGGAAGAAAAACACGCTATGGCTAATCCTACTCCAACCACAACTAATACTGATCAAAGTAACAATGGTAACTCTAGTTGCAATGGATTCAATAGACCACCAGTCTTTGATGGTGAGAACTTTGAGTATTGGAAAGATAGACTTGAAAGTTACTTTTTTTGCCAAGATGGTGACTTATGGGATCTTGTATTGAATGGTTACACACATTCAATTTTTGCTCAAGGAGTCAAGCTCACCAGACAAGCTATGAGTGATGATCAAAAGAAAATGTTCAAGAATCATCATAAGTCAAGAACTATTCTGCTAAATGATATCTCTCATGCTGAGTATGAGAAGATAAAAAATAGAGAAACAACTCATGATATCTTTGAATATCTAAAGATGACTCATGAGGGAAATGCTCAAGTAAAGGAGACAAAGGCTCTGGCTCTCATCCAGAAGTACGAAGCATTCAAGATGGAAGATGATGAGAACATTGAAGCAATGTTTTCAAGATTCTAGACTCTAACTGCTGGATTGAGAGTGCTAGATAAAGGCTACACCAAAGCTGATCATGTAAAGAAGATTATCAGAAGCATACCCAGAAGATGGGGACCCATGGTGACTGCCTTCAAGATTGCCAAGAATCTAAATAAGGTATCTCTTGAAGAGCTGATAAGTGCCTTGAAAAGTCATGAGATTGAGCTGGATGCAAATGAACCTAAGAAGAAAGGTAAGTCTATTGCTTTGAAATCAAATAATAAAAAATGCACTAACGTTTTTCAGGCAGAAGAAGAAAGATCTGAAGAGTCAGAATATGAAGAAGAGGATGAACTGTCTCTTATTTCTAGAAGATTGAATCAACTCTGGAATAGAAAGCAGAGAAGATTCAAGAGCTTCAAAAGACCTGAAAAGGGAGAATCTTCTGTTCACAGAAGATCTGACAAGAAGAAAGTTGTCTGCTATGAATGCAAGGAACCTCACAAGAATAAATGTCCAAAGCATCAGAGGGAAAAGCCCAAGAAAAGATTTGAAAAGAAGAAAGTTCTAATGGCTACCTGGGATGACTCAGATTCTTCTGATCAAGAGTCAGACTCTGAAGACGAGCAAGCCAACTTAGCATTCATGGCAACTATTGATGGAGAATCATAATCTACATCAGACTCGAATTCTAAAGAGGTATTTTCTGAACTTACTAGAGAAGAGTTAGTTTCTAGTCTTTCAGAAATTCTGGAAATTAAGAGTAAGATTAGTCACAAATACAAAAGTTTGAGAAAGACATTTGCTTTTGAAACTACGAAGCTTGAAGTAGAAAACTCTAAACTCAAACAAAAAATTTTAGAACTAACCAAAGATGTTGATACTCTGAAAACATCTTCAAGTTCAGAAGAGTCTATCCCAAGCACTAACAATATTCTGAAAGAATATGACTTAAGTTTCATAAAGTTCTTATCTAGAGGCATAGGCAGAAGCCAGCTAGCCTCTATGATCTATGGGGTAAGTGGAAACAAAAGAATAGACATAAGCTTTGAGGGAGAAATACCATATAGAGTAGAACTTGTTGATGAGATGATCATTAAATATAAACCTCTGCATGAACAATTTAAATATGGTCACTCTCATGATATTAAACACACATCTCACTCTAAGAGTTTCCACATCACACACCCAAAGAAAAATGGTGTTGCATATTCTGGTAAATCTTATGTGAAATCTCTGTTCAAACAGAACGTGAGAAGGCCTAACCCCAAAGGACCCAAAAGAATGTGGGTACCTAAGGATAAGATAATTCCTGTTTCATATCTCCTTAACAGCGCAAAAGGCAAACATGTCATGGTACCTGGACTCTGGATGCTCACGGCACATGACGGGAAGAAGGTCTATGTTCCAAGATCTGGAACTTAAATCTGCTAGAGAAGTAAAGTTTTAAGGGAATCAGAAGGGCGAAATCATTGGCTCAGGAACCATATGTATTGGTAATTCTCCCTCTATAACTAATGTTCTTTTAGTAGATGGATTATCTCATAACTTATTGTCCATAAGTCAATTAAGTGACAATGGTTATGACATAATCTTTGATCAAAAGTCTTGTAAAGCTATTAGTCAGAAGGATAAAAACAAAATTTACAAAATCAATAAGATTGATCTTTCAGATCTTAAGAACCAACAGGTTACTTGCCTTCTGTCTGTTAACGAAGAGCAGTGGGTCTGGCACAGAAGATTGGGTCAGGCTAGTTTGATAAGATCTCTCAGATTAACAAAATCACTATGGTCAGAGGACTCCCTAATCTGAAATATAAATCAGATGCTCTTTGTGAAGCATGTCAGAAAGGGATATTTTCAAAACCTGCGTTCAAGTCTAAAAATGTTGTCTCTTCCTCTAGGCCTTTAGAACTTCGGCACATTGATCTTTTTAGCCCAGTCAAAACAGCATCAATCAGAGGCAAGAAATATGGATTGGTCATCGTAGACGACTATAGCAGATGGACTTGGGTAAAGTTCTTAAAACACAAGGATGAGTCACATTCTGTGTTCTTTGACTTCTGCACTCAGATTCAATCTGAAAAGGAATGCAAAATCATAAAAGTCAGAAGTGATCATGGTGGTGAATTTGAAAATAAATTCTTTGAAATTTATTTCAAAGAAAATGGTATTGCCCATGATTTCTCTTGTCCTAGAACTCCACAACAAAATTGAGTTGTAGAACGAAAGAATATGACTCTACAAAAAATGGTCAGAACCATGATCAATGAGACTAATATGGCTAAGCATTTCTGGGCAAAAGCAATTAACACAGCTTGTTATATTCAGAATAGAATCTCCATAAGACCTATTATAAATAAGACTCCTTATGAATTGTGGAAGAACAGAAAGTCCAACATTTCTTATTTCCATCCATTTGGATGTGTATGCTATATTCTGAATACTAAAGACCATTTGAACAAGTTTTATTGCACTAGGTTCGATTTTACGATCTAATATTTTTGTTCATATTTTACTAATCTTGCACGATTTTATAAATTTTAGTTTTTAATTCAATTTAGATTAAATTGAACTTTAAATTAGAATTAATAGAAATCATTTTTCTTTTACCATTTTCTTTTGTTATTATTTTTGTTCTTGTTTCCATTTTCTTGGTTAATAAGTGCAAGAAGAAAGGGAGGTTCAAGTTAATTCAAGTTTTGAGGCCCATTTATGTTTGGTCCAAGCCATTTGCCAAGCCATGAGAAATTCAAGTTGGTACCTATACCATACACAATACACGCTCCTCACACTCAGAAAAAACAAAGCTTCCACTTGCATAAATTCCATAATTTCATTCAAATTCAAATTTACAAATTCATCAAATTTCATTTTTATTACAAAGAAACACAAATGCTAACAGTTTTTTTTTTACAAATCATCCTCACCATCAATACAATTTCATCAAAGGTCCAAAATCCAAGTGGAAAACTCACATGGACACCTCATAAAACTCTTCCAAACACTCTCCAAATTCATAACAAATTCTCCCTTACCATCTCTCTTGGTCATGAGATCTTGTTTTTTTTCCCTTATAGGTTTTCTTCAGTGTTTTCCTTTCCCTTCTCGTGGGATAAATAAATACTCCATGGCGACTTCATTGTTTTGATTTCTTTAGTTGATTCATTATGGCAATAGAATTAGGCTCTAAGAAATTTATCCAGCTCTTCCCTATCCCTCATAGAATAAGGAAACAACCTCAACTTAAAGGCATCATCAGTCATGCCTAGAATCTTAAAATTACTAGCAACTTCCAGGAATTGTCGTAAGTGCAAATAAGGATCTTCATTAGGAGAACCTGAGTACGTACGTTCTAGTGGTTTGCAGCATCTGAAACTTAATATGCTTTAATTCAATCTGAGATGCAATGATTTCTGGTACGATGATACCAATGCTCATGGAATTTGGATCAAAAACTTCATAGTCTCTGATGTTGCATGCCTTATCATTGGCAATGCCAATAATGTCGTTATCAGCTATGACAAGGATTTCCTCCTCTTGTACTTCTTCCTCAAGTATATCTAGGTAATTGAAGTTTTACAAATTAAAATGAGTAGGGTTCTCAGGTGGATGTTCAATACGTTGTTGTTTTCTTAGCTCACTGAGAGTTCTTTCAGGTTCATGATATCTAGTGTAAACTAGGCGTAACGACATGTGCATACGATAGATAAACAATTTTCGCGACAATAGATTACAACCAACGTTAAAGGCTCAAATGATAAAAACACCCAAACACAAAATCATAAATGTAACTAAACCAATCCCCGGCAACGACGCCAAAATCTTGTTACTTGAATAATTATTGTGTCACATGCAAGTATACATGTATGTTTGATTGTAGCAAGAGATAAAGAAAGACTATCGTACCTACGGGGAAAATGCAATTACTTAGATTGATTTTGCATTTGATTATGTTTAAGTTTCAAGCATGAGTAGAGAGAGAAATAATGTGTGGTTTGTTGCATTCAGTTTTCACCTAAATTAGTGCTAAATAGTGTGAATCGAAGATATAATATATCAAGAGCGAATGAGTTAAGCCATGATCCACTAATATTATAGAAGTAAATATGTGCAGTTTCGTGACATGTGAGGTCAGGGTGATCATGTGGTGTATCTCTACAACATCTAAGCATGCATAAAAAAGGAAAGGGAACAAATCTCTAAGCCTTACTTATATCCCTAATATACGTCTCTTTGTATTATGAATTCCTCAATAGTTGCAGCTTCTTATCTCTAAGCAAGCTAGACAAGTGAATATCTCTTTCCTACTCGGCACGGTCATTTATATACCCCGAGATCAACCTGTCCCTACCTTATGACAAGATCAGAGCGTTATGGTGATATTTTTGGGCACCCTTCTTAGTTGATGTCAAGAAATTTGTCGAATTCCTTCGTAACCGGTGCAGGCTTCCAGGGTAGATTTGCATTCATCTTGTTCGACAATAGTTCAAAAACTCTTTAGCCGAGTTAATTTTGATTCAATATGATATATAGTCATCCATTTTTAGCTCCACCTGCTCCTTACTCCACCGTCCTTTAAGCTTTCTTCATGGAACATATAGATTGAACATGCTTAATTTCCTCACAACACCTGCCAAGAGATTCGGATTGAGACACTATATGCTCAAATTTCTAGCATCAAAGTGTTATGCCGATGACGATGTTTAGCAGATTCACATACTTCATATCTTGCACTGCAACATGTTTATCTTCATGCAATGTGTCATCCCCTTGAGACTTTTATTCCTTTTGGCATCCGATCTTTAACTTTCATCGCCATGGCTTTCTTCTGAATATATTGAATTGACACGTATCAGATACTAACACGCTAATATCAATACAAATAACAGCCCCTGCTACTTGCCTAACCAATCACCACCTCAAGTTACGATGATATTTGCCTTCAATTCAAGTCAGACAACTTGACTATTAAATAAACCTCAAAGAAAACTCAACCATCAACACATAGTTTGATTACCATATAAATACTGAATATAATTCGAGTAGTAACATCAGAATAGCATTGAAAACCAATAATAATTGCTTATCTTTTAATGGTGGATTTTGCAACGGTTGAATGCCAAACTTTCACAACATCTCGATAGTCCCTAACCTGAAGAAGAGGTTTTATTTCTTCCATGCCCAGTGGTGCCACTACAGCCAATCATTGACTTTTGATGTTAGTGTCAACGATGCATCCTCTAGGACATCACCAAGAGACCAGTTATCTCCATGTCATAATACTTATGGTTATCTTCAGAGATATCAAAGCTATTGCATATGATAAAATGAGTCTTTTTATGGCGGAGTACTTTGCTTCTTGTTTCCATTTGACTCGCTCGTATATGATCCTCAAGAAGACGTACCAAGAATTGTAAACCTGAATTTCCTCCTTGAAGATCAGATGTTCTGCCGATTACACCCTTTCGTGATTCACCGTCAATTTCTGATTTGAAGATCCTTCGGGGGTGCTTGGTCGAGGATCACTACATCCATCGTCTAAAGAGCATATTGGTACTCAAGCCGATGTTTGTATGCTTTGAGACAATCATTGGTAGAGGTTCTCTCGCTGTAAAATTAAGGCATAAATACCGAGATTAATATTAGAATCGACTTTTGTGGTTAATATCTTAAAATGATATCAACAAGTAGCAACCATTAGAATACTAGTATGGGACTAATATGAATAATAACTAATCGTCCAACATGTGTCATCACCAAGATCATGTATACTCCATTGTTGCTAAGTGGACCTGATCAGTTCATTTTCATTTTTATGCACGTCCTTTCATGTTTGTACTCAAGTATTTCCTTGGTTTGTTTTAATTATTTTTATGTTTTAATGTGTTTTCATAATTTAGTTTATTTTTATGCTTATTTGATTTTCGTATTTTATTTTCAGCTTTGGCAGCTTTCACAGAAACGATCATAACTAGAGTTCCAGGAATCCGATTGAGGCATTCTAATAATCGTCGGAAAGCTAAGAGAGAGAGCTACGACTTTCGTGTTGGAGTGAAAGTCAGATTCGCAGCGCATAATTTTCAAGTTTTCGTTTTAAGTTGCAGCCTTAGTTTGTTTGAGTTTTGGTCAATTGTGGGCCGGGTTCTGGATGTTTTTGACCCAGTTGGGTTATGACCCGGTTTTACTTTTGTCTTCTCTTGAGTCTAGGTCTGGCCGTACAGACACCATTCACGTTTTCTATTCACGAATTTTGGAGAGTTTGACAATTGTAAATGGAGAACTAAACCTCGAGGATCAATTCATCAAATTTCTTATCCCTGATGGTAAAAGGAATAGTAAAAGTTCCCGGGTCCTTGCACTTTTGTGGTAAGACCTGAGAAATGGCTGAAACATTTTGCTCGGGTTGAATGAAAGCAGAGATGCTTCTTCCCAAGTTGACTCTGTCACTTCCTTTCACTTTCCTCTTGTTTGTACACAGATCCTTCAGAAACTTTGCATACCTTGGCACTTTCTTAATCACATCAAGAAGCGAAATGTTTACCGCTACTTTTCTGAACATATCCAAAATTTCTTTATCTTTATCTCCCTCCTCAATTCTTTTATTTTTCAGAACTATATATGGGAAAGGGACTGGTGGTGTATACTCTTTTTCTTTATTTTTTTCAGTCTCTACCACAATAGAAGAAGGAGAAGACGGTTCAGCTGGAGGAGGTTCAGAAGAAGAAAGTTAAGAAGTTACCTCAATGATTTTTTATTCTTTTCAGGGGCTGTTTCTGTAACTTTCCTGGATCGCAAATAAATAGTACTCACATTAGCATTAGGACCATTCAGATGACAACTGTTTGGGCTGGAAGTTGGTTCGAACCTTGAGCTTGCATGTTATTTATTTGAGTAGCAAGTTGTCCCATATGTGTGTTCAAAGTCTGGATGCTAGCATCGGTCCTGTGTTGGAACTAGAGGTTGTTCACGGCCATTTGTTTAACAAGATACTCTAAGAATGGTCCGGAAGTAGCTGGAGGGGTGTGATGTGGCTGGGGTAATGGTATAATCAGTTGTTGTTGGGCGGGCTGCTGATTTCCATATCGAAGGTTTGGATGGTTCCTCCAATTGGGGTGATATTTGTTGGTGGACAAGTCAGGGGTGTTGTTGTACCTGTTTTGGTTGTAAAGGTTGGCTGCATAAGCTTGAGGCAGCTCGGTAACGGAATCATCTTTCAGAATAGGATAAGTATCGGTCGGATGGTCATTAACTATACAAATGCCACTGTCATACCCCAAAATTTGCCCATACATTTTCTCCTATTCAAAATCAGATCAATGCACAAAACTCATAAGACACATTCTCCTATACAAAGGCTCTGAACTAGGTTTTGGTTCTTTCAAAGAAAAATCACTGAATCAATGGCTTCCAAGCATCTCATATGGCTCAACATGTCTCACACTATCCCTATGACAAGTATCAAGGCTCAATTCAAAGGAATGGTCATTCATTTGCTCAGAAAGTCAACAGTCAACTATCTTAACCTAAAAGGTCAACTGTGGTCAAAGCAAAGTCAAAACTCCTGATTTTTGGTCAAGATCCTCATATTGAAGCATCATTCACTATTTGATCAAGAATTGATCATGGTTCATCAAGGAAAGAACAAAAATCAACAAATCAAGAAGTTTCTAAATTAGGGTTTTGTATAGGAAAAGTCAACTGAACTTTGACCAGTCATAACTCTTACATGGAACATCCAAAATTTTCCATCCAAAGCTCATTTTGAAGGAAATTTGATTCTCTACAAAATTGTGTCTCACATGCCAAGTCTAAAAATGCTTCATTTGAGAGATATGGACCAAAACATTATAGGTCCTTTTCAAAAGTCAACAAAAAGACAGCTTTTCTCAAATAAACCCTTTTTTTTCTTTTCTGACAGTACACAAAGACTAACCAATTCCATTCACAAAAAAAACACTCACGGACAAACCCTTGTTTTTTACTAACCCTTATTTTCAACCTAAGAAACTCTCCCCCAATTACTCTTTCTGGAAAAAGAGAGAAGGAGAAAGAATGGCTCTGAAACTTCATATTCTGATGTGCTCAGATCCAATACGGTCTTCACTACTGGAAGCGGTGATCGGAGATCTTCACCTTCGGCTCTCGCGCGCTGCAAGCCACCGCACACCGATGAAACCGATCAGAATAACGTCAACCATATTTGATCCTTGTTTTATTATATGCTATTGCCTCTGTTTGTTATGCAGGAAGGAGAAGAACCACACCATTCCCGACCAGCAACACCACCACCCTGGACATCACATCAGGCACGGCGGTACCAACAATACGGTGTTCATCATCATCTTTGACGTTGATGCGATTTCCAACAAACCTGTAGATTGACGCATCCGTTGGACGCTGAACCAGATTCAGTGTGTAACGCCCATAAATGTGTTTTTCTGATTAATTGTGATGTTTACTACATTTTCCTAATTTTACCGTTTTCGAGTCGAGTCAGTCGGTAAATATTAATTATGTTAATATTTTACTTATTACTTTCCATGTGTGTAATTATTATGTTTTGGGTGTTAATTGGTTAGAATTAATGTTTAGTGACATTTGGGCCAAAATTAGAATTTATGAAAGTTGAGTGGGGGAAAATGAGAAGTAGAGAAATAGAAAGAGATATTTTGATATAGAGAGAAAATGAGATATTTTGAGATAGAAAGAAAGAAAGAGAACTTGGGAAGAGAAGAGAAAGAAGAGAAAAACAAAGAGAAGAAGAGAGTTGTAGAGTCCAAACCAAGCTAGAGCCAAGAATCCAACCAAGGTAAGGGGGATGAATATAGTTTATCTTGATTGTATGGTTCTTGTAGTTTTGTATGCTTTGTTCTTGTTCTTCCTCTTTTCCAAGCTTGTTCAACAATGGCAAATTGTGTGTTTTGTGAGTTTTGAAGATATAAACTTGATTTTATGGTGTGTATGTGTGCTATGATGATAGATATTCCCATGGATCATGTTTGTTTTTCATTTCTCCATGCTTTCTTGCTTATGAAGAAATTTAGGTCAAAGACAATATGTGATGATCCAACCATATGATAATCATGGATTAGGTGTATATATAGCATGTTTGTGTTGTATTGGGGTTGGGATGAAGGTTTAAATGGGTTTTGAATGGGTTAGAGGGAGCTGAGACGGTCTGTTGCAGAACTGGTTTTTCTGGGTTTACGCAGGTCCGCTGAGCCGAGGGGGGTCCGCTGAGCGGAGGTTCTTTTGCAGGAAATCTCTGTCTGGGTCCGCTGAGCGGAGGTTCTGTATTTTTGTTTGGTGATTCCCTGTCTGGGTCCGCTGAGCGGAGCTCAAGCGGACTGTGTGAAATTTTGTTTTTCCAAACTTTGTTTTGTTGTATCTTTTGAACCGTAGGTCGTTTCTACGCGCCGTTTGAAGTATTATGAGAACCCTTGAGTATGCTTTATGATAAAGAGGAGTGTGTTGGTGGTTGAATGATTTTTCATAAATGTATTTTGTGAAATGATATTTGCTAATCAAGTATGTTTTGACGGTATACGTGTGTTGTGTAAATATGAACGCCTGAGTGGCAATTTTGATGATGTATCCGTGTAGAATAATATAACCGGTGTGATGTAGATATGTGACCGAGTTATATTGTTGTTGTTGTTGTTATGTAATTGAGTCATTTGTATGCACAGCATGACATTTCATTACGTTAATGGCGGAATGCTATTAACAGGTGGCCTGAATTGGCAATTATTACCAGTGGGAGCTTAATGCTCGGTAAAAAGGTGTATTTGCCCGAGTGGCAAGAGGTCATCAGTGGGGGCTAGATGCTCGATGACGGTTAGTCGTAGCTTACTGCTCGACAAAGGTGTATTTTCCTTAGGGAAAGAAGTCCCAGCATAATGCTCGGCAAGGTGTATTTGTCATAATGACAAGGAGGAGTTTTACTCCGGATTTGGTACCACATGCATACGCATAGTCGAGTCTCATTCATCATCTTCCGTCTTTATAATTTATGTTATCATTCATGTACCGCATTACTTATATATTGATTGTGGTTGACTTATTGGATTATCTTATTATATGATTCTTAATGATATTGTGGGTAGTACTATATTGATCATGCTTTCATTATGAATTGTATTCTCACCCTTCTGCCTTAATGTTACCTACTCGTGGGTAATGTGCAGGTGATCCGCAGGTGTAGGTGCTCTCTTTGTAGTCGTCCGTTTTGGTGTCATCCGCTCATGATACGTAACACCTAGGGGGGGGGATCGAACACTTATTTTGTAGATAATGCTTATAGGATCCTTTTGATGTATATTTGATCCTTTAGATGCATTCGTATTATGTATTTTGAATACCTTCTCATGTGATGTATTTTGGAAGAATGTTGTGGATATTTTGTTTACCGACGCATATATATAAGTATGAATACATTCAGGTGTTTATGTGTATCCGTCCTCTTTGATTATTTGTGTTACGCATCTTTTGCGAGTATGTTATGTTTGGTTATGTGGTTACTTAAGTGTAACGCCCTAATTGTTTTTATGAATTTAATTTTTATACTCTGATATTTGTACCTATATGCCTGGGTAGAATTGGGGTGTTACATTAGTGGTATCAGAGCGGGTTGGTCTTGTCCGACCAAGTGTCGTGTCGTTTGGTCTAACAATGCTTGTGTTATTTTTTGGGCTTACTTCTCTTGGTGTTATTGTGAAGTTTAGAGATGGCTGGACGTAATGACGCCGCTATTGCTGCTGCATTGCAAGCTATGGCTGAAGCTATGCATACGGATGAGAATGCAAGGTCTCGGAGTTTAGCGACTTTCCAGAGGGAGAATCCTCCTGTGTTTAAGGGAACGCATGACCCCGAGGGAGCCTTGAATTGGATGAAGGAGATGGAGAGGATCTTTCGTGTGATGGATTGCATACAAGAGCAGAAAGTCAGGTATGGCACTCATCAGTTAGCTGTGGAGGCTGATGATTGGTGGCTGCAGACTTTGGCAAGGTTAGAAGCAACCGGTGAAGAGATTTCCTGGACGGTGTTCAAGAGGGAGTTTTTGAGGAAGTATTATCCGGAGGATGTCCGTGGAAAGAAAGAGACTGAGTTTCTGGCTTTGGTTCAAGGCAGCATGTCTGTGTCTGAATATGCGGCCAAGTTTAATGAACTTGTGAAATTCTACCCGCACTTTGTTGGTGAGGGAGCAGAATTTTCTATGTGCATTAAGTTCCAGAATGGGTTACGTTCTGATATCAATAAGGCGGTAGGGTATCAGAAGATTCGGGTGTTTCCAGATTTGGTGGACAGCTGTAGGATTTATGATGAGGATAATAATGCTCATCATAAGGTGATTAATGAAAAGAGGAACAAAGGTCCGCAGAATCGTGGGACGCCGTATGATGGAGGGAAGGGTAAGCAAAAGATGAATTATAGACCAAGGTTTAGTGGGGGAGATGCTCCTGCTAAGATTGTATGTTTTAAGTGTGGTAAACCTGGCCACAAAAGTAATGTCTGCTTTAGTGACGCAAAGAAATGTTTCAAGTGTGGAAGGGTAGGACATGTGTCATCCGACTGTGCATCCAAGGGAGTAGTGTGTTTTAATTGTGGTGAAGAGGGACACATGAGCGGCCAATGTCAGAAGAAGAAAGTTCAAGCTGGTGGGAAAGTGTTTGCTTTGGCTGGAACTCAGACGGACAAGGGTGATCGACTGATCAGAGGTACTTGTTTTATTAATGGCATTTCTTTAATTGCTATTATTGATACGGGTGCTTCGCATTGTTTTATAGCCGATGATTGTGTTAAAAGATTAGGTCTTGTTCTATCTGATTTGGGTGGTGAGATGGTTATCGATTTACCAGCAATGGGGTCGGTGATTACTTCTTTAGTCTGTAAGAATTGTCCGGTATCAATCTTCGGTAAGGACTTTACTGTTGATTTGATTTGTTTGTCGATGAACGAGTTAGACGTGGTTCTGGGAATGGATTGGTTGATGAATAATCGTGTCCATATCGATTGTTATCATAAGTTGGTGAGGTTTCCATTTCTTGAGAAAGATGTGGAATTTGATGTCTTATCTACCAAGGAGTTGAATCGACTGTTAGAAGATGGGGCACAATTGTTTGGTGTGTTTGCATCGTTGACTGTGGAGAGTCGAGCTGCAGTTGAGGATTTTCCCGTAGTGCGAGAATTTCCCGAAGTGTTTCCTGAAGACTTTTCTGATGTGCCGCCAGAGAGAGAGGTGGAGTTTTCCATAGATCTAATTCCTGGTACGAGGCCTGTTTCTATGGCGCCGTATAGAATGTCGGCATCAGAGTTAGTGGAATTAAAGAAACAATTGGAAGAGTTGCTAGCAAAACATTTTGTGAGGCCTAGTGTTTCACCATGGGGAGCTCCAGTGTTGTTGGTAAAGAAGAAGGATGGAAGCATGAGGTTGTGTATTGATTATCGCCAGTTGAACAAGGTGACGATTAAGAATAAGTATCCGCTTCCTAGGATTGACGACTTGATGGATCAGTTGGTGGGAGCCAGTGTGTTTAGCAAGATTGATTTAAGATCTGGTTACCATCAGATTCGGGTGAAGGAAGAAGATATACAGAAGACTGCGTTTAGGACTCGGTACGGACATTATGAGTTTTTGGTGATGCCGTTCGGAGTTTCTAATGCACCTGGTGTGTTTATGGAGTATATGAATCGCATATTCCATGATCAGTTGGATAAGTTTGTTGTGGTCTTCATAGATGACATCTTGATTTATTCTAAGTCTCCGAAAGAGCATGAGGATCATTTGCGTGTTGTGCTACAGGTTTTGAAGGAGAAGCAGTTGTATGCTAAGTTATCCAAGTGCGAGTTCTGGTTATCAGAGGTGAGTTTTCTTGGTCATGTGATTTCAGGTAACGGGATTGCAGTGGATCCATCCAAAGTAGATGCAGTGCTACAATGGGAGGTTCCGAGATCGGTTACTGAGATCAGAAGCTTTTTAGGTTTGGCAGGTTATTATCGAAGATTCATTGAAGGCTTTTCGAAGTTGGCACTTCCGTTAACTCAGCTTAGTTGCAAGGGTAAGGCATTTATTTGGGACATAGTTTGTGAAAGGAATTTTGAAGAGTTGAAGAGAAGGTTGACTTCAGCTCCGGTTTTGGTTTTACCTGATCCTGAGGAACCGTTTGTGGTGTATTGTGATGCATCGCATATAGGGTTAGGTGGTGTTTTGATGCAGGAAGGTAAGGTGGTGGCTTACGCTTCGAGGCAGTTAAGGATTCATGAGAAGAATTATCCCACCCATGATTTAGAGTTAGCTGCAGTGGTTTTTGCATTAAAGATTTGGAGGCATTATCTCTACGGTGCAAGGTTCGAGGTCTTTAGTGATCATAAGAGTTTGAAATACTTATTTGATCAGAAAGAGTTGAACATGAGACAACGTAGGTGGTTGGAATTCCTAAAGGACTATGACTTTAGCTTGAATTACCATCCTGGTAAAGCTAATGTGGTTGCCGATGCTTTGAGTCGAAAATCTTTGCATATGTCCGCTATGATGGCGGAGGAGTGGGAACTTTAGGAGCAGTTTCGTGATCTTAGTTTGGTATGTGAATTGACACCAGATAGTGTGAAGTTGGGTATGTTGAAAGTGACGAATGATTTTCTGTCAACCGTTAGCGAGAGACAGAAAATGGATGTGAAACTTGTTGATTTGTTTATGGTGGCAAATCAAAGTGATGATGGCGACTTCAGAGTGGATGGTCAGGGTGTTTTGAGATTCCGTGGTCGAATTTGTGTACCTGATGATTCCGAGCTGAAAAAGATGATTTTAGAGGAAGGTCACAGAAGCAGTTTGAGTATTCGTCCGGGAGCCAATAAGATGTATCAGGATTTGAAGAAGATCTTTTGGTGGTCTGGTTTAAAAAGGGATGTGGCTCAGTTTGTGTATGCGTGTTTGGTATGTCAGAAGTCAAAGGTGGAGCATCAGCGTCCTGCAGGGTTGTTGCAACCATTGGATATTCCAGAGTGGATTTGGGATAGTACTTCTATGGACTTTGTGACGAGTTTACCAAATACTGTGAGAGGTTTCGATGCGGTTTGGGTGATTGTTGATAGGTTGACAAAGTCTGCTCACTTTATTCCTATTAACATCACTTTTCCAGTTGCGAAGTTGGCTGAGATTTATATCAAGGTGATTGTGAAACTACATGGTATACCGTTGAGTATTGTGTCGGATAGAGATCCAAGGTTCACATCAGATTTTTGGAAAGGTTTGCAAGAGGCTCTAGGTTCTAAGTTGAGGTTGAGTTCGGCTTATCATCCTCAGACGGACGGTCAGACCGAAAGGACTATTCAATCGTTAGAAGACTTGTTGAGGGCATGTGTTCTAAAGAAGGGAGGTTCGTGGGATACTTATCTTCCGTTGATAGAATTCACTTACAACAACAGTTTTCATTCTAGTATCGGAATGGCACCTTTTGAAGCGCTATATGGTCGTAAGTGTAGAACTCCATTGTGTTGGTTTGAATCGGGCGAGAGTGTGGTACTCGGACCTGAAATAGTAAGAGAGACTACAGAGAAGGTGAAATTTATTCGTGAGAAGATGAGAAGTTCACAGAGTAGGCAAAAGAGTTATCATGACAAGCGAAGGAAAGATTTGGAATTCCAAGCCGGTGATCATGTATTCTTAAGAGTTACACCTATGACTGGTGTTGGACGAGCTTTGAAATCGAGGAAGCTTACTCCGCGTTTTATTGGTCCTTATCAGATATCGGAGCGAGTTGGCAAAGTTGCGTATCGGGTGGCGTTACCGCCAAGTCTTTCTAATCTGCACGATGTATTCCATGTGTCTCAGTTGAGGAGATACATTGTGGATCCGTCCCATGTGATTCAGATGGATGATGTGCAAGTGCGTGAGAACCTGACGGTTGAGACGATACCAGTGCGTATTGAAGGTCGTGAGACTAAGATTCTGCGAGGCAAGGAGATCGCCTTGGTGAAAGTCGTATGGTTAAGTGCGGCAGGCGAGAGTTTGACCTGGGAGTTGGAGAGCAAGATGCGAGATTCCTATCCTGAGTTGTTTGTAGCAGGTAATCTTATTTTCGAGGACGAAAATCTTTTAAGTGGGGGAGGGTTGTAACGCCCATAAATGTGTTTTTCTGATTAATTGTGATGTTTACTACATTTTCCTAATTTTACTGTTTTCGAGTCGAGTCAGTCGGTAAATATTAATTATGTTAATATTTTACTTATTACTTTCCATGTGTGTAATTATTATGTTTTGGGTGTTAATTGGTTAGAATTAATGTTTAGTGACATTTGGGCCAAAATTAGAATTTATGAAAGTTGAGTGGGGGAAAATGAGAAGTAGAGAAATAGAAAGAGATATTTTGATATAGAGAGAAAATGAGATATTTTGAGATAGAAAGAAAGAAAGAGAACTTGGGAAGAGAAGAGAAAGAAGAGAAAAACAAAGAGAAGAAGAGAGTTGTAGAGTCCAAACCAAGCTAGAGCCAAGAATCCAACCAAGGTAAGGGGGATGAATATAGTTTATCTTGATTGTATGATTCTTGTAGTTTTGTATGCTTTGTTCTTGTTCTTCCTCTTTTCCAAGCTTGTTCAACAATGGCAAATTGTGTGTTTTGTGAGTTTTGAAGATATAAACTTGATTTTATGGTGTGTATGTGTGCTATGATGATAGATATTCCCATGGATCATGTTTGTTTTTCATTTCTCCATGCTTTCTTGCTTATGAAGAAATTTAGGTCAAAGACAATATGTGATGATCCAACCATATGATAATCATGGATTAGGTGTATATATAGCATGTTTGTGTTGTATTGGGGTTGGGATGAAGGTTTAAATGGGTTTTGAATGGGTTAGAGGGAGCTGAGACGGTCTGTTGCAGAACTGGTTTTTCTGGGTTTACGCAGGTCCGCTGAGCGGAGGGGGGTCCGCTGAGCGGAGGTTCTTTTGCAGGAAATCTCTGTCTGGGTCCGCTGAGCGGAGGTTCTGTATTTTTGTTTGGTGATTCCCTGTCTGGGTCCGCTGAGCGGAGCTCAAGCGGACTGTGTGAAATTTTGTTTTTCCAAACTTTGTTTTGTTGTATCTTTTGAACCGTAGGTCGTTTCTACGCGCCGTTTGAAGTATTATGAGAACCCTTGAGTATGCTTTATGATAAAGAGGAGTGTGTTGGTGGTTGAATGATTTTTCATAAATGTATTTTGTGAAATGATATTTGCTAATCAAGTATGTTTTGACGGTATACGTGTGCTGTGTAAATATGAACGCCTGAGTGGCAATTTTGATGATGTATCCGTGTAGAATAATATAACCGGTGTGATGTAGATATGTGACCGAGTTATATTGTTGTTGTTGTTGTTGTTATGTAATTGAGTCATTTGTATGCACAGCATGACATTTCATTACGTTAATGGCGGAATGCTATTAACAGGTGGCCTGAATTGGCAATTATTACCAGTGGGAGCTTAATGCTCGGTAAAAAGGTGTATTTGCCCGAGTGGCAAGAGGTCATCAGTGGGGGCTAGATGCTCGATGACGGTTAGTCGTAGCTTACTGCTCGACAAAGGTGTATTTTCCTTAGGGAAAGAAGTCCCAGCATAATGCTCGGCAAGGTGTATTTGTCATAATGACAAGGAGGAGTTTTACTCCGGATTTGGTACCACATGCATACGCATAGTCGAGTCTCATTCATCATCTTCCGTCTTTATAATTTATGTTATCATTCATGTACCGCATTACTTATATATTGATTGTGGTTGACTTATTGGATTATCTTGTTATATGATTCTTAATGATATTGTGGGCAGTACTATATTGATCATGCTTTCATTATGAATTGTATTCTCACCCTTCTGCCTTAATGTTACCTACTCGTGGGTAATGTGCAGGTGATCCGCAGGTGTAGGTGCTCTCTTTGTAGTCGTCCGTTTTGGTGTCATCCGCTCATGATACGTAACACCTAGGGGGGGATCGAACACTTATTTTGTAGATAATGCTTATAGGATCCTTTTGATGTATATTTGATCCTTTAGATGCATTCGTATAATGTATTTTGAATACCTTCTCATGCGATGTATTTTGGAAGAATGTTGTGGATATTTTGTTTACCGACGCATATATATAAGTATGAATACATTCAGGTGTTTATGTGTATCCGTCCTCTTTGATTATTTGTGTTACGCATCTTTTGCGAGTATGTTATGTTTGGTTATGTGGTTACTTAAGTGTAACGCCCTAATTGTTTTCATGAATTTAATTTTTATACTCTGATATTTGTACCTATATGCCTGGGTAGAATTGGGGTGTTACACAGCACAACGACTCAGATTGGGATCAACAAGCACAAATGAAAAAGCCGAAGCGCAGAAACCACAGGCTCAGAACGCGTGCGGAAGAGGTAGAGACTCGGAGCAAAGAATTCGATCGAGGTGATTCTTGTTCTACTTTCCAATTTGATTGTTGTTGCTGTGTTTTGATTGTGAGAGAGATTGAGGGATGATACTTGCTGGTTATGATGAAATTGTTGAGATTTTAGATGTATTTTGTTAAGAGTTTACTGTTGATTATCCTTGTGTGCATGATTAGATGATGAGCTCTTTGTGTTGAAAATTGAGGAACAGAGTGTGTAAACCGTGAGGGAGAGGGATTACAAAACGTGAAGAGATAGAATGGATTTCTTTACTGTTATGTTGTCTTGTTATCCAATGGTTGGTTTTATTTAACATTGCTACATGTCAACGCATGATTGGCTACTTTAAAATTAGGGAAAAATGGAATGATTCAAAGCAAGTTTAGTTCTTATATGCTGTATTACACTATTTTTGTTAGTAAACTAAAAGGGGGGGCTATCCCACGTTTCTAATTAAAGTATTTTTAATGAAATATTATAGTTTAATTAACTTTTTTTGGTTAGAATTTAGTTTATGAAAATACAAAAAAATATGTTACTTCTTTTTCTTTTTTTCTTTTTTCACAATGAAAATTATAAAAAATACAAAAATATTTTGTTTGGTTAAATTAATTATATTTCATTTCTTATATAAAAAATACCAAAAATATTATTTAGCATTTGTTTAGAAATTAATATGTTTGTCATCTCATTTTAATTTTTTATTAATAATTGTTATTATTACTTTATCGTTTTCATACACCATTTTTTCTATATCCGTACTACCATTTTCCTGTTTATTGCGAGGTACATTCGAGCTGTTCATCTATTCTGGATATTTGCAAATTCATCATCAATCTCCTCCACTGGATCTCGTTAATTCCAGATCTAAAGGACCAGAACGTGCTGCTCTACCATAGACTTCCACCACTCTGAATCAGGATTAGCAACGGGATTTTGCCTCCGACTGCTAACCATTTCAGATCAAATAAAAAAGCTAAGTCCTATTTCGTATTTTACTGGTTAACTTTATTTGTCATTGAATTGATAATGCACTCACCCCTTCGCGTTTATTTTTCCTTTTCCAATTTTAGGGTTAGTCAACCAGTCAGAGCTCGAATGTTCGGTAACCCTGAAATTCATCTTTTCTATTATTATTACTTATGCCAAACCCTATTATGGATCCGCTGGTTTCTTTTTCCCCTTCCCCATATTGCTATTATTACTGTTTATATTAATTGAGGTGGTTAGTAACCCTAGGGAGTGACAACCATTTAATTGAATTAGAATCACCTAATTGCAAGATAAATATCTGAATTGATCACGTGATTGTTGCACCCACGCACACTTTTTGGTAACTCCTCTTGTTGCCTGTTGCCTGTTGCCTGGTGCCTTGCGTTTTTTTGCAGAATAGCCATGTCCCTCGAATACGAGGATACCTCAGCCATGTTGCCTCGATTATACAAAGGTCATAAGTGTGAGTACAAGATTACACTCAAAGATGTTTTTGATTTATGGCAAACTCAAATGAGCATTCAAACAACAAGGAGGATCAGCAGTTAGGACATGAAAAATGCAGAAAATCAGCAGTTAGGTCGACCTACTGTCAACCTAGGTCGACCTAAAATGAAGGAAAATCCATGTACCTCTGCTAGGTCGACTCACAGACCATTTAGGTCGACTCAAAATGAAGAAATCTTCATATCAGTCTGCTAGGTCGACCTACATGGCAACTAGGTCGACCTAATCTGTGAAAATGTCCCCAGAATGCATCAGAAGAGGATTCTGGTCGACCTACTCCTTCAACAGGTCGACCTAACTGGGAGCAAAATTCTGCAAGCTCTGTTAGGTCGACCTAAGCACTACAAGTGGTCGACCTAACTGATCAAGAAAGTTCAAAAATCAGTTTTTCTTGGTTCTAACTGTTATGCAATCATATATATTGTGCAAGGATAATTATTCAACCAACACCAACGACTGAAAGATACAGAAACGCTTCTCATCTTCGTTCTTCATCATCTCCAACACAATTACACATAATCATTCTTGCGTTGCGGGTTAGTGATGAGTTCGATAACGTCCATGGAACGGAATTGAAGATTCCTAGTGGGTGAAGGTTTGTGGGGTTTGTTGGTGAATAAAATCTGCGGGTTTTGTCCTCCACGACGGGTGGTTCTTGGGGGTTTTTATCAAGAGGCGTTCATTGAGGATTCGGCTGAGTGTAACGATTGAGGAACTGGGAGTTCAAGGAATCAAGACACTGCAGAAGGGAATCAAAGTGAAGCTCTTGGATAACCTTGATCTGGCTCAAGATTAAGGGGGAAGAAGATTCAAAGGATCGACATAATTGGTTTATCGTTTATCGCTTTGTTATCTTCTTTGTATATACTACTTTCAACATTAATGAAAGATTACCCAATTTCAATTTGGAATTGGGGGCAGACGTAGTCGTAGCGAGGACGATCGACGAACTGCCTAAACAAATATCGTGTTCTTGTCGCTTTTACTTTCTCTTTTACTTTCTGTTCATAATTGGTTATAAGTGCAAAATTGATCAACGATTCAAGTGTTAAAATTGTGAATTAAAATTCTGCACAAACATCACAATTCACCACAACTTGAATCACTATCAATTTGAACCTATCACCAAGTGTTTGTGTTTTTGCTTAATCCAATCTTACTGCATTGCAAATCAAAGTTGTCAATCTAGAAGTTAATTGGATTTCAGTTGTTAAACGTATTGGTTAGCTATCATATTACTTCACCATCAATTCCACTTACTATTTGGTTTTGAAACACATACGACCTTTGCAATAGCGGTCCAGAATAGACGCAAGTCGATTCAGAACCGCTTTCGCTCAAGTCTGTAGAAAAATCTGTAAAAACTTAGTGAGATCTATTCAACCCCCCCCCCTCTAGATCTATAGGCCAGCGTCTAACAATAAGTCCCTAATGATGCTGCCTTCGATACACCAATATGACCTCGACCCTCGGAAGTTGCCTACGAAAGGCTGAGGTATCCTCTGGCTGCATACGAAAGGCTATTCTGGTCCTTCCCTTAGACTACCTGCCTTTCTATGGCATGGGACAGTCTTATGGCGAACGAACTCTCGATGACCCTTCAACCTCCAAATGAAAGGCTTCCTGCCCTCTTATGGCAAGGATATGAAGGATAGAAAAACACTTAGAAAGGGGGGGTTTGAATAAGTGTAGCTTTAAAAACTTGACAGATAAAAATAAATTGCACAGTTATTTTTATCCTGGTTCGTTGTTAACTAAACTACTCCAGTCCACCCCCGCAGAGATGATTTACCTCAACTGAGGATTTAATCCACTAATCGCACGGATTACAATGGTTCTCCACTTAGTCAGCAACTAAGTCTTCCAGAGTCTTCTGATCACACACTGATCACTCCAGGAACAACTGCTTAGATACCCTCTAAGACTTTTCTAGAGTCTACTGATCCACACGATCACTCTAGTTACAACCTGCTTAGATAACCTCTAAGACTTCCTAGAGTATTCTGATCCACACGATCACTCTAGTTCCTTACAACTTAATGTAATCAATTCTAAGAGTTTACAAATGCTTCTTAAAAGCGATAATCACAAACTGTGATATTTCTCTTAACGTTTAAGCTTAATCTCACTAATATATTACAACAGCAATGTAGTGAGCTTTGATGAAGATGAAGATTCTGAGTTTTGATTTGAACAGCGTTTGAGCAAGTTGATTTGAGTTGTTTTGGTGCAGAATCGTTAACCTTGCTTCTCATCAGAACTTCATATTTATAGGCGTTTGGAGAAGATGACCGTTGAGTGCATTTAATGCTTTGCGTGTTCCGTACAGCATCGCATTTAATGTTATACGCTTTTGTCAACTACCTCGAGCCTTGTTCACGCTGTGTCTACTGACGTAGCCTTCAATAGCTTTTAACGTTCCTTTTGTCAGTCAGCGTAGCTTGCCACTTGTACTTCCTTCTGATCTGATGTTTGTGAATACAACGTTTGAATATCATCAGAGTCAAACAGCTTGGTGCATAGCATCTTCTGATCTTCTGACCTTGAAGTGCTTCTGAGCGTGATACCATCAGAACTTCAGTGCTTCTGTTCTCTTGTTCTTCTGATGCTTCCATAGACCCATGTTTTGATTCTGCTTCGACCATCTTCTGATGTCTTGCCAGACCATGTTCTGATGTTGCATGCTGAATCCTTTGAGACAAAGCTTCTGAGCGCTGAATTATGCGTACTCTTTATATATTTCCTGAAAAGGAAATTGCATTGGATTAGAGTACCATATTATCTTAAGCAAAATTCATATTATTGTTATCATCAAAACTAAGATAATTGATCAGAATAAATCTTGTTCTAACAATCTCCCCCTTTTTGATGATGACAAAAACATATATAAATGATATGAATTTGCGATCAGAAAGAATAGACGGCAAAAGACAAATTACACAGCTATAGCATAAGCATATGAATATGTCTCCCCCTGAGATTAACAATCTCCCCCTGAGATAAATAATCTCCCCCTGAAATAAATACTCGAAGAACTTTAATAAAAGACTTCCCTGATTATTTCGGTAGAGACGATCATATAAGCTTCTGTCTTCAGAAAATTCATAGCTTCTGACTTCTGCTTCCATTGGACAGCTTCAGAACTAGAATTTCTTTAGATCCTTAGAACACTCACAGCTTCTGATTCCTGCTTCCATCTAGGACAGCTTCAGAACTTGAATTTCTTTGATCTTCTGAACATTCACAGCTTCTGATTTCTGCTTCCATCTAGGACAGCTTCAGAACTTGAATTTCTTTGATCTTCTGAACATTCACAGCTTCTGATTTCTGCTTCCATTTAGGACAGCTTCAGAACTTGAGTTTTCTGGATCTTTAGAACATTCATAGCTTCTGATTTCTGCTTCCCTCGGATAGCTTCAGAACTTGAATTTCTACCAACATCACTTCATGCTAGATTTGTATCAGAACATTGTTGAATGTACCAGAGCATCATCAGAGCATCTCTACATCCTGAAATGTTACAGAACAAAAACTAAACGACAAAAGTCAGCATGAACGAGTTAGAACATAAAATGTATATTTGAACACATAATATGTATCAGAGCCATATAGGCTAAAATAATGTATCAGAGTAAATAGAATTTTGTCAGATCAAATAGACAAATATGGATCAAATTCTATTATCAGTGCTTCTGATCTCTGAAGCTTGACAGCACTCAGCTTGCTTCAGTTTCCATGGTTTTGCTTTGAAGATTCTCTTCACTTCTTTATACCTGCAAAACGCTTAAACCATATAGAACTTGCAGTTCTTGTTAGTAAATGTGTGGGGGCTTTACCCAGCAACTGATAGATTAATCAAATCATTTATCATTTATCTTCTCCCCCTTTTTTGTCATAACATCAAAAAGAATATTTCAAAAGATTCAGATGTATAAAACGACAAATAAAATCACTGGAGTGTAAAAGCAAAGAAACATTTCATTGATAATCAAACGAAGGATTACAGGAGAGGAATGCAGGAAAACAGATGCAACAAGGAAAGAAAACTACAAAGACCAAAAGACTAAGATCCTAGCCTACGCAAAATCCGCGCCAGAACATCATGAATCTCGTCAGTGCTTGTAGCTTGCCTTGTCATGAAGGAGCGAAACTCAGCATTGGCTGCTTCTTGCGCGTCCAAGCGAGAAGCCAGCATAGCTTGATTCTGATGAAGAATTTCCAAGGTCTCCATCAGAGCTGAGGTTTCACCAGAAGAAGAGGCACCTGAATTTCTGCCAAAAGGGACAGCAATCTCAGCAGGGTGATCTTCTGGGAGATCTTCAGCTTGTGCATCTTCCATTTCCTCATCTGAGTCTGACTCAGAAGTAGCCTTAGCATATTCTGGTTCAGGCAGCTCAGAAGTTCCAGCTTCCAACGCTTGAAGAATAGCTGCTAGGTTTGTTGGAGGAGTAGGACCAGCAACTTCAGCACGATAAACCACTACTGGAAAGACCATGTGAGGTGCTTTTTCAGAAGGGTTCATTCTGAACCAGTTGAACAGCCACTGAAAATCTCCAGTCAGCACAGGAAACCATGGTCTCCACACCACGATGTCTCTGCAGAGATTTTCTTCTTCCAACTCATCTGCTGGTATCTTCCTTTCAAGAGCACTTCTGTTCCTGATGAGATGGTGATGGCTGCTCTCACCAACTTCCAACCGGAGACCACGAACACCAGGAGCTTCAGACATAATCCTTCTCTGAGTGTCTGTAGCCTTAGCCAGAAAATCCTGACGAAAGGTATTCCAAAGGTTGTTTGTAGCATACTCATCCAGATGGTTAAGGTGAGCAGCACCTAGAATCTCCAACCAGCCATTTACATCAGAATGTAAAAGCTCCAGATATGATTGAGTGGTAGGGGTTGGAGGGTTGACAGTGAACCTAGAGTCGGGAAGAACAACACTATAGGGATTAGGTGTTCTGGTGGGAAAAGGGTGTGAGAGAGATGAAGAAATTTCTGATGGAAGGGTTGAAGGAGAGGAGATATCAGATGGTGAAGAAGGTGGTTCCGAGAGGATGAATAAGGAGGAAGAGGTGGTGGAGGTCTTTGAAGAGGGAGGTGATTGAGGGGTACCGTCAAGGGGTTGATACACTTTGAGAGGGTCATAGGTGATCCTTACTCTTTTTGGTTTGGTTTCTGGTTCAGCAGTTGCCTTTCTCTTTTGTCTCCGATCATTATCTTGATTCCCAGAGCTTGACGATGGATTCATGATGGATTTGCAGATATTGGAAACTGCTAGGGTTTATGATATGAATGCAAAGAGAGAGAGAACGAAAAAGAAACTGTATGCAAAGTGAGAGAAATATAAGAGGGAAAAGAAACGTTTGAAGAATATAAAAAGAAAAAAACTGAAAGAGAGTTAATGATGAAAAACATTTAATGTTACGTGACGTGAGGAGAGATAATAAAGACAAATGAGGTGACTAGCACAGTTACCTATGGTCGGCGTCCCTTCAACTGCACGCGCGCTTATCCATGAATAGTAACGACAGGTTTACCATCCCGAGATAAAACGTTACAGCTGTTTTGCTTTAAAAGAGGTTCTGAATCAACTTAGACAATGAAACGTTAGTAATAACCGAATCATAATTTCTAAAAGATTTCAATCAGAACTTCTGATTAAAAAATAGTCCACTTTCACTTCAGAAGATACTCATACATAAGAACTTCTCATCGTCTCATTCTGGGCATAAATCCATACTGATGTTCTTCAGAATGAACTTAAACCTATCTTCAGCCAGGGGTTTTGTAAAGATATCAGCCCATTGATGGTCTGTATCAACAAAGTTTAAAGATATAATACCCTTCTGAACATAGTCCCTTATGAAATGATGTTTAATCTCAATATGTTTAGCTTTTGAATGAAGAATAGGGTTCTTAGATAAACATATAGCAGAAGTATTATCACAGAATATAGGAATGTTACTCTCAAATATCTGATAATCTTCTAGCTGACTCTTCATCCAGAGCATCTGTGTACTGCAACCAGCAGCAGCGACATATTCTGCTTCTGTTGTGGATAGAGCAATAGTTGCTTGCTTCTTGCTATACCAAGAGATCAAATGACTTCCAAGAAATTGGCAACTTCCTGAAGTACTCTTTCTTTCAATTCTGTCTCCAGCATAGTCAGCATCGCAGAATCCTACTAAGTTGTATTCTTTAGATTTTCTGTAAATTAAGCCAACATTAGTAGTACCTTTCAGATACCTTAGAATTCTCTTAACAGCAGTTAAATGAGATTCTCTAGGATCTGATTGGAATCTAGCACACAAACAAACACTGAACAGAATGTCAGGTCTAGAAGCAGTCAGATATAGAAGAGATCCAATCATACCTCTGTATAACTTCTGATCTACCTTCTTACTTACCTCATCCTTACCTAGGATGCATGTTGGATGCATAGGAGTTTTGGCTTCTTTGCAGTCCAGAAGATTAAACTTCTTCAGAAGTTCCTTCACATACTTGGTTTGGTGAACATACGTTCCTTCTGATGTTTGATTTATTTGTATTCCAAGGAAATACTTGAGTTCTCCCATCATGCTCATTTCAAACTCAGCCTGCATAGACTCAGCAAACTCCTTTCCAAGTGTAGCATTAGATGTTCCAAAAATAATATCATCTACATATATTTGACAAATTAAAATATCCCTTTTAAAGGTTTTACAAAAGAGAGTAGTGTCCACTTTTCCTCTAGTGAAACCATTATCCAGAAGGAAAGAACTTAAGCGTTCATACCAAGCTCTGGGAGCCCGTTTCAATCCATACAATGATTTCTTTAGTTTAAAAACATGATTAGGAGACATAGAGTCTTCAAAACCAGGAGGTTGATGGACATAAACTTCTTCATCTATATAACCATTTAAGAAGGCACTCTTAACATCCATCTGATAGAGAGTGATGTTATGTTGAGTGGCAAATGAAATTAATAGACGAATAGATTCTAACCTGGCCACTGGTGCAAAGGTTTCTGTATAGTCAATCCCTTCTTGCTGACTATAACCCTGAGCCACCAGTCTGGCTTTGTTCCTTACCACTTCACCTTTCTCACTGAGCTTGTTTCTGAAGACCCATTTTGTACCGATTATATTGAATCCATCTGGTCTAGGAACAAGATCCCAAACATCATTCCTTGTAAACTGATTCAGTTCTTCTTGCATAGCAATTATCCAGTCTGGATCTTCTAGAGCATGATCAACAGAAGTTGGCTCGATCAAAGATACAAGACCTAATTGACAATCTGCATTGTTCTTAAGGAATGCTCTTGTTCTGATTGGATCATCCTTCTTTCCAAGAATGACATCTTCTAAATGACCAGAGATGAGTCTGGATGATCTTCTGACAGATGGTTCTTCAGAAATGTTTAGGTTCTCTAGAGAAGCTGATACTTGATCTTCAGATTCTTTGCTTCTGAGAAGCTCTGCTTCTGATGCTTTGCTTCTTGGCTCAACAACTTCTGATATATCAATATCACAATCTGCAAAATTATCAAACTGCTTTGGTTTTTCAGAACCAAGCTTATCATCAAACCTGATATTGATTGATTCTTCTACAATCAATGTTTCAGTATTGTATACCCTGTAGCCTTTTGAGCGTTCAGAATATCCAAGAAGGAAACACTTTTGAGCTTTGGAATCAAACTTACCAAGATGATCTTTAGTGTTCAGAATAAAGCATACCCATCCAAAAGGATGGAAATATGAAATGTTGGGCTTTCTATTCTTCCACAATTCATAAGGAGTCTTATTAAGAATAGGTCTGATAGAGATTCTATTCTGAATATAGCATGCAGTGTTTATTGCTTCTGCCCAGAAATGCTTAGCCATATTGGTTTCATTGATCATGGTTCTGGCCATTTCTTGTAGAGTCCTATTCTTTCGTTCTACAACTCCATTTTACTGTGGAGTTCTAGGACAAGAGAAATCATGGGCAATACCATTCTCTTTGAAGAATTCTTCAAAGGATCTGTTCTCAAATTCACCACCATGATCACTTCTGACCTTTATGATTTTACACTCTTTTTCAGATTGAATCTGAATGCAGAAATCAAAGAACACTGAATGAGTCTCATCCTTGTGTTTCAAGAATTTTACCCATGTCCAGCGGCTATAATCATCTACGATGACTAATCCATATTTCTTCCCTCTGACAGATGCTGTTTTGATTGGGCCAAACAGATCAATGTGCAAGAGTTCTAATGGCCTTGAGGTAGAAACAACATTCTTAGACTTGAATGCAGGTTTGGAGAACTTGCCCTTCTGACATGCTTCACAGAGAGCATCTGATTTGAATTTCAGATTAGGGAGTCCTCTGACCAGATTCAGTTTGTTAATCTGAGAAATCTTTCTCAAACTAGCATGACCTAATCTTCTGTGCCAGACCCACTGCTCTTCAGAAACAGACATAAGACAAGTCACCTTCTGACTCATAAGATCTTGCAGATCTGTCTTATAAATGTTGTTCTTCCTCTTGCCCGTAAATAGGATTGAGCCATCCTTCTGATTTACAGCCTTGCAAGACTCTTGATTAAAGATTATATCATAACCATTGTCACTCAATTGACTGATAGATAAGAGGTTATGTGTTAATCCTTCTACAAGAAGTACATTAGAAATGGAAGGAGAGTTACCAGACTTTATAGTTCCAGAGCCAATTATCTTGCCCTTCTGATCTCCTCCAAACTTGACTTCTCCTCCAGACTTAAGCACCAGGTCTTGGAACATAGACCTTCTTCCTGTCATGTGTCGTGAGCATCCAGAGTCCAGGTACCATGACATGTTGTGCTTTGTCCTTTTTGCAGTCAAGGATATCTGCAATAGGAATAATCTTATCCTTAGGTACCCACATCTTTTTGGGTCCTTTCTTGTTAGATTTTCTCAAGTTCTGATTGAACTTGGGTTTAACATTGTAAGCAATAGGAGGAACAACATGATAATTTTTAATGTGAGTTTCATGATATTTCCTAGGTTGTGTCACATGCTTTTTGGTGTGTGTTATGTGAAAACTTTGAGCATGTGAAGTGTGCCTAATATCATGAGAGTGGCCATACTTGAACTGATCATACAATGGCTTGTATGTGAATTTCATTTCATCAACAGGTTCAAGTTTGTATGGGGTTTCACCCTCAAAACCAATGCCAACTCTTTTGTTTCCAGACACAGCATATATCATAGAAGCTAGCTGACTTCTGCCAATACTTCTAGATAAGAACTTCCTGAAACTTAAATCATATTCTTTCAGAATATGGTTTAGACTAGGAGTGGATTGTTCTGAATCAGAAGGAGATCCAACATTATTGGATAATTTTAAAAGTTTTTCTTTTAATTCAGAATTCTCCAACTCAAGCTTCTTTGTTTCAAATTCAAATAGCTTTTTCAGCTTTTTGTATTTGAGACTGATTTGAGACTTGAGTTCCAGAAGTTCAGTTAGACCGGAAACTAACTCATCTCTAGTAAGTTCAGAAAATACCTCTTCAGAATCTGATTCTGATGTAGATTCTGATCTGTCATCTTCTGTCGCCATCAGCACACAGTTAGCCTGCTCATCTTCAGAGTCTGAATCATCTTCTGACTCATCCCAGGTTGCCATAAGACCTTTCTTCTTATGAAACTTCTTCTTGGGATTTTCCTTCTGAAGATTTGGACATTCATTCTTGAAGTGTCCAGGCTCATTGCATTCATAGCACATGACCTTCTTCTTGTCAAATCTTCTTTCATCAGAAGATTCTCCACGTTCAAATTTCCTTGAACTTCTGAAGCCTCTGAACTTCCTTTGCTTGGTCTTCCAGAGTTGATTTAGCCTTCTGGAGATCAAAGACAGTTCATCTTCTTCTTCAGATTCTGATTCTTCAGGATCTTCTTCTCTAGCCTGAAAAGCGTTAGTGCATTTCTTGATATTGGATTTTAATGCAATAGACTTACCTTTCTTTTGAGGCTCATTTGCGTCCAGCTCTATTTCATGACTTCTCAAGGCACTGATGAGCTCTTCCAGAGAAACTTCATTCAGATTCTTTGCAATCTTGAATGCAGTCACCATAGGACCCCATCTTCTGGGTAAGCTTCTGATGATCTTCTTTACGTGATCAGCCTTGGTGTATCCCTTGTCAAGAACTCTCAATCCAGCAGTAAGAGTTTGAAATCTTGAAAACATCTTTTCAATGTCTTCATCATCCTCCATCTTGAAGGCTTCATACTTCTGGATTAAAGCTAGAGCTTTAGTCTCCTTGACTTGAGCATTTCCTTCATGAGTCATTTTCAAGGACTCATATATGTCATAGGCCGTTTCCCTGTTAGATATCTTCTCATACTCAGCATGAGAGATAGCATTCAGCAAAACAGTTCTGCATTTATGATGATTCCTGAAAAGCTTCTTCTGATCATCATTCATTTCTTGCCTTGTCAGCTTTACGCCTCTGGCATTTACTGGATGTTTGTAACCATCCATCAGAAGATCCCATAGATCACCATCTAGACCAAGAAAGTAACTTTCCAGTTTATCTTTCCAGTATTCAAAGTTTTCACCATCAAATACCGGCGGTCTAGTATAACCATTGTTACCGTTGTATTGCTCAGCAGAGCCAGATGTAGATACAGGTGTAGACTTTTCACTTTCATCAACCATCTTTTACTGAAGCGTTTTTCTCTTCCTGAATCTTTTCTAAACACGGTTAAGTGTTTGCACCTTAGAACCGGCGCTCTGATGCCAATTGAAGGATAGAAAAACACTTAGAAAGGGGGGGTTTGAATAAGTGTAGCTTTAAAAACTTGACAGATAAAAATAAATTGCACAGTTATTTTTATCCTGGTTCGTTGTTAACTAAACTACTCCAGTCCACCCCCGCAGAGATGATTTACCTCAACTGAGGATTTAATCCACTAATCGCACGGATTACAATGGTTCTCCACTTAGTCAGCAACTAAGTCTTCCAGAGTCTTCTGATCACACACTGATCACTCCAGGAACAACTGCTTAGATACCCTCTAAGACTTTTCTAGAGTCTACTGATCCACACGATCACTCTAGTTACAACCTGCTTAGATAACCTCTAAGACTTCCTAGAGTATTCTGATCCACACGATCACTCTAGTTCCTTACAACTTAATGTAATCAATTCTAAGAGTTTACAAATGCTTCTTAAAAGCGATAATCACAAACTGTGATATTTCTCTTAACGTTTAAGCTTAATCTCACTAATATATTACCACAGCAATGTAGTGAGCTTTGATGAAGATGAAGATTCTGAGTTTTGATTTGAACAGCGTTTGAGCAAGTTGATTTGAGTTGTTTTGGTGCAGAATCGTTAACCTTGCTTCTCATCAGAACTTCATATTTATAGGCGTTTGGAGAAGATGACCGTTGAGTGCATTTAATGCTTTGCGTGTTCCGTACAGCATCGCATTTAATGTTATACGCTTTTGTCAACTACCTCGAGCCTTGTTCACGCTGTGTCTACTGACGTAGCCTTTAATAGCTTTTAACGTTCCTTTTGTCAGTCAGCGTAGCTTGCCACTTGTACTTCCTTCTGATCTGATGTTTGTGAATACAACGTTTGAATATCATCAGAGTCAAACAGCTTGGTGCATAGCATCTTCTGATCTTCTGACCTTGAAGTGCTTCTGAGCGTGATACCATCAGAACTTCAGTGCTTCTGTTCTCTTGTTCTTCTGATGCTTCCATAGACCCATGTTCTGATTCTGCTTCGACCATCTTCTGATGTCTTGCCAAACCATGTTCTGATGTTGCATGCTGAACCCTTTGAGACAAAGCTTCTGAGCGCTGAATTATGCGTACTCTTTATATATTTCCTGAAAAGGAAATTGCATTGGATTAGAGTACCATATTATCTTAAGCAAAATTCATATTATTGTTATCATCAAAACTAAGATAATTGATCAGAACAAATCTTGTTCTAACAGGATAGACCCTTTCATCCTGAAAGTCTAAAAAGAGACCTATCATCTAAGTTCAAGGTAATTTCCCCTAATTGCTTTGCCTTGCTCTAAACCTCTTGCTATATTCTTTCTCAAAATTCTTCAAAAGGGCAACGCTTATTTACAAGCTAAAGTCCCTATCTCTTTCATCTACATTTTCTGAAAACAAAAGCAAGCGAAGCAATTAAGAGCCCATGGAAAACCATGGATGCAAAGGGTGCCTTACACCTTCCCTTTGCATAAATTACCCCCCGAACTCAGATTTCTTTAAAAAGGTTTTTTTCTGTTTCTTTTAGCCTTTCTAACTTGTTTGGATAAAATAAAAGTCGGTGGCGACTCTTGCTTACCGCGACATTTCGATAAAAAGTCAGTTCACCGTATTACAGAACTGGCGACTCTGCTGGGGATTTTTCGATAAAAGAGGGGTTGCCTTAAAAGTTTAGGAATCACTTGAATGTTTTCTATTGTTTGCTTTGCTTGCTTTATTTTTCAGGGTTGTTTTGGGAATTAACTGAAGGACGAATCCTATACCCGGATTCAAGTACACTTAAGATTAGGAGTGGCATAGTCATGGCGACCTCTTTCACATATGTGGGAGATGAGTCAATATGAAGTTCACACTTGAGTTAGGACTCCATAGCATATGCACACCTTTCTCAAATGAGGGAGGTCTATGTGTGTGTCTGTGGGTGCGCCGGAGCTCAAGGACCTTTAGTTACCCTTAACCCATCCTAGCCTTTAGGAACGTAGTGGGGGGACTACTCTTGACAAATGTTAAGAACTAGTCGCTACCCGATGCTACAATTCAGATAGGTTCTTTCTCAAAGTATCATTGCATGGTGCGAATGCACCATGTCCGAGGGTGCTTTAGAAGGGCTGACAATTCTTGATAACTTGTAGAACCCGTTGCTGAAATCTCCTTATCCATAGAAATACCCTTGGGAAGGACACCTGATCAGACTCCATGCAAGCCTTAAGCCAAAAATTGTGTGACTTGTGTGACTTATTTGTGTTTACTACTAACCTTCATTTCCTCGCAGGTTTGGTTGAAAGGATTTGTTTGTCCTTACCATCTCGCACTAAGTCCAACGAACTGCATTCGCATAACATCATGACATCATGACATCATAAGCATAACATGATTTAACTAACCCTTTCAAGGACCTTAGGGATTTAGGGCGCACAATTTCAGGTGCTCTTATCAAGAACTGAATTTCTATCTAGGGGCAAGAGGATTTATTTTCCTCTAGCCATGTATCTTCAAATTCAGAAGTATCCCGAATCAGAGGCGATGACCCACTCGATATGGTGAGCTTGATTCTCAAAGAAGGACTTCCAAAGACGAATGCCAGAATTCTCTGGACATAGCTGTGTTTGATTCAATGTCTAAACGTTGCAAACTAAATTTCCTATAGATCCTTGAAAGCATTGCATTTGCATTCATAACATCGCATAACAGGTTTCTTACAATAGGTCTCTCATCTTTCCTCGCTGTTTATTTCAGCATCATGAATCTTGAACAATCTGTTAAAGATCTCCAAGCTCAAAACACCGAGTTCCAAGCCTTGATTCTGAATTTGTCCAAGGGGCAAGAAGAGCTGAAGGCCATGTTGACTAAAAAGAAGAAGAAGAAGGGTAGGAAGACTAAGGTGAAAACGCTTAGACCAATCTTGCAACTCAGGGATGCTGAAACCTCTGAAGACAGTGACGAAGATGAGCAAGATGATGATGCTAGTATCAAAACTGAGGCAAAAAGTAACCATGATTCTGCCAAACCCTCTGAAGAAGAAAAGGACTATCACCATGAGGATGAACATCTTGATGATAAATATAAGTTGCTGGAGGAACGTATGAAAGCCATAGAAATTCAGAAGGTACCTGGACTGGATTTTGAAGATCTAGGACTTGTCTCTGGAGTTGTTATACCTCCGAAATTCAAGATTCCAACTTTTGCAAAATACGATGGAGTCTCTTGTCCTAAGCTGCACTTGAGGTCCTATGTAAGAAAGATTCAAGCTCATACTACTGATAAGAAGCTATGGATCCACTTCTTCCAAGAAAGCTTATCTGGAACTCAACTCGAATGGTACTATCAATTGGAAAGTACTAACATCCGTACCTGGGAGGATTTGATGGGTGCTTTCTACCAACAATATCGATACAATTCTGATCTTGCACCAACTCGCATGCAACTACAAAGCATGTCTATGGGATCCGAGGAAAGTTTCAAGGAGTATGCTCAAAAATGGAGAGATCTAGTTGGAAGAGTCATACCCTCCTTAGCCGACAGAGAATTGGTCGATATGTTTATGAATACATTGACTGGCCCTTTCTATAGTCATTTACTGGGAAGTTCATCGTCTGGATTCACTGAACTCATACTGATTGGGGAACGTGTCGAGAGTGGCATTCGAAGTGGTAAGATTCAAGTGGCTACGTCCTCAAGTACTACAAAGAAGCATTTCAATGGGAGGTCAGATTCCAATGTTGTGTATGGGCAGAAAAGGATAAATCATGATCAATCTATTGGGGCAATTCTGAGCTCCACACCGACGCCTCAACAAGGTCGTCAAAATAAACAAGATACACCCAGACGTCAATTCACAAAGATCAACACGTCGCTAGCTCAAGCTTTACAACATCTGCTAAAGGCAAATTTGATCACCCTGAGGGATCCTCCTAAGAATCCTAACACCTCTGCTCCTAGTTATAAACCCAATGCGAGGTGCGCATATCATTCTAATAGTCCTGGGCATGACACAGAGAATTGTTGGCCGTTGAAGAACAAGATCCAAGATATGATCGACGCTGGTGAAATTGAGTTCGACCATCCTGCAACTCCTAATGTGATCACTGCTCCCATGCCTAATCACAACAAGATTGCTAATACTATGGATGGCTAGAAGGATGAACTTTTTAGATCATTAGATTTACTTTTGTTTGCAATTTCTATTCTGTTTGTTTAAACATTCGACTTATGATAGACATTATCTATTTTAATAATTATCATCAGTGCATTGCATATGTTTGTCTTGAATACATTATTTCGTTATCATTCATTTCAAATCACGTATGTTTTGTGTTTATTCAACTCCTGCTAAGCTGTAAGCCTTTTGAGGGAGGATGACGAAAACGATACCGCAACCTTATACAGTATGCTTTTGAACGGACTATGCTGACGATGTACAGGCATTGTTTCAATTCCTAAACAGTGGAGATATAAGGATGTTAATCCCTTGTCAACCCCTTTTGAGCCTAAGAAGTAGAAGTTTCTTTCTTGTGCTAATTAAAACCCTTGATCATAACCTGGGGCAGGGTAGTTCTCAGTTAATATGGTTGTGCATTCTATTTTAAGAGAACCATTCAGTACACCTTTCAACAAAGGTTTCAATCATAAGCGTTCATCCGCACACATCAAAGAAGTGTTGGAGATGTCAATCAAAAGACAATGACGGTTCATCAATCATCAAACAAGGCAGTCAATATCTTTCAAAAAAAAAAATGGAAAAAATGGAAAAAAACATATATACAAAGAAAAGCCAGCTAAGTCAAAAATCAAAAAGATGACTTAGGCAAAAATCAAGGCATCCCGCTGACTGTAAGCTCACAATAGACAGTTCAGGCAAAAGTTAGGGATATCAAAAAGATGAAAAAGGAGAAGTCAATAAATTCTTGAACGACTCAAAGTTGTGACTACCAAAAGGAAGAAATGACTGCCATAACAGAAGTTCTCATTACTTGCGAACCATCAACATTATCAAAGGCGCAAATCCATAGATCTCTTGGAACCTGAATGCATAAGTTGAATTAACTGAGCTTAGGATCGAAGAACATCACGAAGAGGGGTGGGTACAAATAAACTTTGAGCCTTTATCCTTTGTTTCTTAAACCGTGAACCAAGCCATGTTACAACCTTTGAAAGTCCTAATTGAAACATGGTTAGTTCGAAAGCATACTGTTACCAAAAAGGTATCCTGACTCCTTAAAGTCACCAAAAATGTTAAGTTGATATCACGTTTTTACAAACATCACATTGTTACAAATAGCATGTTTTTACAAATATCACGCTTTTACATCTTTGGTTTTAATGTTTTTTCAAAAACTCGAGACAAACGTATGCATTGCATCTCATGAATTCATTATTAAACATATTCTGCTACATAGTTTCAAATGTTAGCAACAAAAAGAATTTGCACAGGGTATAACTAATGACTAACAGTTATCCCGACAGACAAGATCATTCCAGAAGCAATGTCTCCTGCGTGTACAAGGGGCATGACATGTTTTGCCCAATCAATCTGGGACAATCAAGTCAAGATTCCGAGAATCTCTCATGGATGCTCGAACAATCAGGGGCATGCATCCAAGAATATCTAAGCTACTCCCCAATCAACGTGAGACATTGTCATAAGTCTATGATTACTAGGGGCATGTCGCCCAAAGTGCACATCTCATAAAGTCCTCGCGAGGCGAATCTTTCCAAAAGTTCCTGCTAACTGGGTCAAATCTATGCAAGTCCAGTTCAACATCTTGATCAATACTCAGTGGTGTGTCCTGAATCAAGTAGTAAGTTACTATAATACTGGGGGCAACTTTCAAGACACCCACATCTCCCCACAAAGCCACGTTCGTAAGATCATATCCCCACAGAGTAATCATCAAGAAAACATCTTCAAACACACTCGTCCAACAAAAGATGTAGATCCCCAACAGAGATTATATCTTCAACATTGTCATTTCTCCAACACTTTGCTCTTCTCCAAACATGGTTTATTAATATCTCTCATCCTCAGTCAGGGTACATCAAGTTACTGATCATCCCCAAGCAGAAATCATAAATCCCCAGCTAAGCCTCTCCAAGAAGAGATCAAAACATCAAGCTCTCAATGACATCAAACGATTCTAGTCACACAAGTCATAAACATACATCATAAACATACATCATAAGTCATAAACACATTCATACATCACATACACATTCCTCATGCATCATGGCATTGCATGAAAAACAAACAATGTTTGACAGGTACATTACAAGGATTCGAATCTTATTCAAAGCAACGCCTGACGCATGGCATTCCAGACATCTACGGATGAAATTTGGACAAGTCTAACGCACGACTCATCCAAAGACCTAACGCACGGTCTTCCAGACATCTAAGGATGCAATTGAGAATAGTCTGACGCACGATTTATTCTCCGACCTAACGCACGGTTTTCCAGACATCTGAGGATGCAATCAAGATTAGTCTAACGCACGACTCATCTTCAGCCTAACGCATGGTTTTCCAGACATCTGAGGATGCAATCAAGATTAGTCTAACGCACGACTCATCTTCAGCCTAACGCACGGTTTTCCAGACATCTGAGGATGCAATCAAGATTAGTCTAACGCACGATTTATCTTCAGCCTAACGCACGGTTTTCCAGACATCTGCGGATGCAAACTAGAAACAGTCTAACGAATGACAGTCTCAACATCTGGATGGCATCTTTAAGCCCATCCCCGACGAAAGTCCCTACTTCAGCTAGGGCAAATTTTCTTGGTACTCTAGTGTTCAATCACCTTCCACCTTCAGATACCGACTGGCATACAAACCATTCTACATCTTCACGTTTAAGATAATTGAACAGGGGCAGCTGTCATACCCCAAAATTTGCCCATATATTTTCTCCTATTCAAAATCAGATCAATGCACAAAACTCATAAGACACATTCTCCTATACAAAGGCTCTGAACTAGGTTTTGGTTCTTTCAAAGGAAAATCACTGAATCAATGGCTTCTAAGCATCTCATATGGCTCAACATGTCTCACACTATCCCTATGACAAGTATCAAGGCTCAATTCAAAGGAATGGTCATTCATTTGCTCAGAAAGTCAACAGTCAACTATCTTAACCTAAAAGGTCAACTGTGGTCAAAGCAAAGTCAAAACTCCTGATTTTTTGTCAAGATCCTCATATTGAAGCATCATTCACCATTTGATCAAGAATTGATCATGGTTCATCAAGGAAAGAACAAAAATCAACAAATCAAGAAGTTTCTAAATTAGGGTTTTGTATAGGAAAAGTCAACTGAACTTTGACCAGTCATAACTCTTACATGGAAGATCCAAAATTTTCCATCCAAAGCTCATTTTGAAGGAAATTTGATTCTCTACAAAATTGTGTCTCACATGCCAAGTCTAAAAATGCTTCATTTGAGAGATATGGACCAAAACATTATAGGTCCTTTTCAAAAGTCAACAAAAAGACAGCTTTTCTCAAATAAACCCTTTTTTTTTCTTTTCTAACAGTACACAAAGACTAACCAATTCCATTCAAAAAAAAACACTCACGGACAAACCCTTGTTTTTTACTAACCCTTATTTTCAACCTAAGAAACTCTCCCCCAATTACTCTTTCAGGAAAAAGAGAGAAGGAGAAAGAATGGCTCTGAAACTTCATATTTTGATGTGCTCAGATCCAATACGGTCTTCACTGCTGGAAGCGGTGATCCGAGATCTTCACCTTCGGCTCTCGCGCGCCGCAAGCCACCGCATACCGACGAAACCGATCAGAATAACGTCAACCATATTTGATCCTTGTTTTATTATATGCTATTGCCTCTGTTTGTTATGCAGGAAGGAGAAGAACCGCACCATTCCCGACCAGCAACACCACCACCCTGGACATCACATCAGGCACGGCGGGGTACCAACAATACGGTGTTCATCATCATCTTTGACGTTGATGCGATTTCCAACAAACCTGTAGATTGACGCATCCGTTGGACGCTGAACCAGATTCAGCGCAACGACTCAGATTGGGATCAACAAGCACAAATGAAAAAGCCGAAGCGCAGAAACCACAGGCTCAGAACGCGTGCGGAAGAGGGAGAGACTCGGAGCAAAGAATTCGATCGAGGTGATTCTTGTTCTACTTTCCAATTTGATTGTTGTTGCTGTGTTTTGATTTTGAGAGAGATTGAGGGATGATACTTGCTGGTTATGATGAAATTGTTGAGATTTTAGATGTATTTTGTTAAGAGTTTACTGTTGATTATCCTTGTGTGCATGATTAGATGATGAGCTCTTTGTGTTGAAAATTGAGGAACAGAGTGTGTAAACCGTGAGGGAGAGGGATTACAAAACGTGAAGAGATAGAATGGATTTCTTTACTGTTATGTTGTCTTGTTATCCAATGGTTGGTTTTATTTAACATTGCTACATGTCAACGCATGATTGGCTACTTTAAAATTAGGGAAAAATGGAATGATTCAAAGCAAGTTTAGTTCTTATATGCTGTATTACACTATTTTTGTTAGTAAACTAAAAGGGGGGGCTATCCCACGTTTCTAATTAAAGTATTTTTAATGAAATATTATAGTTTAATTAATTTTTTTTGGTTAGAATTTAGTTTATGAAAATACAAAAAAATATGTTACTTCTTTTTCTTTTTTTCTTTTTTCACAATGAAAACTATAAAAAATACAAAAATATTTTGTTTGGTTAAATTAATTATATTTCATTTCTTATATAAAAAATACCAAAAATATTATTTAGCATTTGTTTAGAAATTAATATGTTTGTCATCTCATTTTAATTTTTTATTAATAATTGTTATTATTACTTTATCGTTTTCATACACCATTTTTTCTATATCCGTACTACCATTTTCCTGTTTATTGCGAGATACATTCGAGCTGTTCATCTATTCTGGATATTTGCAAATTCATCATCAATCTCCTCCACTAGATCTCGTTAATTCCAGATCTAAAGGACCAGAACGCGTTGCTCTACCATAGACTTCCACCACTCTGAATCAGGATTAGCAACGGGATTTTGCCTCCGACTGCTAACCATTTCAGATCAAATAAAAAAGCTAAGTCCTATTTCGTATTTTACTGGTTAACTTTATTTGTCATTGAATTGATAATGCACTCACCCCTTCGCGTTTATTTTTCCTTTTCCAATTTCAGGGTTAGTCAACCAGTCAGAGCTCGAATGTTCGGTAACCCTGAAATTCATCTTTTCTATTATTATTACTTATGCCAAACCCTATTATGGATCCGCTGGTTTCTTTTTCCCCTTCCCCATATTGCTATTATTACTGTTTATATTAATTGAGGTGGTTAGTAACCCTAGGGAGTGACAACCATTTAATTGAATTAGAATCACCTAATTGCAAGATAAATATCTGAATTGATCACGTGATTGTTGCACCCACGCACACTTTTTGGTAACTCCTCTTGTTGCGTGTTGCCTGTTGCCTGGTGCCTTGTGTTTTTTTGCAGAATAGCCATGTCCCTCGAATACGAGGATACCTCAGCCATGTTGCCTCGATTATACAAAGGTCATAAGTCCCTAATGATGCTGCCTTCGATACACCAATATGACCTCGACCCTCGGAAGTTGCCTACGAAAGGCTGAGGTATCCTCTGGCTGCCTACGAAAGGCTATTCTGGTCCTTCCCTTAGACTACCTGCCTTTCTATGGCATGGGACAGTCTTATGGCGAACGAACTCTCGATGACCCTTCAACCTCTAAATGAAAGGCTTCCTGCCCTCTTATGGCAAGGATAGACCCTTTCATCCTGAAAGTCTAAAAAGAGACCTATCATCTAAGTTCAAGGTAATTGCCCCTAATTGCTTTGCCTTGCTCTAAACCTCTTGCTATATTCTTTCTCAAAATTCTTCAAAAGGGCAACGCTTATTTACAAGCTAAAGTCCCTATCTCTTTCATCTACATTTTCTGAAAACAAAAGCAAGCGAAGCAATTAAGAGCCCGTGGAAAACCATGGATGCAAAGGGTGCCTTACACCTTCCCTTTGCATAAATTACCCCCCGAACTCAGATTTCTTTAAAAAGGTTTTTTTCTGTTTCTTTTAGCCTTTTTAACTTGTTTGGATAAAATAAAATTCGGTGGCGACTCTTGCTTACCGCGACATTTCGATAAAAAGTATGTTCACCGTATTACAACCACACACAGTTGTTGTTTGAGGTTTTGCTATTGAAAGTTGTTTGACTAATGCGGTCAGCTCATCAATTTTGGTTTCTAAAGCTTTGTTCGAAGAACCCTGAATTTGATGCACACCCTTGGTCTGGACATGGAAGGAGAAACTAAGTCAAGCAGGGCTCCCATCATCTTAGGCAGACCGTTTATGAAAACGGCGAAGACAAAAGTTGATGTTGATGATGGAACCATGTCCATGGAATTTGGTGACATCGTTGCAAAATTTAACATCTTCGATGCCATGAAACACCCTGTGGAGGAGCATTTGGTTTTTAATATTGAGTTAATCTCTGGATTGGTTGATGACACTTGCTCTGAATTGTTTTCACTTGATTTTCCATCCTTATCTGCATTTGATGATGTTTATCATTGTTATGACTGTACTGACACTAACGTGTGTGTTGTATGTGCTAAGATTAATAATGCTTTGCAGGCTGATGTGTTTCCTACAGGTGAAGTTGTTTCCAATGAAGTTGTTTTTGCAGCAGATGCCCTTGACATCCCGGCTGCCCCAAGCATGCCATCCATCGAGCAGCCCCCGTCCTTAGAGCTAAAAGAACTACCTGAGAACCTAAAATATGCTTACTTGGAGAGTAATGAAAAACTTCCTGTTATTATATCTTCTAACCTTGATTTTGATCAAGGAGACAAACTTCTGCAGGTTTTGAAGAGGGACAAGAAAGCAATCATGTGGACATTAGCCGACCTTCCAGGTATTAGTCCTTCGATGTGCATGCACAGGATTTTACTTGAGGATGGAACAAAAACAGTAAGGCAGCCCCAAAGGAGGCTTAATCCTTTGATTCTTGATGTTGTGAAAAAAGAGGTAACCAAACTCTTGCAAGCAAGTATCATTTATCCTATCACTGACAGTAAGTGGATAAGTCCAGTGCAGGTTGTACCTAAGAAATCTGGACTCACAGTGGTAAAAAATGAAAATAATGAACTTGTCCCCACTAGAGTTTAGAACAGCTAGAGAGTTTATATTGACTACAGGAGATTGAACCAGACTACTAGAAAGGATCACTTTCCTTTACCATTCATTGTCCAAATGCTTGAGCGGCTAAATATTAAATCACACTATTGTTTTCTTGATGGTTTTTTAGGTTATTTTCATATTCATATTGCACCGGAAGATCAAGAAAAGACCACTTTTACTTGTCCCTTCGGTACCTTTGCTTACAGGAGGATGCCTTTTGGTCTTTGCAATGCTCCTGGCACTTTCCAGCGATGCATGATTAGCATCTTTTCTGATTTCATTGAAAACTGCATGGAAGTCTTTATGGACGATTTCACTATCTATGGTTTTCTTTTAATGAATGCTTGAACAGTTTAAGCTTGATTTTAGAAAGATGCATTGAGACTAACCTTGTTTTGAATTATGAAAAATGTCATTTTATGGTTGAGCAGGGAATTGTTCTTGGTCACATTATTTCAGGAAAAGGAATTTCTGTTGACCCTGCTAAGATTGATGTGATTTCTACACTGCTTTACCCTTCTTGCGTTCGCGATATTTGTTCTTTTCTTGGTCATGTAGGTTTTTACAGGCGTTTCATCAAGGATTTCAGCAAGATAGCTCTTCCGCTGTCAAACTTGTTGAAGAATGATGTTACTTCCAGCTTCGATGACAAATGCAAACAATCGTTTGACTTCTTGAAGAAAGCATTGACCTCAGATCCCATCATCCAGCCCCCTGACTGGACCCTCCCTTTTGAGCTTATGTGTGATGCTTCCAATTATGCTGTTGGGGTTGTCCTTGCGCAAAGAGTTGATAAGGTTGCGCATGTTATTTACTATGCTTCTAGGACTTTAGATTCTGCACAGTCAAATTACACTACCACTGAAAAAGAACTGCTAGATATTGTTTTTGCTCTTGACAAATTCAGATCTTATTTGCTAGGTTCCAAGGTTGTAGTTTATACTGACCAAGCAGCTTTAAAGTACTTGCTGAAGAAGCCGGATGCAAAACCGAGATTGATTCGGTGGATGTTGTTGCTCCAAGAGTTTAATGTCGAGATTAAAGATAAAAGTGGAGCTGAGAACTTAATGGCTGACCACTTGAGTAGGATAGAGAGATATGAAGACCCTTTTCCTATTCAGAATGAATTTCCTGATGAGCAGCTGTTTCTTTGCATGGGATTACACCTTGGTTTACTGACATTGTTAATTTTCTTGTTTCTGGTGTTTTTCCTATAGGTGCATCTAGATCACAGGTTCACAAACTCAAGAGTGATACCAGATATTATGTTTGGGATGATCCATATCTATGGAAGTTTGGTAGTGATCAGGCAATCAGGAGATGTGTCCCCGACAATTAGATTCAATCTATTTTGAAATTTTCTCATGCATCTCAAGTCGGCAGACACTTTGGTCCTCAAAGGACTGCGAGAAAAGTCCTTGATTCAGGTTTCTATCAGCCAACTATTTTTAAGGAAGCTTTTGAGACTTACCGCACTTGTAGTGCCAGATAGCAGGTACAAACATCACTCGCAAGAGTGAAATGCCTCAGCGTCCTATACTTTTCTGTGAGGTATTTGATGTATGGGGAATCGATTTCATGGGTCCTTTTCCTGTATCATTTGGTTTCCTTTACATTTTACTTGTTGTTGATTATGTTTCAAAGTGAGTGGAAGCTATCCCCACTAGGACTAATGATTCTCGAGTTGTTGCAGATTTTGTTAGGTCTAATTTTTTTGCAGGTTTGGAATACCGCGAGCTATCATAAGTGACCAAGGCACTCATTTTTGTAACCGCACCATGGAAGCTTTACTCCGGAAGTATGGAGTTGTGAACAGAGTCTCTACCGCATACCACCCACAGATTAATGGGCAAGCTGAGATCTCAAACAGGGAGATCAAACAGGTTTTAGAGAAAATGGTGCAACCAAACAGGAAAGACTAGAGCCGCCGTCTAAAAGACGCACTTTGGGCTCAAAGAACAGCTTTCAAGACACCCATTGGGATGTCTCCTTATCGACTTGTTTTTGGTAAGGCATGTCATCTTCCTGTTAAGATAGAACACCGTGCTTTTTGGGCGGTGAAAAGTTGTAATTTGGAGATGCAACAAGCAGGTATTGAAAGAAAACTCCAATTACAATAGCTGGAAGAGCTTAGACTAGAGGCTTATGAAAGCTCTAGGATTTATAAAGAGAAAACTAAGCACTTCCATGATAAAATGATTTCTAGGAAGGAATTTTCTGTGGGCCAACAGGTTTTACTATTTAACTCCCGCCTTAAACTTATGGCTGGTTCGATCCAAATGGATTGGCCTTTTTGTTGTTAATAATGTTTTCCCTCATGGTGCAGTCAAAATTAACAGTGCAGGTACTGACAAAGTTTTCAAGGTTAATGGGCAGCGTCTGAAGTTATTTCATGAAAGTTCGGTGCCTAAAGATGTCAGCATAGAGGAGCTTTCTTTGGAAGCACCTAACTACACTGTAACTTGATCAGGGAGTCTTTCTTTCCTTCTCTCTACTTTATTAGTAATGTCCTTTCATTGAGGGCAATGCTTAGTTTAAGTGTGGGGGAGGGAATCGTGTGTTTTCTTTGCTTTTGTTAGTATTTTGTTTAATTTCAGTCATAAAATATAAAAAAATGCATCTTCTTGAAAGTTATAGGCTATAGACTGATTTGAGTCGAGTTTGTGGAGGCTTGGGAAAAATTCACAAGATCGGTATCGTTTTAACACTGTAAGTCTCCTGCATATGGAAATTGATTTGAATTTTTTATTATGTTTTAGCCTTAAAATCTCATTCTTTGACAGCTCTTGAGTAGTTTATTTCAGCAGTCGGCACCATCTCTCACACACTTTACGCGAAAGCCGATGAATATAAGTGAGTGTTCCGAAAGAAAAAAATAGAAAAAGAAAAAGCGAATGCACCTTCTAAGTTTGGTGACCCTCACCCGGTCACTTAACCCAACGTTTGTGGAACCTTCAATAGAAAAAAGTGAAAATAAGACTCTTTGTTAGTTGATTCAGCGGTTTCTGGTGCTGAACTTGGTAGAGAGGATTACGGTCTGATCCCCCGCAACTACAACTGAGTAAACAAATGGTTATGCCACGTAAGTACCAGAACCTCGTACAGAAAAGGATCAGAGTCACTAATCGGTCGTCTTGCTATAAGTGTGTGGAGATAATGGGCTTAATGTGATTGCGCCTGAATGAAAAAGAGCAAAAAGGATGAGTAAGTTAGGCTATGGTATAATAATATGATTTGAATTGGTTTGTGTATTTAGGAGACTTATGTCTGCATAATTATGGATTAGTGCTCCTACGATATCCTTAGTGTGCAAGATTATTACCTATTAATGCAAACTTACCCGAAGAAGATTTGTAGCCTAGGATGAGTAACTATTGATGTATTTGTGCTTTCTTTGTTTTGTTTTTCATTTTTCTCGGAGTGCAAAAGTTCAAGTGTGGGGAAATTTGATCAGTGCATTTTTATGCACGTCCTTCCATGTTTGTACTCAAGTATTTCCTTGGTTTGTTTTGATTATTTGTATGTTTTAATGTGTTTTCATAATTTAGTTTATTTTTATGCTTATTTGATTTTCGTATTTTATTTTCAGCTTTGACAGCTTTCACAGAAACGATCATAACTGGAGTTCTAGGAGTCTGATTGAGGCGTTCTAATAATCGCTGGAAAGATGAGAAAGAGAGCTACAACTTCTGTGCTGGAGTCGAAGTCAAATACGGAACCTATATTTCCCAGATTTTCGTTTGAAGCTGCAGCACTTTTTATTTTCTGTTTCGGGTCGCTAGTAGTGTGCCTGGGTTTTGTTTTTGACCCAGTTAGGTTGTAAACCGGTTGGCTTGTTTTTCCCTTAGACCCTAGCAGCCGAAAAATACTGTTCAACGTTTTACTGTTCACGAATTTTTGAAAGCTTGTACCGATTCATGAAGAACTAATTCCTCTTGGTTAATCTGCCGTATTCAAGTTCCAATTTACTATGAGATTAATATAATTTTGCTTAATTCCTATTCCTTCAATTTGACTGTGTGTTTATCATTTGCTTAATCTGATTATTCATAGATTAGATTGTTTGGTTCGATTGATCTATGTTCCCAATTTATCCGCGTTTTACCGTATGCTTAATCATTAATCCGCTGTATGTTTAACCGAATGCTTAATTCGGCAAACGGGAAGTATAATTCATATAATATTGTTGCGCTTGTCAATTATATTGTAATAGAACGGGAATGGAATCCGCTTAAGATAGTGATCTTGTAATAATCGATGATTGGTAGGAATCGAATCGGTAGATTGACTTATCCCGTAAGCACTTATTTTCACAACAGCTTATTTCAATAATCGCTTTTGATAATCACTTTTTCTAGTTCAACCACCAAACCAACCCCCCTAAATCGATTTTACTTTTGGTTAATATAATAAAGAATCCTCGTGAGAACGATACTCGAGTCACTTGTCGCTATCTACGGTTTTATTCAAAATAACTCGTTTTTGATCCGCACGCGACAGCGTATCAGGACCCTAGGCCGCGAGTTCTTTACCAGACGAAACCAGATCGCCTTTGTCGAGTGGTTCCCAAAGATGGTGCACGCGACACATTACAGATCACGCAAGTGACCTTCATTTCTCGAATATATTGACATATCTTTTGACGGATTTGCTACTTTCACCATTGATCCTTCGATTTGGAATGATTCTTGGCAACGATCATTCCAGCAGGAGTTAGGGTGTCATTGATTCGACTTTTCACTACTAGAAAGATCTGACTTCATTGATAACCAAAACTAGCATACCCGGTTTCTTGAAATTGATATTAATTACACTTGTGGAGATCCTTCATGGTATCAAAGATGAAACACGAATTCGACCTCCTATTGATCGAACATATTAAATCAATGTCCATGATCTTTGGTCGTGAGAATAACTTGAAGTTCAAGATTTTTGATATTCTTGTGTGGCCTAAGAAAGTTTACCTGGAGCCTCATGGTGGGCGTCAAATGTTCCTGTAAAACACGTTTGGATCACCTCCCAGAAGTTAATCCAGTGAGGTGGTAGTTGTTTATGTAAGACCTGAGTGTGTATATGGATTGCTTAAGGGATTCGAGTTGCACGATTGCAGTATGCGTGAACTCAAGAATGAAAGTCTTGCTTATCCCTCGGGTGGGAGCCCTTATTTATAGTGTAATCCTTGATCTAATGACCATTAAGAAACTTCGTCCTAAATCATTTGTAACCGACAATTTAATAGGGACTTTGTAACGAATCACATAAGTTCCTACAGTGGTTTCACGGTTATTAAGTCGGCCCTTTGTAGTTGTTACTCCGAGTTATAATCTAGGATACCAATCTTCAGTTGTCTTAATAGCAGCTCGGCTGCTACTACTTTTTTAGCATTGCTCGGTACATCCAACTTGAATACCCAGCCCAGAGAATTATGGTATGTACACACTCCATTAAAATTTAGTTCCAAGTAAGAAGATTAAGACATAATGTCTCGAATAATGTTAAAACATTTAACTTAACATGTTGATTTCAACAAATACGCCATGAACTACTTCAAGACAGAATTTCTCGCATCTTGCTAAACATGTTACCTACTAAATATTTTCAATTACATATATGTCTATGTTGTATTTATTTTTTTGATACCAATTAATAAAATTATCTACATTATCAACATAAACACCCCTTCCACACGCACGACGCACGCACGCGCCTGTAGCAACCTGCCCTAAAAATTAAAGATTAGAGTCGCCACCTATTCTGAAGGGCGAATAGGAAACCCTACGCAGTATAGAGATCAGGGTAAGATACTATATTCAGGTCGAGGGAAGGTGTTAGGCACCCTCAACCCTTTCCTAAAGGTTAACATTGCAAAGATAAGGGTTATGGCAAAACATAAAGAAAGATGACAGACAGTAAATAGAGTTAAAGGCTAATTATTTGAACATGATTAGAGTTTGGAAGAGGGGGACTCGCCTTGTTGCCAAGTGCCTACGTACCTCCTTAGGGAGGATCAGAGTCAACGTAGTTCGGGCATAGGATTGTACGCCTTTAGAATTGATTGTGAATGTACTTGAAATTGTTTGGAGGCTTTCTGAATGGCCTATCGTAGTTTTAGAAGTTGTGATTTGAAAATCGCAGTTGAATGGATAAAAATCCTTAGTATCGTGGTTTAGTGTGTTTTAGATGTTTTGGGCGTACAACCCTGATTTTAATTTGTACTATTAATCGCGATGATCAATAGGTTTGATCACCATAATTAACAGATTGAATGAATGATTGCTGGCAATTCTAATCGATTGATTCGATTATCACTTCTAGCAAATGAATGTATTTTTAAGTAATAGTTAATTTATCGTTATCCCTCATAATCAATAGGTTTGATTACGAATAATAACAAATTTGATAGAGGGGAATTGCTAATCATCGTAACCAATAGCTTTGGTTAAAACCATTTAGCAGAATAAATTATTTTAATTTATAGGATTTGATTAATTAAATTAATCGATTATTAATCATTGCGACCAATAAATTTAGTCGAAACGAATAATAATTTAAATCCTAATATTTGGCCAAATGGGATGGGGTAAACCCTAATACCTTTAACTTTTATAGGGTTCTTTTTGATTTTTAATTAAAACTGATTAAAATAATTAAATCGAGGAATCGAAATAATCGGAGTAATCGGAAAATATTGAATAACTATAGTCCTTATCCTAAAATAAATTAATCAATTTAAATAAAAATAATTATTATTTAACCTAAATAAATAAAACAAATAAAATAAATAAAAAATATAGAAACCTGGACCGGATCTTGTGTGTGTGCTTCTTGGGGGTGCACCATGGGCGTGTATTTTCTGGATCTTTGGATCTGGATTGCTGAAGATCTAGTGGTTGACGTAGGAGAGCGCACCATGAGTCTTGGTGGGTCGCGCGTACCTGATTCCATTCCATTCACCAGTAAATGCAGGTAAAAATAAATTGGTAGAACGCTGGGTATCGAACCCAGGTCCCAATAGTTGCATGATTTTCAAGCTTGCCAATTCTACTGAAATTGTTAGTTGTTAAGAAAACCAAATAATTTAAATAAATAAAATAGAATGCAGCCCAATGGAAAACTCAAAGCAAGTCAAACCGTGGGTCCCTCCCTGTGCGCATGAGCCAATGAAGCAGAGAGAGAGAGAATTCCATTCTGTTTGACCGTCCAATGGGAGTGTCACGCATGGGGTCCAAGGTCAAAACAACTATTCATCATCTTCCTCCTTGGATTTGCTACGAACAAGCTGGGAATTAGCTGCGAATCATGGCTGCGATTTTCGTAGCAATTACTGCAGATCAGAAAAACGAAAAAAACACGTGAATCAGGTATCACAGAACACCCAGGTCGCATGAACCGACCATGCCGAGTCCGATGGTGGCATTACTTTTGTCGGAAAACGCCGGCAAGCATGGGCACGAAGCAATATGACCTTCGAGCCCTAAGCATGGTGTCTCATAATTCCAGCCTCAAACATCACATGAATCACGTCAGGACGGTTCTAAAGAGGTCCCTGATTACACGCATGCTCATAACACTAGTCAACAATGCATAATAAAACGGATTCGAAATTTAAAAGTTACCAACAATGGTGAACTCGAAAGAGCTTATTCTGGGCATGATATGGATCGATATTGGACGTGGGGAGGCTCCTGGAAATCTTAGGAACAATTCTGGATCAATAGCTTAGCCTAACAATTCCTGGAAATTCGACTTTTGAACCTCCTCTATTCTTGAGTATTTTTCACATTGAAAAACCCTAGCCTCTCCTCTCCTTTTTTCGTCCCCCCTCTTTGCAGCCTCTTTTTAACATATATATGACCTTATTAGGGTTTTCTTGGGCTTGGACTCTTTGTGTTTTTTTGAGAGAAAGAATTTTGATAAAAACACATGTTTTTCTTTCTATTTTTGTCCAACATTTTTCTCTTATCAAACCAAACGAATTTTAGTGATATTGTGATCAAGATTTGATTAGGAAATAATTCTTGTACATTCCTTGGAATATCTCCCTTATTTATTTAATTTAAATCGAATTTAATTAAATAAAACTCAATATAAAAGAAATAAAAAATAATAGGAAATAGGAGAATGGATTTATTGGCCCTTATATATACCATGGGCATGTTTGAAATATAAATCCCAGGCCCATTGGTTAAAAAACCAAGTTTTGAACACTTAGGGTTTCATGCACATTTTGAAAAATCGCTCAACTTTAACCCTGCGTATTTCTCTCAATTTTAACCCTATGGAGGTGTTTTTTAATCAATTTAGAAAGCTTAGAGATTCCTCTAAATGATGTCTTTGGTTTCATCTCCATTGAAGTCTCCATGCTCAAGTTATGAGCTTTGACCCAGAAGGTATATTTCATTGACTTTTAGGAGGACCTATAATGTATTGCGCCATATCTCTTGAATGAAGCTTTTCTAGCCTTGACATGTGAGAGACAAAATTGTAGAGGATTCAATTTCCTTTATCATAGGCTTTGAGTGAGGAATTTCTGATGCTCCATGTGAAAGTTATGGTCAGTCAAAGTCGCGTTGACTTTCTCCTATAAAAAACCCTAATTTGAACCTTTGTATTTGTTCATCTCTGAGTTTTTTATTAATGAATCATGATCAACCTTTGATCAAATGATGGATATAATCTTCCATACTTGATGTTGACCGAAAATCTTGAAGTTTGACTGTATTTTGACTATAGTTGACTTTTAGGTCAACACAGTCGATTATTGGTCGTCTGAGCCATTGAGTGAGCAATCCTTGGGATAGAGGCTTGACTCTTGACATGGAGATACTTTGAGACATACGAGAGACCTTGAGATCCATTTGAAGCCTTGAATATTCACAATCTCTGATAAAAATTAAAACCCTAATCTTGAGACTCTCGATTAGGAGACTGTTGCTTGAGAAGAACCCTTGAGCCTTGGTGTTATTGGAAATGAAGTGAGGAACCTTTTGATTTGAATATAAGAGGGAAAATTTTGGGGTATGACAGCTGCCCCTGTTCAATCTTCTTAAACCTGAATAATCGGATAGGCACGTCTGCCTATCGTGATCTAAAGGTGGAAGATGATTGGACACTGAGAATGCCCCGAAATTTGCATTTGTTTGGGAAGAAATTATGCGGGAGATGGGCTTAAAGATGCCATCAAAGGTAAATACCCCCCTTTTAGGTTGTGAATCAGATGCTTTTGGAAGGAAGCCACGTTGTTTTGGTTATAGCATAGCCTAAAAAGGCAACCTGAATTTTATGCGATGGTATGATGCATGCGATGTATGATGCAGTAAGCTTCTCAAAAATAAATGAGAGCGATGTATGTATATGCATAATGTATGAATGAAATATGCAATTGAATGATGCATGATTGTTAGTTATGTTAGTTGAAATATGTTAGTAAGTTGGGAAAAGAAAAATAAAACCTTGTTTGTTATTGATGAAATTTTGAAGAAGATCACTGCCGAGGGACTAACGTGATAAACCCAATTGAAGAACCATTTGAGAAACCTTGTGATCAGGGAAAATAAATCCCTCTTTGCAAAGAGACGTAGCTTTATATCACTGCCAGGGGACTAACGTGATATTAATCAGCAAGATGATTTGAAGGAGATCACTGCCAAGGGACTAACATGATGAATGTTGTGTAGAAGATAATTAGCTTCCTGTAGTGCTAGAGGGTTTGCAGTTCGTAGGTAACCCACTTACTATAGTTCTAGTAAGTCGTCGCGGTTGGTATACCCACTCCCTATCGTAGTTTGAGTAAGTCTGTCGCAGATGGTGTGGCCCACTTTCCATAGCTCTGGTAAGTCGTCGCGGTCGGTCACACCTACTTACTATCGTAGTTGAAGTAAGCTTATCGTAGATGGTAGGGCCCACTTACTATAGTTCTAGTAAGTCTTCGCGGTCGGCCGTACCTACTTACTATCGTAGTTTCAGCAAGTTCATCGTAGATGGTGTGGCCCACTTACTATAGCTCTAGTAAGTCGTCACAGTTAGCCATACCTCCTTGTTATCGTAGTTTGAGTAAGCTTATCGTAGATGGTATGACCCACTTACTATAGTTCTAGTAAGTCGTCGCAGTTAGCCATACCTGCTTACTATCGTAGTTGGAGCAAGCTTATCGTAGATGGTGTGGCCCACTTACTATAGCTTTAGTAAGTCGTCGCAGTTAGCCATACCTCCTTGCTATCGTAGTTTCAGTAAGCTTATCGTAGATGGTATGACCCACTTAGTATAGTTCTAGTAAGTCGTCGCAGTTAGCCATACCTGCTTACTATCGTAGTTGGAGCAAGCTTATCGTAGATGGTGTGGCCCACTTACTATTGGTCTAGTAAGTCGTCGCAGTTAGCCATACCTACTTGCTATCGTAGTTGGAGTAAGCTTATCGTAGATGGTATGACCCACTTACTATAGATCTAGTAAGTCGTCGCAGTTAGCCATACCTGCTTACTATCGTAGTTTTGATTAATCCCCAAAAGGATCACTTGCCATAGCTTTAGCAAGCTCACCTGGACCAATGGGATCCACTTGCCCCGGTGCGGACAAGATTACCTGCGCAGAAGATTGTTTGCTAAAGTTCTTACTCGTTTGCCTGCATGAAAAAGGTTCACTTGTTTGGAAACTCACGACTCAAGGGTCGGAGAAAATACATTTATCACAACATGAGGGTTGGAAATTGGGCTGTTGCAACAGTCAGACGGTAACTGACTACCAGATGGGAACTGGATTTTGATGTAACAGTCAGACGGGAACTGACTACCAGACGGGAACTGGATTTCGATGTAACGGTCAGACGGGAACTGACTACCAGACGGGAACTAGATTTAATGTAACAGTCAGACGGGAACTGACTTTGTAACGATTTACCAGGACGAGAACTGGACTTTGTAAGGATTTGGATGCGCTAGATGATATGCATATGCTAGTGCGTATGTATGTATGCTGATGCATGAAATGAACAACAAGATTGTTATCATCGGTAAGGTTACCGGGAAGCATCATTCAGGTGATTGGAGAGAAAACCTCAATAAGGTTACTAGCATCGGTAAGGTTACCGGAAAACAGCTGGACAATGTAGCTTAGCACCAGAGTTTTGAATTGGATGTTTGGATGTATGGGATAATGCGTATGCTCATGCATATGTTGATTGATGAGTGGAACGAAATAATGTCTTCTATAAGACTACCTAAAAAGGTTTCTGGAATGGATATGGAAATTTGTCTTTAAACAAGATTAACCTAAAGAGGTTCCCGGAAAGGATATGAAAACGTTTTAAACAAGATTACCTAGACAGGCTATGACACGTCTTAAACAAGATCGCCTAGAAAGGTTATGATACATCTTAAACAAGACTTCCTAGAAAGGGTATGATACATCTTAAACAAGACTTCCTAGAAAGGGTATGATACGTATTAAACAAGACTATCTAGAGAAGTTAGGATATGTCTTACACAAGACTAACCTAGAAAGGTTCCTGGGAATGGTACAATATGCCTTAAACAGGACTATAAGGTTAACTTAGATATGTCTTAAACAAGACTGACCTAGAAAGGCTCTTGGAGAGGATGATGCAGGATTGGATACATGTTTTAAAAGATTACCTAGAAAGGTATGATATGTCTTAAACAAGACTAACCTAGAGAAGTTTTTGGAAAGGATGTGATACGTCTTGCACAAGACTCACCTGGAAAGGCTTTTGGAAAGGATAATGAATGTCTTGGAAAAGACCATCTAGTAAAGTTCTTTGGAAAAAGAATGTCTTAAAGAAGACTACCTAAAAAGGTTTGTAGAATGTCTTAAAGAAGACTACCTGAAGAGGTTCGTAGCAAATGGAATGTCTTAAAAAGGACTACCTAAAAAGGTTCTTGGAAAGGCAATGTCTTAAAGAAGACTATTTGGAAAAATTCTTAGAATGTCTTAAAGAAGACTACCTAAAAAGGTTCTTGGAAACGACGATGATTGTCTTAGAGAAGACTACCTAGAAAGGTTTAAAGAAAAAGAATGTCTTAGAGAAGACCACCTAACAAGGTTCTTGGAAATGATGACAATTTATCTTAAATAAGACTGCCTGAAGTGGTTCCTAGAAAGGATAATGAATGTCTTAGAAAAGACTACCTGAAAAGGTTCCTAAAAAGGATCGTAGGATTTGTCTTAAAGAAGACTACCTATAAAAGGTGTGGTGTAATGTATCTGCCAATGTATGCAATGCATGACTTATATGTATTTGCATGATGCTTCAATGATAGGTTGTTGATAACCAAAGCGTGTATATTTTGCTAATGTTGTAAGGTTGTTGGATGCTAGCGCGATTTCCCAACACCTATTTCTTGAACTTTGTAGATCGTAGTTAAGAGAGAGATTGATTCGAGGTTGTAAAGCATGAAAACGCCTTTTCTTTTTGTTGTGCGCCTTATAGGTTTGATATCCATTGCCCCAATATTTTCGTGGAAAAAGATGTTTATGAGGGAAGTGCCCCAGGAAATAACCTTGTCATATGCTTTGGCGTTTAGATTGAAGGGTATGCCCTTGATTTCCAGGATATGGAGGGTTATCCATAGTGTTCTGTCCTTTGGTTTAAATTTATCCCATGTTTGACATGCCCCTGATCGTTATTGCTTCGAGATGTGACCCAGGTCGATTGAACCTTAGGATGAATGCCCCTAGTTAATAGGATATTTGGTTGTATGCCCCTGTTTAGGAAAACCCTCTGGACGTGGTTTCCTCGTTCGAGAGTCTTTATCAGAAATGATCACCTTTGGTTAACCAATTTCGAGATTTCTTTGATGCTAAGTGTGTATTCGTATATGACGTTGTACCCTTGAGAAAGTAACTCTGATGCAATGCATATGCAAGTTTTGAAATCGAAGTCCGTTATGAATTAGGACTGGGAGATTAGAAATGAATGCTTGAAAAAGCGTAGTGGTTAGAAATAGTTTTAACAAACCTAGGAGTCAGTATAACAAATCCTGCGTAATATGCTTTCGTAGTTAACCTTGCCTCAATTAGGACTTTTGAATGTTGTAACTTGGCCTGGTTCGCGGTTTTAAGAAACAATGGATATAAGGCTCAAAATGTATTTAACCCACCCCTTTCTCCTTGATGTTCTCCAGATCCTAAGAATTTGTTTAATCCGATGGATGTGCTTTGTTTGTAAGAGAATCGTTTCAGTTTTAATGTTGGGCAGAAGCCTTAGTAGAGATCCAAGCATTGATGGTAAAAGTGTTGTAAAGATCTAAGCATAGATGAGAAGCTTCGATGATTTAGCAGTCACAAGATTGTACTTTGTATTTTGCTTTTGCTTTGTTTTTATCCCTTATTTTTGCATGAACCAATTCCTTTGAATTCGATCCATCGGGATGCCCTAATTTTTGCCTAAGTCTTTTTTGGCTTCTTTTATGGAATTTTCCATTCTGACTTAGCGGGCGTATTTTCTTTTGAATGCTCTTTTGATTTTTGATCCTTGGATGTTGAATTTTGAATATTGTGACTGCCATCTTTGATTTATAAGCTTCGACTTTGATAACTTCCTCAATCTTGGATGATATATTGAGGAAGGAGATCGTTGCAAATATTATCTCCATTGCTTCCTCAATCTTGGATGCGTGCGAGGAAAAACGATATGCTTGAACCTTTTCTTTGCTTGATCCTTATGCTTGGGTTGACTGATTCTCTTGACAACCAAAATACATCATTGAATTAATTGAAATCTACCCTGCCCCTGGTTAAAATCAAGGTTTATTTGAAAAGTAGAAACAAGCTCCAACTCCTGGCTCAAGGGGGTGACGAGGGATTAACATCCTTATATCTCCACTGTTTGGGAATTGAAACAATGCCTGTACATCCTCGGCTCGGTCTTACCTTGAAAGCATGTGTTTAGTTGGACTTAGTTATTTGTATTCGTCATTTTCCCTCAAGTTTGTTAATGGGTGGGAGTGATAATTTGAAAGATAATTTGAAATGGAAAGTCGTAGTAATGCAAAAGCGGAGCGAAAGAATTGATTTCAAAACATGCATGATTATTTTATTGAATTACTATTCGAAAGGTACAACGTTTTACATCAAATAGCATTTTGTGATCGTAGGAATTACAACTAGAAAGATAAACCTATTAATCCTAAGGGCAATCTCCTTTGTGAGTCCGTTGATCTTGCTTTACTCCTTAGTTCCTTGACTTGTAGAAGTGAAGGGTAATCTTGAATTCTCCTTGGGCACGTCAAACCTGTCGGGAGTAAATTGTTAGCGGTGGGTTTTCGTCGTATCGGAACTTCATGAGTTTCCTTTGACTGAACCTCTTTTGCTTTTCCTAAGGATAGTATCACACTGTTCGTAACCTCCAGAGTTTGTAGATTGATAGAGAGAACCTATGACCCTTTTGCCCCTTGGAGTGGAGTTAACATACGTCGCCTTCCCTCCATCGTAATTATGCATTTTTGTTCAGGATATTGCCCCAGTTGGACGAATCCTTGCCCCCAGGTTATCATAGAGCGTCCTTGTAAGTTTTATATGTTCTAAGATGAACCCCTTCATAACTAGATACATCTTGAGTGTATCTATGAGGGAACTCTTTGTTGAACTAATCCTTGCTCGATGAAAACCTTTATTGTATTTATAATCCCGTCACGACAAGGCATGGATATGCGGCTGGCATGGTGAAGGACATCCTTTTTTTTTCTTAGTAAGACTAAGATCATTCTCAATAATTTATCTTCCTTTCTCCATAGTCTATGATCCTTTTTCTTTGTGAGTCTCGGGAAATCGGCTAGCACGAAACGGGTGGATGCGGGTGAAGATGCGAATGTAAATGTATGAATGCATGAAAATGCGAATGCACGCGTACGCGAGAGACTCCTTGTATTATAACTCTGTGTACGCAATGCAGACGTGTGACATATGATCCTAGGGATAGCCTTAAAGGCGACATTAGACCCTCGTGTAATCTTTGCAGGATAAATGTTATGACACGCCAAGGGAAATCCCTTAGATTCGGGAGTATGTAAAAGGTAACGGCTGGTTACCGTTCAAGACAGTTACCAAGTCTCATGGACATCGAGAGGCCAATCAACGTGTACCAATGAAGTTGTCCTTGGTGGGAAGGTTCTCTGTGCGGAACACAACCTATATAAGGACGATATCAGATGAAATGAAATCCCTACAGGCTGGGAATGAAAGACGTAGAGATGGGAATCCAAACCCTACAAGTTAGAGGGTGCGCGGAAATAAACACGGGTTGACCGTTCCAGACAGTTACCAGCTCTCATGGCCATCGCGAGGCCAATCAACGTGCATTAATGAGGATGTCCTTCAGGGGAAGGACACGTTGTTGTAGAAACACATGAACGTAAAAGAAAATCCCTACAGGCTAGGGAATACGTATGGGTACCTGCAAAATTGAAACGCATAGATACTCGAAGCATATAAATTGCAAACATATAATAAGTACATAAGCCCAAAAGTCCTAGGTTCATAGGTTCGACGTAGCGGCTCTTGGGAGCCAATCTTTTTATATAGGGGGTTCTAGAAGGTCTCATGGGGTCGTTCGTAGCCTCCGAGACTTTTTGTCTCTTCGGATTTTAGAACAACTCATTTTATCCATGAGGTTCGAATTTTTGGGGTAGGTTCTCGGAGAGATCAGCCAAGTATCCAGTCCTGCCCTCAACAAAGTCAAGCCTCGTTTTGGACATTTCCGAATACTCAACCCACTCCGAGTGGAGTTATCAATGAGACTCGTAGGCGATTCATACTCCCCTATTGATCTCAAAGTTAACTCCCACACTTAGGGTTCAACATAACATAGAAAATACCAGCAATGCATATAATATATAATCAAACATTTTAAGGCAGATAAATAAACATTTGATCAAAAAAAAAAACAAAAACAAATAAATAATTTAAAATTTATTAAAAAAAATGAACCTCCCCCAAACCCTAAAAATGGCAAGTTTGCCAACCCTAAAATGCGCCCAAACCTAAACCCTGCCAAAACCTATAGGAGCATAGTATTCACCATTTAAGTGAAATCCCCAGCAGAGTCGCCAGCTGTAGCAACCTGCCCTAAAAATTAAAGATTAGAGTCTCCACCTATTCTGAAGGGCGAATAGGAAACCCTACGCAGTATAGAGATCAAGGTAAGATACTATATTCAGGTCGAGGGAAGGTGTTAGGCACCCTCAACCCTTTCCTAAAGGTTAACATTGCAAAGATAAGGGTTATGGCAAAACATAAAGAAAGATGACAGACAGTAAATAGAGTTAAAAGCTAATTATTTGAACATGATTAGAGTTTGGAAGAGGGGGACTCGCCTTGTTGCCAAGTGCCTACGTACCTCCTTAGGGAGGATCAAAGTCAACGTAGTTCGGGCATAGGATTGTACGCCTTTAGAATTGATTGTGAATGTACTTGAAATTGTTTGGAGGCTTTCTGAATGGCCTATCGTAGTTTTAGAAGTTGTGATTTGAAAATCGCAGTTGAATGGATAAAAATCCGTAGTATCGTGGTTTAGTGTGTTTTAGATGTTTTGGGCGTACAACCCTGATTTTAATTTGTACTATTAATCGCGATGATCAATAGGTTTGATCACCATAATTAACAGATTGAATGAATGATTGCTGGCAATTCTAATCGATTGATTCGATTATCACTTCTAGCAAATGAATGTATTTTTAAGTAATTGTTAATTTATCGTTATCCCTCATAATCAATAGGTTTGATTACGAATAATAACAAATTTGATAGAGGGGAATTGCTAATCATCGTAACCAATAGCTTTGGTTAAAACCATTTAGCAGAATAAATTATTTTAATTTATAGGATTTGATTAATTAAATTAATCGATTATTAATCATCGCGACCAATAAATTTAGTCGAAACGAATAATAATTTAAATCCTAATATTTGGCCAAATGGGATGGGGTAAACCCTAATACCTTTAACTTTTATAGGGTTCTTTTTGATTTTTAATTAAAACTGATTAAAATAATTAAATCGAGGAATCGAAATAATCGGAGTAATCGGAAAATATTGAATAACTATAGTCCTTATCCTAAAATAAATTAATCAATTTAAATAAAAATAATTATTATTTAACCTAAATAAATAAAACAAATAAAATAAATAAAAAATATAGAAACCTGGACCGGATCTTGTGTGTGTGCTTCTTGGGGGTGCACCATGGGCGTGTATTTTCTGGATCTTTGGATCTGGATTGCTGAAGATCTAGTGGTTGACGTAGGAGAGCGCACCATGAGTCTTGGTGGGTCGCGCGTACCTGATTCCATTCCATTCACCAGTAAATGCAGGTAAAAATAAATTGGTAGAACGCTGGGTATCGAACCCAGGTCCCAATAGTTGCATGATTTTCAAGCTTGCCAATTCTACTGAAATTGTTAGTTGTTAAGAAAACCAAATAATTTAAATAAATAAAATAGAACGCAGCCCAATGGAAAACTCAAAGCAAGTCAAACCGTGGGTCCCTCCCTGTGCGCATGAGCCAATGAAGCAGAGAGAGAGAATTCCATTCTGTTTGACCGTCCAATGGGAGTGTCACGCATGGGGTCCAAGGTCAAAACAACTATTCATCATCTTCCTCCTTGGATTTGCTACGAACAAGCTGGGAATTAGCTGCGAATCATGGCTGCGATTTTCGTAGCAATTACTACAGATCAGAAAAACTAAAAAAACACGTGAATCAGGTATCACAGAACACCCAGGTCGCATGAACCGACCATCCCGAGTCCGATGGTGGCATTACTTTTGTCGGAAAACGCCGGCAAGCATGGGCACGAAGCAATACGACCTTCGAGCCCTAAGCATGGTGTCTCATAATTCCAGCCTCAAACATCACATGAATCACGTCAGGACAGTTCTAAAGAGGTCCCTGATTACACGCATGCTCATAACATTAGTCAACAATGCATAATAAAACGGATTCGAAATTTAAAAGTTACCAACAATGGTGAACTCGAAAGAGCTTATTCTGGGCATGATATGGATCGATATTGGACGTGGGGAGGCTCCTGGAAATCTTAGGAACAATTCTGGATCAATAGCTTAGCCTAACAATTCCTGGAAATTCGACTTTTGAACCTCCTCTATTCTTGAGTATTTTTCACATTGAAAAACCCTAGCCTCTCCTCTCCTTTTTTCGTCCCCCCTCTTTGCAGCCTCTTTTTAACATATATATGACCTTATTAGGGTTTTCTTGGGCTTGGACTCTTTGTGTTTTTTTGAGAGAAAGAATTTTGATAAAAACACATGTTTTTCTTTCTATTTTTGTCCAACATTTTTCTCTTATCAAACCAAACGAATTTTAGTGATATTGTGATCAAGATTTGATTAGGAAATAATTCTTGTACATTCCTTGGAATATCTCCCTTATTTATTTAATTTAAATCGAATTTAATTAAATAAAACTCAATATAAAAGAAATAAAAAATAATAGGAAATAGGAGAATGGATTTATTGGCCCTTATATATACCATGGGCATGTTTGAAATATAAATCCCAGGCCTATTGGTTAAAAAACCAAGTTTTGAACACTTAGGGTTTCATGCACATTTTGAAAAATCGCTCAACTTTAACCTTGCGTATTTCTCTCAATTTTAACCCTATGGAGGTGTTTTATAATCAATTTAGAAAGCTTAGAGAGTCCTCTAAATGATGTCTTTGGTTTCATCTCCATTGAAGTCTCCATGCTCAAGTTATGAGCTTTGACCCAGAAGGTATATTTCATTGACTTTTAGGAGGACCTATAATGTATTGCGCCATATCTCTTGAATGAAGCTTTTCTAGCCTTGACATGTGAGAGACAAAATTGTAGAGGATTCAATTTCCTTCATCATAGGCTTTGAGTGAGGAATTTCTGATGCTCCATGTGAAAGTTATGGTCAGTCAAAGCCGCGTTGACTTTCTCCTATAAAAAACCCTAATTTGAACCTTTGTATTTGTTCATCTCTGAGTTTTTTATTAAGGAATCATGATCAACCTTTGATCAAATGATGGATATAATCTTCCATACTTGATGTTGACCAAAAATCTTGAAGTTTGACTGTATTTTGACTATAGTTGACTTTTAGGTCAACACAGTCGATTATTGGTCGTCTGAGCCATTGAGTGAGCAATCCTTGGGATAGAGGCTTGACTCTTGACATGGAGATACTTTGAGACATACAAGAGACCTTGAGATCCATTTGAAGCCTTGAATATTCACAATCTCTGATAAAAATTAAAACCCTAATCTTGAGACTCTCGATTAGGAGACTGTTGCTTGAGAAGAACCCTTGAGCCTTGGTGTTATTGGAAATGAAGTGAGGAACCTTTTGATTTGAATATAAGAGGGAAAATTTTGGGGTATGACAGCTGCCCCTGTTCAATCTTCTTAAACCTGAATAATCGGATAGGCACGTCTGCCTATCGTGATCTAAAGGTGGAAGATGATTGGACACTGAGAATGCCCCGAAATTTGCATTTGTTTGGGAAGAAATTATGCGGGAGATGGGCTTAAAGATGCCATCCAAGGTAAATACCCCCCTTTTAGGTTGTGAACCAGATGCTTTTGGAAGGAAGCCACGTTGTTTTGGTTATAGCATAGCCTAAAAAGGCAACCTGAATTTTATGCGATGGTATGATGCATGCGATGTATGATGCAGTAAGCTTCTCAAAAATAAATGAGAGCGATGTATGTATATGCATAATGTATGAATGAAATATGCAATTGAATGATGCATGATTGTTAGTTATGTTAGTTGAAATATGTTAGTAAGTTGGGAAAAGAAAAATAAAACCTTGTTTGTTATTGATGAAATTTTGAAGAAGATCACTGCCGAGGGACTAACGTGATAAACCCAATTGAAGAACCGTTTGAGAAACCTTGTGATCAGGGAAAATAAATCCCTCTTTGCAAAGAGACGTAGCTTTATATCACTGCCAGGGGACTAACGTGATATTAATCAGCAAGATGATTTGAAGGAGATCACTGCCAAGGGACTAACGTGATGAATGTTGTGTAGAAGATAATTAGCTTCCTGTAGTGCTAGAGGGTTTGCAGTTCGTAGGTAACCCACTTACTATAGTTCTAGTAAGTCGTCGCGGTTGGTATACCCACTCCCTATCGTAGTTTGAGTAAGTCTGTCGCAGATGGTGTGGCCCACTTTCCATAGCTCTGGTAAGTCGTCGCGGTCGGTCACACCTACTTACTATCGTAGTTGAAGTAAGCTTATCGTAGATGGTAGGGCCCACTTACTATAGTTCCAGTAAGTCTTCGCGGTCGGCCGTACCTACTTACTATCGTAGTTTCAGCAAGTTCATCGTAGATGGTGTGGCCCACTTACTATAGCTCTAGTAAGTCGTCGCAGTTAGCCATACCTCCTTGCTATCGTAGTTTGAGTAAGCTTATCGTAGATGGTATGACCCACTTACTATAGTTCTAGTAAGTCGTCGCAGTTAGCCATACCTGCTTACTATCGTAGTTGGAGCAAGCTTATCGTAGATGGTGTGGCCCACTTACTATAGCTCTAGTAAGTCGTCGCAGTTAGCCATACCTCCTTGCTATCGTAGTTTGAGTAAGCTTATCGTAGATGGTATGACCCACTTACTATAGTTCTAGTAAGTCGTCGCAGTTAGCCATACCTGCTTACTATCGTAGTTGGAGCAAGCTTATCGTAGATGGTGTGGCCCACTTACTATTGGTCTAGTAAGTCGTCGCAGTTAGCCATACCTACTTGCTATCGTAGTTGGAGTAAGCTTATCGTAGATGGTATGACCCACTTACTATAGATCTAGTAAGTCGTCGCAGTTAGCCATACCTGCTTACTATCGTAGTTTTGAGTAATCCCCAAAAGGATCACTTGCCATAGCTTTAGCAAGCTCACCTGGACCAATGGGATCCACTTGCCCCGGTGCGGACAAGATTACCTGCGCAGAAGATTGTTTGCTAAAGTTCTTACATGTTTGCCTGCATGAAAAAGGTTCACTTGTTTGGAAACTCACGACTCAAGGGTCGGAGAAAATACATTTATCACAACATGAGGGTTGGAAATTGGGCTGTTGCAACAGTCAGACGGTAACTGACTACCAGATGGGAACTGGATTTTGATGTAACAGTCAGACGGGAACTGACTACCAGACGGGAACTGGATTTTGATGTAATGGTCAGACGGGAACTGACTACCAGACGGGAACTGGATTTAATGTAACAGTCAGACGGGAACTGACTTTGTAACGATTTACCTGGACGAGAACTAGACTTTGTAAGGATTTGGATGCGCTAGATGATATGCATATGCTAGTGCGTATGTATGTATGCTGATGCATGAAATGAACAACAAGATTGTTATCATCGGTAAGGTTACCGGGAAGCATCATTCAGGTGATTGGAGAGAAAACCTCAATAAGGTTACTAGCATCGGTAAGGTTACCGGAAAACAGCTGGACAATGTAGCTTAGCACCAGAGTTTTGAATTGGATGTTTGGATGTATGGGATAATGCGTATGCTCATGCATATGTTGATTGATGAGTGGAACGAAATAATGTCTTCTATAAGACTACCTAAAAAGGTTTCTGAAATGGATATGGAAATTTGTCTTTAAACAAGATTAACCTAAAGAGGTTCCCGGAAAGGATATGAAAACGTTTTAAACAAGATTACCTAGACAGGCTATGACACGTCTTAAACAAGATCGCCTAGAAAGGTTATGATACATCTTAAACAAGACTCCCTAGAAAGGATATGATACATCTTAAACAAGACTTCCTAGAAAGGGTATGATACGTCTTAAACAAGACTATCTAGAGAAGTTAGGATATGTCTTACACAAGACTAACCTAGAAAGGTTCCTGGGAATGGTACAATATGCCTTAAACAGGACTATACAGTTAACTTAGATATGTCTTAAACAAGACTGACCTAGAAAGGCTCTTGGAGAGGATGATGCAGGATTGGATACATGTTTTAAAAGATTACCTAGAAAGGTATGATATGTCTTAAACAAGACTAACCTAGAGAAGTTTTTGGAAAGGATGTGATACGTCTTGCACAAGACTCACCTGGAAAGGCTTTTGGAAAGGATAATGAATGTCTTGGAAAAGACCATCTAGTAAAATTCTTTGGAAAAAGAATGTCTTAAAGAAGACTACCTAAAAAGGTTTGTAGAATGTCTTAAAGAAGACTACCTGAAGAGGTTCGTAGCAAATGGAATGTCTTAAAAAGGACTACCTAAAAAGGTTCTTGGAAAGGCAATGTCTTAAAGAAGACTATTTGGAAAAATTCTTAGAATGTCTTAAAGAAGACTACCTAAAAAGGTTCTTGGAAACGACGATGATTGTCTTAGAGAAGACTACCTAGAAAGGTTTAAAGAAAAAGAATGTCTTAGAGAAGACCACCTAACAAGGTTCTTGGAAATGATGACAATTTATCTTAAATAAGACTGCCTGAAGTGGTTCCTAGAAAGGATAATGAATGTCTTAGAAAAGACTACCTGAAAAGGTTCCTAAAAAGGATCGTAGGATTTGTCTTAAAGAAGACTACCTATAAAAGGTGTGGTGTAATGTATCTGCCAATGTATGCAATGCATGACTTATATGTATTTGCATGATGCTTCAATGATAGGTTGTTGATAACCAAAGCGTGTATATTTTGCTAATGTTGTAAGGATGTTGGATGCTAGCGCGATTTCCCAACACCTATTTCTTGAACTTTGTAGATCGTAGTTAAGAGAGAGATTGATTCGAGGTTGTAAAGCATGAAAACGCCTTTTCTTTTTGTTGTGCGCCTTATAGGTTTGATATCCATTGCCCCAATATTTTCGTGGAAAAAGATGTTTATGAGGGAAGTGCCCCAGGAAATAACCTTGTCATATGCTTTGGCGTTTAGATTGAAGGGTATGCCCTTGATTTCCAGGATATGGAGGGTTATCCATAGTGTTCTGTCCTTTGGTTTAAATTTATCCCATGTTTGACATGCCCCTGATCGTTATTGCTTCGAGATGTGACCCAGGTCGATTGAACCTTAGGATGAATGCCCCTAGTTAATAGGATATTTGGTTGTATGCCCCTGTTTAGGAAAACCCTCTGGACGTGGTTTCCTCGTTCGAGAGTCTTTATCAGAAATGATCACCTTTGGTTAACCAATTTCGAGATTTCTTTGATGCTAAGTGTGTATTCGTAGATGACGTTGTACCCTTGAGAAAGTAACTCTGATGCAATGCATATGCAAGTTTTGAAATCGAAGTCCGTTATGAATTAGGACTGGGAGATTAGAAATGAATGCTTGAAAAAGCGTAGTGGTTAGAAATAGTTTTAACAAACCTAGGAGTCAGTATAACAAATCCTGCGTAATATGCTTTCGTAGTTAACCTTGCCTCAATTAGGACTTTTGAATGTTGTAACTTGGCCTGGTTCGCGGTTTTAAGAAACAATGGATATAAGGCTCAAAATGTATTTAACCCACCCCTTTCTCCTTGATGTTCTCCAGATCCTAAGAATTCGTTTAATCCGATGGATGTGCTTTGTTTGTAAGAGAATCGTTTCAGTTTTAATGTTGGGCAGAAGCCTTAGTAGAGATCCAAGCATTGATGGTAAAAGTGTTGTAAAGATCTAAGCATAGATGAGAAGCTTCGATGATTTAGCAGTCACAAGATTGTACTTTGTATTTTGCTTTTGCTTTGTTTTTATCCCTTATTTTTGCATGAACCAATTCCTTTGAATTCGATCCATCGGGATGCCCTAATTTTTGCCTAAGTCTTTTTTGGCTTCTTTTATGGAATTTTCCATTCTGACTTAGCGGGCGTATTTTCTTTTGAATGCTCTTTTGATTTTTGATCCTTGGATGTTGAATTTTGAATATTGTGACTGCCATCTTTGATTTATAAGCTTCGACTTTGATAACTTCCTCAATCTTGGATGATATATTGAGGAAGGAGATCGTTGCAAATATTATCTCCATTGCTTCCTCAATCTTGGATGCGTGCGAGGAAAAACGATATGCTTGAACCTTTTCTTTGCTTGATCCTTATGCTTGGGTTGACTGATTCTCTTGACAACCAAAATACATCATTGAATTAATTGAAATCTACCCTGCCCCTGGTTAAAATCAAGGTTTATTTGAAAAGCAGAAACAAGCTCCAACTCCTGGCTCGAGGGGGTGACGAGGGATTAACATCCTTATATCTCCACTGTTTGGGAATTGAAACAATGCCTGTACATCCTCGGCTCGGTCTTACCTTGAAAGCATATGTTTAGTTGGACTAAGTTATTTGTATTCGTCATTTTCCCTCAAGTTTGTTAATGGGTGGGAGTGATAATTTGAAATGGAAAGTCGTAGTAATGCAAAAGCGGAGCGAAAGAATTGATTTCAAAACATGCATGATTATTTTATTGAATTACTATTCGAAAGGTACAACGTTTTACATCAAATAGCATTTTGTGATCGTAGGAATTACAACTAGAAAGATAAACCTATTAATCCTAAGGGAAATCTCCTTTGTGAGTCTGTTGATCTTGCTTTACTCCTTAGTTCCTTGACTTGTAGAAGTGAAGGGTAATCTTGAATTCTCCTTGGGCACGTCAAACCTGTCGGGAGTAAATTGTTAGCGGTGGGTTTTCGTCGTATCGGAACTTCATGAGTTTCCTTTGACTGAACCTCTTTTGCTTTTCCTAAGGATAGTATCACACTGTTCGTAACCTCCAAAGTTTGTAGATTGATAGAGAGAACCTATGACCCTTTTGCCCCTTGGAGTGGAGTTAACATACGTCGCCTTCCCTCCATCGTAATTATGCATTTTTGTTCAGGATATTGCCCCAGTTGGACGAATCCTTGCCCCCAGGTTATCATAGAGCGTCCTTGTAAGTTTGATATGTTCTAAGATGAACCCCTTCATAACTAGATACATATTGAGTGTATCTATGAGGGAACTCTTTGTTGAACTAATCCTTGCTCGATGAAAACCTTTATTGTATTTATAATCCCGTCACGACAAGGCATGGATATGCGGCTGGCATGGTGAAGGACATCCTTTTTTTTTCTTAGTAAGACTAAGATCATTCTCAATAATTTATCTTCCTTTCTCCATAGTCTATGATCCTTTTTCTTTGTGAGTCTCGGGAAATCGGCTAGCACGAAACGGGTGGATGCGGGCGAAGATGCGAATGTAAATGTATGAATGCATGAAAATGCGAATGCACGCGTACGCGAGAGACTCCTTGTATTATAACTCTATGTATGCAATGCAGACGTGTGACATATGATCCTAGGGATAGCCTTAAAGGCGACATTAGACCCTCGTGTAATCTTTGCAGGATAAATGTTATGACACGCCAAGGGAAATCCCTTAGATTCGGGAGTATGTAATAGGTAACGGCTGGTTACCGTTCAAGACAGTTACCAAGTCTCATGGACATCGAGAGGCCAATCAACGTGTACCAATGAAGTTGTCCTTGGTGGGAAGGTTCTCTGTGCGGAACACAACCTATATAAGGACGATATCGGATGAAATGAAATCCCTACAGGCTGGGAATGAAAGACGTAGAGATGGGAATCCAAACCCTACAAGTTAGAGGGTGCGCGGAAATAAACACGGGTTGACCGTTCCAGACAGTTACCAGCTCTCATGGCCATCGCGAGGCCAATCAACGTGCATTAATGAGGATGTCCTTCAGGGGAAGGACACGTTGTTGTAGAAACACATGAACGTAAAAGAAAATCCCTACAGGCTAGGGAATACGTATGGGTACCTGCAAAATTGAAACACATAGATACTCGAAGCATATAAATTGCAAACATATAATAAGTACATAAGCCCAAAAGTCCTAGGTTCATAGGTTCGACGTAGCGGCTCTTGGGAGCCAACCTTTTTATATAGGGGGGTTCTAGAAGGTCTCATGGGGTCGTTCGTAGCCTCCGAGACTTTTTGTCTCTTCGGATTTTAGAACAACTCATTTTATCCATGAGGTTCGAATTTTTGGGGTAAGTTCTCGGAGAGATCAGCCAAGTATCCAGTCCTGCCCTCAACAAAGTCAAGCCTCTTTTTGGACATTTCCGAATACTCAACCCACTCCGAGTGGAGTTATCAATGAGACTCGTAGGCGATTCATACTCCCCTATTGATCTCAAAGTTAACTCCCACACTTAGGGTTCAACACAACATAGAAAATACCAGCAATGCATATAATATATAATCAAACATTTTAAGGCAGATAAATAAACATTTAATCAAAAAAAAAAAAAACAAAACAAATAAATAATTTAAAATTTATTAAAAAAAAATGAACCTCCCCCAAACCCTAAAAATGGCAAGTTTGCCAACCCTAAAATGCGCCCAAACCTAAACCCTGCCAAAACCTATAGGAGCATAGTATTCACCATTTAAGTGAAATCCCCAGCAGAGTCGCCAGCTGTAGCAACCTGCCCTAAAAATTAAAGATTAGAGTCGCCACCTATTCTGAAGGGCGAATAGGAAACCCTACGCAGTATAGAGATCAGGGTAAGATACTATATTCAGGTCGAGGGAAGGTGTTAGGCACCCTCAACCCTTTCCTAAAGGTTAACATTGCAAAGATAAGGGTTATGGCAAAACATAAAGAAAGATGACCGACAGTAAATAGAGTTAAAGGCTAATTATATGAACATGATTAGAGTTTGGAAGAGGGGGACTCGCCTTGTTGCCAAGTGCCTACGTACCTCCTTAGGGAGGATCAGAGTCAACGTAGTTCGGGCATAGGATTGTACGCCTTTAGAATTGATTGTGAATGTACTTGAAATTGTTTGGAGGCTTTCTGAATGGCCTATCGTAGTTTTAGAAGTTGTGATTTGAAAATCGCAGTTGAATGGATAAAAATCCGTAGTATCGTGGTTTAGTGTGTTTTAGATGTTTTGGGCGTACAACCCTGATTTTAATTTGTACTATTAATCGCGATGATCAATAGGTTTGATCACCATAATTAACAGATTGAATGAATGATTGCTGGCAATTCTAATCGATTGATTCGATTATCACTTCTAGCAAATGAATGTATTTTTAAGTAATTGTTAATTTATCGTTATCCCTCATAATCAATAGGTTTGATTACGAATAATAACAAATTTGATAGAGGGGAATTGCTAATCATCGTAACCAATAGCTTTGGTTAAAACCATTTAGCAGAATAAATTATTTTAATTTATAGGATTTGATTAATTAAATTAATCGATTATTAATCACCGCGACCAATAAATTTAGTCGAAACGAATAATAATTTAAATCCTAATATTTGGCCAAATGGGATGGGGTAAACCCTAATACCTTTAACTTTTATAGGGTTCTTTTTGATTTTTAATTAAAACTGATTAAAATAATTAAATCGAGGAATCGAAATAATCGGAGTAATCGGAAAATATTGAATAACTATAGTCCTTATCCTAAAATAAATTAATCAATTTAAATAAAAATAATTATTATTTAACCTAAATAAATAAAACAAATAAAATAAATAAAAAATATAGAAACCTGGACCGGATCTTGTGTGTGTGCTTCTTGGGGGTGCGCCATGGGCGTGTATTTTCTGGATCTTTGGATCTGGATTGCTGAAGATCTAGTGGTTGACGTAGGAGAGCGCACCATGAGTCTTGGTGGGTCGCGCGTACCTGATTCCATTCCATTCACCAGTAAATGCAGGTAAAAATAAATTGGTAGAACGCTGGGTATCGAACCCAGGTCCCAATAGTTGCATGATTTTCAAGCTTGCCAATTCTACTGAAATTGTTAGTTGTTAAGAAAACCAAATAATTTAAATAAATAAAATAGAACGCGGCCCAATGGAAAACTCAAAGCAAGTCAAACCGTGGGTCCCTCCCTGTGCGCATGAGCCAATGAAGCAGAGAGAGAGAATTCCATTCTGTTTGACCGTCCAATGGGAGTGTCACGCATGGGGTCCAAGGTCAAAACAACTATTCATCATCTTCCTCCTTGGATTTGCTACGAACAAGCTGGGAATTAGCTGCGAATCATCGCTGCGATTTTCGTAGCAATTACTGCAGATCAGAAAAACTAAAAAAACACGTGAATCAGGTATCACAGAACACCCAGGTCGCATGAATCGACCATGCCGAGTCCGATGGTGGCATTACTTTTGTCGGAAAACGCCGGCAAGCATGGGCACGAAGCAATACGACCTTCGAGCCCTAAGCATGGTGTCTCATAATTCCAGCCTCAAACATCACATGAATCACGTCAGGACGGTTCTAAAGAGGTCCCTGATTACACGCATGCTCATAACATTAGTCAACAATCAATAATAAAACGGATTCGAAATTTAAAAGTTACCAATAATGGTGAACTCGAAAGAGCTTATTCTGGGCATGATATGGATCGATATTGGACGTGGGGAGGCTCCTGGAAATCTTAGGAACAATTCTGGATCAATAGCTTAGCCTAACAATTCCTTGAAATTCGACTTTTGAACCTCCTCTATTCTTGAGTATTTTTCACATTGAAAAACCCTAGCCTCTCCTCTCCTTTTTTCGTCCCCCCTCTTTGTAGCCTCTTTTTAACATATATATGACCTTATTAGGGTTTTCTTGGGCTTGGACTCTTTGTGTTTTTTTGAGAGAAAGAATTTTGATAAAAACACATGTTTTTCTTTCTATTTTTGTCCAACATTTTTCTCTTATCAAACCAAACGAATTTTAGTGATATTGTGATCAAGATTTGATTAGGAAATAATTCTTGTACATTCCTTGGAATATCTCCCTTATTTATTTAATTTAAATCGAATTTAATTAAATAAAACTCAATATAAAAGAAATAAAAAATAATAGGAAATAGGAGAGTGGATTTATTGGCCCTTATATATACCATGGGCATGTTTGAAATATAAATCCCAGGCCCATTGGTTAAAAAACCAAGTTTTGAACACTTAGGGTTTCATGCACATTTTGAAAAATCGCTCAACTTTAACCCTGCGTATTTCTCTCAATTTTAACCTTATGGAGGTGTTTTTTAATCAATTTAGAAAGCTTAGAGAGTCCTCTAAATGATGTCTTTGGTTTCATCTCCATTGAAGTCTCCATGCTCAAGTTATGAGCTTTGACCCAGAAGGTATATTTCATTGACTTTTAGGAGGACCTATAATGTATTGCGCCATATCTCTTGAATGAAGCTTTTCTAGCCTTGACATGTGAGAGACAAAATTGTAGAGGATTCAATTTCCTTCATCATAGGCTTTGAGTGAGGAATTTCTGATGCTCCATGTGAAAGTTATGGTCAGTCAAAGTCGCGTTGACTTTCTCCTATAAAAAACCCTAATTTGAACCTTTGTATTTGTTCATCTCTGAGTTTTTTATTAATGAATCATGATCAACCTTTGATCAAATGATGGATATAATCTTCCATACTTGATGTTGACCAAAAATCTTGAAGTTTGACTGTATTTTGACAATAGTTGACTTTTAGGTCAACACAGTCGATTATTGGTCGTCTGAGCCATTGAGTGAGCAATCCTTGGGATAGAGGCTTGACTCTTGACATGGAGATACTTTGAGACATACGAGAGACCTTGAGATCCATTTGAAGCCTTGAATATTCACAATCTCTGATAAAAATTAAAACCCTAATCTTGAGACTCTCAATTAGGAGACTGTTGCTTGAGAAGAACCCTTGAGCCTTGGTGTTATTGGAAATGAAGTGAGGAACCTTTTGATTTGAATATAAGAGGGCAAATTTTGGGGTATGACAGCGTCCGCACACACATAACACGCAATTGTGTATCTTGTATTGTATTGTAGTTGTTGTTGGTCCCATTTAATAGGTGAGAAGTGCATTTCCCTCTCATTATGGTTGGTATGGGAATTGAGATTTATCTCACCCAATAATAGAATCTGTTTCAACTCTATTTAGAGTTCTTGTTGTAAGGGTTGTACCCCTAGTATGATATCTTATATCATTGCTTATTAAAAAAAATAATCTATAACCATGAATAAAGACCATTCAACAAACTAACTAAGAAGAACAATTCACCTCATCATAGACTATTCAACAAAACAATTTGATATTATATTTATTTATTTAAAATAAGGTTCCATGACTAGCTAAGTAATTAATTTTAATTTTTTTAATTAAATTAGTCAAAATAATCCATTACAAAATCTAACATTGTACTGATATATTACTTAACAATTTTCATTTTTAATTTCAAAATGAAAATACTCAACTATAGAAACAAATAAGTTTCAAATAAAGAAGAAAGTGAAAACTAAATTTATTTTTATTGTAATCGATATGTAAATATTTTTTCAATTATATTTTATTTTAATCCACTAGTAAACGGTATTCCCGTTGAAGGTAACCATTGATCTCCTAAAATAAAGTTTGCCACTGTAAAATTACTAGCCTGATCAAAATTCAACAAATGGTAGCCTGACCATTTCACTCGATTTTCGGTGTTAGCTCCTGGCCCATAATTATTATATTCCGCAAAAAATAATGTATCTAAATATTCGGGGGCACCTACCCACTCTAACCATCCTTTTGGATTCAACACATTGCTTATGTCTGATTGCATGAAAATTGTTCTAGCATTTGGCTTCCATGGTCTACCCAAATATGTTGAGGTTGAATTGATTAAGGGTAAAAGATCATCATCTGCTAAAATGTTGCAAAATTGAAACGAAAATCCACTTGGTGTTCCTTTGTATCCTCCTTGAGCAGTGATTGTATTTTCTTGTCCCGATATCCCTTTTTTTACTAATATTGAACAATTTTGAAACACTGCAGTGCCATATCCAAAAATAAAGTCAACTGTGCCACTGATTTTACACTCTCTATAAAATTGACGATTTATGTTGACACATAAACTATCTTGATAACCAGAAATCTCAACTCTATAAAAGGCAGAGAAGTCGGAGTCAGATTTGAGTGCCAATGCTTGATTATTTTCTGGACCAGCAGTGTTCATGAAAGAAATATCCTGTGCTATGAATCTTGGACCAAAGACAGCTTCATAAACAAATAAAAATTAATAAATATTAAATGATATGTTCCAATATTAAAGATATGAAAAAGATAAGAGATTCAAACTTACTAAAGGTAGCTGAGTCGTAAGTACATTCAAATGATTTATTTTGACCACAACTCATGTTATCAGTTATGACTGTGGCTCCCATACCTTCTCCAATCATAGTGATATTCCACTTTTTTTCATTGATAAAAACCTTTTCTTTGTAAACTCCTTTCTTTATAGATATTACATACCGTGTCATGCTATTATCCGGTGCTGCATTTACTGCTTCCATTACTGTCTTATACTTTCCACTTCCATCAGCAGCAACTGTCACATTAGCTATAACCTCTCCATTAGTAATCTCTGCAACAAAAGTGAAGAATGCAATGAACAAGATCAAAGTGTAGACGATAGTTGTATAAGAATGAGACATAGTAATTAAATTAAACGTAATGCATTTCTTCCCAATTTACACACACATATAAACCATGTAAAGATCAAAATAGAAATTGGCAACTAATGTAAAAGGTTCTCCATATAAGATAAATTTCTTATAAAAAATTATTTGGGCACAATAAACATATTTTATACCTAGTTTGTATTCTAAATGTATTAATACCATATTAAAGTTTACATATCAAATTTTTCCTTATATATAATATATATCATATATGCGGTCATATTATTTATAAATATTATTCATTTTTAAGGTATTTATCGTATTAGGATTACAATTAAATTTATTGTGCCACACTAATACAAGACTCACTTCTTTTTATTAATTTTGAGAATATTTGATCGGATTTCACTCTCTATTTATACTTTTGAAAGTTTTTAAGAGATTTATTTTCTATTAATGCAAGATTTACTATATAAAATAAAATTTATAAAATTAGTTCTATCCATAATATATATATATATATATATATATATATATATATATATATATATATATATATATATATATATATATATGACAAATCAAATGAGAACTTTAGTTATCATTGGATTTGAATTAACGGCCCATATTTACTTTATATCTTAAATACATATTACATAAATAACCATTGGATTTGAATTAACGGCCCATATTTACTTTATATCTTAAATACATATTACATAAATATCTTGTTCACTTAAATATTAATTAAATATTTTAAAATATGAGGTAAATCTGAACCATTAATTCAAATCCAATGGTTATTATTAAAAATTTTAAGTTCTTATTCTAGCCAAAGTTGTCATTTATATATATATATATATATATATATATATATATATATATATATATATATATATATATATATATATATATATATATATATATATAGAGAGAGAGAGAGAGAGAGAGAGAGAGAGGGATCAAATTACACCAATATGTTACACTTATAGTTACACTCATTAATAACCTTTGATTTTATTTTGATCCAATGGTTAGAAATATATAATTAGTGACTCATGATTCTTACTTAAAATAGTTTTATTCTATTTTTGGTAATTATTAATTTTGATTTTAACAAATTATAATGTTTTTTTCTCATAAAATAAATATAATCTCTCCTAATTTTGTAACAATTAACTTTCATATAACGTTAATTTTAATGTAATTCAATGACATAGTAAATCATTATAGATTAAGCTCAAACTTTATAGGTATGATCTATATGATATTATGTTTCAATCCAACGGTTGAATTTAAAAAATATTAATTCGAGATGTAGTTATTGAACGAGTGTAACTCGTGGTGTAACTCTTCGGGTGTAATTTGATCCCTCCTCATATATATATATATATATATATATATATATATATATATATATATATATATATATATATATATATATATATATATATATATATATATATATATATATATATATATATGGCCGGTCCAATGAATCGTGAGGCCCTGTTCTAATTTTAAAAATATATAATTTTTATAACAAAAAATAAAAATAGACCTAAATTAAAAAATATATGATTTTAATGATAAAAAATAGTACATCACAAATAATATTATATACTAATCAAATGAATCACTAAAAAATTGAAAAATATTGTTAAACATATAATATCATTTCCTACAATTTAAATTTTATAACTACATCAAAAGAAAATTTTCCGAACACTTTTAGAAGTAAATTTATCAATTAAATCTTTATATTTTATTATTTTTGAAATATTAATTTTAATTGTTATTTTGTCAATTCATTAAATATTTTTATCAAACAATTCAGTTTCGTTGTAAAATTGTGTTCTTATATTAAATTATTACATGAGTAAAAATTAGGAATTAATAATAAAAAAATATTGACAATTAGTAATTAAAAGTTCAAAAAAAAATTAAACTTAGAACATAAATATAAATTAATAACATTGACTCAAGAGTAAAAAAAACAAAACATTAAACGAATTATTCTAAATATAATATCCATGTTATTTTTTTAATATATAGTATGTAATTCTGAAAGGTGTAGAAAAAACTGTAGCAACAAAATTTTATTAAAGCATAAAAGCATCGTGAACACAGTCTCTCCTTCTCTTTGTGCCTATGGATCTATTCCTAGCTAATACTATAGCTAATACTATAGTACATTATTTTTGCTAAAGAAACAATATAAAATTTTGGGCTTTAAAATTTTAGGGCCCAGTTCTATAGCACAGGTAGTGCCGGTAAAAAGCCGAACATATATATATATATATATATATATATATATATATATATATATATATATATATATATATATATATATATATATATATATATATATATATATATATATATATATATATAATTTTATTTTAAAATGAATATAAGTTCGAATTTTAATTTTCACTTCGACACTAATGTGAGACTTACTATATAATATAAAATTCAAAAAATTAAAATTTTGTCCATATGTATATATATACTATATATGTGTTCATGTCATTTAAAAAAGTTGTTTATTTTAAAAAATTGTTTATATTATTAAGTTCGCATTTTGATTTTTAGTTGCACATTATGTTACACTTACTTGAGATAAAATCTTTAAAATAGTTGGTTCATAACATAGATTTTTTTGTATAATTCTTAAATATTAGAAAGAAAAAAAAAAGGGAGATACAAGATGAGGGAGCCTAACCTTCTACGAGACCAAAAATAACTTGTAAAAATTAAGAAAATCTAAGTTAGGTAATCTTTGTTGGAATATACGAATCAAATTAAAATGGAGAAAATGGACAATTGAAGAAGATGAAGATTAAAGAAATTGAGAGAAAATAAGAGAGAGAGAGAGAGAGAGAGAGAGAGAGAGAGAGAGAGAGAGAGAGAGAGAGAGAGAGAGAGAGAGAGTAATTGAGGATGAGTAAACAAATTGGCATTAACCACAATAGGAGTAGTGAGCTCCTTATATGGAGTACAATGTTACAAATGATTGGAATTAAACATAACACCCAAAACAGAAAATAAAAAACAGCTCAGCTACAGTGTAACCGGTTACGGCAAACAGCGTAACCGATTACGCAACTACAACAGCACCAACAAATTCTGTTTCACGGGTTCGTAACCGGTTACGGAAAACAGCGTAACCGGTTACGCCAACTGAAGTGGTTAAAAACAGCAGTTTCAACACACCACCTCACTTCAGTTGGTCTAAGTCAAACATGCTTAGCTTCATCCTCAGCCTCTTGAACACTTCATTTGTTACCCCCTTGGTCAACAAATCAGCCACTTGATCTTCGCTTCGACAATATCCTAATCGTAACTTTCCATTGCTCACTAACTCCTTCAAATAATGAAACCGCATCTCTATATGCTTGCTTCTTCCGTGTGCAATAGGATTCTTCGCAAGGTTAATCGCAGAAACATTATCAACAAGGAGTATAATAGCCTCACCCTCACTACTATTAAGCTCCTTCAATAGATTCATAAGCCACATGGCTTGGCAAGCACACAACGACGCCGCAATATACTCAGCCTCACAAGATGAGAATGCTACCACCGGTTCCTTTCTCGAACACCAAGAGATTGGTGTCCTACCAAGCACAAAGATGTATCCAGCTGTTGACTTTCTATCATCCTTATCACCACACCAATTGGAATCGGTGAAACCAAGTAAATCACACTTTCGGCCCATATCCGATGCCAGAAAAAGAATTCCGCAACCAAGAGTTCCTTTAACATATCTAAGGATCCTCTTGACAGCTGCCATATGAGATACCTTAGGTCTCTCCATGAATCTACTCGCAATACCGACACTAAATGCCAAGTCCGGTCGCGTATTGCACAAATACCGCAATGATCTAATCAATCTTTGATATTGAGTTGGATCAACATCTTGCTCATCCTCACTCTTGGACAGCTATAGCATTGCTTCACATGGTGTAATGGCCACATTACAATGCTCCATTTCAAACCTCTTCAAGATTTCAAGTGCATACCTCCTTTGGTGCATAAGCAGTCCCATTTTTTATCTTTGGAGCTCTATGCCAAGGAAGTATCTCATGATCCCAAGGTCCATCATCTCAAACTCACTCATGAGTTCCTTCTTGAACCTTGAGATACTCTCCTCACAGCTGTCGGTAATCAAGAGATCATCCACATATAGGCAAAGAATTATCACACCATCCTTAGCATTCGATCTCACATGCACGCCATGTTCGGACACACACCGCTTGAAACTAATGTCAACAAGAAAGCTCTCTATGCGTATATTCCAAGATCTTGGAGCTTGTTTCAAACCATACAAGGCTTTATGCAACTTGTAGTATCTCATCTCTTAATTCTTCACTACAAATCTGGGGGGCTGCCGAACATAAACCTCCTCATCAAGCGGACCATTCAAAAATACAGATTTGACATCCATTTGATAAACGCTCCAATTGTTGTTGTTTGCAATACCAACAACCAACCGGATAGTCTCAAGCCTAGCCACAGGTGCAAACACCTCCTCAAAGTCTATTCCTTCATGTTGCAAAAACCCTTTCTCTACTAATCGAACCTTATACTTGATTATCTCGCCTTTTGGATTTACTTTCACTTTATTGACCCAACGCACACCAATCGACTTCTTACCATGAGGTACATCAACCAACTCACAAGTACTATTCTTCTCAATTGATTCCAGCTCTACTTTCATTGCACAAATCCACTTTGGATTGCTTAGAGCCTCGTTCGTGTTCACTAGTTCGGCTTCGGCCATAAGCGCAAAATGAACGAAATCACCTTCATTATTGACTTCGTTATCTTGGAATCTCTCGCATTCTTGGAGTCTCAAAGGCAACACCATTTGCCTTGTTCACCTTATATGATTTTCCTCAGCTTGAACATCATTCGGGGGCTACGAAACCGTTTCGGGACTGGCTGGATCATCAAAAAATAGTGCTGCTGGAAGTTCACTCTACTGTAATCGGTTACCGTAACCGGTTACAGCCTGTTCTGCAGAATTCCTGCTCTGTTTTTCCTGCATGTAACCGGTTACGCCAGATTGCACTGGCTGGCCGTAAACAGTTACGTTGTTGCTGTTGCTATTATTTTCTTCAAAAATAACATCCCGACTAATCAGAATCTTCCGATTTCTCGCATCAAATAGTTTGTAACCACCTGTAGAATGATATCTAACGAAAATCATTTCCTCTCCCTTGTCGTCCAACTTCTTTCTAAGTTAACCCAGCACGTGTCTATAAGCCACCGAACCAAAAACTAGCAAATGACTTAGATTCGGTTTGAATCCACACCAAGCCTCTTCCGGTGTAAGCTTCTCTAGCTTCTTTGTAAGACATCGATTCAACAAATACGTCGTTGTAGAGACCGCTTCTCCCCATAGTTCCTTCGGTAGATTTTTACCGCTTAGCATGCTTCGAACCATGTTCATAATTGAGCGATTTTTTCTCTCGGAAATACCATTTTGCTGTGGCGTTATAGGGTGGTACAACCTCACGCACTATACCCTCATCATGACAATACTTCCCAAACGCAACCGAGGTATACTCACCTCCACCATCCGTTTTGAGAATCTTCAACTTGTGACCACATTGCCTCTCCGCCATGGACTTAAACCTTTTGAATACATCAAACACCTCATCCTTTCTCTTGATGGTGTAAGTCCATAACTTCCTACTAAAATCGTCAATGAACGTGACAAAATATCGATTACCACCGAATGTGTCTATTTACATAGGCCCGCAAACGTCGAAGTACACCACCTCAAGATGTGCTTTGGTCCTATGACCCACATCCTTGCTAAAACTCCCTTTGTGTTGCTTTCCCTTCACACATTCTTCCCACAACTCAGCTGAAACGTTAATGTGTGGCAGCCCGATAACCATACCATCTTGTTGTAACGCTTTGAGATCACAAAAATTCAAGTGACCGAGACGATAGTGCCATAACCACTCCTCTCTACTTGCAGCTGTAGCTAAGCAACTATGCTCGAATATTTTCAGCTCAATTTTGAAAGTTCTATTGGAAGCCATAGGAGCCTTTAGGATCAACACACCACTAGCATCGACAACTCGCAAGATCTTATCTTCCAAATGTATGTTGTAACCTTTCTCAATTAATTGGCCAATACTCGAAAGATTACATTTAATACCCGGAATATATAGCACATCCTTGATCATAGAATGTCCACCATTATATTTCTCGATCAACACATCACCGACACCTTCGGCCATGAGAGTGGAATCGTCTGCAAACTTCACTTTATTTTTCGCCACTTGATTGATTTGCACAAACCAATCTTTTCTCCCCGTCATATGCATTGAACAACTGGATTCTAAGTACCACTCCTCGCTGACTTGGGTTCCATCTCGAACCGAAATCATCACATTTTGTTTCGAGGCAAACACTGCCGCGTTTTCTGCACTACTGCAGTTTCTGTCCCGTGACTTGCAGTTGCTGTCCAGCACCTTCGTCATGCCACCAAACTCATCGGTAATCATCATTAAGAGTGTGGCTTCATCATCCACCTCTTGCCTTGCAACCTTGGCTTCATCTCCCTTAGATTCCCACTGTTTAGCACCACACTTTGCTTGAAAATGTCCAAGTTTCTTACATTTCCAGCATTGTATTTTGCTCATGTCTCTCGGTTTTCCACCTTTCGCGTTGCTCCGATCACCATAACCATTTGAGTTTCTTCTCTCACCTTTTTGTCCCTTCGAATTTTGAGAATCACTACCACCTTGCTTCCCTTTCGAAGGCCATTTCCCTTTCGAACCTTTACTTTTTTCATTGAAACGAGCTTGCAAAGCTATCTCCGCCTTTGCCTTATCGCTTCCTCTCTCGTCCATTCTTTGTTCCTGCGCTTCTAAGGAAATTTGAAGCTCATCCTTTCTCAACGACGCAAGATCCTTAGATTCTTCAATGGCCACTACAATATTGTCGAATCTTGATGATAAAGAACGTAAGATTTTTGAAATAACATTCTGCTCTAAGATAATTTCCTCACACGACTTGATTTGATTCACCAAACGCGTAATGCGCGTCACATAATCGTTGATCGTTTCCTTCCCTTCCATTTGCGTTAACTCGAATTTCCTCTTGTGAGTTTGTAACCTCACAACCTTTGCCTTCGCAGCCCCAGCATATGCTTTCTCTAAAATTAACCAAGCTTGCCTCGCGGACTCGCAATCACCGACCTTTTCGAAATTATCACCATCGACGCAAGAGTGTATCAAGAAGAGGGCTTTGTAATCTTTCTTTTTCTCTTTCTTAAATGTAGCTTGATGTGCATATGTGGGTTCAGCCCCAAGTGGTGTGACACCATTGTTGACGATATCGAGAACTTCTTGATATCCAAACAAGACTTTCATTTGCTTAGACCACTTATCATAATTCTTTGAATCAAGAATCAGTAAATTAGAAGGGATTCGATCATTGGTACTCATTGTTGCAGTGGAATCAGATCAGAACCAGTGCTCTTGATGCCAAATGTTGGAACATACGAATCAAATTTAGGTTTATCAATGGAGAAAATGGACAATTGAAGAAGATGAAGATTAAAGAATTTGAGAGAAAATAAGAGAGAGAGAGAGAGAGAGAGAGAGAGAGAGAGAGAGAGAGGGTAATTGAGGGTGAGTAAACAAATTGGCATTAACCATAATAGGAGTAGTGAGATCCTTATATAGTACAAGGTTACAAATGATTGAAATTAAACATAACACCCAAAACAGAAAATAAAAAACAGCTCAGCTATAGTGTAATCGGTTACGGAAAACAACGTGACCGGTTAAGCTACTACAATATCACCAGCAAATTCTGTTTCACGGGTTCGTAACCGGTTACGGCAAACAGCGTAACCGGTTACGCCAACTGAAGTGGTTAAAAACAGTAGTTTCAACACTCTTAACTTATTCTTGATTAAAATCTTCCTAATTAAAGTAACTAGGGGTATTCCACCAAGTAAAATTCAATAGAGAAAGCCCAATGGGCAAGAATTTCATTCCAAATGACTCTCTTTCTAAAAGATGTGTATGATCATGAAGTGCATTTATTTAGACAGAGCTATGAAGTTGCTCCATTTGTTATGAAGTTGCCAAGAAATAATTTGAGGATTCATTTAGATTGTATTTGGATGAAGCATTTTAATAAGGTAATGTAATGTTTTGAGGGAATTTAAAATGATTTGCACAAAATTTATTGTTTGGATATAAAAATGAAGAATTGTTAAAATGATGAAAATTTATGGAGTATTTTATCTAAGTTAAATTTTGTCATTTTGAAATGACACCAAAAACCAAAGAATCTGAAATTCCTCTCATACTCCATATAATGTATTTCTTACTATTATTTCTTCAAATTTTACAAATTGGTCCTCATAGTTTTCAAAATTACAAAATTGACTCCAAAAATTTTCAAAAAACTGTAAATTAGTCCTTAATAAGTTTAAAGTTTACAATTTGATCCTTTTAAATTTCAAAAATTGCAAATTGGTCCCTACTTTTCAATTTTTTAATTTGGTCCAAAAAATTTAAATTTTATAAAAAATGGCCCCAAAAATCTAACAATGAATTATCTTAATACTTCATCCAAACAAAATAATTTAAAAATCAATGAATTTTAATTGAATCATTTGAATTGCTTTGAATTTTAAATTCCTTTAAAATTTCCAATTACCTCATCCAAACACACTCTTAGGTAAAGGTGATAGTTTTTTAGTCAACTTAAATCTCTAAAAAGTTTCAATTTCTATCATAATGTTTCTTAGCTCTGTGTATAAAGAGTTGTGATTACCAAGTTGAGTAGAAAAACGATCAGTAAAGTCACCATACTAGTTCTAAAAGGACAACACATGGGTTACCAAGAGTTAAGCCATTTCTATTGTACTTGATCCACAAACATGACAATTTTCATCATAAAAATGATAGGGAAAAGATATTCTTACACTACTTTTAACATCCACACCGTATTAATGTACAAAACATATATAGTTTTATTTTTTATTAATTTATTTTACTTTGATTTCTGTGCAATGAACTTTTCCTTTGATGTCTTCTATGGTGTGGATATGGTGTATAGACAACCCAGTGTAAGAATAGCACATCTCAAAATTATATTATTATCTGCACAATACATAAACCTATAATAGGTGTCATGTGATAGCTTTAGTCGTCCCTATAAGCCCCATCTTAGTCGAGAAAAGTTTTCTGATCCTGACAGGTGTCATTACATGTTTGAGTACCATATCACCTTCTTTAATTTCTCTTGCAATCACTCGAGAGTTGCACCTCCTTATAAATACTTTTCGTTTATGTGAATTTTTGTATGTGGTCCATTTCAAAGGCTTCATCAATTATATTTTCATCGTATTTAAGGCATGTATCAATTTCTTCAATTCATTCATATATAATTAACAAATACAACAAGTTATGATGCTTATAAGTATTCGTGGCGACCTATGGGTTAGAAAATAAGTTAGGAGCTAAATGTTACAAAGTTATTATATGGAGGTTCTACCTTATTCATTAAAGTTCTCATGTCACTAAGTAGATGTGTCAATTTTGGTGGGCAATATGGAATTGGAACCTATACATAATGGTTTCTCCATTAAAAAATCTTTCCTATATAAACCTTGTGCTTGAGGGTTTGTGTGCGTTCCAGTTTTTTCACTATAGCCCTCATGCTTGAGGGACTGCATACATTAGGGGAAGGGACCCACAATGTCCATGCCTTACTGTTATAATGGCCAAGGTGAGGTCATCAAATTCAGTATCTCTTCGGGGGCGTGGTGTATGTTGGAGTATCGCTAATATGTATCGAACATCCTAGCCTTTCAATATCAGTGAGGTCAAGGTGAGGTCACCAAATTCATTATCAGTGACGCCTTTCAATATATTTGGCCAAAAATAATCGACTCTTAAAAGTGTGAGTCAAGGCTCTTACTCCTATATGGCTTATGTAGCATCCTTCGTGCACCTCCATCAATGCCATGGATATTTTTTTCTCACCCAAGCATCTCATCATTTGCATGGCTTTTCCCATCATGTATAGTTTACCTATAACCAGAGTATATTTTACAATAAAGTTTTTTTCCTTCTTTTCCTCTTCTTCGAATTAGGGTAGTTTAGTGTTTGTCGTGTATTCCATAATGAGTGTCATCGAACCCTTAGTGTCTTCTACTTCTACGCCATTGAGAAAGTTTCTTTCCATTTTATGGAGAATAGGGTTTATTGTATTAATTTGTCATGGTAACCCGACTTCTTGGTGTTGGCGTGTTTTGTCATGACATTAATTATGGAGTTTTCCTCCCGGGGAACATAAGTTACTTTGAAAATATTAAAGTGTTTTTCCAGATCTTGAACTTCTTGCAAATACTTTCTAGGCTACATTTATTTAGTTTGATATTTGTTAGTGACTTGACTGATAACAAGTTGAGAGTCACTTCTTCTGAGAGGTAAGACACGCCCATTTCTCTTGCCAAAGTCATTCCAACAATTGTGACTATGTACTATGCCTTGTTTTTAGTGGATTTAAATTCAATTCTTGGTGACTATTTGGTCTGGATATCACTTGGGACCTCTAATATAACTCGCCCGAGTCCCTTTTGGTTAGATGCTCTATCCAATAATAGAATTCCATATGCGACAATTACCTTTTTCTGAAGGATAACTGAATTTGCCCAAGAAATCAACTTTATAGACCGAAAGACCATTCTTTCTACTTAATATAGATTCTTTAGCACTTTGTATATTGGGATGTTGGTTTTGACCAAGATTTTATGGCCTAGGAACCATGGCATTAGCTTCCTCGCAATCATTACCATTGTTAATACCAACCTTTCTATTTTATGATACCTCCATTCCACCCCCTTTAAATGCCTTACTTAAAAGATAAGATGGTCTTTCACCACTATCTAGTTCTTGGACTAGCACATAACTCTTGGTGTTGTTACTCATTAAGAGGTATAGGAATAAGGGCGCCCCTCCTTTAAGCAAGTCAATATCATGGGTGTCGCCATGAAATTTTTTAATTTATGAAAGACTTTTTCAAATTTTTCAATATGTTTGAATATTTTCCTCTTATTCAATGTGGCAAAATATGGAAATCTTTGCCAAAATCACGTATGATAGGAAGCGAGAGAGTGAATCAAGCCACCCTATTGGTTTTTAACTTCTTTAACTATGGTTGGACTCCTTATGTTGATCATGACCTGAAATTTACTCAAGTATCCCTATACCCCTTTCTAGTTAACGCAAAACTCGTGAACTTCCCTGCATGAACTCTAAATGAGCATTTGGTCGAATTCACACACGGATTTTATTTTTTGTCCGAGCATAGTATATCTTATAGTTCCTTAGATTAATTCTTCTTGTCTCAAGTCTTTTAAAACCTTGTAATCTATTTTAACTCAAGGTTTCTCCCTGTTTGGTATGAAGATACTATATTCGACAGTCTTTGATTGGTGGTAGTGATGTTCTTTGGACCAAATTTCAAAATTTAACCAATTCCAATTTCAAATATTACATAGTATTAGTATATTTTAAGCTCGGTTGTGTGGGTCTTCCATCGAGAGTGGTTTCCTCGTTGTGTTTCTTTTTTCAGGATTTTGATCTTTAATTTCACTAAAACCAATAACACTTTTTATGATGAAGCTTTCATCTCAAACATGCTAAAAATCGAGAGGATATATCCTGTTAGTGCAACATTTTATTTTTTTTAATAAGATAACAATAGGTTACGTCAGCGTTTTAAATAACTGAGGTAACACAACTATAAGATAACACCTTTTTTAATCCATAAAAAAATAATAAACTTGTTATCTCGATTTTTTTAGAACCAAGATAATATAGCTATAAGGAACCTCGCTTCGAATCCCCTTTATTGTATTTATAAGAAATTTCAAAGATTTATCATTTGACGTCTTTTCCAGATGCCATATTTTATTTTATTAATTAGTAATTCTCAAAAACTTTGTTAAATAAGAATACGCATTAATATAAAAAGGAAATATTTCATTTAATAAAAAAAACACAACAAAGAAAACTAATCAACAAATTCAAACTTCTCAGTGAACTCAAATTCAACATCACCCCTAACTACCCCTAACTTTAAAAAAAAAGTTCAAGAATAACTCTTCCATAAGGTATGAGGAATGTCGTTTCCTCCCGAGAAGTCTTTATCATTTCCTTCAAGAAGTTGAAAATGGTAAGAGGAAGATTAACTATGATGTTGTAGGTAAGGAATAATGTAACACCCTAATTCCCCAACGATAATTAATAGAAATCAGAGTAATTTAATTCTTAAAATAAAATATGACAATTAGGATGCTACACCTCACAACTTATTAGAACCTGTCAAAGAATGTGTAAACAAATACATAACACATCATGTGGATGAACCAACAACAATCCCACATAGTTCTCAACTTAACTTCATTAACACAATGGAAGAAAACATATTCTTTATTCAAAATTCTCTATCAATCATAAAGCAACTTTTATTCAATTAAAAGGGAGTTCTTAATACTCCAACAAATCAACAAAATAAATTATCAATATAATAAAATAGACAACCGTTCATCCCCCTGGTGTTACTTCTAAAGCGGTAAAGTGGCAAGCAACAAAAGTTTTGGAAATATTTATCCAGAAATTTATCGTGTCCACGGAGATTAGTGCTACCGAACTGTCATTTAACATTTTCCGCAATTATGGGTTTGGATTGAATTATTTAAAGCATAAAAATAGAAAAGTAAACATCAACACAAAAAGAATTCATTCTTCAGAAAGAAGAGACTTATCAGACATGCATATAATCTACTTATTATAAACTTAAACCTATCGACCAATTGCACTCAACCTACAATACTCGTCAAAATCATCAAGCATCGCTCACAACCTAAGTCATTTCTAATCCAAAGTAGAGAGAACTACTTTATCATCCCGGCGACGATCTCTCAACCAATCTCAACAACACAATAGACATCCATATCATTTGTACTGACGATCTCTCAACCAATCTCAACAACACAATAGACATCCATATCATTTGTACTGACGATCTCTCAACCGACACAACTAACACGGAAGCATTAAGCTTCGACACCCATAAAGATTATTAGCTCTAAATCTATCTCTAGAATCTAGAAACTAATAGATATTCATCCCTAATCAAGATTTGTGAGGTATATGTCTATAACAACCCAAATTCAAACATAAATGCAAAAAGATTAAGGAAGATATCAATAATGATTTGTAAAGAAAATATATTATATAACATCATGATCAATACATATACATATGTTCAAAGTAAATAGACAAACATACCCAAAAGAATAGAGTATACAAAGAGAAGAGAAGAAGAGGAACCAAACATTTCCTGGTTTGTCAATACCAATCAATGAGAAATTCGACCTCCGATCATCAAGATGTAACCCCATTTGATGTTTCTTAGCCTCTCTACCAAAAAATGAAAGTTGATGGAGTTGGGAGCAAATACCCCAAAACCATAACCTAAAAATGTGTATTTTCCCCCCCTTTTAACGCATTTCTGCCCAGCAAGATTCACCGGGTGTGTAACGCCCGTAAAATTAATTAAATATTTAATTAAATTATTTAAAATTATTTGTCAAAGTTGCAAAATAGTGTTAATTATCGAATAGTTGTTATTAGTATTTTAGTTGATTAATTAGTTGATTAATAATATTTTAATAATAATAGAGTGAAGTTTACTTAATTATTGGGCTTGTTTCGTTGATTGAAATAGAAAAGGTGGGCCGTGGAAGTTAGGCCCATTGGAAATAATTAATTATGAGGTTTAGTTATATAAAAATTAGGTTAATTATAAAGAAGGGAAGAAAAGTTGGAACGTGAGAAGCTGCAAGGTTGAGAAAAGAGGCAAAAAGCTAGGTTTCAACCGGAAAATTATAGAGCGGTCTCCAATCCAAGTTAAGGGTGGGGTTCAGACTCTATAATGGGGTTTATGATGAATATAATGTACGGATGGATAGAAACATTTTTAGATTGAAATCCCTAATTTTTATGATTTTGACATTTGATGAATAATTGTGTTTGGAATTGATGAGTTGAGTGAAATTTTATGTCTTTGAATTTGATACGTAAATTTATTTAGTGTATCGTTTGATCCATATATATATATATATATATATATATATATATATATATATATATATATATATATATATATATATATATATATATATATATATATATATATATATATATATATATATATATGGGGACGACTCAAGTGAGAACACTTGGTTATTATGATAAATGAGAACAATGAATCACAACCATTAAATTTTAATTTTGTTGATTTTAATGGACTGGATTGGTTTCTCTTTCTATGTTGATTTAAAATAAATACTAAGGATCATAGAAAGAGAAACCAATCCAGTCCATTAAAATCAACAAAATCAAAATTTAATGGTTGTGATTCATTGTTCTCATTTCTCATAATAACCAAGTGTTCTCACTTGAGTCGTCCCCTATATATATATATATATATATATATATATATATATATATATATATATATATATATATATATATATATATATGAGGAGGGATCAAATTACACCCGAAGAGTTACACCACGAGTTACACTCGTTCAATAACTACATCTCGAAATAATATTTTTTAAATTCAACCGTTGGATTGAAACATAATATCATATAGATCATTCCTATAGAGTTTGAGCTTAATCTATAATGTTTTACTATGTCATTGAATAACATCAAAATTAACGTTATATGAAAGCTCATTTTGACGTTAATCTTTGGATATCTTGATGATATAGTAAATCATTATAGATTAAGCTCAAACTTTATAGGTATGATCTATATGATATTATGTTTCAATCCAACGGTTGAATTTAAAAAATATTATTTCGAGATATAATTATTGAACGAGTGTAACTCGTGGTGTAACTCTTCGGGTGTAATTTGATCCCTCCTCTATATATATATATATATATATATATATATATATATATATATATATATATATATATATATATATATATATATATATATATATATATATATATATATATATATATATATATATATGTATTGGTTTATTATTATATACTAGTAAGAAACCTGTGCTATCGCACAGGTCCTGTTTGGATTCATATTACACATCTATCAAATTATCATCGGTAAAGTTTGAATTCATTTTTAATGGGTTAATATTCACATTGTTACAATTATGGACTAATGATATGCTCCGACTTTTAATCATTGATTTGTACTTAAAATAAATCATAAATTTTTTTAAAAAATGACATCTAAATTAACAGTCTACAGCTGAATTGTCATAGATACATTCACATTTACCCGTAAGAGTGTTAACAATTGAGTAAAAAATGATTTCCGTAGTGAATTAATATATTTGTTTATATATATATATATATATATATATATATATATATATATATATATATATATATATATATATATATATATATATATATATATATATATATATATATATATATATATAATTTTAAATATTTTTAATTTAATTAAAAAACAAAATATATAAATGGAAGGATAGTGATGGTTTAAAAATGTATATAAAAACTATACAAATTAAATAGTCTTGACCTATCGAAAATATATACTTTAGTAGAAAAAATAAAGGAAATAAGTAAGTAGTCATCTACCCGTGCGTTTGCACGGGTCGCACATTATCGTTATAAATAGTAAATTAATATAAAATAATGATGGTTATATATATATATATATATATATATATATATATATATATATATATATATATATATATATACGTACAAATTAAGTAGTATCGGCCCGTCGAAAATGTATACTTTAGTAAAAATAATAAAATAAAAACAATTAAGCAGTCATTTACTTATGCGTTCGCACGGGTCACACAATATCGCTATAAATAAAAAATAAATACTGTATAATGATGGTTAAGAAATAATTTTTTATAAATATAAATAAGGTTCATGTAGGTCAATTATTCATCATTGTTTTAAAAAAAGCTAGACTATTAGTATGTATGCATGAGTCGTTTTAAGTAGTTGTTATAAGATTTTGATTAATTCATTATCCTATTATTAAGTTTTTTCTAACAGATGTAGAATATTTGTTGCAAATTGGAATGTAAGCCAGAAGATCTCCTCCGAGTTGTTTGAATCTTTAAGATTGGCTTCATACGTCTCCTCCTGTCGAATGGTTTGCATCATATTTCCTTCGGTTTCAAGAAATTGTATCTCTCAATGTTGAGAACTTTTTACGAACAGAATACAACGGTCCCACTACAAAATGGCTAGCTCTTATTCGGAAGACGCTAAATAGTCTTCCTGGAACAAGTGGGAAACATAGTTGGTTGATTTGTATAATTGCAAAATCATACACACTAAATAGTATTCATTTTCACTACACCCTCGTATATGATTTATATATGTCTCCAAAAATGTTATTACTAATACCATTTATTTGAATGATAAAAATATACACCTGCTACAACGCATAAATAAATTACTCAATATTGAGGACTTGATATGTTATGTGCATTGAATTTTCTCTTATTATTCTATTGGTATTTTGGTGTAGTGGATGATTTAAGAGTGTTGAATTGTGTAGTGTTGAACTTCAACGTTTGTTGCAGCTGCTCCTAAAACTTCTCCAGATAAAAGGTTTATGTGTGAAGAAGCTGAGAGGAAGGGCAGTTGGATCAATGGTGAAATTGATATCCTTTCAAGTTGCAATGGATTTGATATCATTGTAATTAAAGCACTGATTACACTTTCAAAGATTTTGATTTTGAGGTAGTTATTGTATTAAATTAATGACAATATCCTCTTAATGTATATATTTTATTAATAAATAGTTAACTAAAACTACATGCTTTATAAAATGTTTTAAAACTTTGTTTTAATAGTAAACCATTAGATAGTTCTATGGTTTTTTCTTTTTAAAACTTCTAAGTAGTAATTTTAGTTTTGGCACAATATTATCGTTTTTGATTTTACTGTCATTTTTAATTATTTTTTTCTAATATTTTTAATTATATTTTTCTATGGTGAAATCTTAAATATATTTAACTTTTAAAACAAAGATGCATTTTATTTAAAAATTTGGTACGGTTTAGTTTTGTTTGAAAAGTTCTTATATGTATGCTGTCAACAATCAAACATAAAAGTATATTAATTAATTTAATTATTTAATCACTTAATGACTAACTAATAAATATATTTAGACACTATAAAAATATTTTAAATTTGTTCAAATTATTAATCTTCCATTTATATGAAGTCTACTAAAGACACACGTCATATATAAGAATTGAAATGTCTAATAATAATTATAGAATTGTTCCTTAGCAATCAAATTGATTAGAGTAATGCTATTTAGTACGAAGGAAATTGGAGAAGAAATGCAAGAATGAACACATGTCACTATATTATAGGGAAATTTTTAATTTATTTTTAATTTAATTTCCTTTTTAATAGGAATCATGGGGTGGTGGTGATAATGAATGGTTGAGATTTATTCTTGTCTTTCTTATTTTTATGTTTTCTTAACAATTAGCATTTTCCAATGGATTAATATCATTGTTTTACTATTCAAAACAATTTATAGGTGGAAAGAAGTGTTTATAATCCAGTTATAATAAATTACAATAAATGTGATTATGTGTAAATTAAAAATATGTATAAATAATAATTACAAGTTCATTCACTTACCAATAAAAAATCTTTTAAAAGGTTGCTTTAAACACTAGATATCTTTTTATTATTAGCTATTGACTCTGCCTTTTCAATATTCCAAATCCACGATAGATAAAATTATTATTATTTGTTCCAAAATTAAATAGTCTTCTTGGGAAATCAAAATTCAAATAAAAATCAAAATTCAAATGAAAATTAGATTTTTTAAACCTAGGGTCATGCTATAATTGTTTAGTATTAATTAAATAATTAATTAAATTTAATATTATTTTTAAAATTAGATATTTACTTTAACCTTGCCAAGAATTACAAATTTACTTTAACGTGGCATAACATTTATTGTACAAAGTACTATATAATAATTTGTATTTATGAACTTTATTTATTTGTGATATTTTTTTATAAGCAAATATATGTAATATATTAACTATAATTACAAACCCCATTAAAGTGTAATAAATTATATTAAAATATTACTTTATGAATAAAAATTGTATTTTCTTAAAATAATATGTTAATATTTATTCTAAAATTCTAAAAATATTTGATTAATCCACAAATTTGTTACTATAAAATTTGATACGGTACAATTTGGATAATTTATATTCTCTTACTATATTTAATAAAGATCAATAATCATGGATATAAATTATGGAAATAAATTAAGAAATTAAAATTTAATATAAAATAAATAAATGTCCCATAAAAAGCCACGTCATTCATATAATTATATTTAATTATCTAAATATATATCTTTTATATATTTTTTTTATATACTAATATTAATCTTCATACTACTCCTGTGTGAATGCGCAGGCAGATAATTATTTATTTTTTACTTTTCTATTAAAATATACATTTTAGACGGGGCAAGGCTATTTAATTTATATATATATATATATATATATATATATATATATATATATATATATATATATATATATATATATATATATATATATATATATATATATATATATATTTACCCATCACTATACTATAACTATTTTCTATTTATAACAATATTGCGCGACCCGTGTGAAAGCACAGGTAGATGACTACTTAATTATTTCATTTTTTTCTATTAAAATATATATTTTCAACGAACCAAGACTACTTAATTTGTATATATTTTATATATATTTCTTAATCATCACTATACTATATCTATTTACTATTTATAATAATATTGTGCAACCCGTGCGAATGATCGGGTATATATATATATATATATATATTTATATATATATATATATATATATATATATATATATATATATATATATATATATATATATATATATATATATAAATATATATATATATATATATATTAACCATCACTATACTATAATTATTTTCTATTTATAACCTTAATAAAACAAACTAATATTTATATGACAATTATAATTTAAGTTATTTTGTATCTTAATTTATATATATTTTATATATATTTTTTAACTATAATTATGTAATATTTATATAGACTCTGTGTGGCTCGTGTGAACGCACGGGTCTCTTACTAGTTAATTATTATTGAAGAAGAAATTAAAAAATAATATATTATTAAAAAATAAATTAATTATTGAAAGAATCAATTTTTATAGAAACAATATAATATGGTCAAAAGATTTCGGTTATATATCAAAACAAATTAAAAAAATTAAATTGAGTTTAATTAATTAAAGAATCAATATTTATGTTTTGAAATTCAAAAATCAAAAGTATCAATGTTTGACAACTTTCTTTAATGTGATTTGAGATTTTTATTTTTTTAACCAATATAATGTTTCCAACAATCCTAGCCTGTGGATAAACTGAAGCTACACATGATTTCCAATACAGCTTTGCATCTTCGAATTTGGCCTTGTTTTGGGCAAGCCAAATCTGGTTGAAAATGCAAACAATGCAGGCTTGAAGAACACATCTAGCTTAAGGAGATCTATTACTTTGAATTATTACTTTGCAGTCAGCAATGTTTCTAACCACCATATTCAATTGGAGAGTTTGAACCAGCCAATTCCATATATCCCTAGAAAACTTGCACTCAAAGAAAACATGATCAACATTTTCACAACTCTTTAAACAAATATTACACATTGAGGGGAAAGAGAAACCTCTCAATTTCATGTTGTCATCAGTAGGAACTTTGTTGTGCATCAATTTCCAAACAAGCATTGAATGTGATGGAGGTGAATCAATATCCCAAGGGAAGGAATTCCAGGCTGCTGTAGGGCAGGGTTTGATGATGCTGTCATAACTCAGCCTAAGAGTCAAATTTCCATCAATAGAGTTCTTCCACACCACAAAATCATCAGCCTCAACCTCTGGGATGGTCACTTTGAATATCACATTTAGAAGATTTGGCACTGCAGTTTGAAAGCTCTCTTTAATGGACCAAGATTTATTTATCCACCAATCTCTAACCTTAGATGTTAGAGCAAAATGGAATTTTTCAGGAATGTTGAATTTGGTCACCAAAGATTCACCAACCCAATTGTCAATCCAAAAGTTTACCTTTTCCCCATTTCCAATACTCCACACACAGTTTTCAATAACATTGTCAAGGCCTTCTTTAATTCCCAGCCAAATAGAAGATTTGTTGGAATATTTTATTGGACTGTCATTCCTAAGGGCTAGGGGTGGAAATAGGCTGGGCCGAGCTAGGCTTTGCCAAGCCTAAGCCTGGCCTGTCAAAAAAACCGAAGCCTAAGTCTGGTATGTAGCCTGTCGTAGGCTTATTTTTTAGGCCTGAGCCTGGCCTTTTCGAAGGCCTGGTTAGCCTGCTAGCCTACATAAAAGCCTATTTGTTTTAAACATATTAAAATAAGCAATTTAAATAATGTTTAACTAGACTAACTTATTTTAACTTACCTATTAGCATAAGTTTTAGGAGACTATTTGTTTAAGAGAACTTACAAAAACAATATTTATCTGGTGTTTTCATCTTATTTTCACAAGTTCTTCAAGATAACCAAGTTATATTTATGTATTTTAATTCAAACTATAAAACATAACATAATGATCATAAAAAAGTATTTATATTTATTTAAATAGGCTGGCCTGATAGGCTTAAAAGGCTTTTTTTAGGGCCTGAGGCCTAGCCTTTTTAACTAAATAGGCTTATAAAGAAGCCTAGGCCTTTTCTATTTAAAAATAATGTATGGCCTGGCCTGAGCCTATATAGGCTAGCCTGTAGGCCCCTGTTATCAGCCTAGCCTATTTCCACCCCTACTAAGGGCTCTAGCTTTGAGAAGACAAGTCCAACTTTGATCATTGTTAAGAAACTTCCAGCACAAATGAAGATTAGTGGCAGTGTTATATGCCCTTAAAGAAGGGATTCCCAAGCTTCCCTCATTGTATTTTTTGCAAAAAAGTTTCCAAGCTACAGTGACTATCTTCCTCTTTTCAATGCTGCCAGTCTAAACAAAGTTCCTCATCCATTTCTCCAGATTTTTTATAATTGTTCCAGGCCAATTGTATATAGACAGATAATGCATCATCATACTAAGAATCACTAATTTGACCAGTTGCACTCTGCCAGCCATGGATAGCATTTTTATCTTCCATCCTGCAAGCTTAAGTTTTATGTTATCTGAAATATTCAAAAAGTGACAAGCTTTAGGTCTACCTCTAAAAATTGGAACCCCCAGATAAATGAAAGGAGGTTCAGCTTTGGTAAAACCAATTATATCAGCCAATCTGTAATGCCTAGCAAATGTCATACCACTGGCATAAATTAAAGACTTATTAAGACTGCAAAACTGCCCAGAGAAGTTACCATACTCATTGAGAAGATTAGATATTGCCTTAAGGGACTTAGAATCCCTCTACAAAAAATCATAATATCATCTGCAAACAGAGTGTGTGAAGGAATCATACAAGACCTATTAGCTCTAATGAGATTAATATGGTTTGTGCTAACTAAATTGGTTATCCCACGACTTAAAACATCTTCAGCTAAGAAAAAGAGAAGATGAGACAAGGGATCACCTTGTCTCACTCCATTGGAGCACTTGAAGTAGCCAACTTGGTTACCATTTAAACCTATAGACATAGTGGCTGAGTTGAGGATAATCTTAATCCAGTTACAAAACTTATCATTAAAACCATAGCAATGTAGATTTTGGAGCAGAAAATCCCAATTAAGAGTGTCAAAAGCCTTAGCTATATCAATTTTTAATACAATGTTCCCACTAAAACTCTTATTGCTAAGAATATTAACAGCTTCAAAGGTAAGATAAATGCCATCTCTTATATTTCTACCAATTACAAAGCCTTTTTGCTAGTTAGAGATCAAAGTAGGAAGAATTTTAGCTAATTTGTCAGCCAAAATTTTGGTTATAATCTTAAACTTAAAGTTAGCCAAGGAAATTGGCCTATATTGACCAAGACTGCTAGCCTCCTTGGTTTTAGGAATTAGAACCAAAGTGTTAGCATTATAATTGGGCATAATCCATCCCTGAGTGAAGAACTGAGTGACAGCAGCAATCACATCGAGCCTATAGATGTTCCATTATTTATGAAAAAATATTCCCCCAAACCCATCAGGCCCCGGGGCAGAATCAGCTTTAAGGCTAAGAATAACATTATGTATCTCCTCTGCACTAGGCAGCATGGTTAGAATGTCATTAGTTTGGCTATTGATCAAAGAAGGAATGACTTTCCTAATTAAATTAGTTTCATGCATAGCTAAGTTTTTATTAAAAAGCTCAGTAAAATGATTCACAATATGGGTTTCAAGGATGGATTGGTCAGTGATAACATCATTTTAATGACCAAGGAATTGATAAGACTAGTCTTCCTTTTAATCTTAGCATAGGTGTGAAAAAAGCTTGTATTCCTATCACCTTGAGTTTTCCATTTGATTCTGGATTTTTCTTTCCAAAAATCCTCCTCTATGTTAAGAGCAAGCTCAAGCTCATGCTGAGCTTTAGATTCCTCATCATGGAGATCTTCAGTATATCCATTATTGGCTATAGTATCTTGTACATTCTTAAGATTCTTCTAAGCATTGGTAACTTTAATTTTAACATCTCCAAAGTTATTCTCATTCCAGTCCTTAAGTCTTACTTTAAGCAGTTTCAACTTTCTATCTAAGACATACATGGGGCAACCATATATTTTGGATTTCCAGACTTCCTTAATAATTTTATGACAATCCTCATTATTAGTCCACATCTTCAGAAACTTAAATTGAGATTTATAGGAAACTAAATCTAAATTAATAGAGTACAAAAGAGGGAAGTGATCAGACTTCAACTTAGATAAAGTATGGCATGTAACTGATCTACAAGCATTTAATAGATCCATATTGCAAATGACCCTAGCAAATCCGATTCTTTCAACCATGATTTTATCTATGAACACCGCAGTTAGATCCAAATCCACTAATACTCGCACAAAATATCCAAAAGGTCATTCAAATGCAGATTTATTAGTTGCAGAGTCTATGCAAATCGGAGTTCCTATGCTGCTAGCTATTGCAAATAAGATTCAAGGCCTCCAATACTCTTGAGATAAGCCATGTATTCTGATCCAGACTTGGGCAGATGTTTGTTTTAGTGTTGATGGTACAAAGTCCTTGGTCGAAGGAAATAATTTTGAAACACCATGTGGTATTGTCCAGGCACTAACCGATCTAACCCTTTGAACATCTTCAAGGGAAGAGAAGGAAAACTTAAAGAATCCCTTACCCAAGGATGTTATTCCCCATTTTCCAATTGATGGCCACAATTCCAGCATCTTAGTCTTCAAGTTCGTTACTGTTAGAGGTGTAGCTCCTTTAGCCCAGATTACTTTGCCATGAAGACGATGCTTACAAGCCTCTACACCAAGTTTGTATTCCTCTTCAGGTATGGTAATAGTCACCGATCTTCTTTAAGACAAGGAGTGGGAAAGTGGCTGAGAGGGATGTCACAGACATTGCTCGAAACAATCGCCGCAAAAGATTTCACCTGATTTTTATCCTTTGGAGTTTTCTCAGAATTTGCAGTACAGGGCGTCTGGTTGTTAAGATTTGCTTCTAGGAATAGAGTTGCAACATCCATAACTTGGGAAGGATTGAGGTGAGAGTGAAGTTTACGGTTGAGAGCCACCGCGAGAAACTAGCTATTATCAGTTGGGAACTAGCCGTCGACGTTCATATCTTCAAAAAAAGTTTATCCTTCAAAAAGTATTATAGTTCATGTAGTTTAGCCTAACCAAAAAAAACTATGACTTCAATTTTATCCTTGATATGATTTTAATGTTTAAAGAAAATACAAATAAATGTTTGATTAATAGTATTTTATTATTTTCATAATTTCGAGGATTTAAATTAACATTATTTCAATTATTTTAATATACTTTATTTCCATTATTTTACTATATTTAAAATAAAAATAAATTACCTTTATATTTTTATGAGAAGAGGTTAATTCACATTTCTTGTTTCTTATATATTTCTAACTTTAAATTAAATTATATCGATTGACTTCCTAATATACATAATTAGATGTATTCATATTGTTTTTATGTCATAAACATATTATATTCTATGTATGTAAATACTTATGCAATCGATACTTTATAATAATGTATAAATATGATTTTTAAATATATTATATTAAGATTCAAATATTTTTTTAAAAATAGCGCGAGGTATAAATTTTTTTATTAATAATTATATGAATTTAATAATTTTCAAAATATAATTTTTTTAAGAAAAACAGGAAAGAGCCCGTCATTTAATTTTGAAATTTTATTCACATTCTTTTGTTCATGTTTTAAATTGAAAAAGAATGACTAATTTTGAATTTTTATAAGAAATTTGTGTATTTATCAATTATGTTTCATGTTTTTTTAATAAAAATAAATATTTGTAGTATTTTTAGTATAAAATACTAACATTTTTTTATTTATTAGATTTAAAATCATACTAAATTGATTGAAACAATTTTTATAGCTTCAAAATGATTTTTTTCCATCAAGTATATTTAATTTTTTTTATATCATATCGTAATATCATATATCATTTTCCATCAAGTATATCATTTTCTATAAAAAACTAAAATTGTATTGAATGAATTTTTATAGATGCAAAATGATCTGGTCAAAAAATTTCCCATTTTAGAACAAAAACAAATTTTGAAAAAATAAAATAATCTTCTTTTATTTTTGGTAATAAATATATTTTTTTTTTGAACAAGGTAATAAATATATTTTTATTTCTTCTATTCATAGTTAAATTATTTTATACTCATTATTTTATTTAAACTTTTCTATTATTTTTTTTATTTTGTTGTACACGTTTTGATTAAGAAGTGGAATGGATAACTAAGATGTTTTTTCATAAATGATTAATGAAAAGGTAAAAGAGGAATGAATTTGATAGTTGATAGTATATTTAAAGTTGATAGAATATAATCAATATTTTTATCATCATTGCTTTGGAACATCAAACTAGTTATATTATTATTTTAAAAATAAATAACATAGTTGAGGAGAGTGAGAGTTTTTCTTACAATTCTCAATGTCATTTTTCAATACTCAATTGAGCCAAGACAAAAATCAATGATTCATTTGAATATTTAAATTTTGTTTGGATATTTAAATAAAATAAAAAATAGTAAGAAAAAATGATGTAGTGACACATCAGCAGAAATAAATGTCAAATGCATAATAATAAGAGTGCAATTAGACACTTTTACACCTGAAATCAGAAAAGTTTTAACATGAAAACAAAAGGGTATACTTGGTTTTTTCAAGTATTTTAATTTTTATATACGTATATTAGATAATTGGTGTAGCGTTTCATTATTAGTATATGATCGGTACTGTAGTCTGTAGCGCCAGTGTATATAATGCATCGACATGTGTATATGTTTTGGTAGGAGAACAATTTGGTATGCACTAAAACGTCAATCATAGAATTCTGTATGGTTATTAGCTTATATAGAAACCATATGTCTAAGTAGTGTTTTAAAATTCGGACCAGACTAGCTGGTCGGACCGGTCGAACTGAGAACCGACCAGGTAACTGGTCTGGTTCAATTGCTAGATCGAATATGTCGTTGAACCGGTGTGAACGGTCAAAACTGGTGTAAATCGGTAAAACCGACACTTTTTTTAAATCGGTGGTTTAAATGCATTTTTAATTTTTGTTAAAATTTTTTAATTTTAATAAATTAAAACGACGTCGTTTTGATTATTTTAATGAGAAATTAAAATAAAAAATAAAAGAAAAAATAAAAGTAAAAATGTTTCGGATGCGGTTGATTTTGTTGTAGATAATTTTGATATTGAAGAAGGAGATCCCAACATTGAAAAAAATTCTTCCTTAAAATTAAATTTAGTCGACAATGACATTATTTTATTATAAATTATTCAATTAGATTATGTTTCGTTTAAATTTTGTTTGCAAATATACTTTGTAATTTTGTACTATTTTGTTATGTGTGATACCTATGTTTAAAATTTGAATTTAAATTATGAACTTGTAAGTTTATTTATGGTATGATATTTTTATAAAATTTAAGTACCGGTTATATATTTTAGAGACTGAATCATCTTGCTCGACATGTTTTATACATATATAGTTTTGTTATAATGACCGGTCTATACAACCGAGTTATTCAGTTTAATCCGGTTTAGTCATGCGGTGCGACCAATAAACCAGTGACCCAGTACCCTCACCGGTTTGATGTCCGGTCCAATTTTTATAACAATGTGTCTAAGTAACATACACATTCATATTATTTAATTTACTAAGAGTTGCGTTTCAATTCTTAATATATGATATTTCTTTAGCATTAATAATAATAATAATAATAATAATAATAATAATAATAATAATAATAATATTATAAGTATAATATTTTTAGGAGTTTTGAGTTATAGATAAATATTTGTATTATTTGGCTAATTTGAGTTATTTTTAATCCTGTTAGAGTTGTCAGTAAGGTTGTTAGAGTTATCAATAGGGTTGTTAGAGTTGATTTCAAGTTGTTTAGAGTAGATTTGATAAGCCATACAATTAAAATTGAAGGTATTTGATTATGTAGAGTTGTTTTATTATTACTTGAGTCAGACTATTAGCCAATTAAGTTTACAAGAGTTACTCTTATAGGTAAGAGTTGTCAGTAGAGTATCTTGAAGCACTTTAGAGTTGTAGGGATTGTTGTAGAATTGTTTAGACTTCCTTGGGAACCCTGTTGCATTATAGTTACGAATATTTTTATAACTTTTACGAGTTACAGGTATAGAATAATTAATAAAAATACAATGTGGAGATGTTTTGAACTTGTTGTGTATTGTGATAATGTTTTGGTGTAGGAATACTATGAATATGAATTGTATGTAAATAATTCATGAGTATGTGGCTGTATGTGCACTTGTGTGATAATTCAAGTGTGATGAATTTTGCTGTGTTGCCTCTATTGATTGGCAAAACCAAGTTGTAGGTCTATGTTAGTGTTGAATTGTGTTATGTTGTGGTTGTTGATAGTTGTTGATGTTGTTGTTTTGCCTCTACCAATTGGCAAATTCAAGTTGTAGGCTTATACCAAAGTCGACCTGTTGTTGTGTTGTTGTTGCATTCATAATGTTGTTGCATTCATAGCATAAAAGTTTGGAGCTTATGCTCTGTATGTTGGCCTGGATTGGCAAAATTTAAAGTTGAAGGCTTATGCCTTGTTTTAAAGTTGAAGGCGTATGCCTTGTTGATGCCTCTTTTAACTGACATATTTTAAGTTGGGAGTTCTGCTCCGTTGGTACCACATGCATGTGCATCGTAATGAGTCGCATTTCAAGTTGCATCTCTAAGTTGTTGTTGACAATTTTGTGATGATAAATGTTATTTGAAAGTTGTTGAAGTGTTTTAAATAATCTAATTCTAATATCATACACTCAATTATATGGTTCGATATCTCACCCCTTCTGTTTGAATGCTACCCCTATGTTGGTAACGTGCAGGTAATCCAGAATGAAGGTTGTTTACCTTCAGTAGTTCGAGTCAGGTGTTGATCGCTCTGATACGTAACACTCGGGGGGATGAACACTTGTGTTTTATAATTGTTAATATATATACTTAGTTGCTGAATTTTAAGGTGATATTAATAAGTAATTTTTTGTTTTGTTAAAGATGTTTTCAGTTGGACAAGATAATATGTCATTTAAGTTGTAGTTGTGATCCCGCTGCTATTTAAGGAAAGTTGCTTTGTTTTCAAAGATCAAAATATATTGTTATCGGTTCATCCGAGTTTTAAGTGTTATGTATCTATTTGCATGCGATAATTATCGTTGATTTTAAGTAGTAAATGTGGCATCCCGTTTATATGTTAGAATTTTTGTAACTCTGATTTTAATATTATCCTCCAAGTAGAAATGGGGTGTTACATTAGGGGTATCAAAGCAGTTCGGTCAGTTTGACCAAGTTGTTGAGTCAGTAGACTAGTGTGACAGTTGAATATTGTCAACGTGTTATTCCTTAGTACGCGACAAGTGTGTGGAACACTTTCGGTACTTATTTTCTTTTCTAATCACGTGTATGCATGAGTTATTTTGAGATAAGTGGGGGAGAAGCTTTGCTTCTCGGATATGTTTCAGTTGTAAGATGTTGGTTCAGTGTGACATGGATTCGAGACTATGTTTGTTAATCATGTTGGAGCGTCTTAAGGGGGAGTGATCAGACATTGTTGATGTTTACTTCTCAAAGGATGAGGAGTAATGTAATGGCCGATGATATACGACTAGAGTGTAAATCCTTGATGTTTTTTGAAGGTGATTGCTAAGTAAAGAGGACAATTTTTTGAAGATGGAACTTAAAAAGTTGCGATGTTCAGCGCTTCTAGTGGACTCTGAAGTTGTCGGTTTGAGTAGCCCTTACGTATGATGTCGACGTTTGAACGGTGATAGAGTGATAGATTGTCGTAGATCTTGTCGTGGGATCCTTATGAGTGGTTGTAAAAGTTGTTGAAGTTGTTGGAATGTTTTGAATCGTGAATCAGAGTCGGAAATGCAAGGAGATGAGTATGATTTCAAGAATGGTAAGTGTTGGTACTGGTACAAAGAAATTATGTTTTTATTTTATCGTAAGGTGTGAAATAGTATGTTGCTGCATGACGTTGGTGTTCTCATTTTCATATAACTTTGGAAATTCATATCTTGTGTTCTCAGTATTGGATTGATGTTCTGTTTGAACCTATGAAAAGATAAAAATATATTCTATCATATGAAAGTGTTTTCAAATATGGTAGATGCATTCTTATATGGAGGTACCCTGAAGTCGGTTACGGATCTAGAGGCTTTTGGGCATGGATAGTTATTACTACTGTCATTCGAGACGGGGTCAAGTGTAATATGTTTGTTAGAACATAGTTTGGTTCTACATCTTCGAAAGAGTTTTGATTATAAAAAACACATAATTTTAGATAAGAACAAATGTGCACTATAATCCTACGTTTTAAATTGCAGAAGTTATGAAGTAGGTAAAAGTGATTTCTCAGAAGTAGAAGGCTGCAATGAGAGAAGCTTATAAGAAGTAGGTGTTCTAGACAGTGATCTCTCAGAAGCAGAAGGCTGCATTGAGAGAGGTTTACAAGAATAAGAAGATTTAAACGTTGAGAGAAGTATACAAGAACAAGAAGTTCTAAGAGAATGAACGAAGTTTACAAGAATAAGAAGTTCTAAAGTCAAATAAAGAAAATTCGTAAACTCTGATAATTCAAACGCTTCAAGCACCAATAAGCTGCAAAGATTACTCTGATGATCAGAAGATCTAATGTTCAATCATCAAATACATAATCATTTAGTAACGGATGTAAATTAACTACAGCAGACAAAATCTTCATTTTTGGAAATAGAATTAATCAGCATTTCATCAAGTTTCCAAAAATAAGAATGTTTGTCTCTCAACGGATCTAAAATTTCACTCTATATAAAGGAGACATCGTGAAGAAGAAAAGTCTAACAAACGCAATCCCGAATTCAAGAGCTAAAATTCTTATTATCTTTTTAGTGTATTCATAATTTTATTGTGCTTAAATTTGTGTAAATATCACAGTTGTGATATAGCTTATTAGAAGCAATCTCTTAAATACAAAGTTGTAATTATATAAGTGTTTCCTTGAGCAAACTGGGGTATGGTTTGATCTTGAGAAGACGTTGACAATTGTCTTCGTGATTGTGTAATTATTATTTTGATTTAGTGGATTAAGACCTCGTAAGAGAGAGACAAAATCACCTTGGCAGGGTGGACTGGAGTAGTTTGAGTTCAAACGAACTAGGATAACCAAACGTGTCGTATTTTAATTTAGTTTTACAAACCTAATCCAACCCCCTTATTGTGTATTTCGTTTCTTTAATTGGCATCAGAGCGCCTGGTTCTGGGTGCATACATTTAACCCTATCAGAAAAAGATCCTAAAAGAAAAACACGATGACGCAACCAGTTAAAAACAATAACAATGATAACTATGATGATAGAGACAAAATTAGTGGCAACCACCAATGTTCGATGGAGAAAACTTCGATTACTAGAAATACATAATCGAGAGTTTCTTTCTAGCTCATGAGGCTGATCTCTGGGATATGGTAACGGATGGTTACAAACATCCGATGAATGAAAGTGGTCAGAAGATCGAAAGAAAAAGTATAACTGATCAACAGAAGAAAGAGTTCAAAAATCATCACAAATCCAGAACTATACTTCTAAGTGCTATTTCATACATAGAGTATAAGAAGATCACAAAAGAGATTCATCCAAAAACATTTTTGACTCTCTGAGAATGACACATGAAGGCAACACTCGAGTCAAAAAGACCAAAGCACTTGCACTCATTCTGAAGTACGAAGCTTTCAAAATGGAAGAAGATAAAACAGTTCAGACTATGTTCTCAAGGTTTCAAATTCTTGTTGCTGGACTGAAAGTTATGGACAAAGGATACTCAACAGCGGATCATGTAAAGAAAATCATCAAAAGCTTACCAAAGAAATGGAGTCCCATGGTCATAGCTTTGAAGCTTGCCAAGAATCTGAACGCAATATCTCTTGAAGAACTTATCAGCTCCTTGAGAAGTCACGAGATAAAACTCAAAGAAGATGAACCCCAAAAGAAAGGTAAGTCTCTCGCTCTTAAATCTAAAAATAAGTTTTAAACTAACGCTTTTTAGGCAGAAGAACAAAGATTTGGAGGTCCCTCATCAGAAGAAGATGAACTATCTTTTCTCTCCGAAAGGGTCCAACAACTCCAAAAGCACAGACAAAAGAAGTTCAGAAACCCTAGAAGATAAAAAGATCACTCTGGATCATCTTTTGGACACAAAAAGTCTAGAATGCAAGGGACCTGGTCACTACAAAAGCGACTATCCCAAACTTCAGAAGGTGAAACCAAAGATGAGTGGTAAGTAAAAGAAGAAAAGTCCTATGGCTACATGGGAGGACTCAGAATCTTCTGGAGTAGAATTTGAATCAGAAGATGAACGTACCAATATTGCCCTGATGGCCAGTATATCAAGTGATGCTAGTTCATCTGAATTTGAATCAGACTCAGAAGAAGAGGTATTCTCTAACTTTTCTAGATCTCAATCAGAAGATAGCTTATCACAAATTCTTGAAAAATATTAGAAACTTTGAATCAAATACAAGAACCTGAAACATGGTTTGGTATCTTAGAAAGACTCTGACTCAAAAGTTTCAACTAGTTCTGACAGTGCCATAATATGATCACAGTTTTCAAAAATATCTAGCTAAAAGTATAGATCGAAGCAAGATGACTTCAGTGATATATGGTGTTAGTGGAAATGCTAGAAAAGGTATAGGATATGTGAAACCTAGAGGAGAAGAACCATATCAACCTAAGCTTATCAACGAGAGTGAGAGGTAGCTTACCACGATTTTGCCACGAGAGTAGGAAATTAATTAAGGTTCGAGCCGGCACTGTGAGAGCGTGGGGATCAAACCTGATAGTAGAAACTAGGCATTAATTCTAAACACAACGAGAGAACTTTAGGATTGATTAGAATTTATTGGTTTTCAAAAAGTACTTTTAATTTTAAATGAGACGGCGAGAGCAAATCATTCCGGGTTAGGAGTATGGTCAAAGTCAATAAACACGAGAGTATGAGATAAAGACTTTTAAATCAATATTTTCCACTGAACACTTTTCTAACGTGAGTTAAGCCAACAAGTTACTGAGTCTCTGAGGTACACGGAATACACATTCCAGTCTCTCTTTATTATCATATTTTCTAGTTTAGTTTAGTTTTAGTCTTAGTTTTCCCCCAATCAATTGTTCATTAGCCTTAGTTTTACAAAGCTGTTGCACCCCAAAATTTGCCCTCTTTATTTGAGCCATAAGTTATAAAATACGTTTATTTCGTCATTCAAAAACGGAAGAAAAATGATAAAGAGTTCTCATGGTTTCAAGGAAGTGTGACGTGAAAGTTGATTTATAAGGTGAAAATGCGAAGAAATTCACAAGTCTTATCCGGAAGGTGCTATAAGTTGGGTTCCCGCAAGCCGAGACTATTTCGACGTTCCCTACAACTTTCATGTTTGGATCAGGAACCAATTCTCTGAAGAAGGTTGTCGAATTTGCAAATTACTTGAGCTTTAACAGTGAAAAATAGTGCTGAATGTAGGTTTTCGGGCCTTAAAAAATTCATATCTCATGATCCACTTGTCAGATTCGCTTGAAATTTTAAATGCAGCTCCGTGCAATTATTCTTGAGATTTCGTATGTTCGGGCCGTTGACCAATTATGCAATGAAAATACCCAACATTTTAAAGAGCGTCGTGATTTTTCAGTGAAAAGTGTGTTTTCGGGTATGCCGCGACAAGTTTGAAAATTCATAACTTCTTCCATTTTTATCGTATGAGGTCCATTCTAGAAGCATTCTTTTGTAAATTTTGTTAGCTTTGATTCTTCGTCACACATGCTCAGTCAGATTTCGAGCCAAAGGGTGAGTTTTATTGGGTTCTTTAAGCGGTACTCACAAAATTCGGCACAGTCGCGCCAGATGAATCGGCGTTTCTCGTCGTTCAAACGCACGTATTTTCTTCACTGCTTATCAGATTGAGTCAATTCTCGCGGCTACGAGTCACAAATTTAGTCATCTTCGAGTTGACATTGGTCCTGTTTCCGAATATCGCACCGACTCGTATTTTCTCGAAAACAAGCAAAAAAAAGAGATAATTAAGGGTGATTTTGACATTTCACTACTCACACTATATAAACCATTTTCCCTCTTTTTCTCTCATAACTTCAATTCACTAAAATTATGAAAAACACTTTTTCTCATTTCTCTCTCAATTTTCTTGAATCAAAACCACAAAAACTCACAAAACTTCATCAATCTTCATCAATTCAAGATCAAATCTCAAGAACAAAATGAAGATCAAAGCAAGGATGAAGATCTTATTCTCTCATTGATAATCAAGATTCGAATTCTCTTCCTCTCCCTAGGCCTGGGGCGCGCTACTCTCTCCCCTCACATCTCTCGGATTTCGTTCGTGTTCGCATCGTGTTCGCATTTGTGTTCATCCGATCTCGATCTCTTCGTTTGATCTGGTAAATTCACTATAAACCTTGTTAGATCATTGATTTCGTTTCTTGATTCGAAATTGATCATGATGATTTTTGATTGTGGATGGTGGATCTATGATGATTGATGATGTTAGTTATGTTGTGATTGAATGATTCCCATTGATTTTGTTTATTTTTTTGAGTTTGAGACCTATCGGTGGATTGTTGTTGCTAATATGTGCATATTGCTTGTGATAAAAGAAAGTGCATGCTAGGTGTTTGATAATTGGTTTATGTGAAGCATTTGCTCTTGATTTTGAATGTTAGCATGTGATAATCGATCATTGGTTGTTAATTCTTGTTGATTTTGCTTAATTGATGAGATTTGAGGTGTAAGTTGTTTGTTCGTCGTAACATGTGAACTATGCTTGGAATACAAGAAAACGCACGCTAAGTGTTTGATATTTTGTTCGTGTGAGGTATTTGTTCTTAATTTTGTGCACTAGCATATGATAATCGTTTGAGGGTTGATGATTCATGACGCCTAAGCTTAATTGATCTAATTTGTGGTTTGATAACGATATGCTCTTGATGACATGATCACAATGCTTATGATCCAAGGCTTGCATGATAATCGTTTATTGAAATACTTAATTGTGCTTTTGAAGTAACTGATCAATTTGTCAAATGATGTTGTGTAATCAGATTCTTAACTTTGCTAATTGTTATTGATGATCAAATATGGAATGGATGGAATTCGCCCCCTCATGCTCATGTTGTGATACCGATGTGTTGATTGTTTGCATATCATTCAGTGTTAATTTTCATGCATAAATCGAATATGTCATGTTGAATAATGTGTTTACTCTTGGCTCATAGCATTGCATGTTTGATCTTTATTTGTATGTTGCACATTCATGAAAAATGGCGTGATGTTTGCTCGCGAGAAATTTTGGTTTTTGGCTATGTTTGTTGTGTAGGTCGACGCACACCCTAGGGTAGGTCGATGCATGGCTGTTTTTCCTGCATTGGTCGACGCATGATGGGCTTTGGTCAACACAGGACTTTTCCCATTTGTCTCGCGTTTGCTCAGGTCGACCAGGAGGTTGACACAAAATTTCTTCGGGTCGACGCACAAGATGCTTAGGTCGACGCATGGTTCTTTCTATTTGTTTCGGGTTTGCTCAGGTTGGCCTGTAGGTCGACGTATAAATGTTGTTATGGTTTAGGTTGACGCAAATATTGCCTAGGTCGACGCATGCATGTTTTTTTTGCTCATTTATGTGGTTTCTACATTTGCAAGCTTTTTTTCTCTTGTATATTCATGACTATATGCGTTTTACTTGTTTTCTCCGTGTTTTTACTTCTTTTTCTGTATTTCATTTTCGGTTTAGCTTACAGTATAATAACGCAATTCCGATTGCGGTGTTTTGTTATCTCTAACTTGTGTGCTAGTATGCAAGGCATTTAGAAAGGCGATTACCGAGCGACACTTATCTCATTTGTGTTCCACTTTATTTGCGAGACACAAACTCATTCTCCCGTGTCGTGTTCTAATCTCGGAGACACGTATTTTACTTTATACCTGTTTGTATGGATTGCTTGTTCCTATTGCAGGTGTATTGTGATTGTGCTCGACGCACGTGTTGGCGTGTGATTTATTTTCACGTCGTCTATCCTCATTTGCTTACGCGGTTAATCGGTGTGCTGACTATTTGCTGTTGCCTTTGCTAGCTCGCTTGCGGGATCTTTGGTTTTCTTTCTTATTTTGCTGCAGTTTACGGATCATAATCCGTTTGGTATTGATCTCGTTTCATCTTACCTCTTCTCGCATTTTATCGCTTTCTTTCATTCTTAACATGAGAAGTAGGACTTAGGCATGCATTGCATCTGGAAATCCTCTGAGGCGTATGCCAAAAGTTCTGTTTTTGTTGATGTGTTTATGTTTGTGCTTGCAGGAAGTCCTAACCAAGGCTATTGTAAGTCCTCAAGAAGGCAAGCGGAAATGGTTAGCAATCAACCCCTGCAACTTTCAGTCCCCAGGTCATCCTTATGCTCACTTTTTGCAAGTTCAGAGCTCTAGATAAGTCCATAAGATCGTCGAGTCGAATGCCCGATGGGTAAAGTGAAGCGGGTCCATGCAATCGGACCCCACATTTCTTAGCTCACGTTGACCGACGTTGATGCTCGGTGTACACATACACCGATTTACCTCTGCTCCTCTTTGCCCGGTAACACAATGCCGCGGTTAAAGATTCGAAACTCCTTGGTCTAATGCTTGTTTGACTCGAGTGATACGCTACCCTTGGCTATGGCGGGACCACTTTTCTACTACTTAGCCTGTGCCTGTAGGTGTTTGCTTTACGAGCGGAGCTCGTTTGTATGATACTTTTGTTTGCATTCGCTTTTTCCCCATAGGTTGCTAGCTTAGTTTAGTCTTATACCCTTTGTATGACAACATAGGTAGCAAGCTTTCCCCTTTAGCTTAGGTTTTCCTCATTCATTCTTTAAAACACAAACCACACTCTTTGATTTTCTTTTCTTAAGAGCTTGTTATTTCCGCACCATTCCCAACATAAGTCTCCAAAGGTCGAGCAGCGGAGTGCGAATGTAACCCGTTCACCTAAAAACACAAAATAGACAGAAACTAGTTACCGAGCTACGGTACCTCTGATTCCTCAAAAAGGATACGTAGGCAGCGGGGTAGGGCCCGTGCGAGTATAACTCTTTCTTTTCCCTACATTTTGCATGCATACTAGTTCAGTTTAGGCGTAGATTTGTTACACACCCATAGTTTTAGACGCAAGCATGGATACCATCGAGTACGATGGGCGCAAGGGTTGCTAACACCTCCCCCTCGCGTAACTGACTCCCTTACCTTGTGCTCTGGTCGTGAGACTATTTTTTGTTTCGTGGTTTGCTGGCATTCCCTTCCTTTTTAGGATAAATATGTTAGTGGCGAGTCTGTTAATTTTCGCAATAGAGACAACTGGCGACTCTGCTGGGGAAAATGACCTATTGTGAGTCCGGACTTAGCAAGTCAATCCTAGCGCTTGTGTATTTATCTTTGGGTGTTTTATTGCTTTGCATGTTTTCCTGTTTGCATTGCATTCTATCTGCGCTTTTACCTTTCTGCATCTTACATTGGACTGTCTGGATTTCTATCTGATGGGTGGGTGTTTCAAGAGGTAAAAGACCCAATACCCAGGTCATGAGGGATACCTTAGGAACTAGGACTAGAGTGTCCGTGACGGACAAAAGGCATATGCCTGATTGATCCGATCATGTATCCACGAGTAGAGCTTGGTGGAATGAGGCAATATCGTATGATTGCGCCTACGTTCGATCCTCTGTTGTCTTTTTGACCTACCCTGGCCTAGATTTACCTGTGAGTGGGCGGGAATCAATCATTGCTTAACAGTTACATTGATGGTTACTTCGGTTCTTGTTCGAGGGTTATTGGGGCTCTCGTTCGAGGGTTACCGTGGTTCTTGTTCGAGTTGTTTTGTTTCTGTGAGGGTGACTGTGGTTCTGATTCTATTGATTATGTCTCGTGATCTACGGGGTGTTCCGAAATTGTGATGAAATTTTGAACCTGGGTCGTGTGACTTTGAGGAAATCGAGACATGCCCGGTGGGAGACATCCAAAATCCTACCACCTTGCATCGTTGCATATTTACTTTTCCGAAAAAATGATGTACAAAAAAATGATAATAACAAGCATTTGCATGTCATGTCTTTCAGGTTCATTCAAGAGTTCATTCATACTAAAAGATGGACATCTCCGCCAATACTGTCAAAGAGCTCACAAGACACACCAGTGCTTACAAGATTCCAGTTACCAATGTTTCTAGGCTGATAAGTTTGAATTCTTGTCTTAAAGGGAAAGTTCTACAGGATTTCACTAGTGATTATGGCAACTTGCTTTCCTTCCTCAACACATCTTTTGATCTGATGGCCTTGATCACTCTATTTCAGTTTTATGACCCACAATTGAGGTGCTTTGCATTTCAGGATTATCAACTCGTTCCAACACTTGAGGAATATTCTTACATCCTCAACATTCGAATTACTGATGTGGTTCCTTTCGTTTGGGTCCCTAAGGTGGTAAGGTTTGAAAAGATATTCGAAGCTCTTCATCTAGGTATAAAAGAGGTGGAAAGAAATTGGAAGTCAACTTGTGCTATTCGCGGTTTCTACCTATGTTTTCTGATCAGCAAGGCTGAGGAGTCGGCTAAGAAAAAATGTTGGGAGGATTTCTGTCGGTTGCTTGCTATTATGATTTATGGTATTGTGTTGTTCCCATCAGTGGAGAACTTTGTGAGTTTGTCGGCTATTTGTGTTTTCATGAACAAAAACCACGTGCCAACATTGCTTGCAGATACTTATTTTGCTATCCATTCTAGAAATGGGAAAGGAGGACATGTTGGAGGTTTTTGCCACCCGTTGTTGTATCGGTGGTTTATGTTGCATTTTTCGGTGAAAGGGCCATTTGTACTCAGGAAGGGTTCTCTTTGGTGGTCAGACAGGCTTATAAACCTTACTTCTTATGACGTCAGGTGGAATTATTGTGTGGGAGGATTGGAACATCATTTCCAGTTGCGGTCAATACTCCAATGTCCCTCTCATGGGAACTAGGGATTGTATTAATTACAATCCTACGCTTGCTTACCGCCTGTTGGAATTTGCAATGGAAGGTCCTCCGGAAGATGCAGAAATAGTCGAGTTAGTGTATTTTGCCGATGGTAAAGATCCTATGGAGCTAGAGAAGATATCACGCACTTGGACCCGAGTTCATAAGAGAAATCAAACCACTCTAAGTAAGAAGGTTCCTATTGCTATGGGTCTTTATATGGATTGGGTCAAGGCAAGAGTCAAAGATTTGTTGTTTCCATTTGGAAAGTCAGATCCATTGTATGAACAACCTCTTGTTGTCATGTCTGATACAGTTTCTGTTGAGTTCTACACTTAAGCTAAGGCGGATAATATCAAAATTCAAGCGAAGGATAAGGAAGTCGACTTGGAGAATTATTTTCGAGATTAAGAAAAGGCCGAGTTGGATCGTAAGCTCAAGCAAGCGCAAGGTGAAGGTTCAGGAATGACACGCACCCAAAAACGTTCTTATGACCTAATGGAAGAGAATTTGTACCGAAAGCAACAAGAGTGTTTGAAGTTGCAAAGCTCCGAAAGCAGTGGCAAAAGAAATATTCGAGATTTGGAAAAGCAGTTAGTGGAATAAAAGTCCAAGTCAACTCGACTTGAAGGAGAACTTGCAAGAATCCGAGCCCAACGGAGATGACTATGCTGTTGCCAGTTTGCCTTAATCCGATTGAGTATTTCCGAGTCGTTGTTGCTTTGATTTACTAGCCACCTCCAGGATTGTTGGAAGGGGTTGTGTTTTTGCTATTTTGAACCTCCTATGAATGCCTGAGAAGTATTTGCTTTGTTGCAAGGCTATTGTTGGAAGGGGTTGTATGAACTCATTTGTTTGCTTATGTTTGAATGAAATGTTATTCGGGTTTTTACGGATATCTTGTCGCATTATTCTTATTATCTGATGGTAGTCTGTATCTTGTTGATTTGTCCTATGTAAAAGTGGGATGAACTCTTGGATACCTGAAAACTGACGCACATTGCATTCATATCATGCATATATCATATATTTTCATACATTTGCAGGTTTTGCATATCATCTCTCTTATATCTTGTTGTTTTATTATCAGAAGGTTTTCGACGACGTAAATTCATTCATATCCGACTCGAAGCAACCAACGAAGACAGATGGAGCAAATACAAGAGGAGATGGCTGAGATGCGAGCTCAGTTGACCGAATAGATGAATGCACATATGACACGGTTTATGGAGGCGTTGGCTAACGTCACCAGGGGTCAGGAAGATTTGTGAGTTCTCGTCGAGAATTCCAGGAGGATTGAAAATGACGGAAGGGAATACGGTTTGTATGATGATGTGACGGGTCGTATTGATGATCACCATGATGAGAATGAGTTTAGGCGTCCTGCTTATGTGCCTTATAATCCTTTTGACCAGAATCATGGGTTCCCGCCGCCACCTTCGTCTCGTCTTTTGAGAGGAAATCAAAATCGTGGTAATCAAGACTTTCACTTTGATAATATGGATCAACTTTCTAGACATGGTGCAGAGGGTGTGCACGGTGAGGTTGAGAAGTTTTGTCTAATTGAGGAGCGTTTAAGGGCCGTTGAAGGAAAAGAAGTTCTAGGTATGGATATCAATGTCTTGGGTTTTGTTCCGGGCATGAGGATTCCGCCGAAATTCAAAGTTCCATCTTTCAACAAGTATAACAGAGCAAATTGGCCGATGACTCCTGTTAAGGCGTATTATCGTAAAATGACAGTACACTCTGAAGATGAGGGCTTTTTAATGCACTTTTTCCAGAACAGCTTGGCTGGAGCTTCTTTGGAGTGTTATATATGTACAACTCGAGCGCACTCATATCCATGCGTGGAGAGATCTTTGTTAGAACATGAAATGTTCTGACCATATTTTCTAGTTTGGATGATAACATTAAATATGAATTTTGTATAAGACAATGTGGTACTCTAATAAATTGCGTTTTCCATTTCAGGAAAAATATAAAAGAGTATGCACTACATTAGCTTTCAGATGCTCTGTCTTAGATGTTCTGGATGGTCTCATCAGAACATGGTCTTGAAGACATCAGAAGATGAACTTGAAGTTCTCAGATCATGACAAGCAGAAGCAAGTTCTGAAGCTCTAAAGGTATCACGCTCAAAAGAACTTCCAAAGGCTGAAGCACTGAAGTTCTGTTCTGCACCAAATGCTGGAAACTCTGATGATTAAAGCAATACATTAAGTCTGAGTCCAGAAGAAAGAAAATGATGAAAAGACTAACTAGACTAGTCTGTGTTTCTGACAAAAGGAACGTTGGAAGTATGGCTACAAAAAGCAAAGTCAGAAGTAGCAGTTATTGCAAGGCTCGAGGTTGTTGACAAAAGTGTGAAACATTAAATGCAACGTTGTACTGTACACGCTAAGCATTAAATACAGGACTATTCAACGGTCATATTCTCATTCTATAAAAGGAAGAAGTCAGCAAGGAGAAATGTTAGAAAGCTTACATTCATTTTACATACTCTCATCATCTGACTCTGAACTTTCTCACGCAAACAACTAAAGAAAAAAAGAAGAAAACTTCATCTTCAAACTCACTAACTTTTGTAATCTTAGTGAGTTATAGAACTTAAGCCTAAGAGAAAAAGCACTTGGTGATTACAGCTTTATTAGAAGCAACTTTAATCTCTTGTATTTGATTATATCTTTGTAAACCAAAATTTCTTGAGTGATCAAGTTGTGATCTGTAGACTCAAGAAGACTTAGAGGTTGATCTAAGTGGAGAACCATTGTAATCATTTTTTATTAGTGGATTAAATCCTCAGTGGAGGTAAATCATTTGTGAGGGTGGATTGGAGGTAGTTTGAGTTCAAACGAACCAGGATATAAATAATTGTGTTCATTATTTTTATCTGCCAAAAAGAAACAACCCTTATTCAATCCCCCCTTTCTAAGTGTTTTTCACTCCTTCAATTGGCATCAGAGCGCCTTGGTTCTAGGTGCAAGCACTTAACAGTGTTAGATAAAAGATTCAGGAGAAAAACACACGCAAATGGCAGCTCAAGTACCACCTCATACTGAACAAAACAACAATGGTAGTAACAGTTTAAATGGATACAACAGACCACCAGTCTTTGATGGTGAAAATTTTGAGTATTGGAAAGATAGGCTAGAGAGCTACTTTCTATGTCAAGATGGCGACCTTTGGGACTTGGTGTTGGATGGTTACAAACATCCTGAAGCTAGTGGAGTCAAGATCAGTAGACAGGCTATGAGTGATGCTCAAAAGAAAGAGTTCAAAAATCATCATAAAGTAAGAACCATATTGATGAATGCTATTTCTCATGTTGAGTATGAGAAGATAACAAACAGGGAAATAGCCCATTATATTTTTTAATCTTTAAAGATGACTCATGAAGGGAATGCTCAGGTCAAAGAGACCAAAGCTCTGGCTCTTATCCAGAAATATGAAGCCTTCAAGATGGAAGATGATGAAAACATTGAAGCAACGTTTTCTAGATTCCCGACTCTGACTGCTCGATTGAGAGTGCTAGACAAGGGATACACCAAAGCTGATCATGTCAAGAAGATAATCAGAAGTCTGTCCAGAAGATGGGGACCAATGGTTACAGCGTTCAAGATTGCTAAAAATCTGAATGAAGTATCTCTTGAGGAGCTCATAAGCGCCCTAAGGAGCCATGAAATTGAGCTTGATGCAAATGAACCTCAGAAGAAAGGTAAGTCTATTTCTTTAAAGTCTAATAATAATAAAAACTGTACTAACGCTCTTCAGGCAAGAGAAGAAAGATCTGATGACTTAGAATCTGAAGAAGAAGATGATTTATCTCTTATTTCTAGAAGAGTAAGTCAACTCTGGAAAATCAAGCAGAGAAGATTTAAAAGCTTCAAGAAACCCGAAAAGGGAGAATCTTCTGGACCTAGAAGATCTGGAAAGAAAGGCGTAGTTTGCTATGAATACAAAGAACCAGGACTCTTCAAGAATGAATGTCCTAAGCTTCAGAGATAGAAGCCCAAGAAAAGATTTGAGAAGAAGAAAGGCATGATGGCCACTTGGTATGACTCAGATTCCACAAATCAAGAGTCAGACTCTGAAGATGAGCAAGCGAACCTTGCATTCATGGCAACCATAGATGGTGAAGAAGAATCTGCATCTGACTCAGATTCTGAAGAGGTATTTTCTGAACTATCTAGAGAAGAACTTGTTTCTAGTCTTTCAGAACATCTGGAAATCAAGAGTAAACTTAGTATCAAATACAAAAGTCTCAAAAATACCTTTGCATCTGAAACTAAGAAACTTGAGATAGAAAACTATGGACTTAAGGAAAAATTTTAAAATTAACAAAAGATGTTGAAAGTCTGAAAACAATATTCTTAAAGAATATGACTTGAGTTTCAGAAAGTTCTTATCCAGAAGTATTGGTAGAAGCCATATGGCATCTATGATATATGGAGTTAGTGGAAACAAGAGAATAGGTATCGGATATGAGGGAGATATCCCATATAAACTAGAACCTGTTGACAAGATGGTTATTGAGTATAAACCTCTATATAAACAATTCCAGTATGGTCACTCACATGATATAAAATACACTTCACATCCTAAGAACTTACATGTCACACACACTAGGAAATATCATGCTGCACATTCTGATTCTCCCCATGCAAAATCTCAGTTCAATTAAAACATGAGAAAAACTAACTGATCAGTGGTTTTCACACATACATTTTCCGTTGTTTTTAAGTATTTTTAAGTTATGTTATTGAGTGTTTTATTTCTTTATTCGTCATTTTATGCTTTGGTTGTATGTTTTAATGTTTTGAGGTTCATATGGAGAAATCGAAGTAAATCAGTGCGAAACTCGGAGTTTTGAGGAAGTTCAGAAAACATGCTACAGGAGGCCTGACACGGGTGGCCGTGTTGCACAACACGGGCCGTGTCAGGAAGAGGGCGCAAGAAGAATGGAAAAACAGTGGTGCAACACGGATGCCCGTGTTGCTCAACACAACCCATGTTGCTAAGCCTGGGACCAAAGAAGAAAAAGAAAAATGCCAGGGGACCAACACGGGTGCCCGTGTTGCTCAACACGTCCCGTGTTGGGTTTGACGCTGATTTCAGTGATTTTTGTGATTTTGTTCAGTGGTTTGTCTGCGAGGGTGTTTTTGGGATTTCCAACCAACTTAAGTGAGTCTGCACTATTTAGGAGGGTTTTCAAGATGAATTAGGGATCTTTTTGCCACACGAAGATTTGGAGGATTGAGAAAGGAAGCCTATGCAATTGGAGAAGAACAGAGAACTCTCATGAGCGGAAGCCATTGAAGATCAAAGTTCATCATCTCTATTGTAATGTCTTTATTTGATATCTTTGTAATTTCTTTGGATGATATGAGTAGCTAAACCCCCCAATGCTAGGGGGGTGTCCCTGATTAGCATTTGTGATGATTTTGAATTCCGAATTTCAATAACATATTTCTCTTTCATGTTCAATTTAATGGTATAAGGTTTTTAATGCTTTCCTCGTCGGATCAACTTGATTGATATATGACTGACAATTAGGATTGACATCCATTGTTAGGGTTTTTATACCATTATACTATAGTAGATATCACCTAGGACTAGGGATACCCTATAGTAACCGGATTGTTCTTGATTATAATAATACTTGATTTGATCACTAATTTTGAAGGACTTTGGGATTAGGATTTCAATGTTCAAAGGTTTGCCCACTAAGGACTTAGGAGCAAATACCCTTAAGAACTGGTAATTGATAAGTTGAATTTTGTTAATGAAACAAGGGTTCAGAATTGTTACATGTTAATGCACACACCTACCCTGGCATGTTACTCATATTTGGCTAAATCAACCTTTTTAAAGTTTATTTGCAATTTAGTTCGTACTCATAAAAACCAAAACCCCAAGGCTTTTTGTTTAATTGAATTCCTACTAACTCTATAATATCACGCAGTCCTTGAGATCGATATTCGGGGAATTTTCCCTTTATTACTACAGAGGCAAAATAGTACACTTGCTATTTTACCGATCAAGTTTTTGGCGCCGTTGCCGGGGACTACCGAAGATTATAGAGTTTTTAGATTTATTTCAATTAGAATTTTGTTGCTCTGCGACTAAAATTTTATTTTCTGAAAAAAAAAATTTTATTTTATTTTTGTTCCTCATTCTAATAATTGTCTAATCTGTTTATGCGAGGTAAGGCCTCAGCAGAATTTCTTTTTGACGCAGAAATTGAAAAGGACTTTTCACGCAAGGCGCAGACAAGCTCGTCAAACTAAACTCGAATCCGAGGAAGAAGTGATTACAGTTCATTCTGGTTCAGACACCGAAAGTGAAAAAGAGATCATGGGCGTGGTACCACCACCAGAGAGACTTCTCGGAGACTATGGTGCTAGAAACACACCGGGAGGAAGGCTAACTATTGTCAACCTACCGGTGAATGTTCCTAATTTTCAATTGCATCCAAGCACCATCACTCAGCTCAAAAGAAAGCCTTTCACCGGAAAGGTTAATGAAGATGAAAACAAGAACTTACAGAGGATTCTGACCATGAGTACAACTTTAAAAATCGAAGGTCATACAGAAGAGGCCAAGAAGCTGAAAATGTTCCCATTCACCTTGGCAGAAGAACCAGAAGAGTGGTTTTATTCCCTTCCAGCGGGCAGCATTACGTCATGGGAAGAGATGGAAAAAGGTTTCTTAAATGAGTATTTTTCCGCCTCGATCTTTATAAGGAAGAGGTATGACATTCTAAACTTCAAGCAGAAGGAGGGTGAGCCCTTAGGAGATACATACAAAAGATTCAAAAGAATTCTAGTAGCATGTCCCACTCACAATATGGACAAGACTGAACAGATGCAAGTATTTGTCAATGGGCTCAGAATGAAAACAAAAGAGTTAATTGATACAGCAGCTGGAGGCTCGACAAATTTCACAACAGCCTCAGGCATCATCAAAATCATTGAAGCAATAGCTGCAAATGAGCATTTGGAATTGTATGACAGGTGTGCTAGCAAACCAGAAGGAATCATTGATCTCAAGCTGGAAACTTCTAAAACTCGGGTTGAAGATGCGATAGCCACAGAAGTTGAAAAGAAATTGAAGGCTATGAATATAGGTAAACAACAGGTGGCTCAAGTTCAACAAGCTCAACCTATCAGCTGTAAAATCTGTAATGGCCCACACCAAACGGTGTACTGTTTTGCTACTCCCAAGCAGATTGAAGAAATCAAATTCCTAAGGCAAAACAACCCGTATTCTAACACCTATAATCCAGGGTGGAAGAATCATCCAAATTTTGCTTGGAAAGATCAACAACAATAAGGTACCCAGAAGGCAGAGTGGGAAGTGGCAATTGAAAGATTAGCTGGGCAGTGTTCTCAGTTCCAAGAAGAAACAAGAAACAACCACAGAAACACTTCGGCCTCAATTAAAAATCTGGAAGTTCAAGTGGGGCAAATAGCACAGCATCTCACTCTACAGGCACAAGGTACCCTTCCGAGCTCAAATGTGAAAAATCCGAAAGACCAAGAGAAGATTAATGCTGTTACTACAAGAAGTAGGAGAGTAGCAGAATCTGAAAAAGAAAAAGAAAAAGAGGAAATAGATGACCCCATGGTAATAGAGGTGGATCTGGAAATAAGAGAGAATCCAAAAGAGCCAGAAGTTGTGGTACCACCGGTTAAACCAATTGAAGAAAAAAATAAGAAAGACGCTGAACCGGTGATAAAACTACCTTTCCCCTCCAGAGTGACAAAGAAGGTTTCAAGAGAGAAAGACTTTGAAAAGTTTACGAAACTGTTCAAAAAGTTAGAGGTAAATCTATCATTCTTTGAAGCACTTGAACACATGCCTTTGTATAAAAAATTTATGAAGGAGGTGTTGGTGAAAAAGAGATCACTAGGAGGAGAGCCAAAAATTGCAACCGAGAAGTGTGGTATAGTCTCGACAGCAAGAAAGATCCCGATAAAGAGGAAAGACCCTGGGGCGGTGGCGATACCATGCACTATCAAGAATATAGCATTTAAAAAGGTACTCCTCGATTCTGGGTCTAGTGTGAGTTTAATGCCTTTGTCCATTTTCAAAAAGCTTGAATTAGAAAAGATTAGTGAAAGTAAGACACAGTTAAGGTTCGCTGATCACACCGTCAAGAAATCCTATGGGGTAGCTGAAGATGTACTAGTGGAAGTTGATAAGTTTGTATTTCCTGTTGACTTCCACATCATGGATATTCCGGAAGACGAAGAAACTCCTCTCCTTCTTGGGAGATCATTTTTGTCGACAGGCCGCTACAACCTCGACATTGAAAAATGGACACTAACGCTAAAATCATTTGATGAAGAAGTAACCTTGAAGATGTTAGGAGTTAAGAAAAATAGGGCAGGTATGAATGAGAAAACTTCAGCTGGTATGACAGAAGGTGAAAAAGAAGACAAAAATCCTAAAAATCTCCAAGAAAAAGTGTCAAGCATAGCCTCTCGGGTGGAACCAACTTATGTAGTTGTCAAAAGTCATAAGAAAGCGAAGGGAGTCAAGAAGAATGTGGGAAGCAAATTGAAGAGAGAAGTTAGCCACACTTTTCATCTTCATGAGTTCGTGGTTGCAAAAGTGACAAGCAACAAGGTGTGGAAAAGGAAATACCCTCCATAATAAAGGGTAATGGACCGTCGAGCTATGCGACGTTAAACGAAGCGCTTCGTAGGAGGCAACCCACGGTTCTAATAATTAATTTCTTTGTTTGTTTTATTTTCAGGAAATAAAAGAGGACGTCTCTGGTGAAAGCTTGGAAGTGATCATTAGAGTGCATTACCCTATGTGAGTCACCTCTCTCAGGCTCGTTCTGAAACATTGAGGCCAATGTTTAGTTCAAGTTTAGGGGAGGCTCTTCTCTTTGCATTTTAATTTTTATGTTATTTTTATGTTATTGGTATGATGTGAAACCATAAAGTGAATTCTGCCCAAATTTTGACCGAAATTTTAATTTTTGTTGAAGAGTTTTGATCTTAAAGAGCGATCGGGAATAGTATATAGAGATGAAGCGAGGATTGTTTGAGGACAGAAAGTTCGGAATAATGTGACAAGAAGAGGTTTGTTTAAACACCCTTGGTTCCCTAAAAGAGATACGAGTCTAACGTGTAGATTTGCACCATAGTACTTGTCTCCTGAGAAGTACTTCTTGAGTAGTTTATCGATACAGTTTGGCCGAATTCAGATTCACTTGCATGACGACTGGTTGAGAAAAAAAGATATAAAGTTGGCACCAAATGATGAAAAGGCGGTAAAAGGCAATCGGCTCGCTAAGTTGGGTAACCCTCACCCGATTATTCAGCCCAAAGGAGATTGATCCCCAAACGTCGTCCAAAAGGACAATATATAACTGCAAAGTTTGAAAATTTCATCGGGAATAAAAAGTAGCCAATGCTGCTAGTTTGGTGCCAGGAAAAGAAAACCAGAAGCCTTGATTCGTCTCATGTAGGTGATGATTATTAGAAGAAATGCAGTGCCTTAATATGATTGTCCGAATGAAAGAGGAGGAAAATCGGAAAGAGACTTAAGTGCAAAGTATAGTTGGAGAGGTATCCGAAATGGGAGATTGAGGTTTAAAGTGGTAACAGAAACTCGTCGCGTCATGTGAATGCCGAACCAACTGTTTCTTGATCAATACAGACGGATATCTCACGTATGAACACCGTGTGCTTTGAAGGTCATTAACTTTTGTAATTGTCGCTTGAGGTCAAGCAACGGTTTAAGTTTGGGGGAGTTTTATCAGAGGTTTTCACACATATATTTTCTGTTGTTTTTAAGTATTTTTAAGTTATGTTATTGAGTGTTTTATTTCTTTATTCGTCATTTTATGTTTTGGTTGTATGTTTTAATGTTTTCAGGTTCATATGGAGAAATCGGAGTAAATCAGTGCGAAACTCGGAGTTTTGAGGAAGTTCAGAAAACATGCTACAGGAGGCCTGACACGGGTGGCCGTGTTGCACAACACGGGCCGTGTCAGGAAGAGGGTGCAAGAAGAATGGAAAAACAGTGGTGCAACACGGGTGCCCGTGTTGCTCAACACGACCCGTGTTGCTAAGCCTGGGACCAAAGAAGAAAAAGAAAAATGCCAGGGGACCAACACGGGTGCCCGTGTTGCTCAACACGGCCCGTGTTGGGTTTGACGCTGATTTTTGTGATTTTCTTAAGTGGTTTTCCTGCGAGGGTGTTTTTGGGATTTCCAACCAACTTAAGTTAGTCTGCACTATTTAAGAGGGTTTTCAAGATGAATTAGGGATCTTTTTGCCACACGAAGATTTGGAGGATTAAGAAAGGAAGCCTATGCAATTGGAGAAGAACAGAGAACTCTCATGAGCGAAAGCCATTGAAGATCAAAGTTCATCATCTCTATTGTAATGTCTTTATTTGATATCTTTGTAATTTCTTTGGATGATATGAGTAGCTAAACCCCCCAATGCTAGGGGGTGTCCCTGATTAACATTTGTGATGATTTTGAATTCCGAATTTCAATAACATATTTCTCTTTCATGTTCAATTTAATGGTATAAGGTTTTTAATGCTTTCCTCGTCGGACCAACTGGATTGATTTATGACTAACAATTAGGATTGACATCCATTGTTAGGGTTTTTATACCATTATACTATAGTAGATATCACCTAGGACTAGGGATACCCTATAGTAACCGGATTGTTCTTGATTATAATAATACTTGATTTGATCACTAATTTCGAAGGACTTTGGGATTAGGATTTCAATGTTCAAAGGTTTGCCCACTAAGGACTTAGGAGAAAATACCCTTAAGAACCGGTAATTGATAAGTTGAATTTTGTTAATGAAACAAGGGTTCAGAATTGTTACATGTTAATGCACACACCTACCCTGGCATGTTACTCATATTTGGCTAAATCAACCTTTTTAAAGTTTATTTGCAATTTAATTCGTACTCATAAAAACCAAAACCCCAAGGCTTTTTGTTTAATTGAATTCCTACTAACTCTATAATATCACGCAGTCCTTGAGATTGATATTCGGGGAATTTTCCCTTTATTACTACAGAGGCAAAATAGTACACTTGCTATTTTACCGATCAGGTACCTAAGGATAAAATTATCCATGTTGTAGATCTCCTTAACAACATAAAAGGCAAACATGTCATGGTACCTGGACTCTGGATGCTCACGTCACATGACGAGAAGAAGGTCTATGTTCCAAAGTCTGAAGGTTAAACCTGGAGGAGACGTGAAGTTTGGAGGGAACCAGAAAGGCAAGATCATAGGCTTTGGAACCATTGGTATTGGTAAATCTCCCTCTATAACTAATGTTCTGGTTGTAGATGGATTAGCTCATAACTTATTGTCCATAAGTCAATTAAGTGACAATGGTTATGACATAATATTTAATCAAAAGTCTTGTAGAGCTGTTAGTCAAAAGGATGGCTCAATCCTATTTACAGGAAAAAGAAAGAACAACATTTAGAAGATTGATCTTTCAGATCTTAAAAACCAGCAGGTTACTTGCCTTCTTTCTGTTAACGAAGAGCAGTGGGTCTGGCACAGAAGATTGGGTCATGTTAGCATGAGAAAAATTTCTCAGATTAAAAAACTCAATCTGGTCAGAGGACTCCGTAATCTGAAATATAAATCAGATGCTCTTTGTGAAGCATGTCAGAAAGGTGTCATACCCCAATTTTTGACCCTAAAATCATGCATCAATTGCATATTAATCATTAATCAAGAGCACCATTGTGAGGCTCTATCTTTGATACTGTGATTGTCTCTGAGGGGAATCATCAAGCACTTTTAGCTTTTTATTTGTTCATACTAACCAAAATCAAAAAAATATGTGTTTTGTCTCTTTTGTTTATATTTTACAGGTAAAAGATCGGACAAAAATCAAAACAGTGCAAGAAAACATTTTTTGGAAAATTGAAGGTGGAAATCGATTTACCCCTATGGGAAATCGATTTCCTGTGCGCAAAATTCAAAAAAATATAAGGAGGGAAGCTTGACATCATTTTGGCACCTTTTTTATTTGATCATTTTACCAATTTTCCACCTCACCAAAATTAATCCCTTCATTAAACCCACTTAAACCTCATTTTACCATTTAAATACCATTTAAGTACCAATTAAACACAAGTTAATTAACCAAGAGCAAATGACCAAATTGCCACTACTCTTGCTCTCATCCTATAAATAGAGGTCTCTACTCTCTCATTTCTCAAGCTTGGAGAGCCCAAAAATTGCTTGCAAATTCATTTCTCACCCTTTCCAAAACCCTCACCCAAAGTTCATTCTCATAGAATTAGTGAGATTCACATTGAATCTTACTAATTTTGAACTAAACCTCCTACATTTCTCTCTTTGCTTTGTTTGTTCATCTCCAATTTTGAAGGATCTACACACTTTATGCTTGTTCTTGAAGTTACTCCAACAATTTGTTTCATGAATTGGTAAATTCCTAAATTCTAAGATGTAGATCTTTGTTGCTTGTGTTCAATGCATATTTGATGCTATATTGGTCCTATTTAATGGTGATTTGGTGGAAAATTCGTGCTCCAATGGATATGTGATCATAAGGTGTTTGTATGTTTGTCTAAATCAAGTTTTATGGTTCATAATGCTGTTTTTTTGAAAAATGTGCGCAGGAAATCGATTTCCTACAGAGGGAAATTGATTTCCACTCTGTTTTTTGCGCCAGATCTGAATTCTGCAGGCAGGAAATCAATTTCCTACAGAGGTAAATCGATTTCCAGTGAGGCAGAATGCTTGTTTTTGTTATTTTTGACTTGTTTTTGGTTCTAACTCTTCTTCTACTCCATTCTTTTGATATTTTCTTTGAATCACAAATTAGAGGCCTAATTTCTCTCTAATATCAATGGACTTAGGGCGTCGATAGGATGAGAATCCAAATCCGCAAAATTAAGTGATTGAAATTATGGATGAAAGGAGCTTTTGAATGTGGTTCCATCTTTTATTTCTTTTTCTTTTGATCGATGAAAGTCTTAATACCTTGAGGATTCTTATGGATTCTTGGTAAAGACTAGATCGCTCCTCATTTTTCTTTTCGTGCGGTATTGCTTTTGGAGAACGATCTACATATCGTTTTCTAGCATGCATTAGCACAAAGATTGTTGACCGGCCTCGTTGTAGGGTGACTTCTACATAAGTCACTTGGCGATCTGCTTAACATAGCGCAACATTTCGTGTCCCAAATAAAAAAGATCAAATATGGAAGAGAATTGTATGCGGTTGATTTAAGACTTATGGAGGTTTATCATGTAGTCGCTATGATTTTATCAAGCTTCTGATAAATGTCCATTGAATTTAAATCCGATAACATCCTTCACTCACCATCGATCTTTATTACTAACTTTGATAACATACTTGACAAGTTTCAAGATGGTTATCTTTAACATCTAACAATTGACTTTAATTTCCGCAATTTATTATATTGCTCTTTATATTTTGCTTTATGCTTTATTTTATCATTTCTTTATGTTTCCGCTATTTTCTCTTTGTCCATTTGGACGCTTTGTTTATGCTTCCGCTATTTTCTCTTTGTCCACTCGGACCATACTTTACTTTTATGCTAAAACACTAATAATCAACGAAAATCTAAAAAACACATAAGGCTCTCTTTCAGACTATTGGTTACTATCCCGAGCATTTTGGAGATTCGGACTTATGGACTCAGTGCCTCTGAACCCTTATTTTGTTATTACTCTGTGATTTTTCTGTCTGTCTGGCATTGGATTGTTGTCTGTTTGTGTATGCAGGTATTTCCTTGAAAGTCCTTGATGGTTAATTCCAAGGCATTGAGATAAGGATTTTACCCGAAAACAGCCGTTACTCTGCCCGATTTTCGCCAGAATTTTAATGTGCTTAATGCAAAGTGGTGCTAAGATAATAAGTTCATCTGGATCCCCAAGTGGTAATGTGTTGGTTTGGTATCGATAATTCCAAAGGATGGGAAATCTACCTTGACTCATAATGTCAAGTGTTGGCTTCTTATTTCGGTTAGACCGTTCTTTTCCTTAGCTTTTATTTTACGCAATAGGATAGCCTCTTCATCTCCTCCCACTTCTTTAATTTTCAAAATCTTCTCCCTTTTTCAAAAACCTTCTTATGTTTGCAATCTTTTCAAAACCTTTTCTTTTAAAATATCTTTTTCCCTTAGTGGCTTTTCTTCAAAAGTTTAGACACGACTAATTGTTGAAACGAGTGGCGATACCCCACAATTTTGAAATTGATTGATATAATGAGATCTTTTCCGCGTGAGAGAGCTAGTGGCATACTCGTCGATTTCTATGCGAGTTGGAGCCCTTCTTTCATTTGCGATGCAAAGAACTCATTTGTTCTCATGCTCAAGATCAATGGATGAGTATTTCTCTCCGACGACGATAAAGTGTTTATTCGTTTTTAAATGTTTTCCCTTTTAAGCGGAACTACATTAGCTCTGACTTCTCCATTGCACCGAGGAGGTATGTAGGCACAAGGCTTAACGTCTTGCCAAACTTATTTTAAAAATAAAACAAACTCTCTTTTTAGCACACACGACATAGATTTTCAAAAAGGTTCCTGTGGAGTACCACAGATATGAGGGGTGCTTAAAACCTTCCCCTTGTATAATCAACACCCGTACCTAAGATCTCTTCTTTTTGTTTTAAAAACAAACTTTGGGTTTTACGTTCTTTTCCCTTTTCCTTTGGAAACAATAAAGCGCGGTGGCGATTTCAAACGAAATATTGAGTCGAGTCAACCAATGGCTTCGATCTCAGATTTTCCCCGCTACAGAAAAATGGCGACTTCATTGGGGATCCAGTTTTTTAAGTGTGTTAAGCCTATTTTTGTTTATCTGTGTGTTTTTTTATCTGTATATATTGTTGTGTGCTTTGTGTGTTTACTTTCTTTTTTTATTTTTGGTGCTCGATGGTTCCTCTGTGATGAGATAAAGTCCTAACCCGGACTTTGGTGAGTAACTTGAGATAGGAGGTGGTAAGACCAATAGTCGCATGTCAGGAGCAATCCTTACCATGAGCGTCATATGGTGGAACCCCAATCAGTGGAGGCCTCATGGAAGGTAGTAGAGGTTGTTACGAACCATCGTGATAACGCTATTACTTTCAATAGTGAGTGTCTGTAGAAGCTGAATGGCCTATAACCTTTTTAACCCATCTAAGCCTTTTTAGGATGTAGTGCAGAAACAAGATCAAGTACCAATTTGAGCTTGTTGTCATGCGATACTACGCTCAGACGAGGTCTTTTTAGGCATATTATTGGCGCCCATGAGCAATTGTGCATGCCGGTAATATCCGATAGAAGATTGAAAACTCTGGGAACCTTTGTAGAACCCGATTGATAGGTACAAAATTCCCTAGATCACACCTTGTGGGATGGGTAGACCCGTGGCTCCATGCTCGTGACGTCGAACCTTTGAACCTGGATTGTGTGATTTTGTGTGATTTGATGTGATCTTGTGTGCTCTTGGTTGTGATTGATGCATAAACCATGCATTCATGCATTCATAAAAAATGTTCTTCACAAATGGTTTTCAAGGAACTTAGAGACTTTGTTTGTAAACATCACAGGTACCATGGATCAAAAGAGAAGCATCAAGAAGTACACTTTCAGGAATTCAAGTGCAAAGGAATTGAAAGAGTTAGCAACTTTGGTTCCTAATATTGACAACTTCAAAAACCGTTATGGGAAATTGATCTCTATCTTGAAGACCAAAGTGGAAAAGGGGATTCTTGAGACTCTTGTGCAGTTTTATGACCCGGTTTATCATTGTTTCACCTTTCCTGATTCTCAGCTTATGCCCACTTTGGAGGAGTATTCGTATTGGATTGGTTTGCCAGTTACGAATGATATACCGTTTAGTGGTCTGGAGAAAGAACCTCAGGTTGATGAGATAGCAGAGCTTCTTCAGTTGAAAATATCAGATGTGAAAGCAAATATGACCAAAAAAGGAGGAATTTGGGGGTTGACTTCTAAGTTCTTGATTGGAAAGGCTTATATGCTGGCTAGTAAAGGAAGTATGATTGTTTTTGAGACGTTTTTGGCCTTGCTCATCTATGGTTTGATACTCTTTCCCAACATTGACAACTTTGTCGATGTTAATGCTATTCGGATTTTCATGATTGGGAATCCTGTGCCTACTTTGCTTGGGGATACTTATCATTCCATTCACTATAGGACTGATAAGAAAGGTGGACTTATCAACTGTTGCGCTCCTTTGCTCTATAAGTGGTTTATTTTGCACTTACCTCAGACTAAGAATTTCTTGAGTAATCCGGATGGTCTCTCATGGTCTCAGAAGATCATGCCTCTTACTAATGGGAATATCCATTGGTACAATCCTGCTTATGACATTGGTGAGATTATTGATAGCTCTGGAGAATTCCCTAATGTACCTCTTCTTGGTATACACGGAGGAATTACCTACAACCCCATTCTTGCAAGGCGTCAATTTTGCTACCCCATGAAGGGGCGACCCGCTAGTATTCTTGTGTCAGGAATCTTCTATCTTAATCAGGATGGAAATTTGGATATGAGAAATCGGTTTGTGCGTGCTTGGCACCATATCGATAGGAAGAGACATTTGGGAAAGAAGCAATGTGTTGCTCTCAAAGACTATACTGATTGGGTTCAAGCTAGAGCTCACACCTTTCAGATGCCTTATTTACTCGAAGAGCCTTCTCTACTCATTACTCCACCATTATCTTTCACTACTCCTGTTGAAAGTAGTGAGGAGCATCTAGAGCTCGTGGCTAAGATGAGAATGGAAAGAGATGCTTGGGAGAAGAAGTTTTGTGCTTCGGAAATTGAGAATAAAGAGTTGAAGATACATTTGAAAGAAAAGGATGAAATGCTTGATATCCAAGATGGTTGGTTGATGGAAAAGGATGATCAGATTCGTCATCAAGAAGAGCTACTTCAACAACATGGTGAAAAGCGAAAGAGACAAAAAGAGGATTTATTTTCCTCTAGTAGTCATGAAGATTCAGTTGCATGGAAGGAAGTTGCTGATAAGCTGATGGTCGAGAATGCTCATTTGAAGGCCTTTTATGAAGATGAGTTGGAGAAGCTCTGTAGGAAGTTGCAGAGAGGAGTTGGATCTTCGTCAGAAGTGTTCCCTTCTAGTTTTTAGCTTTTCCTTTGTTTTGTAATCTTTGATCTTTGAATCCTTTTGTAAGCTTTTTCATTACTAATGAAAGAATGTTGTTATGTTTTATGTTTTTGTTAATGTTTACAATTAATGTCTTAAAGTTCCTTGAAAACCAATAAAAATCATTTGCATTGCATTTCATGCATCATTCCGCATTTCATGCATCATTCCGCATTTTGGTCTTGCTTTCGTGAGTTTGCCGCCCAAGTGATTCTTCCGATGGAGGAGAAAGAGATGACTAAGATTTTCCTTAAGACTCTTGGTCCGTTTTACTATGAGAAGATGATTGCAAGTGCTCTTGTAGACTTCACCGAAATGGTGGGTATGGGTGTCAGGTTGGAAGAAGCTGTGCGAGAAGGCCGTCTGGTTCGGAATGACAATTCGTCTGGTGGTGCGAAGAAGTATGGTTCTTCATTCCAGAAGAAGAAGGAATCAGATGCTAATGCTGTTTCTCATGGGAGGAATAGTCGATTCAGAAATCAATCTCAACAAGTGGCGTCAGTAACTCCTGTTGTGAATTAAGTGCTTGTATCTCCTGTTAATCAACAACCAGCAAGGCGGAATCCGTATCCTCGAGTTAATGTTGATCCTATCCCCATGACATATACTGAACTGTACCCTGCACTAATTCATAAGAAGTTGTTTCAACCAAGGTCACCACCTCCTGTTCCAGAGAAACTCCCTTGGTGGTACAAAGCTGATGCCACTTGTGCTTTTCATCAGAATGCTCCTGGGCATGATTTGGAAAATTGTTGGCCTCTGAAGAATGAAGTTCAGAGATTGGTTCGTTCGGGTATGCTTTCCTTCCGTGATATTGGCCCAAATGTGCAGAACAATCCATTTCCAACTCATGAAGCGTCTGCTGTGAATATGGTGTATGGGTGTCCTGGGAAGTATAAGATTTATCGTGTGGAACACGTCAGAGGATCATTGGTAGATATGCATGCCACTCTGTGTGAGTATAGTCATTATGAGCATAATCATGCTGCTTGTAGGATTTGTTCAGTCAATCCTCGAGGATGTTATATTGTGAGAAGAGATTTACAAGAGATGATATCTCAAAGGCTCATTGAGATTCTGAGGGATAGAGATGAAGATGATGTCAATGTGATTGAACCATGCTTTGAAATCCCGGAATGTGTAGAGATTGGTATACAATGCCACCATGCTGGAAGCTGGAAAAGAAGTCGAGATTAAGCCTCTGTCTTCTGTTGAGAATATAGCAGATGTTAGTAGAGTGACTAGAAGTGGACAAGTTTTTACTCAGCCCCAAACAGTTGTGGATGTCCAGAGGAATCCTACTCAAGTGCCTGTGAACAATAATGATGCGACAAGAGTTAATGAAGGGTCATCTTCAGGAAAGGAGATGGATGAGATTTTGAAGCTTATCAAGATGAGTGATTATAAGATTGTGGATCAGCTACATCGTACTCCGTACAAGATCTCTATAATGGAGTTGTTGACGAGTTCTCCTGCTCATAGGGATTCTTTGATGAAAATACTTGATCAAGCCTTTGTGGATCATGATGTGACGGTGGATCAGTTTAATGGGGTTGTGAGTAATATCACTACGTGTAACAATTTGAGCTTCAGTGACGAAGATTTGCCTGAGGAAGGAAGAAATCATAATCTGGCTTTGCACATTTCTGTCAGTTGCAAAGAGGACTCAATGTCTAATGTGCTAATCGATACTGGCTCATCGCTGAATGTCATGCCAAAATCTACTCTTGCTAAGCTGTCTTATGGTGGCACACCAATGAGATTTAGCAATGTGATTGTCAAGGCTTTTGATGGATCGAAGAAATCAGTGGTCGGAGAGGTTGATTTGCCTATTAGTATCGGACCGCTTGTCTTCAAGATTACTTTTCAAGTGATGGACATCTTTCCTGCATACAGTTGCTTATTGGGACGCCCATGGATCCATGAAGCTGGGGACGTTACTTCAACTCTTCACCAGAAGTTGAAATTTGTGAAAGATGGAAAGATGGTCGTTGTGAGTGGAGAACAAGCTTTGCTGATTAGTCATCTCTCTTCGTTCCGTACCATAGAGACTGATGAAGTAGTCATTGGAACTGCATTCCAAGCCCTGTCTGTTAATGATGAATTCAAAAAGGATGAAGCTTCCATTGCCTCCTTCAAAGATGCTCAGCTGGTGGTTCAGAATGGACATTCAGGAGTATGGGGATAAGTGGTGAGTCTGCAAGAGAACAAGAATAGAGCTGGTCTGGGATTTTCTGTCTTAGAAAAGTCTGTGATGAAGCCTGAATCTGCTTTTCGTCCTTATCATGAGATGTTCCATAGTGCTGGGTTTCTACATCCGACTCCTCCAGAAGTGAACGCTATTATTGAAGACGAATCAGAGCCAGAAGTGCCAAACTATGTGACCCATGGAAAGATGATTAAGAATTGGATCACCATTGACATTCCTTAGTGTACTCATGCTTCAAAGTAATTTGCTTTTATGTTTTTCAAAATCCTTTCTTTCTGCCCAAGATGAAAGTGAAGTTGTTGGGGCTTTTTCCTGTTTGTTTTAAACATTAAAATCAAAGTCATTTTGTTTCTGCATATACATGCTTTTTATCTTTTTGCTTTTTCTGAAAAGTGGTAACACAAAAAACCTTAAAAAATGTTTTCATTTGCCATAATCTGCACGATTACATGTTTGCATATATCTTTCCTTTTCCTGAAATAATAATCACTTGTGCAGATTAATCAATAAAACCGTTGAAAGTAATGACCATGCACCCTCTCCTAACTTCGAGTGTCCTGTGTATGAGGCAGAAGAAGAGAGTGATGAATGTATTCCTGATGAGATTTCCCGACTGCTTGAGCACGAGGAAGACACCATTCAGCCGTATAAAGAGCCATTGGAAGTCATCAACTTGGGTTCTGAAGAGGATAAAAAGGAAGTCAAGATTGGGGCACTGCTTGGTCAAGATGTTAAGAAGAGGATGGTAGAGCTTCTTAAAGAGTATGTTGACATTTTTGCGTGGTCCTACCAAGACATGCCTGGGTTGGACACAGATATTGTGGAGCATCGTTTTCCATTGAAACCAGAATGTCCTCCTGTCAAGCAAAAGCTAAGAAGGAGTCATCCCGATATGGCGTAGAAAATTAAGAATGAGGTCTTGAAACAGATAGACGCAGGTTTCCTTGTCACTTCTGTATATCCTCAATGGATTGCCAATATTGTGCCTGTTCCGAAGAAAGACGGAAAAGTTCGCATGTTGATTATAGAGATTTGAATAAAGCCAGTCCGAAAGATGATTTTCCTCTACCTCACATTGATATGTTGGTAGATAGCACGACAAAGTTTGAGGTTTTCTCCTTCATGGATGGTTTTTCAGGATACAACCAGATTAAGATGGTACCTGAAGACATGGAAAAGACAACCTTTATTACGCCATGGGGGACATTCTGCTACAAAGTAATGCCTTTTGGGTTGAAGAATGCTGGCGCGACGTATCAGAGGGCCATGACCACTCTTTTCCATGATATGATGCATAAAGAAATTGAGGTCTATGTAGATGACATGATTGCCAAGTCCCAGTCAGAGGAAGGGCACATGGAGGATCTCTTAAAGTTGTTTCAACGTTTGAGGAAATATCATCTTCGTTTGAATCCAAACAAATGCACTTTTGGTGTTTGTTCCGGAAAATTATTGGGTTTTGTTGTAAGTCAGAAAGGAATTGAAGTAGATCCTGATAAAGTTAAAGCAATTCAGGAAATGCCAGCACCAAAGACTGAGAAACAAGTGAGAGGTTTCCTCGGACGTTTGAATTATATCTCCAGGTTCATTTCCAATAAGACTGCTACTTGTGAGCCAATCTTCAAGTTGTAAAAGAAAAATCAGGGATGTGTGCGGAATGAAGATTGTCAGAAAGCTTTTGACAACATCAAAGAATATCTGCTTGAACCTCCCATTTTGCTCCCTCCAGTTGAGGGAAGACCTTTGATTATGTATCTCACAGTGCTTGAGAATTCGATGGGATGTGTGTTGGGTCAGCATGACGAGTCTGGTCAAAAAGAGTATGCAATATACTACCTTAGCAAAAAGTTTACCGAGTGCGAAACAAGATACTCGCTGCTTGAGAAAACTTGTTGTGCTTTGGTGTGGGCTGCTCGCCGACTGAGACAGTATATGTTGAATCACACCACCCTATTTATTTCCAAAATGGATCTGATTAAGTATATATTTGAAAAACCTGCGTTAACCGGAAGGATTGCTCGCTGGAAAATGTTGATATACGAATATGATATTGAATACCGAGCTCAGAAAGTCGTGAAAGGAAGTATGTTGGCAGAGTACCTCGCTCACCAACCAATTGATGATCATCAATCCATCAGAATGGACTTCCCAGATGAAGATATAATGTATTTGAGAGCTCAAGATTGGGATGAACCATTGCCAGAAGAAGGACCAGAGCCTGGATCCAAATGGGGTTTAATTTTTGATGGAGCTTCTAATGTTCATGGCCATGGTATTGGTGCCATTATTATAACTCCGCAAGGATCGCATGTTCCTTTCACTGCAAGGATATGTTTTGATTGTACAAATAATATTGCTGAGTATGAAGCTTGCATCATGGGGCTTGAAGAGGCCATTAATCTGAGAATTAAGATTCTTGATGTTTATGGAGATTCTACGCTTGTGATTAATCAGATTAAAGGAGAATGGGAAACGCGTCATCCTGGTTTAATCCCTTACAAAGATTACGCCAGAAGGCTGTTGACATTTTTCAACAAAGTTGAATTCCACCACATCCCTCGAGATGAGAATCAGATGACTGATGCTTTAGCCACATTGTCTTCCATGTACAAAGTGAATTTCCATAATGAGGAACCTCGGATTACAATCAGGCGTCTTGATAAACCTACTCATGTATTTGCAGTTGAGGAGTCAGCAGATGAGAAACCTTGGTACTTCAATATTAAGCATTTTCTTCAGACCCAAGAGTACCCACTTGGGGCATCAAATAAGGATAAGAAAACTTTGAGAAGATTGGCTGGCAGTTTCTTCATCAATGCTGATGTTTTGTATAAGAGAAATTATGACATGGTTTTGCTCAGATGCGTAGATAGACACGAAACAGACATGTTGATGCATGAAATTCATGAAGGTTCTTTTGGTACTCATGCCAATGGACATTCGATGGCTAAAAAGATGCTTAGAGCAGGTTACTATTGGCTGACAATGGAATCTGATTGCTACGAATGTCAAGTGTATGCTGACAAGATTCATGTGCCTCAGACACTTCTCAATGTTATTTCCTCTCCATGGCCTTTCTCTATGTGGGGTATCGATATGATTTGCATGATTGAACCCAAGGCTTCGAATGGACATCGATTCATCCTGGTAGCAATCGATTACTTTACCAAGTGGGTAGAAGCTGCTTCATATGCTAATGTAACAAAGCAAGTTGTGGTTAGATTTATCAAGAACAACATCATCTGTAGATATGGTGTACCGAGCAAGATCATCACTGATAATGGCTCGAATCTGAATAAAAGAATTATGAGAGAACTGTGTGAAAGTTTCAAAATTGAACATCACAACTCTTCGCCTTATAGGCCAAAGATGAATGGAGCTGTTGAAGCAGCAAATAAGAATATTAAGAAGATTGTGCAAAAGATGGTTGTTACGTACAAGGACTGGCATGAGATGCTCCCATTTGCCTTGCATGGGTATCGTACATCTGTTCGTACTTCAAACGGGGCAACTCCCTTTTCTTTGGTTTATGGTATGGAAGCAGTGCTCCCTATTGAGGTTGAGATTCCATCGTTGAGAGTTTTAATGGAAACCAAGTTATCTGAGGCTGAGTGGTGTCAGAGCAGGTTTGATCAATTGAATTTGATAGAAGAAAAGAGAATGACGACTTTATGCCATGGTCAGTTGTACCAGAAAAGAATGAAGAAAGCTTTTGATAAGAAGGTTCGACCTCGTGTATTCAGAGAAGGTGACCTCGTGCTCAAAAGGATCTTGTCTTTCACCTCTGATTCAAGGGGCAAGTGGACTCCTAATTTTGAAGGACCATATGTTGTTAAGAAAGCCTTCTCTGGCAGTGCATTAATTCTTGCAACTATGCATGTATAACTAGAAAATTGTCTGATTTACGTGATTTACATTTAATCCCGTTGTTTTTATCTGCTATTTACTTTAATCCCTTTAATTTCCTTGCACTGCACTCATTTCACTATATTGATTTACCTTAGATAAGCACCTTAATAATAGAGTTGATAGATTGATGATTGGTCTCTGTAGTTCGACAATCTTTTATATTACTTCGATAGGTTGTGCACTTGCAGTTCATTTTGGACTATAAACAGACCGATCAGGATCTCCACGAGATATAACGTTCATTCACCTAAAAACCTCTAAGACACAACTAGTATTAGCCCTCTTGAGAAATCTGACCCAACTGGTTTCTCAAGGAACAATTATAGAATAACTTCAAATAATAGTGTTTCAGATTGCTTCTAATAAGCTTTAATCACAACCTTGATTTTTCACTAAGTTTTGTACAAGGAGTATGAAGTTAGAATGTTAACTTGAAATATTTCTTCAGCATAAGAGTTCACTTTTTTTTGATAATATTCGTTGTTGCACTTGTATCTTGTGTGGTTGTGCGCGTGTTCTTGTTTACTTCTTCAAGTAATCATATATTTATGGATTCAAGTATTTGTCTGTTATCTTGTGTCATACCCCAAAATTTTCCCCCTTATATTCAATCAAAGGTTCCTCAATTGCCCAAGAGCACTCTTGGTTCTATCAGACAAAGCTCCTCCTAATCCAGGATCTCCAAAACTAGGGTTTGCATTTTATCAAAGGATTTTGAATCTCTAAGACCTCAAGTGGACCCCAAGGTATCTCATATATCTCAGAGCATCTCCAGGCCAATTTTCAAGCTTTGGATCACAAGATTGTTCAGTCAATGGTTCAGATGATCAATAATCAACTATGTTGACCTAAAAGTCAACTATAGTCAAAATACAGTCAAACTTCAAGACTTTTGGTCAACATCAAGTATTTGAGGTTATATCCATCATTTGATCAAAGGTTGATCATGATTCATTAATAAAACTCAGAAATGAACAAATTCAAAAGGTTCAAATTAGGGTTTTTATAAGAGAAAGTCAACTCAACTTTGACTGGCCGTAACTTTCACATGGAGTATCAAAAATTTCCCAACCAAATCCTATTCTGAAGGAAATTGGATTCTCTACAACTTTGTCTCTCACATGCCAAGGCCAGAAATGCTTCATTCAAGAGATATGATTCAAAACATTACAGGTCCTCCAAAAAGGTCATTAAAAGGTCATCTTCTTCAAAAGCCCATAACATGAGCATGGAAACTTCAATGGAGATGAAACCAAAAGGAGTGTTTGTAGGACTCTTTAAGCTTTCCAAAAAGTCCTAGATCATCTCCATATGATAAAAATTGAATGAGTTATGGCTTGCACAAGTTGGTCGAATTTCGAAGAAATGCATGAAGAAGATATTGACTAAAATTGAAAATTCTCCAAATGGGCCCATATTTCTTTGATCCAAACATGATTCTAATCTTGTTAGAAGACTCCTGGCCTAATCCCATGCCATTTTTATTGTTTATTTTATTTATCTTGATTTTTTAATTCATTTTAAACTCAATTTAATTAAAATAAATAATGGAAAATCAAAGATTTGATTTTAGGTCTATTATGTGATGAAAATATCAAGATTATATCACTATAATTGATCAAATTTCGTGATTAAAGAGATTGGGAAGAGAATATTGAAATTGGACCAAAATTACAAAGATTTAATGATAATGTTCAATCAATTGCCAATTTCCTTGATTCACTACAATCTAATCAAATTTGTTAAACCTAATTCGTTTTATTATATATACAAGAATAACAAGTGCAAGAGGGGGATTTTTGGGAGGTTTTGCAGCCCTGAAAATCGTGTTCAAGCTCTAAAAAATCAAAGAAAGAGAGCAATTCGGTTTTGGAATTGGAGGTTGGTTCAAGAAGAATTGTTGGTTCTAACGCCTTCCTGGGGTTTCTCTGAAGTGATTCTGATCGTTACCATCATCCAAGGCCATCAGAAGCATTGAGGTTCATCCATGGTTTGTTAGTTCCTTTTCAAAATCGATTTACATGATTCATACGTTTTTGATGTGATTTGATTACATATATGCATTCAGAATGGTATTTGCAAGGTGTCTAGATAGTTTAATTAGAATTTGAATCCATTATGTGAGAATCCACCATTGTTAGGGTTCAAAGCTCTAAATTGGGGATTTTTCGAAACAGTTAAAATTGGACAAAAAGAGGAGTATAATTGTGCTCAGAGCATAAATTCTAATCGATTCATGGCTTTACATGGGATTTCTACTACTTGCATAAGGTTTTGTGATTCTGTAGGTGCTATAGTGACGAACACAACCGTCACTATAACCTATTGCTGCGACATGGCTGTAGGTAAAAGTCTTTTCAGAAATCTAAAACAAAAACGAGGAAGAAGATGCAAGGCGCGCAGGATTCGTTTAAAAAAAATTGAATGACTTAATTTCATATATTTTGTTTTATGATAGTTGTAATAACAGCAATTGAAAAACGGTGCAGTGGAGTAGGTGCGCGTCTCAAGGTCACAAACGCAAGGGCAAGGGTTCGATCCCTACCTATTGCGTTTATCTCTTTTAATTTTCCATGACAAACCTTGTTTGTAGATCTAGTGTTTCAGGCCAACGCGTGCACGCCATACACCCTCGCCTCTCTACCACAGGATCCTACCACTATCAGATCCAATGCACATCAACATGCAGGACCACCATGGGACTTCAAAGGCCAGCAACACAAGATCAAAACCAGGTTTTTCTATATATATTTTATTAGTTAATTATTTAGATTAAATATTAATTAATAATGTTTAATTTAATTAGTTTGTTTAATTAGGATTAGAATATAAATTAGGATTAGGGCTATAATTATTTAGGATTATTTTCCCGATTATTTCGATTATTCGATTTAATTTATTTTAATCAACTTTAATTATAAAAATAAAAAAAAACCCTAGAAAGGTTATCAAGGCATTAGGGTTTGCCCAATCCCATTGGCCATTTGGCCAAAATATTAGGATTTTATTTATTATTCGTTTCGACTGAATTAATCGGTCGCGATGGTTAATAATCAATTAATTAATTAATTAATTAAATTCAAATAGGGTTTATTTTGCTAAAAGGTTGTAACCATCTAATTGGTTATGATGATTAGCATTTCTTTATCAATTCGTTATTATTTGTAATCGAATCTATTGATTATGAGGGGTAACGATAAAATAATAATATTTAAAATACACTTATTTGCTATTAGTGATAATCAAACCTATTGATTAGAATTGTTAGTAATACTTTACTAATCTATTAATTATGGTGATCAAACCTATTGATCATTGCGATTAATAGTACATATTTAAAATCAGGGTTGTACGCCAAATCTTGAAACATTCTTTCATCTTCAAACTACGGATTTTCATCACTACGATAAGGTAATTCAAAATACCTTGCAAACCACAAATTTCAAAACTACGATAAGGTAACTCAAAATACCTTCAACACATTCATATTAAATCTAAGGCGTACAACCCTGCCCCGAACTACGTAGACTCTAATCCTCCATAAGGAGGTACATGGGCACTTGGCAACAAGGCGAGTCCCCTTCCCCAAAATTCTAATTAGGTTTGAATTTTGCCATTCACCCTTTTCATTTCTTTAGCTATTAACCTTAATAATTTTAGCCATAAAACCTTTTCCTTAACTCAAAACCTTAGGAAAGGATTAAGGGTGTCTAACACCTTCCCTTGACCTGAATATAATATCTTACCCCGAATCTCTTAACTGTATAGGGTTTCCTATTCGCCCTGGTAGAATAGGTGGCGACTCTAAAATCTTAATTTTTAGGGCAGGTTGCTACATCTTGCTCTTTGAAGAGAGCATTAAATGCTTTGCGTGTTTGCTTTTGTTTTTGTTTCTCCAACGAGCTGCATGTGCGTTGCTTCTTCAATCAACCTTGAGAGTTGTTCCATTTGAGTGGTTCAGCTGTCTTTTAATCATTATGTTCTTAACGGTATATTATCTTGCTTCAGAATTTTGCATCTATTCATAACTTCTGTTTTGACTTGAATAAGCTTCTGTTAGAGTATGTCCACAGCGGTTGGTGCATTCAGAAGTTACTTCATTAGAACTTCAGTGTCTTTTCCTTGAAGCGTTTGTTCATCTTTACATAAGATTCATGTTCTGATGGCACTTGTATTAGAACATCTTCTGAAATGAGAAACATATGATTAGAGTACCACATTTACTTATACAAAATTTATTTACTTGTTATCATCAAAACACTAAGATATGATTAGAACCAAACTATGTTCTAACAATCCCCCCTTTTTTATGATGACAAAACATTTAAGTTGTGATCAAAAAATTTGTATATAAGAAAACAATCTCCCCCTGAGATGTATAATCTCCCCTTAAAATGTATAGTCTCCCCCTGAAATAAATACTTAGAAAAAATTTAGAAGATAACTTCGCTGAATATTTTTCTCTTCAGCGTGTCTCTTTAGAAGATTTACTTGTATTTCTTTTCAGAGTACTTCTTCAGAAGATCTACACGATTCTTTATTATAGGAACATTGTTTTCATGTGATTGTCCTGCAGCTTTCAGAAAAACAAAAGAGAACGGTACAACAGTTATTTGTACTTTTGTCAATAATTGTTTTGAGATACATCTTTTAACTGATTATTTTGCCAAGTCAAAATTTCACTTAATAATTCTCTTACTTATTCTCCCCCTTTTTTTCATAATCAAAAAGCGTAAATAACACATGTGAGTGAATAAGGCATTTAGATAAGATAGAAAAGGATGTCCATAGATAAAAAAGGTTCAACACAATCAACAAGGATTAAAAAATAACAAGGAACAGTAGGAAACACACAAGACAAAGTCAAAAGTTCTTAAACATAAAACTAAGATTTTCGAGGGACAAGGGACAGAAGAATGTTCTTGATTTCATTTGTAGTCTCCTCTTGCTTAATCATCCAAGATTTTATTTCCTTGTTGGCCTCCTCCTACTTTTCTAATCGTTCCTTAACTTCTGCATTATCCTTCTTTAAAGTATTCAAGGTTTCTAATACCACGGAATTTTGGGTAGAAGTTGAATCTATAGCAGAAGTTACAGCAATAGGTTGTACAGAAGTTGACGCAGAAGCTTCGACCAAAGAGAGAGCAGTCTTGGAGAACAAGGTGTCCATATCTACCCTCAAGGTAGGTGTTTTTCTAACAGGAGGGTTCTTGGGCACATATGCAAGGAGTGGTTTCAGTAAAACAAGAGAGCAGGAATTTTCAGCATCTTCCGTATCTATAGGGTCAGAAGATGAGTACCAAGGAGTGTTACTAATCTGTAGTGGTGGCCTTAAAGCCAAGATATCCTTCACTATAGTTATGACTGGATTCAGACACTCAGAAAATTTCTCATTAGCATAAGTACGAAACACTTATTTGAGTTTGAGAGATTCAGAGTTGAATCTTCGTCTGAATGAATCCCAAAGGGCTCTTGAAGCAACTGGGCTTGCATTACTTATGTAATAAGCCTTCAGCCTTGCAATCCAATCCTGCATCTATGTTTCAAAATTCTGAAATAATATTTGAACATATGATGGGATAGTGTTTGGAGTTGGTGTGGTATCATCGGATACATTGATATCAGAATGTTGAATTGATTGAGGTTCAGATGTGGACATTGGTGAGTTATGTGGTGAAGGTGAGGGTGAGATGATATGAACTTCTGGTGAGGATGGGATGGAGATGTGTTCTGGAGAGGGATTTTGAGGTTGTTCTGATGACTCATGGATTGTAAGGGGGTTGTGAGCTGGAGTCTCAGGAATGATTGTAGCTAATGGGATTGTATAGCCATGAATGTCCCATGAGCCTGTGAACCACCCATAAGGTTGTGAAGTTTGGATTGAGGTTTGCGGTTGAGGTTGATTTTCAAAGAGGAGTTGTGGTTATGTTTGTGAGGATTATGGAGGTTCTGTTTGTGATGGGGGTGAAGATTCTCTTTGTGTTGGAGTTGGTAGTTGTGTTTCTGGTGGAAGTTCTGAAGTGTTTGGATTAGTTGGCTGGGGAGGGGGATTCTGAATTTGTTGTTGGTCTTTTGGCTGAGTGATTGTTGTGGTTTATGGTGATTAGAAAGATTCAGTTTGTTCTGGTGGTAGTTCAAAATTATCTATTTCAGATAACACTTGTGCAATGTTTTGGTTTTGTTCTTGATTTTCTGGAGGAATTGTGGGGTCAATTTCAAGATTTAATGCAACGAAAATTTGTTGGTCAGAAGTTTATTATGAAATGGGTTTAGAAGATTTAAATGCAGGTGGTTCTGATGTTTGAGATACGGATGGTGGATTTGTGTGATGTGAGGGTAGGTCAGTTGTTAGAAATGAAAGAGGTTCGGAAGTTTGAGGTATAGGGGATTCAGTTGTTTGAGAAAAGAGAAGTTCAGAGGCTTGTGATAAGGGTTTTTCAGATGTTTGACTATTATCAGAATTATTAACAGAGATAGAGGTAGAAGGATTACCTGAAGACTTCTTCTTCTATGTAGCCATCTAAAAATGCACTTTTAACATCCATTTGATATAGAGTAAAGTTATATTGAGCAACAGATGCAATTAATAGTCTAATAAATTCTAACCTGGCGACTGGGGTAAAGGTTTCATTAGAGTCTGTTGCACCCCAAAATTTGCCCTCTTTATTTGAGCTATAAGTTAATAATGACGTTTATTTCGTCGTTCGAAAATAAGGTGTGAAAAATGGTTTAAATAGTGGAAATAAGAGAAAATTCGCAAGTCATATTTGAGGGGTGATATGAGCTAAGTTCCCGCGTAGTCTTGACTGTTTTGACGATATCTACAACTTTCGTGTTCGGATCGGAAGCCAATTCTTTGAGGAAGGTTGCCAGATTTGCAAATTACTTGGGATTTCATAGTGAAAAACAATGCTGAATGTAGGGTTTCGGACCTCGGAAAATTCATATCTCCTAATCCGCTCGTCGGATTCACTTGAAAATTTAACTGGAGCTCCGTAACATCATAACCAAGATTTCATATGTTCGGACCGAAGGCCAATTATGCACCGGAAATTCTCAGAATTTTAAGGATCGTCGCATTGTTTCGGTAAAAAGTGTGTTTTCGAGTATGTCACGCCTAGTTTGAAAATTCATAACTTCTTCGATTTTTATCGTATGAAGTCCATTCCGGCGGCATTTTCTCAGAAATTTCGTTAGCTTCGTTTCTTCGTCACACATGCTTGTTCAGATTTTGAGCCGAAGATAGGGTTTCATCGAGTTCTTTGAGCGGTACTCAGAAAATTCTGCACAGTCGCACCAGATGAATCGGCGTTTCTCGTCATTCAAACGGGCGTATTTTCTTCATCGCTTATTGGATTGAGACGATTCTCGCGGCGATGAGTCACGAATTTGGTCATCTTCACAGTGGCATTGGTTTCGTTCCGGAATTCAGAGCCGAACCGAGTTTCCTTAAAAACGAGCCAAAATAAGAAGCACCGAGGGTAATTTGGACATTTCGCGTTGACAATATATAAACATTTTGCTCTTCACAAATCAAAGGGAGGACTCTCACAATTTCAATTCACCAAGTTTCTCCACAAACACTTTCTCTCAATTCTCTCTCAATTTTCATAGATCAAAACCACAAATCACATAAAACTTTCATCAAGATTCATCAATTTTCATCAAGATCAAGAACATGGATTGAAGAATCAAGATCGGAAGTTCGAATTTCTCCTCCTCTTCTCCTTACATCTCGCGCGCCCTCACTCTCTCTCCCTCCGGATTTCGTTCGAGTTCGTGTCGCGTTCGTGTCGTGTTCGCGTTCGTATCGTGTTCGTGTTCGCGCTTCGGTTAGATCTTTATCCGGTATGCCTTCGAATCTTGAATTAAGTGCTTAATTGTTGATTAATATGTGAATTCGGATCTAGATCTACCTCTTGTTCTTGATTAATTGATGATGATTGATCGGTGAATTTGTTCATACTTTGCTCGAATTTGTCATATTCATGTGAATTGTGTTTGGATTTTATGATTGATTGCATATAATTGTTGCTCGTTGATGATGAATTATGATATTTAGGTTCGAATCCGTGATTATTGGATGATTTTGTGTGCTTAATTGTTGATGTTCATGTATGTTACTTGTGTCGCACTCAAAGTGTTTGCACAAATGCATGTGTGGTGCTTTTGCTTAATATTTGCCTTGCTTGACGCGTCGCACTTAGCATGTTTATTGATATGTGACTCACTTGATACGCGGATTTACGTATGGCATGAATTTTCAATGTTTGTTTGCTCTAATCTCAAGTTGGAACGGTTTTGGATTGAGTGCGAATGGCTCCGGAGCCTTAAAAATGCATAAAAACCTGTTTTGCTACGCCAGGAACCGGGTTGTCCCAGGTGGGAACCGGTTCCCACTCAATCCAAAATTGCTGGTTTTCTGTGTTTTAGTACCAGGAACCGGGTTGTCCCTAGGTGGGAACCGGTTCCTGCGTTGTTTTTTGATAAGTGCCAAAATGTACTTATTTTGTGTATGTAAATAGTGGCACTTATCGATACTTTTGTTAATACCATTTGAATAATTCTCCGTTTTGTGTATAAATACGTATATTTTGTGAATAGTTGTATTTTCATATACTTTTATACCATTTGATAGTTTTTCCTTTATTTTTATAGGTATTCATGCTTATTGGAGGCTTGAGGAATAAAGTGTCAAAGGCACGGCTTCGATTTCGCAGTTTTGGTGCAAGCCCGCTTAGCCACCATCAAGCGGACTTCCAAAGACTCAAAATGAGGATGATAAAAATCATCAATTTGGTTTCCATTCATTCATTATTAGATAGAGCATTGAATAAGCTTTCCAACGCTTCGAACCGGGCGCAATTCGGAGTTACGGTTCTTAAGTTATGGCGAAAACAAGATTTCATTTTTTCTGTCAGCCGCTAAGCGGAAATTGGCCGCTAAGCGGAAATAGCAGAACTTCAGCTCGTTAAAAGGGGTCAAAAACACAATTTTTAGGTTATGGGTTGGGGTATTTGTTCCCAACTCCATCAACCTTCATTTCTAGGTTAGATTAGGTTAGAAAACAACTTCGGAGGTTGCATTTGGATGATCGGGGGTGGATTGAGCGTCGAACGGAGCTGACAAACCGGGAGATTTTCGGTTCATTTCTCTTCTTCTTTGCGTATTTCTCCTTGGTTGGATTTTGTATATGATTTTACTTTGAACTCATGTATATTTGTTGATCATGACGTTATATAAAACTTGTTTTACAAATCTATGTTGATTGTTGTCTTAGATTTTTGCTCTGTGCTCGGGATTTGGGTTGCTTTAGAGATAAACTTCTTGAATCCTTATCTAGGATGATTATCTGTTAGTTTCTGAACTCTAGAGATAGATTTAGAGCTAACAATCACTGTGGGTATCCGTTCTTAATGCTTTCGTGTTTGAGTGGCCCGCGAGAGATCGCCGACGCGAGAATACGGATGTTCTTGCGACTTTGCGTTAGAGATAACCTTAGTTGTGAGATGATCTCGTTTGTGCTCCAGAGATGGACGCTTATGTGAGAGATACGTGATAACATAGATGAGTATCGTAGGTTGAGTATAACTGGTCGACAAGTTTACGTTGGTAAGAAGTAGATCATATGCAAAGCTTGATAAGTCTTATCTTTCCAAAGAATGAATTCTTTCTATGTTCATATTTTACTTTTCCGTTCTTATACTTTTGTTATTCAAACCCGAGCTCAAAACCATAGAAACTGTTGAATGGCATTCTCACCATCTCTGTGGACGATAAATCCCGGATCAATATTTCCAAATCTTTCTTTTGTTGCTTGCCCTATACTGCATTCAACATTTTTCCCCTCTGTTTTTTAGTACCAGGAACCGGGTTGTCCCTAGGTGGGAACCGGTTCCCAGTTTTCTGCCTCTGGTTTTTAGTACCAGGAACCGGGTTGTCCCTAGGTGGGAACCGGTTCCTGTGTGCAAATTTTGTGTTTTTCTTTTCTAACTTCAAACTTGCATAACTTTTTGCTCGTAACTCCGATTTGCTCGTTCTTTATATCGTTGGAAAGCTTATGAGACGTACTATCTTGCTAGATGTTTGATTTTCATTAATTTGTAGATCATTCATGTTTGTTTTCTCTTTGATTTTTCATTGTCCATTTCATGTTTACCTTACTTGTCGATTTCCTTTCGTTTTATGGTAATAACGCAATTCCGATTGTGATGTTTGTTATCTCTAACTTGTGTGCTAGTGTGCAAGGCTCTTGGATAGTCACCGATCGGCATTTGTTACTTGTGTGTTCCGTTTCACTTGCGGGACACAATACTATTCACTCGTATCGTGTTCTCATCCGGGAGACACGATCCTTTTATTTTATACTTGCTTGTTTGGTTTGTTTGTTCATCTTGCAGGTGTATTGTGATCATGCTTGACGCATACGTTGACCGTTGTGCACTTTTGTGGCTAATCGGTGTGCTGACCATTTGCTTTTGCTTTGCTAGCTCGCTCGCGGGATTCTTAGTTTCTTCGCTTTGCTTCGCTCTAGTTTACGGATCATCATCCGTTTGTTATTGATTCCGTTTCATTTTATTTCTCTCGCACTTTATCGCTTTCTCGCATCATCCTATAACATGAGAAGTAGGACCTAGACATGCATCTGGCCAAGCCCTCGAAAGAGGCTCTGTTTTTGTTGGTGTGTTTATATTTGTGCTTTGCGGCAGGGAGTCACGGTGTAATAAGTCCTATATGGCACTCTGTTAAGTCCTCTTGGAAGGCACGCGGAAAGGGTTAGCAATCAACCCCCGCCTAGTCTCATCGAGTCTGTTTGGTATGTGCACACTACGCGTTGCTCGCTTCCGAACATGCACAAGATCTTGTTATCGAGTATGTCAGGTAAAGGGTTCATGTAGCCGGACCCCCGCCTTTCCTATAGCTCGCGTCGCTCGACGTTGATGCTCGGTGTACGCACGCACCGTTTTCCTTTACGATCCGTGACGGCTTGGTTGCTGAGAGGGGTCCGCCCTCTTGTCTATGGCCCGATCATTTTCGCGAGGTCTAATGCTTGGTTGACTTGGGTTGAGCTGCTCCCCTTGGCTATGGCGGGACCGCTTTTCTACCATTCGGTCAGTACCGTTGGTTTGTTTGCTTTACGAGCGGATGCTCGTTTGTGTGATATTATTGTATGCTTCCCCCTTTTCTCGTAGGATGTTAGTTTAGTTAGATTTGCACCCTTTGTATGATAACATTAGGTAGCAAGCTTTCCCCCTTTAGCTTAGGTTTTCCTCATGCATTCTTTAAAACACAAACCACACTCTTTCATTTTCTTTTCTTAAGAACTTGTTATTTCCGCTCCATTCCCAAGCCTAAGTCTCCAAAGGTGGAGCAGCGGAGTGTCAATGTAACTTGTTCACCTAAAAAACACAAAACAAACAAAAATTAGTTAGCCGAGCTACGGTAGCTCTGATTCTGCAAAACAGATACGTAGGCAGCGGGGTAGGGCCCGTGCGAGCACAATCCTTTCTTTTCCCTACATTCTGCATTCATTTTAGTCCAGATTAGCGTAGTTTGCTTACACACCCATAGATTTAGACATAAGCGTGGATACCATCGAGTACGATGGGCGCGTGGGGTGCTAATACCTTCTCCTCGCGTAACCGACTCCCTTACCCTTTCTCTCTGGTCGTGAGACCGTTGTTTTGTTTTGTGGTTTGCTGGCCTTCCCTTCCTTTTCAGGATAAATATGTTAGTGGCGACTCTGTTAATTTTCGCGGTAGCGATAGCTGGCGACTCTGCTGGGGACGTCTCGACCTGTTGCTGGTCCGGACTCAGCGAGTCGATCCTAGCGCTTGTGTGTTTATCTTTGGGTGCTTTACTGCTTTGCATATTTGCCTGTTTGCATTGCATTCTATGTGCGCTTTTACTTTTTTGCATCATATTCTGGACTGGCCTGATCTCTGTCTGTTGGGTGGGTGTTACAAGAGGTAAAAGGCCCAATACCCAGGCTATGTGTGAACCATAGGAACCCTAGGATAGAGTGGGAGCATGGTTTGTCTCGAGGTGTACGTCTCGGGATGGATTATGTGACCACGAGCAGAGTAGTGGTTTCAAACGGAGGTATTATCGTCACCCGCTTCCGCGCTGTGATGATGCTTACCTTCGGGCGGACCGTATACTGCGTTTCATGACCTTACCTTGGCCTAGATTTTACCCGTGAGTGGGGCGGGAATCAATGATCATTTAACAGGTACATTGTTGGTGACCGCTGTCCTTGTTCGTGGGTTACCGCTGTTCTTGTTCGTGGGTTACCGCTTTTCTTGTTCGTGGGTTACCGCTGTCCTTGTTCGTGGGTTACCGTTGTTCTTGTTCGTGGGTTACCGCTGTTCTCGTTCGAGTGTACTATTGGTTCTTGTTCGTGGGTTACTATGGTTCTTGTTCGAGTGGTAATCTGTGTTCCATTCCAGTGTGTTATTGACTATGGGCTTTGGTTCCGTGGATTGATATTCCGTGTTCCGTGTGGTATACCATTTGAGGCCGAACCTTTGGCTCTGTACTATGTGTGTTACCGGCAGTCCAGAATGCCTGGTGGGCGGCAACAAGTCCCACCACCTTGCATCATTGCATATTTACTTTCCAAAAAATGATGTACAAAAAATAACTAGCATACTAGCATACGTGTTCCTTCCATTTCCAAGGAATCGTGTCTTTAAGTCTCGTTCCGAGCTTTTCCATCTCTTGCTTTGCTAAAAAATCAAAACACGAGGATTCCTTGGAAATCGAATGAACATGGCATTGCACGCATATCATGCATCCCATACATTCCATGCATAACAGGTGTTCAAGATTGAGGATCTCTTATTCAGACTTGATATTCTTTCCAGACTCAGAGATTTGACTTGTTCTTATTGTGTGCTCAAAGATCAGTCATGGAACAACTTTGTGGGGTGATCAAGAGGAAAGCTCAGTTGAGGTTCTTTTTGAAGACTTGTCTTATGCTCATTTGCTTCCATGCTTGCTTTATTTGCAACTGGTTAAGCTTCATATTGTGTGGATATCTACAAATTCTATGCTTGATGACGAGGACACTAGGTGTGAGTTCTATTATGGGGAACTTGGTCGTGATGTTAGTATCTACAAGTCTTTGAAGTTGCTTAGGGCTCCCGCACGAGGGATAAGCAAGACATTGTCTAACTTGAGCATTGCATCATTTGCATTGCTCGAATCCCTAAAACACTTACAAAATTCCATGTGACTGATGTCCAGAATTCTCCGATTCAGAGTGGGGCACCTGATAGTGTTGTGTCTTCCAAGGATGTGGAGGAATTATTAAGGATCATCAGGAAGTCTGATTACAAGGTTGTTGAGCAGTTGGGTCTGACCCAGTCAAAGATTTCCATCTTGCAACTGCTGATGTGTTCAGAAGGTCATAGGGATGCTCTCTTGAGAATTCTGAATGGTGCTTACGTCCTGCATGAAATATCTATGAATCAGCTAGAGGCGGTAGCCAATAATATCTCCGCTGGGAATGGTTTGGGATTTAGTGATCGTGATCTTCCTCTAGAAGGGAGAAACCATAACAAGGCTTTGCATATTTCGATTGAGTGTAAGGGGACGAATTTATCCCGTGTTTTGGTTGATACTGGGTCTTCTTTGAACGTGCTTCCCAAGTCGGCCCTCATGCAAATTGACTATGCTGGTGTGGAGTTAAGGCCTAGTGAGTTGGTGGTGCGCGCCTTTGACGGTTCAAGGAGGTCTGTGTTCGGAGAGGTAGATCTACCAATTCAAGTGGGTCCTCAGATCTTTACTACAACCTTCTATGTGATGGATATTCAACCTACTTACTGTTGTCTATTGGGACGACCCTGGATTCACAAGGCTGGCGCTGTGACATCCACTCTTCATCAGAAGTTGAAGTATCCGGTTGATGGTAAAGTAGTTACGGTTTGTGGTGAGGAGGATTACATCGTGAGTCACTTGTCCTCTTTCCGATATGTAGAGATCGAAGGTGAAATACATGAGACGCCGTTCCAAGCGTTTGAAGCTGTAAATGCTGTGAGAACTCCTCCTTATGAGATAACGAAGCCAGAAACGGTTATGTCCTCTTTGAAAGATGCTCAGGTTGTCGTTGAGACTGGAAGAGTGGAAGGTTGGGGGCAAGTAATTGATGTGCGTCCCAAATTTGACAAGAATGGTCTGGGTTTCAATCCTGGAAGGCAGAATGCATCACCCAAGTCTGATATCCTTAGCCCGATCAAGTTTGTGAGTGGAGGTGTCATTCAAAACAGTCAGGTCCACGCCATTGTCAATGGTGAAGAAGTGGATGGTGATTGTGACTTTGATAGCTGGATTCGTCCAAGTATTCTTGGGGAGATGCCTTGCAATTGGACAATCGAAGATGTCATTCAAGTCACACAGGCTCAGGAGTAAATTCCTTGTTTTTACTTTTCTTATCATGACATAATTCCCACGCTCTGCCCAAGGCGTAGTGAATCATTGGTAGGACCATGCAGTTCGCATTTTCAAAGTTAATCATGAAATAAAAGGACGTTTTTGCATACAAATGTTTTGCTCTTTGTCTTTCTTTTAACTTTTTTCCTTTAAATGGCAATGTTTTTGCACACACTTGCACATATCTTAATAAAAATAAAACTAAAATAAAAACATCAATCATGCAGATGTTCCACTACTACGGATTCCATTGGTAACAGTTCCGCTATTGCTTATTATGATTTTGACAATCCGATCTACCAAGCCGAGGAGGAAGCTTATGAAGATTGTGATCTCCCCGACGAGTTGGCCAGATTGTTGAAACAGGAAAAGAAAGCGATTCAGCCGCATCAAGAGGTAATCGAGAGGGTAAATGTTGGCACTAAAGAGCAGGTCCAAGAAGTCAAGATAGGGGCTGCGCTTGAGAATAGTGTGAAGCAGAGACTTATTGATATGTTGAAAGAGTATGCGGATTTCTTTGCTTGGTCCTACGAGGATATGCCAGGTCTTGATACAGATATCGTGGTACACCGTCTACCTCTCAAGGAAGATAGTCCTCCGGTCAAGCAAAAGCTCCGAAGGACTCGCCCAGATATGTCTGAGAAGATTAAGAAAGAGGTTGAGAAACAGTTTGATGCTGGCTTTCTGCAAGTTGTGAATTACCCGCCGTGGGTTGCGAATATTGTTCCTGTACCTAAGAAGGACGGAAAGGTCAGGATGTGTGTTGACTATAGAGATTTGAATAAGGCGAGTCCGAAAGATGATTTTCCTATTCCTCACATTGATGTGCTGGTCGATAATACTGCTCCTTTCAAAGTGTTCTCCTTCATGGATGGCTTCTCTGGTTACAATCAGATCAAGATGGCACCAGAAGACATGGAGAAAACAACGTTTATTACACCATAGGGAACTTTCTGCTATAAAGTCATGCCTTTTAGGTTGAAAAACGCAGGGGCGACGTATCAGCGTGCCATGGTGACTCTTTTTCACGACATGATTCACAAAGAGATTGAAGTGTATGTCGACGACATCATTGCAAAGTCTCATACTGAAGAAGAGCACTTGGTTCACTTGCAGAAATTGTTTGAAAGGCTTCGGGAATTCAGACTGAGGTTGAATCCAAACAAATGCACTTTCGGAGTGCGATCCGGAAAACTGTTGGGTTTTGTTGTTAGTGGGAAAGGTATTGAGGTCGATCCTGCAAAAATAAAAGCTATACAAGAGATGCCTGAGCCGAGAACAGAAAAAGAGGTTCGTGGTTTCTTAGGGAGATTGAACTACATTGCTAGATTCATCTCTCATCTTACGGCCACTTGTGAACCAATATTCAAATTGCTAAGAAAAGATCAAACGGCCAGGTGGAATAATGATTGTCAAAAAGCATTTGAAAAAGTGAAAGAGTATCTGCAAGAACCTCCGATACTAATGCCTCCAGTTCCAGGAAGGCCTTTGATTATGTACCTCACAGTTCTTGAAAATTCAATGGGATGTGTGCTGGGTCAACATGACGAGTCTGGCCGAAAAGAGCATGCAATATACTACCTTAGTAAAAAGTTTACCGACTGTGAATCCCGATACTCACTGCTCGAGAAAACTTGCTGTGCTTTGGTGTGGGCTGCTCGCCGGCTGAGGCAGTATATGTTGGTTCACACCACCTTATTGATTTCCAAGATGGATCCTATCAAGTATGTTTTTGAGAAGCCCGCTCTTTTCGGAAGAGTAGCCAGGTGGCAGATGATTTTGACTGAATATGATATCCAATATACTACTCAGAAAGCCATCAAAGGTAGTGTGTTGGCGGATTATCTTGCGCATCAACCGGTCGAAGATTATGAACCAATGAAGTTTGAATTCCCCGATGAGGATGTCCTATATATCAGAGATTGTAACATTCCCGGACCAGAGGAAGGACCCGAACCAGGATCGCGATGGACGCTCGTGTTCGATGGTGCCTCTAATACACTCGGGAATGGTGTTGGAGCTGTAATTACTTCTCCATCAGGTTTTCATATTCCGTTTACAGCCAGAATCTGTTTTGATTGCACTAATAACATGGCTGAGTATGAAGCCTGCATCTATGGTATCGAAGCAGCGATTGATTTGCGAATCAAGTATTTGAAAGTTTATGGGGATTCCAATCTTGTCATTAGCCAGATCAATGGAGATTGGGAAACTCGCCATCAGAATCTGATTCCATACAGGGAGCATGCGATGAGACTTATTCCATACTTTGATGAGATCACATTTGAGCATATTTCTAGAGAAGAGAACAATCTTGCTGATGCTCTCGCTACTTTGGCTTCCATGTTCAAAGTGAAGTGGGCCAATGAAGCGCCTAATATCACCATTAACAGGTTAGATGAACCTGCATTTTGCTTTGAGGCTGATGTCGAGTTGGATGGTAATCCCTGGTATCATGATATCAAAAAGTTCCTCGAAACTCAAGAGTATCCTCCCGAAGCATCGGTGACTGATAAGAAGTTTCTGAGAAGGTTTGCAGCTAAGTTCTACCTTAACGGTGGTGTCTTGTACAAGAGGCATCATGACGGTGTGTTGCTCCGATGTGTTGTTAAGGAAGAAGCTTCGAAAATCATTGAAGAAATGCACGAAGGTGAGTTTGGTACCCATTCTAGTGGGCATACAATGGCTAAGAAGATCTTGAGGGCTGGTTACTATTGGTCCACTATGGAAACCGATTGTCATAACCATGTTAGAATTTGTCACAAGTGCCAGATCTATGCTGATAAAGTGCACGTGCCGCCTGTGCCTTTGAATGTTTTGACTTCTCCGTGGCCTTTTGCAATGTGGGGCATTGATATGATTGGAGAGATTAAACCTACTGCTTCTAATGGACATCGCTTCATTTTGGTTGCCATCGATTACTTCACCAAGTGGGTTGAAGCCGCATCTTATGCGAATGTAACCAAACAAGTGATTACTCGTTTTATCAAGCACAATATAATCTGTCGTTATGGGATTCCTGAGAAGATCATTACGGATAATGGATTGAATCTTAATAACAAGTTGATGAAGGAGCTTTGTGAGTCCTTCAAGATCAAGCATCAAAATTCTTCTCCGTATCGTCCAAAGATGAATGGCGCTGTCGAAGCGGCTAATAAGAATATTAAGAAGATTGTACAGAAGATGGTAGTGACCTACCGAGATTGGCACGAGATGTTACCTTTTGCTTTGCATGGTTATCGCACCTCTGTGCGTACATCGACTGGGGCAACTCCTTTCTCACTTGTTTATGGTATGGAAGCGGTACTGCCTGTTGAAGTTGAGATTCCTTCCCTGAGGATTATGAAAGACGTCGAGCTTGACGAGTCAGAATGGGTACAGAATCGGATGGATCAATTGAACCTCATTGATGAGAAGCGCTTGGCAGCTATTGGACATGGTCAGGTGTACCAAAAGAAGATGAGAAAAGCCTTTGACAAGCGGGTGCGACCCCAAAGCTATAAACCAGGTGATCTGGTGCTCAAAAGAATCATTCTCCCTCAAGGTGATCCTCGAGGCAAGTGGACTCCGACGTATGAAGGCCCCTTTGTTGTGCAGAAAGTATTCTCTGGCGGTGCCATGATGCTTGCAACGATGGATGGCGAGAACTTTCCGCACCCTGTGAACGCGGATGTAGTCAAAAAATACTTCGCATAGACCTGATAAAAAAAAAGAAAGTAAAAAGAAGAAAGAAAAAAAAAGAGAAGAAAAGAAAAAGAAAATGAATCAGGCAAAAGAATGAAAAAGAAACAAATATACCCGCTAAGTTGAAAACCCGAAAGGGCGGCTTAGGCAAAAAAGGGACAAAAGCGAATGACTACATCTTGCATGCCATCTCGGCAATCACTCTTCATACATGCTTAGGGCTCCCGACCGAGGGATAAGCAAGACTCCGTGTTCTTGAGTTTGCACCTGGCAGCTCAAATCCCTAAAGCATTCACAAATTCCAATCACTTTGTTTAGGGCTCCCGACCGAGGGATAAGCAAGACTCCGTGTTCTTGAGTTTGCACCTGGCAGCTCAAATCCCTAAAGCATTCACAACATTCCAATCACTCTGTTTAGGGCTCCCGACCAAGGGATAAGCAAGACTCCGTGTTCTTGAGTTTGCACCTGGCAGCTCAAATCCCTAAAGCATTCACAAATTCCAATCACTTTGTTTGGGGCTCCCGAACGAGGGATAAGCAAGACATTGTCTATCTTGAGCATTGCACCATTTGCATTGCTCGAATCCCTAAAGCACTTACCAAACCCCGTCGGGTCCACAAGTTCGGTGACGTTATCAGATCGGGTAGTGATCAATCCTAATGAGTACGGTCTTCCAAAGCAAGGAGATGAGAACGTCGGAGTTATAAAAGTGATAGCGGGATCGAAACCAATGGATATCCGTTTCACATTGCCATTTCTCTTGTACTCAATAAATATGCAGTTACCTCTTACTAGGAATTACTTCTTAAAAGTATGCGCCCTCTTTCGGGCATTGTTTTTTTTAATAAATCTCTTTTCATTTCAAAAGCCGTTTTCTTTTACTGTTTTGTTTGCATAAAGCGTCCTGGATTTGTATTAAACCTTGCATATGAAAACTGCATTGCTTTTACAATACATGATTAGAAATGATAAAATCTTTGAAATTACTTCGAAGTCTTGTGTGACCAGGATGGCAGGCCAAGATGCCATGCTATATCCTGGGGCATTTTTCATTTGTTTGTCTCGCAGGTACGTCCTTGCAAGCGCTTCACATCAGCATATTGGCGGACATAGCTATGAGAGATCATCACTCCCCAGCCGAGTGCATCCTAACGAGAGATTCTCATTCCCCAGCTGAGTATATCTGGATGAGACTTTCTTTGTTCCAAGATTCTCATCTCCTCATCAAAGCACATCTTGATGCATTCTCTATGTTCCAGAAGCCTTATTCCCCGGCGGAATGTCTTCTCCCCAGTTGAGTCATGATTGGATGGTATCTGATTCCCCGGCAAGCTCTTAATGAGGTTCCTTGCCCGAATTCCTTGTTCTCCCCAGTAGAGTGTTTCTCTCCCCAACAGATTGACCTGTTTTCCCCAGGAGAGTCATCTTGTTCCCCAGTGGAATTGCCTTAACAAAAGGTTCTTATGCTAAGTTCCTTATCCCCAGCGGATCTCTCATATCCCCAGTAGCTCGCCTTGCAGAAGTATTCATCTTCCCCACTGAGTTTTCTTTCCTCAGCAAAGATTCACATGCATCCTCAGCAGGATCTGTTCTCATCTAGGACATCCCCAGCGGAATGCGTCCTATACAAGTAAGTTGGTCACTCCTCATCAGAGTTATCTTCACGACTGGCTCTTATTTCCTCATCCCCAGTGTGTCGAGAATTTGCTTCTCCAGTGAAGTTGTCGGGGTATCCCCAAGCAGGATTTATTCCCTAAACAGAGCTCGCGTCCAGATTTGATCATCTCCAGCAGATTTCTGATCCATCTCTGCCAGCTCGCAATTTGTGACTCTTGGTCACTCATCTTGTCCTCCCCGCAGAGTTCCGTACTCTCTCCAGGACTTCTTCAGCAATTCAGTGCTCTTCCGTTGTCTCCCTAAGCAACGTTCGAATCATGCATCATTCGCATTGCATTCTCTAGCGTGTAGCATATTCCTCCTCGGAAACGTTATTCCATACACATTCATACATGCATCATGCATAAATCATATCATATCTGTTTCTTTCTGCAGGAAAGTTATCCAGATTCAAATGCTCCCAGAGAGCAATATTCGCCTAGTCATTACAGGCGCTTATCCTGATGTTTTGAATCAGAAGAGGATTGTTCTACTTATTTTCTGGCATAGCTCAGATCAGTTTAAAGACATTCCTATTCCCGATGCCCCCAGATCGGTGGAAGATATTTGTTCCTATCCTGATATCCAGCTCAGTTGAAGGAACCGCCTCCGGATCTCCCAAGATCTTACGAAGGAGCAAGCCCTCTGATACATCAGATCAGTTGGAAATATCTACTCCCTGACGATTTAGTTCGTTCAGAAGAAGAAACTCGTCTGCCCAGTCCTGATTCCTAACCATCAGTTGAAGACGCTTTCTTTACCCGGCGTACACAGTTCGGAAGAGATATCTATTCCTATCCTAATATTCAGATTCAGATTAGTTGAAGGAACCGCCTCCGGATCTCCCAAGATCTTACGAAGGAGCAAGCCACTGATATCATCAGATCAGATGGAGATGTCTACCTGATCGACTTTGTCTTTCAGATGAAGATTGTCCTACTTATTTTCTAGCATCATGTCCAGATCAGTTTAAAGGCATTCTTTCCCCGGCGTACACAGTTCGGAAGAGATATTGTTCCTATCCTGATTTCTAGTTCAGTTGAAGGAACCGCCTCCGGATCCCCGTGGTCTTACGAAGGAGCTAGCCGCTAATTCCCAGATTAGTAGGAATATCTACCTGATGATTTAATTGCATCAGAAGAGATGTCTGCCCAGATTCCCAGATCAGAGATACCTATTACCCGTTGATGTCCGATTCAACCGATGTATCTCCCTCGATTCCCAGATCGACTTAAGACATCTATCCCGATGCAAGTTCGGAGACATCTGCTACGCCTGATACCCAGATCAGTCGAGATGTTCCTTCTCTTGATGCCCAGATCATTTGAAGTGTTTCCCCTGCCTGTGGGTGCCCGTTCCTTCTTATCACAAGTTGGAGCATATTTATTATCCAGATCAATCGAAGTTTTTTCTCCTCGCCTGCGGGGTGGTACATTTCTTTCTTGTTACAAGACGGAATCTTCTATTGATCAAGAGTGCAAATTTTCGAGTTCATTCTGGTATTCAATCTCCTTCCACCTCAACGGTTCGAAACTTTCGTTTCTCACTCGTCAGGTTCAAGAAGTTTGAATAGGGGCAGCTGTTGCACCCCAAAATTTGCCCTCTTTATTTGAGCTATAAGTTAATAATGACGTTTATTTCATCGTTCGAAAATGGAAGAAAAATAATAAAGAGTTTTCATGGGTTTATGAAGATAAGGTGTGAAAAATGGTTTAAATAGTGGAAATAAGAGAAAATTCGCAAGTCATATTTGAGGGGTGATATGAGCTAAGTTTCCGCGGTGTCTTGACTGTTTTGACGATATCTACAACTTTCGTGTTCGGCTCGGAAGCCAATTCTTTGAGGAAGGTTGCCAGATTTGCAAATTACTTGGGATTTCATAGTGAAAAACAATGCTGAATGTAGGGTTTCGGACCTCGGAAAATTCATATCTCCTAATCCGCTCGTCGGATTCACTTGAAAATTTAACTGGAGCTCCGTAACATCATTACCAAGATTTCATATGTTCGGACCGAAGGCCAATTATGCACCGGAAATTCCCAGAATTTTAAGGATCGTCGCATTGTTTCGGTAAAAAGTGTGTTTTCGAGTATGTCGCGCCTAGTTTGAAAATTCATAAATTCTTCGATTTTTATCGTATGAAGTCCATTCCGGCGGCATTTTCTCAGAAATTTCGTTAGCTTCGTTTCTTCGTCACACATGCTTGTTCAGATTTTGAGCCGAAGATAGGGTTTCATCGAGTTCTTTGAGCGGTACTCACAAAATTCTGCACAGTCGCACCAGATGAATCGGCGTTTCTCGTCATTCAAACGGGCGTATTTTCTTCATCGCTTATTGGATTGAGACGATTCTCGCGGCGATGAGTCACGAATTTGGTCATCTTCACAGTGGCATTGATTTCGTTCCGGAATTCAGAGCCGAACCGAGTTTCTTTAAAAACGAGCCAAAATAAGAAGCACCGAGGGTAATTTGGACATTTCGCGTTGACAATATATAAACATTTTGCTCTTCACAAATCAAAGGGAGGACTCTCACAATTTCAATTCACCAAGTTTCTCCACAAACACTTTCTCTCAATTCTCTCTCAATTTTCATAGATCAAAACCACAAATCACATAAAACTTTCATCAAGATTCATCAATTTTCATCAAGATCAAGAACATGGATTGAAGAATCAAGATCGGAAGTTCGAATTTCTCCTCCTCTTCTCCTTACATCTCGCGCGCCCTCACTCTCTCTCCCTCCGGATTTCGTTCGAGTTCGTGTCGCGTTCGTGTCGTGTTCGCTTTCGTATCGTGTTCGTGTTCGCGCTTCGGTTAGATCTTTATCCGGTATGCCTTCGAATCTTGAATTAAGTGCTTAATTGTTGATTAATATGTGAATTCGGATCTAGATCTACCTCTTGTTCTTGATTAATTGATGATGATTGATCGGTGAATTTGTTCATACTTTGCTCGAATTTGTCATATTCATGTGAATTGTGTTTGGATTTTATGATTGATTGCATATAATTGTTGCTCGTTGATGATGAATTGTGATATTTAGGTTCGAATCCGTGATTATTGGATGATTTTGTGTGCTTAATTGTTGATGTTCATGTATGTTACTTGTGTCGCACTCAAAGTGTTTGCACAAATGCATGTGTGGTGCTTTTGCTTAATATTTGCCTTGCTTGACGCGTCGCACTTAGCATGTTTATTGATATGTGACTCACTTGATACGCGGATTTACGTATGGCATGAATTTTCAATGTTTGTTTGCTCTAATCTCAAGTTGGAACGGTTTTGGATTGAGTGCGAATGGCTCCGGAGCCTTAAAAATGCATAAAAACCTGTTTTGCTACGCCAGGAACCGGGTTGTCCCAGGCGGGAACCGGTTCCCACTCAATCCAAAATTACTGGTTTTCTGTGTTTTAGTACCAGGAACCGGGTTGTCCCTAGGTGGGAACCGGTTCCTGCGTTGTTTTCCCCCTCTGTTTTTTAGTACCAGGAACCGGGTTGTCCCTAGGTGGGAACCGGTTCCTGTGTGCAAATTTTGTGTTTTTCTTTTCTAACTTCAAACTTGCATAACTTTTTGCTCGTAACTCCGATTTTCTCGTTCTTTATATCGTTGGAAAGCTTATGAGACGTACTATCTTGCTAGATGTTTGATTTTCATTAATTTGTAGATCATTCATGTTTGTTTTCTCTTTGATTTTTCATTGTCCATTTCATGTTTACCTTACTTGTCGATTTCCTTTCGTTTTATGGTAATAACGCAATTCCGATTGTGATGTTTGTTATCTCTAACTTGTGTGCTAGTGTGCAAGGCTCTTGGATAGTCACCGATCGGCATTTGTTACTTGTGTGTTCCGTTTCACTTGCGGGACACAATCCTATTCACTCGTATCGTGTTCTCATCCGGGAGACACGATCCTTTTATTTTATACTTGCTTGTTTGGTTTGTTTGTTCATCTTGCAGGTGTATTGTGATCATGCTTGACGCATACGTTGACCGTTGTGCACTTTTGTGGCTAATCGGTGTGCTGACCATTTGCTTTTGCTTTGCTAGCTCGCTCGCGGGATTCTTAGTTTCTTCGCTTTGCTTCGCTCTAGTTTACGGATCATCATCCGTTTGTTATTGATTCCGTTTCATTTTATTTCTCTCGCACTTTATCGCTTTCTCGCATCATCCTATAACATGAGAAGTAGGACCTAGACATGCATCTGGCCAAGCCCTCGAAAGAGGCTCTGTTTTTGTTGGTGTGTTTATATTTGTGCTTTGCGGCAGGGAGTCACGGTGTAATAAGTCCTATATGGCACTCCGTTAAGTCCTCTTGGAAGGCACGCGGAAAGGGTTAGCAATCAACCCCTGCCTAGTCTCATCGAGTCTGTTTGGTATGCGCACACTACGCGTTGCTCGCTTCCGAACATGCACAAGATCTTGTTATCGAGTATGTCAGGTAAAGGGTTCATGTAGCCGGACCCCCGCCTTTCCTATAGCTCGCGTCGCTCGACGTTGATGCTCGGTGTACGCACGCACCGTTTTCCTTTACGATCCGTGACGGCTTGGTTGCTGAGAGGGGTCCGCCCTCTTGTCTATGGCCCGATCATTTTTGCGAGGTCTAATGCTTGGTTGACTTGGGTTGAGCTGCTCCCCTTGGCTATGGCGGGACCGCTTTTCTACCATTCGGTCAGTACCGTTGGTTTGTTTGCTTTACGAGCGGATGCTCGTTTGTGTGATATTATTGTATGCTTCCCCCTTTTCTCGTAGGTTGTTAGTTTAGTTAGATTTGCACCCTTTGTATGATAACATTAGGTAGCAAGCTTTCCCTCTTTAGCTTAGGTTTTCCTCATGCATTCTTTAAAACACAAACCACACTCTTTCATTTTCTTTTCTTAAGAACTTGTTATTTCCGCTCCATTCCCAAGCCTAAGTCTCCAAAGGTCGAGCAGCGGAGTGTGAATGTAACTTGTTCACCTAAAAAACACAAAACAAACAAAAATTAGTTAGCCGAGCTACGGTAGCTCTGATTCTGCAAAACAGATACGTAGGCAGCGGGGTAGGGCCCGTGCGAGCACAATCCTTTCTTTTCCCTACATTCTGCATTCATTTTAGTCCAGATTAGCGTAGTTTGCTTACACACCCATAGATTTAGACATAAGCGTGGATACCATCGAGTACGATGGGCGCGTGGGGTGCTAATACCTTCCCCTCGCGTAACCGACTCCCTTACCCTTTCTCTCTGGTCGTGAGACCGTTGTTTTGTTTTGTGGTTTGCTGGCATTCCCTTCCTTTTCAGGATAAATATGTTAGTGGCGACTCTGTTAATTTTCGCGGTAGCGACAGAGTCAATACCTTCTTGCTGACTATACCCTTGTGCAACAAGTCGTTCTTTGTTTCTGACAACTTTTCCTTGTTCATTCAATTTGTTTATGAATACCCACTTTGCTCCGATAATGTTGAATCCGTCATGTTTTGGAACTAGATCCCATACACCATTTCTTGTAAACTGATTTAGTTCTTCTTACATAGCAATGATCCAATCAGTGTCTTGAAGATCTTCGTCTATAGAAGTTGGTTCCACCATAGAAACTAACCCAACTAGTGATTCTTCGTTGTTTCTTAGAAATGATCTAGTTCTGATGGGGTCATATTTCTTTCCAAGCATGACATCTTCTGGATGAGCTGAGTTGAGTCTTGAAGATCTTTTATGTGTGTGTTCCTCATAGTTTCTAAGATTATCCATAGATGGTGTAGTTTGAGGATCTGTTGAATTGTCCTTTACTTCTGAATCTTCAGTAGTTTGAGTCTTTTCAAGAATAGGTCTTATAGAGATTCTATTTTGAATATAACATGCAGCGTTTACTGCTTCTACCCAGAAATGTTTAGCCATACAAGTTTCGTTAATCATGGTTCTAGCCATTTCTTGCAATGTGATATTATTTCTTTCAACTACTCCATTTTGTTGAGGAGCTCTAGGACAAGAGAAATCATGAGAAATTCCATTTTCATTAAAGAATTTTTCAAAGAGATTGTTCTCAAATTCTCCACCATGATCACTTCTAACCTTTATGATTCTAAACTGTTGTTCATTTTGAACTTGGTTACAGAAGTCAAAAAACACATAATGTGACTCATCCTTGTGTTTTAAAAATTTAACCCATGTCTATCTGCTATAGTCATCAACAATTACCAATCCATACTTCTTTCCTTTGATTGATGCAGTTTTCATTGGACCAAATAAATCAATATGCAGAAGTTCTAATGGCCTAGAGGAAGAGACAACATTTTTTTATTTAAAAGAAGGTTTTGAGAACTTTCCCTTCTGACATGCTTCACACAGAGCTTCTGAGTTGTACTTCAGATTGGGAAGACCTCTAACCAAATTTAGTTGGTTAAGCTTAGATGTTGTCCTTATGTTAACATGTCCTAATCTTCTGCGCCAAACCCATTTCTCATCGTTAATAGACAGAAGACAAGTTACTTCCTGAGATTTAAGATCAGAATGATCAATTTTATAAATGTTATTCTTTCTCTTGCTAGTAAATAGGATTGATCCATCTTTCTGACTTACAGCTTTACAGGATTTTTGATTAAAGATTATGTCATAGCCGTTGTCACTTAAGTGACTTATTGACAACAAGTTATGTGCTAATCCTTCTACTAATAAAACATTAGTTGTGGAGGGAGAGTTAATGTTACCAATGGTTCCAGAATCAATGATCTTTCCATTTTAATTTCCTCCAAGTCTAACGTCTCCGCCAGATTTAAGCTCCAGACTTTGGAACACAGACTTTATTCGCGTCATATGTCGCGAGCATCCGGAGTTCAAGTACCAAGACTGGTGTTTCAACTTTGTTGTGAAGGACATCTGCAACATAAATTATTTTCTCCTTAGGTACCCACATCTTTTTGGATCCTATTTGGTTAGAGTTTCTAAAGTTCTGTTTGAACTTTGGTTTAGCATGAAAATTATCAGAGTAAGACGTGTATTTGATATCATGTGTGTCACCAAAACTAAACTATTTGTGTCGTGGTTTATATGTGATATTCATTTTATTAACATGTTTTGGTTGATATGTTTCTTTCCCTTCAGGAGTTTCATCTTCTGTTGTTTCCACTCACACCATAGATCATTGAAGCCATTTTGCTTCTATCTATGCTCTTAGTAAGAAATTTTTGAAAGCTAGAGTAATATTCCTTAAGAATATTTTTTGAGCTAGAAGAAGTATCTGAAATAGAAACTCTTTGAGCTTTATTAAATTCCTCTTTGAGTTTGACATAATTTTCTTTCAAATCAGAGTTTTCTGCTTTAAGTTCCTCATTTTCAGATACAAGGCTCTTCTCAAGTTTCTTGTATTTGATTTTGAGTTTACTGTAGTTTTCAAGAAGTTTTGACAAATTTTTTACAAGTTCAGATCTAGTAAGTTCAGAAAGTACCTCTTCAGATTCTGATTCAGTGTCAGAGTCATCTGCTGTGGTAGCCATAAAAGCTAAGTTGGCATGTTCATCCTTTGAGCTTGATTCATCTTCAGAAGATTCTGAATCATCCCAGGTAGCCATCAAGCTTTTCTTCTTTTCAAACTTTTTCTTTGGCCTTTCTTTATGTAACTTAGGACAATCGTTTCTGTAGTTTCCTGGTTCGTTACATTCATATCAGATGATACTTCTTTTGCTTGACTTCTTTCGTCCAGAAGATTCTGCTTTATCTTCTAATCTTTTGTGGTTTCTGAATATCTTTTGTTTGTGCTTCTACATTTGGTTTATCCTTCTTGAGAGAAGAGATAACTCATCTTCTTCTGAAGAAGAAGAGTCCTTAGAGCTTTCTTCTTTAACCTGAAAAGCATTAGTTTCATAATATTTAGTAGATTTAAGAGCAACAGACTTACCCTTCTTTTGAGGCTCATGTTCGTCAAGTTCTATCTCGTGACTTCTTAATGAACTGATGAGTTCTTCTAAGGATATACTATTCAAATCTTTTGAAACTTTGAATGCAGTGACCATTGGTGCCCATCTTCTTGGTAAGCTCCTGATGATTTTCTTGACATGGTCTGCTTTGGTGTATCCTTTTTTCAAAACTCTTAGGCCACCCGTCAGTGTTTGAAATATTGAGAACATTGTTTCAATGGACTCATTTTCTTCCATTTGATAGTTTCGTACTTTTGAATGAGAGCCAGAGCTTTTGTCTCTTTTACTTGAGCATTGCCTTCATGATTCATTTTGAGAGATTCAAACATGTCTTGTGCAGTATCTTTATTTGTGATTTTTTTCATACTGTTGTTTTGAGATAGCATTGAGCAGAATATTTCTAGCTTTATGATGATTTTTGTAATCTGCCTTTTGTTGTTTGGTCATGATCTTTCTATCAATTTTATTTCCATCTTCATCTATTGGACGTGTGTAGCCGTCTAGGACCACATCCCATAAATCAGCATCTTGACCTAGAAAAAACTTTCTAGCCTGGCTTTCTAGTATTCAAAGTCCTCTCCATTAAATACCGGAGGTTTTGTGTAATTGTTGTTGTTTTGATCAGTTGCCATAGTGTTTTCCTTCTGGATCTTTTTCTGACACGGTTAAGTGTTTGCACCCAGAACCAAGAGCTCTGATGCCAATTGAAGGTTTAGAAAACACTTAGAAGATGGGGGGTTGAATAAGTTTTTCCTTTTTCGTTTTGCAACAACAATAAACAAAACACAGTTAATTTTATCATGGTTCGTTGCAACTCAAACTACTCCAGTCCACCCGCCAAGGTGATTTTTCCTCTCTCGGTCGAGGACTTAATCCACTATAATCAAAACTGATTACAACTGCACAACCAACAGGTGTGACTAACAATACAATGCACAAGCCAACTGCAAGTGACTAACAACCAATGCATAAGACAACTGCAAGTGACTAACACTTAGATAATGAACCGTTCAGGGATCTCCACGAGATATAATGTTCATTCATCTAAAAAATTATAAGACACAACTAGTCTAAGCCCTCTTGAGAAATCTGACCCAACTGGTCTATCAAGGAACAATTACAGAATAACTTCAAATAATAGTGTTTCATATTGCTTCTAATAAGCTTTAATCACAACAGTGATTTTTCACTAAGTTTTGTACAAGGAGTATGAACTCAAAATGTTAACTTGAAATATTTCTTGAGCGTAAGAGTTCACTTTATTTTTTTATAATATTCGTTGTTGCACTTGTATCTTGTGTGGTTGTGCGTGTGTTCTTGTTTACTTCTTTAAGTGATCATATATTTATGGATTCAAGTATTTGTCCGTTATCTTGATCTTTGAAGAGAGCATTAAATGCTTTGCGTGTTTGCTTTTGTTTTTGTTTCTCCAACGAGCTGCATGTGCGTTGCTTCTTTAATAAACCTTGAGAGTTGTTCCATTTGAGTGCTTCAGCCGTCTTTTATTCATTATGTTTTTAACGGTATCTTATCATGATTCAGAACTTTGCATCTATTCAAAACTTCTGGTCTTACTTGAATAAGCTTCTGTTAGAGTATGTCCACAGCGGTTGGTGTATTCAGAAGTTACTTCATTAGAACTCCAGCGTCTTTTCCTTGATGCGTTTGTTCAGCTTTACATAAGGTTCATGTTCTGATGGCACTTGTATTAGAACATCTTCTGAAATGAGAAACATATAATTAGAGTACCATATTTACTTATACAAAATTTATTTACTTGTTTTCATCAAAACACTAAGATATGATTAGACCCAAACTATGTTCTAACATTACATTCACACTTGCAGGCCATATTTGAAGTTCCTCTTTGACTCAACAGATCTTCTGAGGTAATAAGTCCATACAGAGAGAATCTCCTCAACGTTGGCAAGTCATAATTTCTCGTGCATCTTCATGTGTAATCTTTCTTGTTTTGTTCAATACTATTTGCATGCAAAATTTGTTTGTTTGTGAACTATAATAGTAATGCATTGGATATGTCTGTCTTGAAAAAATCTATTCGCTTTTGCTCTTAGATATTTTCCTTTGCGTGTGATACTTAACTCTTGTTAACAAAGCATGGTAACTCTGTAAGGAGGAGGTGGAATATATAATACCCATAATCTCAATGGGTGTGCTTTCGAGTAAAACCATGTTGATGATGTATAGGCATTGTTTCAAATCCCCAAACACTGAAGGAATAAGGGAGTGCAACCCTCGTTAACCCCTTTGAGCCTTGAAGTAGGAGTTTCTTTTCTATACAAAAAAACCCTCACATTTAACCCAGGGGCAGGGTAGTGTTCAGTTAACCTGATCAAGCATTCAAAATTCATCAGGAGCACGCATCTAAGAAGACAATAATGGTTATCCTTCAAAAGGTTGAGGAAAGTCAATACTTCAATGGTTATCCCTCGTCAACCAAGAAATGAGGCAATCACGATCTTTCCAACGAATCGAAGACGTCTCAGGATCATACGACTTGTTCAAAAAAAGAAAAGAATGAATCGAAAAAGAAAAAAGAAAGCCCGCAAAGTCAACTAACTTGAAAACAAGTGACTTAGGCAAAAATTAGGGCATCCCGCTGGATTGCAAATCTGAAACTCAAAAGAATTTGTCTAGGCAAAAGTTAGGGCAAAATGAAAAACCTGAAAAGAAAGGATTGTGAAACAACAAATCCTTAACAAAAGAACAAAGTCGTGTGATCAAACACCAAATAGAAAAGGTAGAGTGACTGCCATGTCCAAAAATCTCATCGATTCCTCAAATGTCTCAAACTCCCCTTGAAGGATAAATGCTTGCATCAAGTTAACTGAACTTAGGTTGGAGAACATCACGAAGGGGGTGGGCACCAATAAAATTTTGAGCCTAAAAATCCTTTTTTTCTAAAACTGTGAACCTGCCCACTGTTGCACCCCAAAATTTGCCCTCTTTCTTTGAGATATAAGTTATCAACGACGTTTCTTTCGTCGTTCAGAAATCAAAGAAAAATAATAAAGAATTTCTATTGTTTTGAGATTGTTAAGTCAAGAGGTTTAGCTTTGATTTACGAAGATTAAGTCATAATAAAAGGGATGATGATGGTAGACTCATATTGTGATCTCTATTATTTGTTGTTAGGCTTGCAAGTTGATTTGAATTTGAATTGAGGAGGAAAGTTAGATTCATTCATGTTTTGTTTGGATTATAAATTCCAAGTTAACATATGTTCACCATCTAAAAAAACTCAAGATCAATGTTCATTCCTTGTGTCATTGGATGGTTAAGAAGGTTGAATTTGAAAGTTCATTCAAGATTTATCCGTTAACAAGACATTTTCAAGTTTCATTCAATGTTCTTTACAAGTGAAATTTACAAGATTACATCCAAAATTTCATTCAAAGTATCTTAAAGTACATTTAGGAGAAGGAATGACGCTTGAATTAATTATGAATAGCTGCAAAAATGATAGTGTGAAGCACATTCTTGATGATGCTCTGCACTTATTCGAAAACAATTCCAAGCTTCCGCGGAACCGCACCAGTTCGTAATTCACAGCCTAAGTCAATTCAAAAGACCTGTTGCATATTAAAAATAGTTCAAACCTTCTACTTGAAGAAAAAACCTGTAAACCAAAAGAAGGATATAAATTCACTAACAGCAGTTGGAAAAGGATAAACAAAAAAACCGAGTCAATTCACTCGTCCAGCAATAAATCGAAATCAATAAAACCAGCTCCTCAAAATACTAACAGGGGAGATCAGAAAATTGCAGCAAAAAAGAAGGGAACGTAACAGAAAAAGAGATATAACAGATCCACATCAGAAATTGAAGGAGAGTTTTCAGAACGAAAAAAATCAAAGAAAAGTGAAAAAGAAAACGCAACAAAACTTTCTCCCAATCTTCAACTCTTTCTCACGCTCTGAACAAACCTGTAACAGAATTATAACAAACTCTTGGATCTTCATTGTTCTTCATCGTTCATCACCAATCACCTTCAATCTTGAACCTTCTCTCTCAAGATAATCATCTTCATCATCACAACACAACCGCGATCATCTCATCTCTGCAACTTCAAATCTTCGATTCTTCAACCACTTCCATCTCCATTCTTGACTGCACGATTCACCCTGCACAAAGATCAATTACAGATGCATGCGATAAGGTCACCTCACAGACTATGCTTGAGACTTTTTCTAGGAGAGGTTCTAGACCTTTGCTCTCTCCTTCAGTTTTAATTGTGCCAACCAAAAGTTGATTATTTCCATCTACACTATGCTTATTGACTTCCAACACCTTCAATGTTACCTCTTCATCAAATGACTTTACCGTCAGTGTCCCTTTCTCGATATCAAAATTGCAGCGACTAGTAAGCAAAAATGGTCGACCGAGAAGGATAGGAGTTTCTTCATCTTCGGGAATGTCCATGATGTGGAAATCAACTGGAAACATAAACTTACCGATCTCTACTAATACATCTTCAGCTATACCATATGACTACTTAATGGTGTGATCAGCAAATTTCAATTTTGTCTCACTCTCGCTTATCTTTCCAATGTCAAGCTTTTTGAAAATAGACAATGGCATTAAACGTACACTAGAACCAGAATCAATTAGCACCTTCTTGAACGTTCTATCATTGATAGTGCAAGGAATTGCCACTGCTCCAGGGTCTTTCTTCTTGGTTGGAATCCTCCTTTCTGGCGAGACTCTACCACACTTTTCGATTCTAACTTTCAGCTCATCTCCCACTTGTTTCTTCTTAGAAATTACCTCTTTCATAAATTTCTTGTACAAAGGCATATTCTCAAGTGCTTCAAAGAAAGGTAAGTTAATCTCTAACTTCTTGAACATTGCAGCAAACTTCTCAAAATCCTTCTCTTTCAAATCCTTCTTGGCCACTCTAGAGGGGAATGGTAATTTGACCACCGGTTTAGTTTCTTTCTTATTTTTCTCTTCCAGCGGCTTAACCGGTGATATCACTACTTCAGGCTCTTTCGGATTTTCTCTCACTTCTAGATCTACCTCTATGACTAAGTTGTCATCTATTTCCTCTTCTTCTTCAGGCTCTGGCGCTTTCTGACTTCTTGTTGTAACAACATTAATTTTTTCTTGGTTTTTTGGATTTGCCACAGTTGAGCTTGGAAGAGTACCTTGTGCCTGTAGAGTGAGATGCTGTGCTATCTGACCCACTTGAACTTCCAGATTTTTTATTAAAGTTGTTGTGTTCCTATGGTTGTTTCTTGTCTCTTCTTGAAACTGAGAACATTGTCCGGCTAGTCTCTCAATAGCTACTTCCCATTCTGCCTTCTGAGGAACTTGTTGTTGATCTTTCCATGAGAAGTTTGGGTGATTCTTCCATCCCGGATTATAGGTGTTAGAATAAGGACTGTTCTGCTTCAAGAACTTGATTTCTTTAATTTGTTGAGGAGTTGCAAAACAATACACAGTTTGGTGAGGGCCATGACAAATCTCACAACTGACCGTCTGAGCCGGTTGAACTTAAGCCACAGTTTGAGTCTCAACAGTCATCTTTTTCAATCTCCGCTCAACTTCCGCAGCTACCTGATCTTCTATTTTCACAAATTGCGTTGAAAATTTCATATCCACTAATCCTCAGGTTGGCTAACACTACGGTCATATAACTCCAAGTGTTCATTGGCCGCAATAGCTTCTATGATTTTTTTAACACCAGTGGCTGTTAAAAAGTTGGATGAGCCACCAGCTGCTGTGTCAATCAATTGCTTAGTCTTCATTTTAAGACCATTCAGAAATTTTTTCATTTGTTCAGTGACATCCATGTTGTGAGTTGGGCATGCCACCAACAACCTCTTGAATCTCTTATACGCATCTCCAAGTGATTCTCCTTCCTTCTATTTAAAATTTACAATATCATACCTCTTACGGATATAAACAGCATCGGGAAAATACTCATTCAGAAAGGTTGACTCCATTTGTTGCCATGTGGTAATACTCCCAGCAGGTAATGAGTAGAACCACTCTTCAGCGTCATCCACTAACGTGAATGGAAACATAACCAACTTCTTGGCTTCTTCAGAGTGTCCTTCTATCTTCAGAGATGTTGTCATAGTAAGAAACCTTTGTAAATGCTTATTAGCATCTTCATTTATTCTTCCTGAAAATGGTTTCTTCTCCAGGTGTCGAATTGTTGCTGGGTGTAGCTGAAAGTGAGCAACATCGACCGGTTGATTTACAATTGTCATCCGGCCAGCTGGTGCATTGGCTCCACCATAATCACCTAACAGCCTTTCTACGGGAGCTGCCATCGTTTCAGCCTCCGAATCTGAATGCTCAGAATGAATAGAGAGAATTTCCTCGTTCTCAGATTCCGAAGCTGTCAGAATGTCTTCTAACGCTTCCAGTCGTTCTTGCTTCGCTTTTCGAAGCCTAGCTCGCAATGATCGTTCTAGCTCTGCATCAAAAATAAATTATGCTAAGGCCTTACCTCGCATATAAATATTAGACGATTATAAGTAATAAGCAAATGAAATACCAGACAAAGAAACAAAATATAACAATTTTAGTTGCAGAGCAACAAAAATTCAATTGAACTATTCTTCAACTTATAATTTGGCAGTCCCCGGCAACGGCGCCAAAAACTTGACCGGTAAAATAGCAAGTGTACTATTTTTACCGATGTAGTAATAATAGAGTAAATTCCCCAGGTATCGAACTCGCAGACTGCGTAGGAATTATATGTTTCAGAACAGTGCAATTGAATAAAAAGTCATAGGGGTGTTTGGTTTTTATGTTTAATTTAAATAACAACTTATGCAAAACGAAAGAGTTAAAATAGTTTGACTAATGCAAATATGCGGAGACAAGTTAGGATAGATGTATGAATCGCTCTGTAACGAAAAAATTACCAATTGACAGATTAACTGACAAAATTCTCAACTACCAATGTCGAACATTGATTTTTCCTAATTCCTTAGTGAAAAACTTCTTGAGATTAAAACTATCTTCTCATTCCTGATCACGATAATTTTATACCAAGATTCTATAAGACATAGCCCGGATAAAATGATCTCTATTCATCAAACCCTTATTCCTAAGTGATTATCAGTGATAACGTTATGATTAAAAAGCATTGAGTCGGTTTGTCAGACCAAAATCCCAATCGTAAATCAACAATATACTTTCCAATATAATGAAGCAATAAGAACTTTTAATCATAAACTGAATTTCATAAAGATAATCTGAAAACAATGGTAAATATAATTCGTTACATCACATGTTCCAGGGACATCACCCTAACAAGTAATAGTTTAGCTACTCATAGCAATTGTCAAAATAACAGAAATTAAGGATGAAGACATTACAATAAGATGAATAGGAATTGATCTTCAATCAAGGATGCTCTTGAAGATTTCTTCGCTTCAAACCCTAGTGCTTCCAATCCTCTTTTCACGTTCTCCGACCGTCAAAAAGTGATTTTCTCCTTTCCAAACAGTGATTAAATATCTCTCAGCAATTATTCTCCTCCGAAAAGTCCATAATGCCCTTCCTTAAGTGACTGATTCCAAGAGTTGAGAACAAAACTTTTTCTGCGCGCACGTCTGACACGGCCGTGTCATGGGACACGGGTGGCCGTATCAGACCTCTGACTTATTGGCCCTTAGCATTTTGAAACATTATCCTCCAGCAAGTGTGACACGGCCGTGTGACATGACACGGGTGGCCGTGTCACAGCTCTGTCTCACCAAAAACTACTTTTTCTTGACTCGAATCGTGCCCTGTTCCTGCAAAACTTAAACACTACCAATACAAGATCAAAAGCAATAGAAAACCAACAAAAACTAGAAAAGATAACACACCAAATTCAAATACAAAGATAAACAAAACTAATCAAGAACTAGACTAAAACAACTTAAAATACCACCGAATGAAGTGCTTTTCCATTGATTCGAACATAGGAACAAGGTGAAATTGGTGGCCGATCAGCCGTCGAGTGTCGTACCTCAACAATCTTTAACATTTCTTCAGCACAATCAGATCACCTTTTCAAGCATGGAACCATCTTCAATCATCACCTTCGCATCGATTCTTCAAAGCCGCGAGCAAATTCATTGAACCTTCATCATCACCTGCAACAATTCAACATCGTAATCATTTTCTCCGCGATGAAACGCAGAAAACGTGAGAATCACGAGAAGGAAAGAAATAGAATCGGAGAGGAAATGAGGGAGGTGTGCACCGCCGTTCTTGAGATTGAATCGGAGATGGGAGAAACGGATTGAGGCGGAGCCAACGGAGATTTTATGGTGACACCGACGAAGCTAACCGAAGACGAGAGAGGATATGAGAGACGAGATCAGAGAGAAGCGAGAGAATCTGTTGAAATTGGAGAGAGGCGAGTGCGAGAGAGCAGAGGCGAGTGGCCGGTCGGCGCCGCGGGTTTGAGCGGAGGAGAGAGGTTCGGCCGCCGTTTTGTCTTGTTCGTGAGAGAAGAAGAGGAACGTGAACTCCAATGGCCATAACATGTAACCCTAATTTCCTTCCTAATTTGAGTTTTTTACATTAACGTGTTTTTAGTGTGATTAGAGAGAATTAATTGAATTTGTTTGGACTTAATTGGTCACTAATTAAAGAAATCATTAAAAAAATCTGAAATGTGTTCATGGATTAATCCTCTTGGGCCTGCCACACGGATCTGTATATGCACCCCATGTAGCCCGTGTTACACTACTTTTGTCACAAAAACTGGACAAAAAAACATTTTCCTTGGGCCATGTCTGGGCCTAGCGCCCCTGTTACTGCCTGCACCCGTTTTCACATTTTACCCCATGTCTCTCATAAAATTCATGTTAGATTTAGGTTTTTGTTTCACATTTTTTAGGTAATAAAATGACTTACATTCAACAATTGTTTTGTTAACTTTTGCATAGTAAAAGATAATAAAAACATGTATATTTTTCTTGTTAGAATTTAAATGTTTTGTTATATAGTTTAGTTTTTATCATTTTTACCCGATTTTACCGTTTCGGTGTACCTTTTGACTTGTAAATACTTGCTTTGGTTTCCATAATACTTGTGTACATATTTGACTAACATTTGAGTACTATTTTTGATTTTTATCTTACTTTCGCTCGATTTCTGTTTAAAAAGTGTGTTAATATCAAATTTCTCATTTCGTTATCCTTTTTCGGTGTAAAGCACCAACACAATTCCGATTGCGATATTTGTTATCTCTAGCTTGTGTGCTAGTGTGCAAGGCTTTTGGATAGTCACCAATCGATGCTTATTACTTGAGTGTTCCGCTTTATTTGCGGGACACAATTTCATTCACTCGCATCGTGTTCTCATCTTGAAGACACGTTCCTATTACTTTATATCTACTTGTTTGATTTGCTTGTTCCTCTTGCAGGTGTATTATGACTACGCTCGACGCGCATGTCGACCTTTGTGTGCTTTCATGGCTAATCGGTGTGCTGACTATTTGCTTTTGCTTTGCTAGCTCGCTCGCGGGATTCTTAGTTTTCTTTCTCTCGTCGCTACAATTTACGGATCATCATCCGTTTGGTATTGATCCTTTTTCATTTTATCTTTCTCGCATCATCCTTTAACATGAGAAGTAGGACTTAGACATGCATCTAACCAAGCCCTCGAAAGAGGCTCTATTTTTGTTGGTGTGTTTATATTTTTGCTTTGCGGCAGGGAGTCACGGTGTAATAAGACCTATATGGCGCTCCGTTAAATCCTCATGGAAGGCATGCGGAAAGGGTTAGCAATCAACCCCCGCCCAGTCTCATTGAGTCCGTTCAGTAAGCGCATGCTACGCGTTGCTTGCTTCTGAACCAGCACAAGATCTTGTTATCGAGTATGTCAGGTAAAGGGTTCATGCAATCGGACCCCCGCATTTCCTATAGCTCACGTTGATCGACGTTGACGCTAGGTGTACGCACGCACCGTTTTCCTTTCAGATCCGTGACGGCTTGGTTGCTGAGAGGGACCAGCTCCTCTTGTCTATGGCCCGATGATTTTTGCGAGGTCTAATGCTTGTTGACTCGGGTGATCCGCTCCCCTTGTCTATGGCGGGACCGTTTTTCTACTACTTGGTCAGTGCCAATAGTTTGTTTGCTTTACGAGCGGAGCTCGTTTGTGTGATATTCTTGTTCGCCTTTCGCTTTCTCCCCGTAGGTTGCTAGCTTAGTTTAGACTTGTACCCTTTGTATGATAACATAGGTAGCAAGCTTTCCCCCTTAGTTTAGGTTTTTCTCATGCTTTCTTTAAAACACAAACCACACTCTTTGATTTTCTTTTCTTAAGAGCTTGTTATTTCCGCTCCATTCCCAGCATAAGTCTCCAAAGGTCGAGCAGCGGAGTGCGAATGTAACTCGTTCACCTAAAAAACACAAAACAAACAGAAATTAGTTAGCCGAGCTACGGTACCTCTGATTTCGTAAAACGGATACGTATACAGCGGGGTAGGGCCCGTGCGAGTACAATTCTTTCTTTTCCCTACATTTTGCATGCATTTTAGTCCAGGTTAGTGTAGTTTGCTTACACACCCATAGTTTTAGATACAAGCGTGGATACCATCGAGTACGATGGGCGCGAGGGACGTTAATACCTTCCCCTCGCGTAACCGACTCCCTTACCATTTTTCTCTGGTCGTGAGACCGTTGTTTTGTTTTGTGGTTTGTTGGCATTCCCTTCCTTTTCAGGATAAATATGTTAGTGGCGACTATGTTAATTTTCGCGGTAGCGACAGCTGGCGACTCTACTGGGGATGTCGACCTATTGCGGGTCCGGAATTAGCGAGTTGATCCAAGCGCTTGTGTGTTTATCTTTGGGTCTTTTATTGCTTTGCATATTTGCCTATTTGCATTGCATTCTATCCGCGTCTTTACTTTTCTGCATCATATTTTGGACTGTCTGGATTTCTGTCTGTTGGGTGGGTGTTACAAGAGGTAAAAGGCCCAATACCCAGGCTATGTATGAACCATAGGAACCCTAGGATAGAGTAGGAGCATGGTTTGTCTCGAGGTGTACGCCTCTGGATGGATTATGTGACTACAAGCAGAGTAGTGGTTTCAAACGGAGGTATTATCTTCACCCGCATCTGCGTTGTGACGGTTCTTACCTTCGGGCGGATAGTATACTGCGTTTCATGACCTTACCTTGGCCTAGATTTTACCCGTGAGTGGGGCGGGAATGATCATATAACAGGTACATTGTTGGTGACTGCTGTTCTCGTTCGTGGGTTACCACTGCTCTCGTTCGTGGGTTACCGCTGTCCTCGTTCGTGGGTTACCACTGCTCTCGTTCGAGGGTTGTTACCATGGTTCTTGTTCTTGGGTTACTGTTGATCTTGTTCAAGTGTACTATTGGTTCTTGTTCATGGGGTACTATGGTACTTGTTCGACTGGTAATCTATGTTCTATTCCAGTGTGTTGTTGACTATGGGTTTTGGTTTCGTGGATTGACATTCCGTGTTCCGTGTGGTATATAGTTTGGGGCTGAGCTTTTGACTTTGTACTATGTGTGTTACCGGAAGTCCATACTTGTCCAGTGGGAGACATCCAAAGTCCCACCACCTTGCATCATTGCATATTTACTTTTCAAAAAATGATGTACAAAAAATAACTAGCATACACGTTCCTTCTGTTTCCAAGGAATCATATCTTTAGGCCTCGTGCAGAGCTTTCCCATCTCTTTTTGCTAAAAATCAAAACACGAGGATTCCTTGGAAATTGAATGAACATGGCATTGCACGCATATCAGGCATTCCATACATTTCATGCATAACAGGTGTTCAGGATCGAGGATCTTTTATTCAGACTTGGTACTCTCACCAGACTCAAAGACTTGATTTGTTCTTATTGGATGCTTAAAGATTAGTCATGGAACAATTTTATGGGATGACCAAGAAGAAAGTTTAGTTGGGTTGTTTATGAAGACATGCAAGTTATGATCCATGCTCAAGGACTCTTAGTAAGAAAGACTCAGGGAGCACGTCATGGATCTATTTCATAATTTTGCGGTTTCTAAAGCTCCTCGTCAGCGGCTAATCTCCTTTCTCTTATGAATTCAAGGGGTATGTTCTCGACAAAAGAGGCCTGGGAGATAGTTTTATCGGATGCCCATCTCTTATGCTCATTTGCTTCCATGCTTGCTTTATTTGCAACTAGTTAAGCTCTGTATGGTGTGGATGTCTATAGATTCTCTGCTTGATGACGAGGACACTAGGTGTGAGTTCTATTCTAGGGCACCTGGTCGTGATGTTAGTATCTACAAGTCTTTGAAGTTGCTTGGGGCTCCCGAACGAGGGATAAGCAAGACATTGTCTATCTTGAGCATTGCATCATTTTCATTGCTCGAATCCCTGATGCACTTATAAATTCTGTGTGACTTCGCCAGAATCTTATGCCAGACAGTAATCAAGAGTGTTCTGCAGAGACACCTCTCATTCTCAAGGTTCTGCTTCATATTCCGAGTCACCTCCTCCTCTTGGAGTTTCCTTTCTAGTATCCTTTGCTTGTCAATAGAGACGGAAAGAGTATAAGAAGCAAGCTGATGTAATCCCAATGCCTAATGTTCAGCTGCTTCCCTGTTTGATGAAATTTTAGTTGGTTGAGATTTGTGCTTTGGGTGTTTCTCACCACAGATAACTCTCCTAATTCCGATGACAATATTCGGTGTGTTCCAATCTGGGGCACCTATCATAATGTCAACCCTTACAATGTGTTGAGGTACAAAGAGTCCAGGACTTGCTCGATATAGAGATGTTTGAGTTTATTCATAATAGTTTCTACTAGTCAATCCCATTTCATCTGCTGCAAGTAGAATGTTTGTTCTTCCTCGAGGAAGTAACTCATGAGAATCATTTGCAACATGTAATTCCAGAGGCTTCTTTCTCAACACTCGTTGTGTGTTTGTTCCTCCATTCGTGATGGTGATTACTATTTCAGCAGCTATATTTAGGGCTCCTGACCGAGGAATAAGCAAGACTCCATGTTCTTGAGTTCGCATCATTGGCAGCTCAAATCCCTAAAGCATTCACAAACTCCAGTCTGTCATACCCCAAAATTTGCCCATCTCATTTCTCCTATCAAAGCTCAAGACTCAAAGACACACTCTCCTAGACAAGGGCTCAATAAACTAGGGTTTTGATTTATCTGAGGAAAACCAATGAATCAAAGGCTCCAATGCATCTCATATGTCTTATGATATTTCAAACTATCTCCATGACAAAATTCAGGTTTTAAATTCCAAGGATTGATCACTCAATTGCTCATAAAGTCAACAGTAGATTAGTTTGACCTAAAAGTCAACTGGGGTCGAAGTACAATCAAAACTCCTGATTTTTTGTCAACAACCTTATTTTGAAGTATCATTCATCATTTTATCAAGGATTGATCATGATTCATCAAAGAAAGTTCAGAAATCAACAAAACCAAAAGTTTCTAAATTAGGGTTTTCATAGGAGAAAGTCAACTAAACTTTGACCAGCCATAACTCCTACATGGAACATCAGAAATTTCCCATCCAAAGCTCATTTTGAAGGAAATTGAATTCTCTACAATTTTGTCTCTCACATTGTAATACGGTGAACTGACTTTTAAGAACTGTCGCGATAAGCAAGAGTCGCCACCGACTTTTATTTTATCCAATTGGAAAGGCAAAAAGAACAGGAAAGACCTTTGAAAGATTTTGAGTTCGGGGGGTAGGTTATACAAAGGAAAGGTGTAAGGCACCCTTTGCATCCATAGTTATCCACGGGCTCTTAATTGCTTAGCTCACTTTGTTTTCAAAATGTTTGAATTGTTTGAAAAGTAGGGTGTGAATAGAAAAAAGGTTTTGATAAGGACTTTAGCTTGTAAATAAGCGTAGCCTTTTTAAAAAGATTCTTTGAAAAGAAGTGGGAAAATATTTTGAAATTTGAATAGTGAGTAAGCAATTTAAAGCACCTACCCTAAGTTTTGAAAGATCGTTCTTTTAGCTTTTCAGGCGAAAGGGTCTATCCATACCATGAGAGGGCAGGAAGTCTTTCAATTGGATGTTGAAGGGTCATCGAGAGTATCGTTCGCCATAAGACTGTCCCTTGCCATAAAGAGGGCAGGTAGTCTAAGGGAAAGATATAATAGTCATTAATCGTTTTAGGCATCATGCGAGGATACCTTAGCAATTGGGACAATCATCTTTTACCGAGGCAACTTCGAGGGACTAAATGATTTTCAATCTCTTTAGGCAACCTTGCTTTAGGTATCCTCGGAACCGAGGGACTTGACTATTTAGTACAATTAGGGGCAACAGGCAACAGATAACAAAGGCAACAAGAGGGATTATCCTAAAGGTGTGTGTGTGGCACAATTAGGTGGTAAGGTGTGTGTGGCACAATCAGGTGGTAAGGTGTGTGTGTGGCACAATCAGGTGGTTAACTTCGATTACATCTATCTTGTAATTAGTGATCTAAGTTATTTAGCAGGCTTGCACTCCCTAGGATTACTAACCATGGCAAAAAATAAAACAGTTAAAATCCTACGCTATTACAATAAACACCTGCGGGGATGGAGGAAATTAAAAGGCGAAAAATAAAACCTAACCTATTACAATAAAACCCTTATGGGTAACAGAAAAATAAATACAGAAAATAAGAAAGAACAATAATTAATTTACACATCTTCAGCCTTGATCTTCCTCGAACCTTCAATTGACTATGAACATCTGAGAATTAAACGGACAATAATAGGTGTGAGTGTAGGAGGAATTCCTTGGCATTGAAAATAAACCCTAATTTAACCTATAAGGCAAAAATTAAAAGATAAAATAACATTTAAATAAGAAGAGGATTAGAACTTAGCTTTTTGATTGGCATGGCGCGTAGCTGAAGGATCTTTGATTAACCCTGAAAAATTAGGCACAAAGAAGAGAAACGTTAGTGCATTAACTGATCTACAACTCTGATTCATCGGGATAAATCAGGGTTAGAAATCATAAGATTAAATGTTGTTAAAAAACTAATAATTTAAATAATACCAAAGGTTAATGGAAAAGTCAAAAGTTCGATTAAAAAATTATTGGATTAGATCCTAATTATTTAATCGATTAAAAGTATTTTATGAAAACAGCATTGTAATTTTTCAAAATAAAACAACTATTAATAGAATTATAAAAATAAATCGGACTTTCTATAAAAAGAAAATAAAATAAACAATATATATAAAAAAAATTTAATGAATAAATAAAAAGGTTTTTTTTTTAATATATATATATTGAATAAACAAAAAGAAAAGAGGATAAATAAACAATTAAAATAAAATACTATGTAATTAAAAATAAAAGAAATTAGAAAAAAAACTCAGCTGGGGTTCTGTGTGGCTGCTCCATGAGGGTGTATGGTGGACAAGCGTGTTCTGGAGCATTGGATCAGGCTTGCGTGAAAATCTGATGGTGGAGAACAAAGATGCAGCGTGGTCATGCGTGGTAGGATCCCGCGTTGGATCTGAAAACAAACAAGTAGTAAAAATTATATGTGGCACTGGGAGTTCGAACCCATGTTCGTTTGCTTGCCCGCATGCGTCCATGACCATTCGTACTGCATTAGCCAATTGTTATTAGTATGCCACAAATATTTTATAAGGAAAAAAACGGATTAACAAAATTTAAACGCAGGTCCTCTTCGCGCTTAGGCTTCTTCGTCCTCAACCTTCTCTTCCTGAAACCTTTGTCCACGGTTCTTCTTTTGCTCGTAGCCATAGCCCTGCAATCCACCATTATACACCATACAACATATAAATCTTAAATAAAAGCATGGTTCAATTACACGATCTCCTCTAAGTGCAATGGTACAGCTAATTTAGTCCAATTTTGTCTACAATTCAAAGCCCCAAAACGAAACTTAGAACCCTAGCCATGGTGGATTCACCAATCTGCAACAAAACTCAAATTAACTCTCCAGAATGATCATAAACATCAATCTAAACACAAATATACAACCAAATTCAATTCATAATGCATGAATTCGTGAAATTGAATCTTAAAAAATATGACCAAACCGTGGTGAATTATGAGCGTTTCTGAGTGCTGCAGCCTTGGCAAACTATTGGAATTCCTTCGGAGATGTTTGAAGAACATATTTGAATCACCAAAACTCCCTGAATTCGCTTACTCCCTTGAATCCGAGGTCTCCTTTTTCTGAAAATTTTAAGTGCTTCAACTATGGTCCTGTCTGCATAAATCCTTGTGAAAAATCCCTCTTAGGTCTGAGTAGCATCCATATATATATATATATATATATATATGATGGTTTAGGTTGACAGATTTTGATTGAATCTTCCTTGAATCCAAAATTGAAATTTGAAGAAAATTGATTTGTAAATCTTTCTAAATATGTCCAATCTCCATCCAATTTCACCAATCTTGTTTAGCACGAGATTGAATCATAAATGTGATATTTAGATGATTGGAATTGATTGGAAAAAACAAATCTTTTGTATTTCCTTTTAATTATTTGATTTAAATTGACTTTTAATGAATAAAAAGTTCACATAAAATCAAAAAAAATCACAAATAATTCGTGGCATTCAGATTGGATCTCTTGGGTTACTTGAGAAACAAGGTTGGGCCATAAAAGGTTGGGCCTCTTTACAAAAAGATCCATTTTGAAGCCTTTTACTTCACATTTTTCTTCTCAAAATTGTCCCACTTTGACAAGCCATATCTCCCTCAATTTTTAAGATATGGAGGAGTTCTAGCACTTTTTGGAAACCTCAAGATGTCCTCTACAAGCCACTTTGGAAGCTTTTTTCCATTTGAGGATTTTATCGTGATGATATTGGCTTTGACAAAAAACTGCTTTTGGTTGACTTCCAAAAAGGACCTGTAATGTTTTGATCCATATCTCTCAAATGAAGCATTTTTAGACTTGGCTTGTGGGAGACAAAATTGTAGAGAATTCAATTTCCTTAAAATTGAGCTTTGGATGGGAAATTTATGATGTTCCATGTGGAAGTTATGGCTGGTCAAAGTTCAGTTGACCTTCTCCTATGAAAACCCTAATTTAGAAACTTTGGATTTTGTTGATTTCTGAGCTTTCCTTGATGAATTGTGATCAATACTTTATCAAATGATGAATGATACCTCAAAATAAGGATGTTGACCAAAAATCAGGATTTTTGACTATACTTTGACCACAGTTGACTTTTAGGTCAAACCAGTCGCCTATCGATCAGTTGACTCAGCAATCCTATGAATCAGAGCTTGAAACTTGGCATGAGGACCCTTTGAAGCATATGAGAGGCCATGGGATCCATTTGAGGTCTTAGAACTTGATTTTACTTTGAGAAATACAAAACCCTAGTTTGAGGGTTGTTGTTTAGAAGAGAGACTGCATGCTTCCTTCTTGTATATCTTTGAGCATTTTGAAAGCCAGATAGACTGAAATATGAGTAAATATGATGGGCAAATTTTGAGGTATGACACACATGCCAAGTCTAATAATTCTTCATTTGAGAGATATGGATCAAAAGATTATAGGTCCTTTTTGAAAGTCAACCAAAAGCAGTTTTTTGTCAAAGCCAATATCATCAAGATAAATTCTTCAAATGGAAAAAAGCTTCCAAAGTGGCTTGTAGAAGACATCTTGAGGTTTCTAAAAAGTCCTAGAACTCCTCCATATCTTAAATATTGAGGGAGATATGCCTTGTCAAAGTGGGATAAATTTGAGTGAAAAATATGAAGTAGATATGGTTCAAAATAAGTTTTCTTGCAAATGGGCCTAACTTTTCATGATCCAATCTTGCTACTCAAGTTATCTAGAGGATCCAATCTGAATTCCACAAATTACTTATGATTTTTTTTTATATGAATTTTTAATCATTAAAAATCAATTTAATCAAATAGTTAAAAGGGAAAATACAAAGGGGTTTGATTTGCTTTGATTCTAATCAAATATAATCACCCAAATATCCAATATTGAGTGCCAATTTTATGGAAATTGAGATGGGAAAGATTGAGAGGAGATTGAATCAAAATTGGCTTATTTTAGAAACTTTCATAAATCAAATCTTCCAAAACTTCAATCAAAGATTTAAAGAGATTTAATCCAAAATTGTTGACCTAACATGTTCTATTATATAAACCAAATAAGTCCAGATGCAAGGGACACGTTTTTTGCAGCCTCTTATGCCCTCTCAGAATCGCTACCAACAAGCCTCAGTTTGCACCTTTCTAAACTCATTCGATTCTGTCAAATCATGCTTCCTAAACAAATTTTAATTGCATATTTGTGTTTCATATGATGTTATGCTTGTTTCTGGAAATTGAATTGCGTCTATATGGCTTTATGAACAAGATGCCATGTTAGGGTTTAAGAGCTCAGATTTAGGGCTTTGCGTTTCAGTTTGAATTAGGACATGAAACAGGTACAGGCAGGTTCGTATGGAAGAGACGATCACAAAGGTGGTCTTAGATTTAATTTTTGGTGCACGTATGAGTATTTTGTGATCAACAGGTGTGATAGATGTGAACCTTTTATAGCTTTCCTGCAACCGGCGCTGTAAAAAGTGTTTCAAGTTTTTTTAGTGAAGAAGATGACTGCATGGTGCAATCTGATTGGTTCATTCAAAAGTATGGTTGGCGCGTGCTCAGAGTATGTGTCGCCCACGCTCAGATGATGCACCCTCTCTCTCATGATCGTTGGATCGTGTCGCCTGAGGATCTGACGCTTCTAACTCTGCCAGTCTACCATGAACCCTCATGGCCAGGCTACACTGAATCAAAAGTTAAGAATTCTTTAATTTTTTTATTTTTAATTGCATAGTTGTTTATTTGTTTATTTTCTTTTTGTTTAATAGCATTGTTTTAAAAAAAATAATATTTTTATATTTTATTTACAAAAGTTTTTATATTGTTTATTTATTTTATTTAATAAAATTTATTTTATAATTAAATAATTAATTTGATTGTTATTTGATTTAAATGATTAAATTAATTGTTTAAGCATTTAATTAAGTTAATATTTTTATTAATTGATTAAAATACTTATTAGGGTTAGATAATTTAATCAAAAAATTTATTTTTGCCGATTTAATTAATTAGGTTGAAAACTAATAGTTAATTAATTTGGTTTTTATTTATTTTATTAACCATGGTTAACTTGTGCCCTAAATCAGGGTTTGCGAGGTTTATCATTAGATCATTCATACACTAAAAAAATTTCTTTTTCTTTGTGCAACTTTTCAGGGTTATCTCAAGATCCTCCGACTACGTGCCATGCCAATCGAAAAGTTAAATTTTTGAATCCCTATTTAATTTAATGTTATTTTACTTGTTATTTTATCTTTTGCCTTAAATTAGGGTTTGTCCCACGTAGTCAATGAACTCCCCCTACACTCACCCCCTCTTTTGCCTTTATTTGATTTTCAGGGTTAACCAACCGGTCAAAGCTCGAACCTTCGGTAACCCTAAAACTCGTTCCTTTTTAATTTCTTCTTTAAATTATTACTTGTGTTAAACTTATTGCTCTGTTGGGGTTTATTTTATTGCTTTTTTCCCCTTCCCCATGGCTTATTTTGTAACTGCTCCTGGTTGTATTGTGTGGCCTTGAAGGCACTTAAACTGTGATGCTATTATATTATTGTTTATTTCTGCGTGGTTAGTAATTCTAGGGAGTGCAACTCTGAACTGAATTAAGAATAACTAATTTATAAGATAATATTATCTGAATTGAATCACGTGATTGTGCACCCACACACCTTTTATGGTAACCCCTTCTGTTGCATGTTGCCTTGTTGCCTTTTCAGTGCAGAATAGTCAAGTCCCTTGGATACGAGGACGCCTCAGCAAATGTTGCCTTTAGTTCATCACTAAAGATCATAATTCCCAATGATAAAGGCTAAAAGAATCTTTTTAATAAGAGTAATCACCTCCTAATTGCTTGCTCTAGTTTAAAATATTTTTCTTACACTTTATCAAAAACCTTAAAAAAGGCTACGCTTATTTACAAGCTAAAGTCCTTATCTCAAATCTTTTTCTTTATTCACTGCAAACATTTTCAAACAAAAAGTGAGTTAAGCAATTAAGAGCCCATGGAAAACCATGGATGCAAAGGGTGCCTTACACCTTCCCTTTGTATAAATTACCCCCCGAACTCAAAAAAATTTTTAAAAGGTTTTTCCTGTTCTTTTAGCCTTTCTATTAATTTGGATAAAATAAAAGTCGGTGGCGACTCTTGCTTACCGCGACATTTCTTTAAAAGTCAGTTTGTCGTGTTACACAGTCGCTGTATATTGGGCTCCCGACCGAGGGATAAGTAAGACGTCTTGTATCTTGAGTTTTTGTGTACCACTGGCACGACTCAAATCCCTAAAGCTAGACACTTACAACTTTTGTATGACTTTGCCGAAATCTTCTTCCAGAAAGTAATCTAAAGTAATCTGACGTGACGCTTGATGTTTTCCACTATGGGGCACTTGGTTAACTGATTAGAGATCGTAAGCCATTCAAAGAAAAGGTTCAAGACCTGATTGACTCAAAGACTATCACATTCGCACTTGAGGGCCAGAATGTAAGTTCTCTTTTGACTCAACGGATCTTTTGAAGCAATAAGTCCATACGGAGAGGATCTCCTCAACATTGGTAACCGCTTAATCATCATGCATGTTCATGTTTAAGCTTTCTTGTTTTGTGCAATACTGTTTGTATGTAAAACTTGTTTGTTTTTGAACTATAATAATAATGCATGGGATATGTTTGTCTTGAAAAAATCCATTCGCTTTTGCTCATATATGCTTTTCTACGCTTTTTGTGGTACTCAACTCTTATTAATAAAGCATGATAACTCCGAAGGGAGGATGATGAACATAATACCCAAAACCTCAAATGGTATCGAGACTTTCAGTCCATATTCAACTGGTTAAGGGAGAATCCCTTTGGTAAAGCACCAAGTATGGTATATCCAGAAGTTGAATATCCATCAGAATCAGTTGCTCCTACACCTCCTCAGAATTTGGCTGAAATTCTTCTGGCTCTAGAAACTCCAGATGCTGATATCCCTTCTCCTGTGTATGCTGAAGTTGCTTCTGAGTCATAAGCTGATACTGGGAATCAAGATGCTGAAACTTAAGCTGTTGAGAATCATCCTGCTATGCAATCTCCTGCTAAGGAAAATCAAGCCGATGTTCTCATGGTCGATGCACATGTTGAGAATCCTCCTCTTATGGACAATAACTGTGAAGCTTCTTCTGCTGGACCTTTTGTGCTGATAAACACTATGAAGGCTCTTCAACAGAATCAAGCTGATCTTGGTTCTCGTATAGACAAACACGAGGATACTCACAATGAGTTCAGATATTTCATGAAGATGCAGACAGAAGACACTACTGAGATTAAAAACCTTCTGGCCATGTTAGCTTCTAAGTTAGGCTAGTCATAGTTTGTCTTGGTCTTAGATGTTTTCTTGTTTTATGCATCTGTTTCTTGCATCTGCTTCTATCTCCTGTACTTCTGATATATTTTGTTCATCAATGAAATCATTATTTTCTTCACTTTATGTGTCTTTTATCATCTGAATCTTTTAATGCTTTTTGATGTTATGACAAAAAGGGGGAGAAACATGATAATTGATTTGGTTTATTATATCAGTTTCTAGGATTAAGTCTCAACATTTCCTAACACTATTTGCAAGTTCTATGTCTTTGAGATTTTTTGCAGGATTGAAGATATTCTGAAAAAGCTCAACACGAGAAGCAAATACATGGGGAAAAGCAATTCTATTAAGAAGCATGTTCTTGGAAAATTGAAGCAAGCTTAGTGCTGTGAAGCTTCAAGATCAGAAGCAAGAAGAATGTTCTGATATTCTCTTTGTAGAATATGCTCTAAAATATTTTCTTCTCTTAAATGCTCTGATACATGCTCTTTCTTAAGAACGTTCTGATACATTCATGCTCTGATATTTTTGTCTAGTATGTTCTGAAACATTTCAGGATGTAAAGATGCTCTGATGATGCTCTGATACATTCAAGAATGTTCTGATTCAATCAAGCATGCTATGACAACAAAGAATAAATTCAAAGCTCTGAAGTTGTCCTATGGAAGCAAGAAGCAGAAGCTCTGAATATTCTGAAGTTCCAGGCAAACTGAACGTCTCTACCGAAATGAAAAATACTCAGGGAAGTCTTTTATTTATAAATTCTTCTAGTATTTATTTCAGGGGGATTGTTTATCTCAGGGGGAGACATATTCACACACTCTGATTATATGCTTATGCTATATCTGTGTAATTATCTTTTGTCATCTGATATTCTGATTGCAAATTCATATCAATTATATATGTTTTTGTCATCATCAAAAAGGGGAAGATTGTTAGAACAAGATTTGTTCTGATCAATATTCTTGTTTTGATGATAACAATATATATGGATTTTGTATAAGACAATGTGGTACTTTAATCCTTTGCATTTTCCATTTCAGGAAATATATAAAGAGTATGCACAATTCAGCGCTAAGAAGCACTGACTCAGAAGGTTCAAGATTGCATCATCAAAACATGCTCTCGCAAGACATCAGAAGATGGTCAAGCAGAATTAGAACATGAACTATGAAGCATCAGAAGAACATGAAGTTAGAAGCAGAAGCACTGAAGTTCTTATGGCATCACACTCAAGCACTTCAAAGTCTGAAGACAAGAAGATGCTCTACACCAAGCTGAATGACTCTGATTATTCAAACGTTGTATTCACAAATCTGAGAGCAGAAGCAAGTACAAGATGACAGCCTATTAAGTCTAATCTATGACTGAAAAAAGGAATGTTAGAAGCTACAAAAGGCAAAGTCAGTAAAAGCAGCAAAAGCATGGCTCGAGGTAGTTGACAAAAGTGTGAAAAATTAAATGCAGCGTTGTAATATTCACGCAAAGCATTAAATGCAACTCAACGGTCATCTTCTCAAACGCCTATAAATATGGAAGTTCTGGACAGAAGCAGTAACCAATTTTTGTATAAAATACTGAAACGCTGCTGAATTCAAATCTCACAAACTTCATCTTCAACCTCACAATCTCTTGTAATATTTAGTGAGTGTTAAGCTTAGAACTTAAGAGAAATATCACAGTTGTGATTATAGCTTTCTAAGAAGCATTTCAATACTCTTGTAAACATTTATTTTATATTGATTGTAAAAGGTTCCTAGAGTGATCAGTGAGATCAGTAGACTCTAGAAGACTTAGAATTTGTCTAAGTGGTGTATTCCTAGAGTGATCAAGTTGTGATCAGTATTCCTAGAGGGTATCTAAATGGAAAACCATTGTAATCAAGATTGATTAGTGGATTAAATCCTCAATTGAGGTAAATCACTCTAAGGGGGTGGACTGGAGTAGTTTCGTTAACAACGAACCAGGATAAAAATAATTGTGTTCATTGTTTTTATCTTAAGAGTTTTTAAAGTCACACTTATTCAAACCCCCCCTTTCTTAGTGTTTTTGTATCCTTCAATTGGCATCAGAGCGCCGGTTCTAGGTGCAAGCACTTAACCGTGTTAGAAAAAGATTCGGGGAGAAAAACACAAAATCAATATGGTTGATCCATCAACAGCTGCATCAACTGCTACACCTGTTTCTAATGATCAAAACAACAATGGAAATGGAAATGGATATTCTAGACCACCAGTATTTGATGGTGAAAACTTTGAATACTGGAAAGATAGATTGGAAAGTTACTTTCTTGGTCTAGATGGTGACTTATGGGATCTTCTTGTGGATGGTTACAAACATTTTGTAAATGCTAGTGGAGTAAAGATGTCAAGACAAGAAATTAGTGATGATCAAAAGAAACAATTCAAAAATCATCACAAGTCAAGGACTATTCTGCTGAATGCTATTTCTCATGTTGAATATGAGAAGATATCAAACAGAGAAACTGCCCATGACATCTTTGAATCCTTGAAGATGACTGATGAAGGGAATGCCCAAGTCAAGGAGACTAAAGCTCTTGCTTTAATCCAGAAGTATGAAGATTTCAAGATGGAGGATGATGAAAACATTGAAGGGTGCTTGACAAGGGATACACAAAGGCTGATCATGTCAAGAAAATCATCAGAAGCTTGCCCATAAGATGGGGCCCAATGGTGACTGCATGAAATAGAGCTAGATGCTAATGAACCTCAGAAGAAAGGTAAGTCTATTGCTTTAAAATCAAATAATAAAAAATGCACTAACGCTTTTCAGGCTGAAGAAGAAGATTCTGAAGAGTCAGAATCAGAAGAAGAATAAGAAGAAGATGAACTGTCCATGATCTCCAGAAGGGTAAAACAACTCTGGAAGAGTAAACAAAGGAAGTTCAAGAACTTTAGAAGTTCCAAAAAGCATGAAAGAGGAGAATCTTCTGGACTCAGAAGATCTGACAAAAAAAAGGTCACGTGCTTTGAATGCAAGGAGCCAGGTCATTACAAAAGTAAGTGTCCAAAGCTTTAGAGGGAAAAGCCCAAGAAGAAGTTTCAAAAGAAGAAAGGTCTTATGGCAACTTGGGATGATTCAGATTCATCAGAATCAGAATCAGACTCTGAAGATGAGCAGGCAAATATTGCGCTCATGGCCACTGTTGATGATGGATCAGAATCAACATCAGAATCAGACTCAGACTCTAAAGAGATATCCTTGGCAGCAAAGAAGACAAAGGAAAACATGTCATGATACCTGGACTCTGGGTGCTCGCAGCACATGATGGGAAAAAGGTCTATGTTCCAAGACCTGGTGCTTAAATCTGCTAGAGAAGTAAAGTTTGGAGGGAACTAGAAGGGCAAGATCATTGGATCTGGAACCATAAGTATTGGTAACTCTCCATCCATAACTAATGTTCTTCTAGTAGATGGATTAGCTCATAACTTATTGTCCATAAGTAAATTAAGTGACAATGGTTATGACATAATCTTTAATCAAAAGTCTTGCAAAGCTATTAGTCAGAAGGATGGCTCAATCCTATTTACAGGTAAGTGAAAGAACAACATTTACAAGATTGATCTTCAAGATCTTAAGAATCAGAAGGTAACTTGTCTTATGTCTGTTAGTGAAAGAGCAATGGGTCTGGCACAGAAGATTAGGCCATGCTAGTTTGAGAAAGATTTCTCAGATTAACAAACTTAATCTGGTCAGAGGACTCCCTAATCTGAAATATAAATCAGATGCTCTTTGCGAAGCATGTCAGAAAAGGGAAGTTTTCCAAACCTACATTCAAATCTAAGAATGTTGTCTCTTCCTCTAGGCCGCTAGAACTTCTGCATATTGATCTGTTTGGCCCAGTCAAAACAGCATCTGTCAGAGGGAAGAAATATGGATTAGTCATCGTAGATGATTATAGCAGATGGACGTGGGTAAAGTTCTTGAAACACAGGGATGAGTCTCATACAGTGTTCTTTGACTTCTGTACTCAGATACAATCTGAGAAAGAGTGCAAAATCATAAAGGTCAGAAGTGATCATGGTGGCAAATTTGAGAACAGATTCTTTGAGATTTATTTCAAAGAATATGGTATTGCCCATGATTTCTCTTGCCCTAGAACTCCACAGCAAAATGGAGTTGTAAAGCAAAAGAATAGGACTCTACAAGAAATGGCTAGAACCTTGATCAATGAAACCAATATGGCTAAGCAATTCTGGGCAGAAGCAATAAACAATGCATGTTATATTCAGAATAGAATCTCCATAAGACATATTCTTAATAAGACTCCTTATGAATTGTGGAAGAACAAAAAGCCCAACATTTCTTATTTTCATCCATTTGGATGTATATGTTATATTCTGAACACTAAAGATCATCTGCAGAAGTTTGATTCTAAGGCACATAAGTGTTTCCTTCTTGGATATTCTGAACGCTCTAAAGGATACGGAATATACAATACTGAAACATTGGTTGTTGAAGAATCAATCAATATCATATTTGATGATAAGCTTGGTCTTGAAAAGCCAAAGCAATTTGAGAATTTTGCAGATATAGAAATCTCTAATTCAGACGCTGAAGAACCCAGAAGCAAAGTTTCAGAAGATCAAGTTGCTGCTTCATTAGAAAATCTTAGAATTTCTGAAGAGCCAACTATCAGAAGATCTTCTAGACTCAACTCTGCTCACTCAGAAGATGTTATCATTGGGAAGAAAGAAGATCCTATCTGAACAAGAGCATTCCTTAAGAACAATGCAGAATGTCAATTTGGTCTAGTATCTCTTATTGAGCCAACTTCTGTTGATCAAGCTCTAGAGGATGCTGATTGGATAATTGCCATGCAAGAAGAACTAAATCAGTTTACAAGGAATGATGTTTGGGATCTTTTTCCAAGACCAAAAGGATTTAACATCATTGGAACTAAGTGGGTCTTCATAAACAAGCTAAGCGAAAAAAGGAGAAGTTGTAAGAAACAAAGCCAGACTGGTTACTCAAGGCTATAGTCAGCAAGAAGGTATTGACTATACTGAAACCTTTGCACTAGTGGCCAGGTTATAATCTATTCGCTTATTAATTTCTTTTGCCACTCAGAATAACATCACTCTGTATCAGATGGATGTTAAGAGTGCCTTCTTAAATGGTTATATAGATGAGGAAGTATATGTCCATCAACATCCTGGTTTTGAAGACTCTAAGTCTCCAGATCATGTTTTCAAAGTAAAGAAATCATTATATGGCCTGAAGCAAGCTCCTAGAGCTTGGTATGAAAGATTAAGTTCTTTCCTTCTAGATAATGGTTTCACTAGAGGAAAAGTGGACACTACTCTCTTTTGTAAAACCTTTAAAAAGGATATTTTAATTTTCCAAATATATGTTGATGATATTATCTTTGGAACCTCTAATTCTACACTTGGAAAGGAGTTTGTTAAGTCTATGCAGCCTGAGTTTGAAATGAGCATGATGGGAGAACTCAAGTACTTCCTTGGGATCCAAATCAATCAAACTTCTGAAGGAACTTACGTTCATCAGACCAAGTATGTGAAAGAAATTCTGAAGAAGTTTAATCTTTCAGAAAGCAAAGAAGCAAAAACTCCTATGCATCCAACGTGTGTTCTAGGTAAGGATGAGGTAAGTAAGAAGGTAGATCAGAAGCTCTACAGAGGTATGATTGGATATCTTCTATATCTTACTGCTTCTAGACCTGATATTTTATTCAGTGTTTGTCTGTTTGCAAGATTCCAATCAGATCCTAGAGAATCTCACTTAACAGCTGTTAAGAGAATTCTGAGGTATCTGAAAGGTACTACTAATGTTGGTTTAGTCTACAGAAGATCTGAAGAATACAACTTAGTAGGATTTTGTGATGCTGATTACGCTGGAGATAGAGTTGAAAGGAAAAGTACTTCTGGAAGTTGTCAATTTCTTGGAAGTCACCTAATCTCCTGGTACAGCAAGAAGCAAGCTACAATTGCCCTCTCTACAACAGAAGCATAATATGTTGCTGCTGCTGGATGTAGTACATAGATGCTCTGGATGAAGAGTCAGCTAGAAGATTATCAGATATATGAGAGTAACATTCTTATCTTCTGTGATAATACTTCTGCTATTTGTTTATCTAAGAATCCAATCTTACATTCCAAAGCTAAACATATTGAGATTAAACATCATTTTATTAGGGACTATGTTCAGAAGGATGTTCTATCTTTAAAATTTGTTGATACAGACCATCAATGGGCTGATATCTTTACAAAACCCCTTGCTAAAGATAGGTTTAAGTTCATTCTGAAGAATATCAGTATGGATCTATGCCCAGAATGAAAGGATGAGAAGTTCTGATATATGGATTAGATTTGAAATGATCTATTTTATTTTCTTATAAGAAGTTCTGATTGTTGATCAGTAAGATATTTTGATTCTCTTATTCCTAACGTTTCATATGTCTAAGTTGATTCAGAATCTCTTTTAAAGCAAAACAGCTGTCACCAGCTATTCCAGAAGATGAACACATGTTCACTCTAATTAGACAAGCATGCGTGCAGTTGATGAGACGCCGCCCTAGGTAACTGTGCAAATCATTTCAAATATCACGTTTTACCCTAACGTCACTCAACATTAAATGCATTTGATTTTCTGCATTTTGTAACTGTTCATTCTCATAATTTAATTCCATTTAATTTTCAAATCCGTGTCTATTTAAACCGCCCACATCATATCATTTCCTCTTTTCACGCATTCATTCTCTCTCTTGTGTATGCATTTCTGCAACCTCTTTGCTCTTTTCTCAAACCCTAAAAAGAAACCCAGAAATCTCAGTATAGTGTCAATGGCTGCTTCTTCATCTCAAAATGCTGGTTCTTTGTCTCAGCAACAACAAGAACAAGAACAATAACTCATTCCTAAGACCACTTGCTCGATTCCTCTGGATCTGTTAGAAGTTATTTGTGAACTGATGGTGGATGTTGATAATCTGGAACAACATCAAATTCATATCAAAGATAACTTGGTTTTTCAAGGATGGTTGTCTCTGTTCCTTGAATTCTGTGGACCAGTCTATCCAGACTTGGTGAAGGAGTTCTGGATTCATGCAACTGTTATACCTAAAGCCATCGTCTCTTTTGTTCATGGTAGATTCTTTCCTATCACTGAGAACACCTTAAGAATGTTGTTTGATTTGATGAATGCTGAAGGTGAGACTGAAGCAACTCCAAGAACAAATTGGGATGCTGTCTATGCTGAAATCTTCACAGATGGAAAGAAATCAACAGAAGTTAAGAATCTGAAGAACATATCAAGATATGGACAAAGATTCTTCTGGGTTGTTTCTATCACAGGAAATCAACAAGTTCTTCTAACTTCATCAACAACAACCAACAATACATCTTGTATTGCCTTGGTACTCAGAAGAAGGTGGATATCCCTTACATCATTTTCAATCACATGTGGCATGCTGTAAAGGATTCACGAGATGAGAACAGATTGAAGAAGAAGAGAACCGTTATTTCTTTTGGGAGGATCATCACCAATCTTCTGGTTCAAACCATGATGGTTGAAGAGTTGGAAATTGCTGGAGTAATCAAGGATCCTCACACAATCTTTGGGAGTAATCTGAATGTTCTTTCCTTGAGGAAGATGGGCCTTATTCAAGCTATTGGTAATGCTCCTCAGGCTATTCCAGGAGTTAGAAACAGAAGAGGTCCAATTCTTGCTGAGTTTGAGATGTTCTTCTTAAATGAACGACTAGAAATTAAGGTTCATTACCTTAATATTCTCAAACAAGATGGTTTGGTGGATGCTCCTATTGGAACAAGCAAGCAGCAGCTCCTAACTTCCAAGGATGGAGAGTTAGAAGTCTTTCCAAAAGCTGCTACTCAAAAATAAAGAAGAACAAAGCGAAAGCTAGATCTTCCTTCTATCATTGAGGAGAAGAGAACTGAAGAAAAAGCTGCTGAAGAGAAGAAACAAGCTGAAGTGGAAAAGGAGAATAAGAAGAAAGAAGATGTTGTTGAACAAAATAAGCCTGAGAAAGATGATAAGAAAGAAGAGAAGGTTGTTGAAAAGAAAAGAAAGGAGAAGGATGATGATGAGAAGGATGTAGAGAAGAAGAAAAGGAAGAAAGATAAAAAGAAGAAAAAGAAAGAAGCTGAACAAAAAGTTGTTGAGAAGGAAAAGACGTCAAAAGAAGAGGAGAAAATAGAGGAAGAAAGGCAGAAGGAAGACGTAAAAGGAAAGAAGAAGATGGTGTATCAGAAGAAGAGGAAGTTTGTTGAAGCTGATTCTGAGAGGCCTCACAAGAAGAAATCTTCAGGTGTGTCTATTTTTGAACTTGGTTCTGTACCTATTTTAAGTTCTAAAACTGTACCACCAGAAGTTCCTCCCCTCTCTAACCCAGAAATACAACCACAAAAATCCCCAGCCAAATCACCTCCAACCACCAAAGATCTTACCCCTCCTTCTTCACCCAAGACTCAAGGCACTTTGCCCGATCTTGCTTCTGACCATCTCATTTCTTACCCTATCCTAGATATCTTACCCCCTTCAAACCTTCTTTTCTCCTCACACAAATATCTCTACTTCTCAACCTCCTCCTCATTCAAACTATGAACCTGTTGCCTCCCCTGTTCCCAATAACCCCACTGCATCAGAATCTCCAAATTCTGATTCTTTACAAGAATTATTCCGTGCCTGCAACTTTACCCCTAAACCTCGTCCTGACCCTGCCTTTGTTAACCTGGATTCTGAGGATGAAGCAGAATCATTGCTTTCTCTTGATAGAGAACCTGCACCCTACTTCATTCTGAACCCAGATTCTTATTCCACCAAATTCAAAACCCCTAACCTTGAACTTTTTGTTGGTGTAAGTTTTGAGTTTCTAAAGCTAAACGTACAGATAGGACTAGAAGCCTTGAAGGTTGCACATAATGCCATGGCAGATTATGTTGCTACTAGGAGTCTTTAGAGAGCTTTCAGAAGGGAGATAAATTCTGACTTTCTGAAGCTTCAAAAAGCTTGTGAAGCAGACGCTCCTGGTCCTTCTGGTATTCTCAGAGATTTTGAAGACAACTACTTTTTTCCCATCAGGAGCTGGAAATCTCTTGAAGAGAAGGAATTTTCTGATGAGCTTGAAGAAGTTCATCCTTTGGCTATGGTCGTGTGGAAGCCTAATTATCACGTTCTGACTGGAGACTTTCAGTCCATATTCAACTGGTTAAGGGAGAATCCCTCTGCTAAAGTACCAAGTATGGTATATCCAGAAGTTGAATATCCATCAGAATCAGTTGCTCCTACACCTCCTCAGAATTTGGCTGAAATTCTTCTGGCTCTAGAAACTTCAGATGCTGATATCCCTTCTCTTGTGTATGCTGAAGTTGCTTCTGAATCAGAAGCTGATGCTGGGAATGAAGATGCTGAAACTCAAGCTGTTGAGAATCATCCTGCTATGCAATCTCCTGCTAAGGAAAATCAAGCTGATGTTCTCATGGTCGATGCACATGTTGAGAATCCTCCTCTTATGGACAATAGTTGTGAAGCTTCTTCTGCTGGACCTTTTGTGCTGATAAACACTATGAAGGCTCTTCAACAGAATCAAGCTGATCTTGTTTCTCGTCTGGACAAACATCAAGATACTCACAATGAGTTCAGATCTTTCATGAAGACGCAGACAGAAGACACTACTGAGATTAAAAACCTTCTGGCCATGTTAGCTTCTAAGTTAGGCTAGTCGTAGTCTGTCTTGGTCTTAGATGTTTTCTTGTTTTATGCATCTGTTTCTTGCATCTGCTTCTATCTCCTATACTTCTGATATATTTTGTTCATCAATGAAATCATTATTTTCTTCACTTTATGTGTCTTTTATCATATGAATCTTTTAATGCTTTTTGATGTTATGACAAAAAGGGGGAGAAACATGATAATTGGTTTTGTTTATTATATCAGTTTCTGGGATTAAGTCTCAACATTTCCTAACACTATTTGCAAGTTCTATGTCTTTGAGATTTTTTGCAGGATTGAAGATATTCTGAAAAAGCTCAACATGAGAAGCAAATACATGGGGAAAAGCAATTCTATTAAGAAGCATGTTCTTGGAAAATTGAAGCAAGCTTAGTGCTGTGAAGCTTCAAGATCAGAAGCAAGAAGAATGTTCTGATATTCTCTTTGTAGAATATGCTCTAAAATATTTTCTTCTCTTAAATGCTCTGATACATGCTCTTTCTTAAGAACGTTCTGATACATTCATGCTCTGATATTTTTGTCTAGTATGTTCTGAAACATTTCAGGATGTAAAGATGCTCTGATGATGCTCTGATACATTCAAGAATGTTCTGATTCAATCAAGCATGCTATGACAACAAAGAATAAATTCAAAGCTTTGAAGCTGTCCTATGGAAGCAAGAAGCAGAAGCTCTGAATATTCTGAAGTTCCAGGCAAACTGAACGTCTCTACCGAAATGAAAAATACTCAGGGAAGTCTTTTATTTATAAATTCTTCTAGTATTTATTTCATGGGGGATTGTTAATCTCAGGGGGAGACATATTCACACACTCTGATTATATGCTTATGTTATATCTGTGTAATTGTCTTTTGTCATATGATATTCTGATTGCAAATTCATATCAATTATATATATTTTTGTCATCATAAAAAAGGGGGAGATTGTTAAAACAAGATTTGTTCTGATCAATATTCTTGTTTTGATGATAACAATATATATGAATTTTGTATAAGACAATGTGGTACTCTAATCCTTTGCATTTTCCATTTCAGGAAATATATAAAGAGTGTGCACAATTCAGCGCTAAGAAGCACCGACTCAGAAGGTTCAAGATTGCATCATCAGAACATGCTCTCGCAAGACGTCAGAAGATGGTCAAGCAGAATCAGAACATGGTCTATGAAGCATCAGAAGAACATGAAGTCAGAAGCAGAAGCACTGAAGTTCTTATGGTATCACGCTCAAGCACTTCAAAGTCTGAAGACAAGAAGATGCTCTGCACCAAGTTGAATGACTCTGATTATTCAAACGTTGTATTCACAAATCTGAGATCAGAAGCAAGTACAAGATGATAAGCTATTAAGTCTAATCTATGACTGACAAAAGGAACGTTAGAAGCTACAAAAGGCAAAGTCAGTAAAAGCAGCAAAAGCATGGCTCGATGTAGTTGACAAAAGTGTGAAAAATTAAATGCAGCGTTGTACTATTCACGCAAAGCATTAAATGCAACCCAATGGTCATCTTCTCAAACGCCTATAAATGTGGAAATTCTGATCAAAAGCAGTAACCAATTTTTGTGAAAAATGCTGAAACGCTGCTGAATTCAAATCTCACGAACTTCATCTTCAACCTCACAATCTCTTGTAATATTTAGTGAGTGTTAAGCTTAGAACATGAGAGAAATATCACAGTTGTGATTATAGCTTTCTAAGAAGCATTTCAATACTTTGTAAACATTTATTTTACATTGATTGTAAAAGGTTCCTAGAGTGATCAGTCAGATCAGTAGACTCTAGAAGACTTAGAAGTTGTCTAAGTGGTGTATTCCTAGAGTAATCAAGTTGTGATCAGTATACTCTAGAAGACTTAGAGGGTATCTAAGTGGAAAACCATTGTAATCAAGATTGATTAGTGGATTAAATCCTCAGTTAAGGTAAATCACTCTAAGGGGGTGGACTGGAGTAGTTTCGTTAACAACGAACCAGGATAAAAATAACTGTGTTCATTGTTTTTATCTTAAGAGTTTTTAAAGTCACACTTATTCAAACCCCCCCTTTCTAAGTGATTTTCTATCCTTCAGTTATCCCTCACATCAGAAGGTCGAGACACCAAAATTATTCTCACATCAGAAGCTCGAGACCGACAGCAAAACCGCGGTGGTTATCCCTCACATTAGGAGGTTAAAGGATGATAATACCACAATGGTAATTCTTCATCAATTATGGAGTGAGGCAATCACAATCACTTCAAACAAATCAGAGGCAGTGCGGGATCACACGACCTGTTAAAAAAAAAGAGAAAAAAAGGAAAGAAAAGAAAAGAAGGAAAATAAAAAAAAAAGAAAAAAAAAGAAAAAAAAAAAGAAAAGAAAAAAGAGGAAATGATAATGAAATTTTTGAACAAAGACAAAGTCGTGTGACGTTAAATCAGAGGATCAAGAAAGGTAAAGTGATTGTCATGTCCGGAAAACCTCATTAATTCATCAACCATCTCAAGTTCCTCTTGAAGGATGAATGCTCGTGTCAAGTTAATTGAACTTAGGATTGGAGAACATCATGAAGGGGGTGGGCACCAAATAATTTGAGCCTAAATCTTTTTTTCTCAAACCGTGAACCTGACCACGTTACAACCCTTAAAAGTCCTAATTGAAGCAGGGTTAATTCAAAGGTATACTGTAATGAGAATACGGTAAACTGACTCCTAGGAGATTCGCCAAGCGCTCGAGTTGGTATCACACCATCTTTCTTTAACAAAAAAAATCGATGTTACGACATCTTTTCGAAAAGTTTCTTTAAACTTCAAGACAAACATACTCTTTGAATTAGAATTATATTTCTCATAATAAACATTATTTGCATATGAGCAAGTGCTTAACATCAGGAAAGTTTCCACAATGAACTTCAGATGAAAAGTTTTATCCTCCCGAAGAACAAGTTGTCTTCAGAACTCCGTTGAGCAGAGACAGCAATATTTCAAAGTCTGATCACCTTCAGGGTCACAAAAGCGTTTGAGCACTCTGTCGAGTATGTTTTCACTCAATCTGGGGCAATCAAGTCAAGATTCGAAGAATCTCTCAAAATGCTAAGCAATCAGGGGCATCCATACAAGCGTAGCTAAAGCTACCTCCAACACAGGCCATGCAGGGGCACGGTTTCAAAGTTCATGATACTGGGGCAGGTTGGCTATGATAGCACGAATATCAAAAAGTCCTAACGAGACGAATTTCTTCAAAGATGAATTTCTTCAAAGTCCCTACAGGCTGGGGCAAGGCACTATACATTGGCATTTTATCCTCATCAAGAGGTGTTCAGTTTAAAGTTTAGGTGTGAGCTAAACAACTTATGAACTTGAGAACCGTCAGGGTCGTCATCCTCAGCAGTTAGAAGCTGAAAGTCCAATAATTGTTGGCATTCTTACAACCAATACGAATATATAGAACACTATGAAAGCCAATTTCTGTTTGGTCTCTGTGAAGTCAACACTTGCTTGACCCATTAAGCCCACTCCCTAGTGGCATTCCCTTGAAGAACCAATGCCTGTTTGATATTCCGGCCGATACATGTTTGGTATTCTAATCATTGCTTGCCTATCAGCTCATTGAATCCATTGCTTGTTTGGAAGGTTTCAAAGCCAAGAGGTATGACAATTTGTTTGCTCTTGCATTTTCCTATTATGGGTGAGCATCACTATCCTCTGTCATGTGAGGAAACCCCGTGAAGATGTCATGCTATATCCTAGGGCATTTTCATCTGTATATCTCGCTGGTACATCCTTTCGAGTACACCATGTAAGCGCGTAGGTGGATCTAGCCAAGTGAGAGATTCTCATTCCCCAGCTGGGTACATTCAGACAAGGTTTTCTTTGTTCCAAGATTCTCACCTCCTCAGCAAAGCACATCTCAATGCAATCTCTGTGCTTTAGAAGTCTTATTCCCCGGTGGAATATCTTCTCCCCAGTAGAATCATGATTGAATGGTATTTGATTCCCCAGTAAGCTCTTAATGAGGTTCCTTACTCAAGTTCCTCATTTTCCCCAATAGAGTGTTTTTCTCCCCAACAGATGGACTTGTTATCCCCAAGAGAGTTATCTTATTCCCCAGTGGGGTTATCTTGACAAAAGGTTCTTATGCTAAGTTCCTTATCCCCAGCGGATCTCTCATCTCCTCAGTGGATCGTTATGCAGAAGTATTCATCTTTCCCACTGAATCTTTCTTCAGTAGAGATTCACATGCATCCTCAGCAAGATCTGTTCTCGTCAAAGACTTCCCCAGCGGAATGCGTCCTACACAAGCAAGTTGGTCACTCCCCATCAGAGTTGTCTCCATGACTTGTCCTTATCTCCACATCCCGAGAGTGTCAAGAATTTGCTTCTCCAGTGAAGTTGCCAGGGTATTCCCCACGCAGTCAATTGGGATGTTCATATCCCCAAGCAGGATTTATTCCCCAGCTAGAGCCCGCGCCTAGATTTGATCGTCTCCAGCAGATTTCTGATTCATATTAGCCAGCTCGCAGTTATGACCCTTGGTCACTCATCTTTTCCTCCCCGTAGAGTTCTATACTCTCTCCAGGACTTCTTCAGCAGTTCAGTGCTCCTCCGCTGTCTCCCTAAGCAGCGTCCAAATCATGCATCATTCGCATTGCATTCTCAAAGCGTATAATGTCTTCCTTCTCAGGAACGTTATTCCACAAACATTCATACATGCATCATGCATAAATCATATCATATCTGTTTCTTTCTGCAGAAAAGTTATCAAGATACAAATGCCTCCCAGAGAGCAACTCGCCTAATCATTATAGGCGCTTATCCTGATGTTCAAATCAGAAGAAGTTTGTCTCCCTATCCTGACACTGTTAGATTAGTTGAAGACTTACTTATTCCCGATGCCCTCATATCGGTTGAAGATATTTGTTCCTATCCTGATATTTAGTTCAGTTTTGAAGGAACCGCCTCCGGATCTCTGTCAATCTTCCGAAGGAGCAAGACTACTGATGCCTCAGATCAGTTGGAAATATCTACGTCCTGACGATTTATTTTCGTTCAGAAGAAGAACTCGTCTGCCCAGTCCTGATGCATACTATCAGTGGAAGATGTTTTCTTTTCCCGGCGCACACAGTTCGGAAGAGATATTCGTTCCTATTCCTGATAAATCATACTTTCAGTTGAGGGAACCGCCTCCGAATCTCATCGATCTTACAAAGGAGCAAGTCACTGATGCCCAGATCAGATGGAGATATCTGCCTGATTGACTGTCATTCAGAAGAGAATTGTTCTACTTATTTTCTGGCATCACGCCCAGATCAGTTTAAAGACTTCCTTTCCCGGCGTACACAGTTCGGAAGAGATATTATTCCTGTCCTGATAAATCAGACTTTCAATCGAGGGAACCGCCTCCAGATCTCGTCGATCTTATGAAGGAGCAAGTCGCTGATGCCCAGATCAGTAGGAATATCTTCCTGATGATTTAATTGCATCAGATGGAGATGTCGCCTTGATACCCAGGTCAGAGATACTTACTACCCGTTGATGCCCAGATCAACCGGAATATCTCCTTTCGATTCCCAGATCGACTAAGACATCTATCCCCGATTCCTGTTCGGAAGACATCTACTACGTCTGATACCCTAATCAGTCGAAGATGTTCCTTCTCTTGATGCCCAGATCAATTGAAGTTTTTTTCCCCTGTCTGTGGGGTTGCTTGTTCCTTCTTATCGCAAGTTGGAGCTACTTAATTATCCAGGTCAATCGAAGTTTTTTCTCCCTGCTTGCAGGGCGGTACATGCCTTCTTATTACAAGTTGGAACCTTCTATTGTTCAAGAGCGCAAATTTTCGAGTTCATTCTGGTATTCAATCTCCATCCATCTCAACGGTTCGAAACTTTCGTTTCTCACTCGTCAGGTTCAAAAAGTTTGAATAGGGGAAGCTGTTGCACCCCAAAATTTGCCCTCTTTCTCTGAGCTATAAGTTATCAACGACGTTTATTTCGTCGTTCAGAAATCAAAGAAAAATAATAAAGAATTTCTATTGTTTTGAGATTGTTAAGTCAAGAGGTTTATGCTCCGATTTACGAAGATTAAGTCAGGATGAAAGGGATGATGATGGTAGACTCATATTGTGATCTCTATTATTGGTTGTTGGGCTTGCAAGTTGATTTGATTTTGAATTGAGGAGGAAAGTTAGATTCATTCATGTTTTGTTTGGAATGTAAATTCCAAGTTAACATATGTTCACCATCTAAAAAAACTCAAGATCAATGTTCATTCCTTGTGTCATTGGATGGTTAAGAAGGTTGAATTTGAAAGCTCATTCAAGATTTATCCGTTAACAAGACATTTTCAAGTTTCATTCAATGTTCTTTACAAGTGAAATTTACAAGATTACATCCAAAATTTCATTCAAAGTATCTTAAAGTACATTTAGGAGAAGGAAGGACGCTTGAATTAATTGTGAATAGCTGCAAAAATGATAGTGTGAAGCACATTCTTGATGATGCTCTGCACTTATTCGAAAACAATTCCAAGCTTCCGCGGAACCGCACCAGTCCGTAATTCACAGCCTAAGTCAATTCAAAAGACCTGCTGCATATTAAAAATAGTTCAAACCTTCTACTTGAAGAAAAAACCTATAAACCAAAAGAAGGATATAAATTCACTAACAGCAGTTGGAAAAGGATAAACAAAAAAACCGAGTCAATTCACTCGTCCAGCAATAAACCAAAATCAATAAAACCAGCTCCTCAAAATACTAACAAGGGAGATCAGAAAATTGCAGCAAAAAAGAAGGGAACATAACAGAAAAAGAGATATAACAGATCCACATCAGAAACTGAATGAGAGTTTTTCAGAACGAAAAAAATCAAAGAAAAACGAAAAAGAAAACGCAACAAAACTTTCTCCCAATCTTCAACTCTTTCTCACGCTCTGAACAAACCTGAAACAGAATTATAACAAACTCTTGGATCTTCATTGTTCTTCATCGTTCATCACCAATCACCTTCAATATTGAACCTTCTCTCACAAGATAATCATCTTCATCATGACAACACAACCGCGATCATCTCATCTCTGCAACTTCAATTCTTCAACCACTTCCATCTCCATTCTTGACTACACGATTCACCCTGCACAAAGATAAATTACAGAAAACTCTTAAAATATCGATCTCTTCACGTAACAAACTCGTCCATCTTCAGATTTCGTGAACGCCGTCGAGTGTCGTACCTCAACAATCTTCAACGTTTCTTCAGCACAATCAGATCACCGTTTCAAGCACGGCACCATCTTCAATCATCACCTTCGCATCGATTCTTCAAAGCCGCGAGAAACTTCAATGAACCTTCATCATCACCTGCAACAATTCAACATCGTAATCATCTTCTCCGCGATGAAACGCAAAAAACGTGAGAATCACGAGAAGGAAAGAAATATAATTGGAGAAGAAGTGAGGGACGTGTGCACCACCGTTCTTGAGATTGAATCGGATATGGGAGAAACGGATTGAGGCGGAGACAACGAAGATTTTATGGTGACACCGACGAAGCTAACTGGAGACGAGAGAGGATATGAGAGACGAGATCATAGAGGAGCGAGAGAATCTGTTGAAATTGGAGAGAGGCAAGTGCGAGAGAGCAAAGGCGAGTGGCCGGTCGGCGCCGCGGGTTTGAGCGGAGGAGAGAGGTCCGGCCGCTGTTTTGTCTTGTTCGTGAGAGAATAAGAGGAACGTGAACTCCAATGGCCATAACATGTAACCCTAATTTCCTTCCTAATTTGAGTTTTTGACATTAACGTGTTTTTAGTGTGATTAGAGGGAATTAATTGAATTTGTTTGGACTTAATTGGTCACTAATTAAAGAAATCATAAAAAAAATCTGAAATGTGTTCATGGATTAATCCTCTTGGGCCTGCCACACTGATCTGTATATGCACCCCCATGTAGCCTGTGTTACACTACTTTTGTCACAAAAACTGGACAAAAAAATATTTTCCTTGGGCCATGTCTGGGCCTAGCGCCCATGTTACTGCCTGGACCTATTTTCACATTTTACCCCCATGTCTCTCATAAAATTCATGTTAGATTTAGGTTTTTGTTTCACATTTTTTAGGTAATAAAATGACTTACATTCAACAATTGTTTTGTTAACTTTTGCATAATAAAAGATAATAAAAACATGTATATTTTGCTTGTTAGAATTTAAATGATATGTTATATAGTTTAGTTTTTATCGTTTTTACCCGATTTTACGTTTCGGTGTACCTTTTGACTTGTAAATACTTGCTTTGGTTTCCATATTACTTGTGTACATATTTGACTAACATTTGAGTACTATTTTCGGTTGTTATCTTACTTTCGCTCAATTTATGTTTAAAAAGTGTGTTAATGTCAAATTTCTCATTTCGTTATCCTTTTTCGGTGTAAAGCACCAACGCAATTCCGATTGCGATATTTGTTATCTCTAACTTGTGTGCTAGTGTGCAAGGTTTTTGGATAGTCACTGATCGATGCTTATTACTTGAGTGTTCCGCTTTATTTGCGGGACACAATTTCATTCACTCGCATCGTGTTCTCATCTTGGAGACACGTTCCTATTACTTTATATCTGCTTGTTTGGTTTGCTTGTTCCTCTTACAGGTGTATTGTGATTACACTCGACGCGCATGTCGACCTTTGTGTGCTTTCATGACTAATCGGTGTGCTAACTATTTGCTTTTGCTTTGCTAGCTCGCTCGCGGGATTCTTAGTTTTATTTCTCTCGTCGCTACAGTTTACGGATCATCATCCGTTTGGTATTGATCCCTTTTCATTTTATCTTTCTCGCACTTTATCGCTTTCTCGCATCATCCTTTAACATGAGAAGTAGGAGTTAGACATGCATCTGGCCAAGCCCTCGAAAAAGGCTCTGTTTTTATTGGTGTGTTTATATTTGTGCTTTGCGGCAAGGAGTCATGGTGTAATAAGACCTATATGACGCTCTGTTAAGTCCTCATGGAAGGCATGCGGAAAGGGTTAGCAATCAACCCCCGCCCAGTCTCATCGAGTCCGTTCAGTAAGCGCACGCTACGCGTTGCTTGCTTCTGAACCAGCACAAGATCTTGTTATCGAGTATGTCAGGTAAAGGGTTCATGGAATCGGACCCCCGCATTTCCTATAGCTCACGTTGATCGATGTTGACGCTCGGTGTACGCACGCACCATTTTCTTTTCAGATCCGTGACGGCTTGGTTGCTGAGAGGGACCCGCTCCTCTTGTCTATGGCCCGAACATTTTCGCGAGGTCTAATGCTTGGTTGACTCGGGTGATCCTCTCCCCTTGGCTATGGCGGGACCGCTTTTCTACTACTTGGCCAATGCCAGTAGTTTGTTTGCTTTACGAGCGGAGCTCGTTTGTGTGATATTCTTGATCGCCTTTCGCTTTCTCCCCGTAGGTTGCTAGTTTAGTTTTGACTTGTACCCTTTGTATGATAACATAGGTAGCAAGCTTTCCCCCTTAGTTTAGGTTTTTCTCATGCATTCTTTAAAACACAAACCACACTCTTTGATTTTCTTTTCTTAAGAGCTTGATATTTCCGCTCCATTCCCAGCATAAATCTCCAAAGGTTGAGCAGCGGAGTGCTAATGTAACTCGTTCACCTAAAAAACACAAAACAAACATAAATTAGTTAGCTGAGCTACGGTACCTCTGATTCCGCAAAACGGATATGTAGGCAGCAAGGTAGGGCCCGTGCGAGTACAATTCTTTCTTTTCCCTACATTTTGCATGCATTTTAGTCCAAGTTAGTGCAGTTTTCTTACACACCCATAGTTTTAGACACAAGCGTGGATACCATCGAGTACGATGGGCGCGAGGGGTGCTAATACCTCCCCCTCGCGTAACCGACTCCCTTACCCTTTTTCTCTGGTCGTGAGACCGTTGTTTTGTTTTGTGGTTTGTTGGCATTCCCTTCCTTTTCAGGATAAATATGTTAGTGGCGACTCTATTAATTTTCGCGGTAGCGACACCCACGTTACAATCCTCAAAATTCCTAATTGAAGAAGGGTTATTCGAAAGCATACTGTAAACGAGAAAACCGAATCCTTAGAGCTTTGCTAAAATGCTTGAGTTAGGTATCAGACCGCCCTTCACAAAAAAATGATGTTTTGACATCCTTTCAAAAGTTTCTTTTAAACTTCAAGACAAACATGAACTTTGAATTAAAATTGTATTTCTCATTATAGACATTCTTTGCATATGAATAAGTGCTTAACATCAAGAAAGTTTCCATCATGAACTTCGGATGAAAAGTTTAATCCTCCCAAAGGGCAAGTTGTCTTCAGGGCTCCGTTGAGTTCAAGCAAGAATATCTCAAATTTTGATCCCCCTCAAGGGCACAAATGCAGTCAAACACTCCGTTGAGTAAGAATTCAGTCAATCTGGGGCAATCAAGTCAAGATTCAAAGAATCTCTCAAAGGCGTTGAACAGCCGGAGGGACAAGTCTATCACTTGGGGCATGTTGAATTAATCACAAATCTCAGCAAAATCCACTTGCTTACTGGTATCAGATGGTGCCAATATCACTCTCTCATCCAAAGTGCTAAATCCGACAACTTCAAGCATCAGGTACACCAGGCTACCGATTCCAAGGGCATATAGAATCCCACATACAAATGGCCACGTATGGTTAAGAAAAAATTTTCCGACAGCAAGTGATGAAATACTCGAAGACATAGGGGCAATGCAAAATTGAAACCCGAGGGAATCTTCCCCACAGAATCGGTTTCACAAAAATATCCCCACATAGTCCTCAAGAAATCATCTCTTCACCATTAGAGATATATTCCCCGATGAAATGTATGTTTCCAACACTACCAATTCTCCTATACAATTCTCCAGCAGGGTTTATTCAAACTCACTATCCCCGTAGAGTTTATCCTCTTATATGGAACTTGGTCAGATAGTACATCGGAGGATTATCCATATCTCTTATCCCCAGTCAGGGTACCTCAAGATCAGATCCTTCAAGATACGTTTATCCCCAAGCGGTAATAAAAAAACCTCAGCTGAGTATCCTTGCACATAAGGAAAGAATCCTCGGCAAGGTTATTCTACGATCAGGTTGAAGACACATTATCATCATCTCCCGCAAAGGACAGGGATTTAACATCCTAATCAGAGATTGTTAAACAGAGTTATCAACCGCATAGTTGTGTCCATACATCATAATTGTGTCCACACATCATTCATAAATGCATACACAACATACAAAATTCTTATTTATTTTGAGAGCTTAATTACACCATACATTACATGCATCATGACATTGCATAAAACTAACTTTGCCTTTTCAAGTTATTCCACAGCCAAAGGAACATTATCTTCTAGATACAGTGTAGAGACAATCGAATCAACGATTTAATTTTGACACTCATTCAAGACAAAGATTTAATTATGTTACTTAATTCTGGATTATTCTCCAGAGACTGTTCAGAGATGATCAAAACAAAAATTTCTTATCCTTTCCAGAAACCTTTTTAGGTAGTCTTCTTTAAGACATGTCTTATCCTTTCAAGGAATCTTTTTAGGTAGTCTTCTTTAAGACATTTCTTATCCTTTCCAGGAGCCTTTTTAAGTAGTCTTCTTTAAGACATCTTTTATCCTTTCCAGGAACATTTTTAGGTAGTATTCTTTAAGACATCTCTTATCCTTTCCAGGAGCCTTTTTAGGTAGTCTTCTTTAAGACGTCTCTCATCCTTTCCAAAAGCCTTTTTAGGTAGTCTTCTTTAAGACATTTCTTATCCTTTCCAGGAACCTTTTTAGGTGGTCTTCTTTAAGACGTCTCTTCTTGAGCTTTGTTTAAAGCACGGTCTTGCTTAAGACAGTTTTCTATTCTTTCTAGGAACCTTCTTAGGTAGTCTTATTTAAGATGTCTCTTCTTGAGCTTTGTTCAAAGCACAGTCTTGTTTAAGACATTTTCTATCCTTTCTATGAGCCTTTTTAGGTTGTCTCTTTTAAGACATTTCTTATGAGCTTTCTTCAAGACATTATTTCATTTAAACCTCTCTTTCAGATACAGTCTAATGTACGACTAATTCTGATACTCACACGATCATATTATTATCCATCAGATACAATCAAGACATAGATTCATTCAGATAAGCATTCTCGTCAAACTCTCATCATGTTAGTCCCCTGGCAATGATATGTTACGTTAGTCCCCAAGCAGTAACAGGTTTCCTTCTCATCATGTTTGTCCCCTGGCAGTGATATGTTACGTTAGACCCCGAGCAGTAACAAGTTTCCTTCTCATCGTGTTAGTCCCCTAGCAGTGATATGTTACGTTAGTCCCTGAGTAGTAACAAGTTTCCTTCTCATCATGTTAGTCCCCTGGCAGTGATTTCCTTCAGGAATTATGAAGAGTATTTACTTTGGATGACATATGCATGCCCATCTCCGACAACATTCTATCACCTCTCCGAATTGCATCTCTAAGCCCATTCCCGGCATAATCAACCAACAACATTACTTCCTGCACCGGCGAGTGCAAATTTTTGGGAAATTAAGTGTTCAATTCTCTTCTACCTTCAGATCACGATAGGCGAACATGTCAATCTACCTCTTCAGGTTTAAGAAGATTGAACAGGGGCAACTGTTGTACCCCAGAATTTGCCCACACTTTTTAAATATTCAAAATTACTTTTTTAAAATTGGATTATTATAAAATTTTGGGTTCATTTACATTGACATCCTGAATTTTATAAATAATCGATTTAAAGTCTATGTTAAAATATAATAGTTTACTCTTAAATTATTTATATTTTAATAAATAGCAAAATGATGGTCGATGCTTCACACACTTTCAATTGGATCTTTATTTCGAACAAATAATATAGCACAATTGGTAAGGAAGTAAGATTTTCAAACAATAGAATCCCGCTTGGTGCACTTTGTCATTTTTTAAAACTATTTTTGATCTTTTTTTCCACCTGGACACAACTACGTCCAGGTTCTTAATCTTGGTGACCAACGAAGGTCCATGAGCCTCTGGGTTGGATCATTTTCTTATTTAGGATTATTCTGGCCTAGTTATAGTCTATAAATAGAGCACTCTACATTCACATTTTTCATCAATAATCATCTACAAATTACACAATTTCACTCACTCTCAGTTCACTATTTCCAATTTCTTTTCAAAAACTTCTACGTTTTTATAAACTAACGTTAGCCAATAATTTCAATATGAGGCCCCCTTTTAATTTCAATTTTACGTTTATCTTTTTCAAATTTTAATTGGTTTATCTATCAACCAAATGATGATTCACTGATGATGTTATTTTTTCTAATAAACAATTTCATCCGGATCTTTTTTTTTCTCATACTAAGAATTTCATACATATATATATATATATATATATATATATATATATATATATATATATATACCACAATCAAATATCCTATTGGAAATTTTTTTGAGACATTCATACTGTTTTTTTATTCACGTATAAAAGGTCCTTGTAAATAAAATTCTAATAATCTAAATTTGCTTTTATTCTAACACATGAATTTGTTTGTGTTGGAACAATATGTATATATTCCAATATAGAGAGATGAATTGAAAAAATTCATTAAGTCAAGTCCCACATTGTATGTTAGTTGGAAAAATTCCTTAGTCCCACATCGCCTAGATTAGAAATCTTGGCTAATTTACTTCATTATATAAGGAAGTCACTTGTTTCATTTCAAAACACACCAAAAACTTATTTTGAGTTTTTCCTTCCTCATTGTCATAACTCTGCGTCTTTCGAATTATCGAAGCGCCAACTTCTCCCCCTTTCTTTCTACTCGTTGAATTTTCCGAGTACTTTCTTGAATTCTCCTTAGAGAATAATGTTAATTTCTCCTCATTTGAGTTGAGAAATTATCAAGTACAATTTTTCTTGGATTCTCTTTAGAGAATTATTGAAATTTCTCTTAGTTTGAGAAATTACTACGACTGGTCGTTATACTAGATACTAAGATGGTATGTATACCATATTTGAATGGTCTTAGTACCAACTGAGGGTGTATTTCTAGACCGATTGTCTACCGTGCAAGTATAGAACTGGGCTGTTTTATCCTGGAGGTGTCGTGGTTATTAAGAGCTGCTTTGCATAATTTGGGCAGTAACGCGAAACATCTTAAAGAAAGCGTACTGATTCGCGACTCGACCCGGTAATTTCTTCGGTGGCAAACTTGTTAAAATCGTGTTCCAACAATTTTAAGACGATTCGAATTGCCATGGCTACTGAAGAAATTATTGGTACTTCTGCAGATACTTTCTTTGACAAACTGTTCATGTTTGAGAGATGTCACTTCAAATGTTGGCAAGAAATAATGATTTTCTTCTTAATGTTGAAAAAGATAGCTAACATTTTGACCGAGGACATTTTGTTGCTCCTTTTGGATCAACCGAACAAACTAACGGTAAGAAATCTGAGGATCAAAAGGAACACGTAATAGTGTTGAAGCTTAATCTGCTGCACAAATTAAAGCGAACAATTTACAGCTTAGGAAAGAAATCACCTTATAGAAAGAATGATTATAACATTCTGAATGGAATCACAAATGATCTGTATGACTATTACAGTAACTGTGATACTTCAAAATATGTTTAAGAGGCTCTGAAAAACAAGTATGACATTGAAGAAGCTGGAGAACATAAGAATGATTTTAGCAGCTACGTGAAGTATTCGATGGTAGTTGAAAGGTCCGTAGAAACTCAAAGTCACGAACTTCAAAAGATTGCTCATAAGATCATCACTGAAGGTATGTAGTTATAAGCAATTCGAATTTCTTTTATTATTGACAAACTGCCCCTAGTTTGAAAGTTTTTATGAATTATGTCTTGTTAGAAAATAAAATATTTTTTTGAGAGACTGATTATTCTCATTAAAGAAGAATATCATAGACATGATTAAATAGAAAAGTCTTGGTTGTTTTAAACAACAAAAATAAATTCGGTATGGTTCTAAAGCCATACGGAAAATCATTATAAAATTAGAACTGCAATATTGTGAACCGAATTAAGAATGGAAACCCTTCTATGTCCCCAATTGCTCCAACTAGACAACAATCACCACCTCAAAAAAATGATGTTGTTTTCCTTTTGTTTCAACTGTGGAAAACTAAGTCATATAGATAAGAGATGTAGCATGTAATGCTTGAACTTGGTGTAGCCCGTAATGCACGAGTTAACATGGCTAATGGAAAATTTGTTCATATGTGTTAGACGCTGGCCTAAGGATCTAGAGGGGGGTGAATAGATCTCACAGAGTTTTTCGGAGTTAATTGAACTTTAAGCGAAAGTGGTTCTGAATCGACTCGCATCTATTCCGAACCACTATTGAAACGATTGTATATGTGTTAAAACCACTAAATAGCTTGAGATAAACGATAAGAGAATACCCTATAGAATCAATATGTCGCTCTAATGAAAATCGATTAACTTCTTATATGATGAACGATGTTTGCAATGCAGTAATAGTGAAAGAAGCGAAAACACAAACACTTGGTGATAATGATCAAATTGATAGTGATTCAATGTGTGATGAATTGTGATGTTTATACAAGTTCTTAATTCACAATTTTAACACTTGAATCGTTGATCAATTTGCAATTATAACCAAATATGAACAGAACGTAAATGAAAAGATAAAAGTGACAAGAACACGATATTTGTTTAGGCAGTTCGTTGATCGTCCTCGCTACGACTACGTCTGCCCCCAATTCCAAACTGAAATTGGGAAATCTTCCATTAATGTTGAAAGTAGTTTATACAAAGAAGATAACAAAGCGATAAACAATAAACCAAATTTGTCGATCCTTTGAATCTTCTTCCCCCTTAATCTTGAGTCAGATTAAGGTCTTCCAAGAGCTTCACTTTGATCCCTTTCTGCAGTGTCTTGAATTGCTCGAACACTTGTTCTTCAATCTTCACACTCAAATGGATCCTTGATGAAGCTTCTTGATAAAAACCCCCAAAATTCACCTATCTTGGAGGACAAAACCCTCAGATTTTATTCACCAAAAAACCCACAAATCTTCACCCACTAGGAATCTTCAATTCCGTTCCATGGACGTTATCGAACTCGATCACTAACCCTCAACACAAGAATGATTATGTGTAATTGTGTTGGAGATGATGAAGAACGAAGATGAGAAGCCTTTGTGTATCTTTCAGTTGTTGGTGTTGAGAAGCAATAATGAACCTTGGACAATATATATGAGAGCTTATCAGTTGGAGCAGAGAAAACCAGAAATTTTGGCATTTTTGATCAGATAGGTCGACCTCTTGTAGTGCTTAGGTCGACCTAACAGAGCTGCATATCCTTTGGATGTCATTTGTTCCCAGTTAGGTCGACCTGTTAAAGAAGTAGGTCGACCAGAATCCACTTCAGATGCGTTTTGGGGACCTTTCCTCAGATTAGGTCGACCTAGTTGTTGTGTAGGTCGACCTAGCAGAATGATATGTAAATTTCTTCATTTTAGGTCGACCTGTGTTGGGAGTAGGTCGACCTGACTGCTGTTTATCTGAGTTCCTCTTATTTTGCTTGTGTTGAGTCGACCTATATGCATAGTAGGTCGACTTGCTCTGTCATGAGTGACCAATGCTTGCTTTTCTTTGAGTTCTTCTGCTTGTGCCTTGTTGCTTGTATGCTTGTTGAGTTTTCCATGAATCAAAAACATCTTTGTGAGATGTGGTCTTGTATTCACATTCTCCCCCTTTTTGATGATGGCAAACCGGTAGTAGAAGCTTTGGCACTAAGTGGTAAAAGCTCCCCCGTACACTCAGCTGAGCTCCCCCGTACACTCAGCATCTATCTTTCCCTTTGACAACATCAAAAGAGATACAAGAAAACAGAAGAGGAGAGTAACGAGATAAACATAGATAAAACGCTAGCATTCATAGTATAATAGATAAAAGGTAGATAGTGATAACATGAGAGCCAAACATGTTTAAAGGTACACTTTAACATACATGATAATCCAAGAGAATAACAAAAAAAAAAGGCACAGTACGACAATATGTAAGAATATAACATAATGATAATGAAATGAAATGCAATAATATGATGATATGATGGAGAATGCATCCTAACGCCTGCCCCTTCTTCCTCTTCCTCTTTGAAATGTATGAGGACGATCCTCTTCAACTTGTTCCAACAAATCAAGCACAGATAGATTGAGAGTGTTGAAGCTTTGGCTTATGTTGGCATGACGATGCAATGCCGTTTCCTCAAACTGATTCTGTCTTAGAGTCGAGTTGGAGGCAAAAGTCTCAAAATCGCTTTTGTGGTCTTGAACCAAGCTGTACAACGATTGATATTGTCGTTGTTGTTCGTCATAGCGATCTTGTTGGAGCTGTTGCATTTGTTGGAATTGGAGCTGTTGTGTGTCGAAGTGTTGTTGTTGTAGGAGTTGCATATTCTCTAACATGGAAATGATGTTGGTTTGATCCGGCGGAGGCGGAGCCGTGTATCCCCAAGGGATATCCTCTTGTTGTGGAGGAACATATCTCCAATTTGCATCCGTATCTTGTGCAACATCTTCCATGTGATGATCATCATCATTTGCATTGTCTTGATCAAGTCCTTCTTCTTCATTACCTGCATTATTTCCAAACTCCGTGGGATCATCATAATTGTAAATCACCTTCCCGGTTCCCTTTTGAATGAGATAGTAGGTTTTCCTAACTGGATTCCAATGGTATCCCATAAGAGTCAAGGTGGTTTGTGAGAATTCTTGAGATTGGTGTATGCTGATGTAGTGTAAGTGATCAAGCCGCATGCCGAAATGATTGACAATTGTTTGAATGATTGATCCATAACACAGGGCTGTAGTTTTCTGTTGGACCTCATGAAACTTAGCAGCTAGGAAGTAAGGCCAATGTATACGCGTTCTGTTTTGCAGCAGATACATGAGCACAACTTCATTCCTTTCAATTCTTGAGTACCCTCCTGCTCTTGGTCGAATGATTCTTGAGATGACCCAATTTAGGAGCCTAGGATCTCGCTTCAGGTGACTGGCTGTTATTGTTTCATTAGGTTTGTCAAAGACGGAAGGGTCTTTGAGGATAGATTTCATGTAGGCCACATGGTCATAGTTTTCCGGTACATCCCCGTCTTCCATACAGAATTCATCACCTACAATTTTGAGACCAAAGATACTAATCCAAGCCCGTTTGTCAACAGCATGCGACTTAGAGCCCATTTTGAATCGGAAATTACAACCATCCCCTTTTGTAAATCCTGCATAGAAAGCCCTGACGGTATTTTCACAGTACGGAGTATCACATTGCACTAAGGGATGAATATTTTGATGTTCAATCAAAGCAGCGACATCGGGGATATGCATGTTTTTGACAAGATTTGGATCATAGGTATATTGCTTAACAATTTTTCTTTTCATCTGCCATTTCTCAAAATTTTCCCTACAATCAGGATGAACAAGAGCACTTACCGGTTGAGATGATGAACCAGAGGCAATTTCCTTTCCCTTTCTTGATTTTGGAGGCATGGTTGTTGAGTAGTAGAGTGAGAGAGATGATTTGTGACAGATTTTGTGCTTGAGGAATTAGGGTTGGCCGTACAAGTGATATGCAAATGAGCAAAAGAGGTAAAGGAAATGGTTATGTATGAAAGGATATGGGTCGGGTCGACCGACAGACCCACTTTTAGAATTTTTTTGACGCAGTAGGTCGACCTAATGTAGAGCTTGGTCGACCTAACAGGAAGGCTGTTAAAAAATTGCAGTTTAGGTCGACCTAAAAGAACGGTAGGTCGACGTAACTAGGAGTTTTAACAACATTTCTGAAAGAAGACTTGGTTAGGTCGACTCAGAGACATATTAGGTCGACCTAAATCCCAAAAATTTTGAAAATGCTCTATATATGATGTGTTTATGCCTAGTTACTTGATGTATGTTTATAATATGATATGCTATGATTGATGATGAAGCACATACATGAGTACGAGAGATATATGAATGAAGTCACTATAAGCATGTTAATTGATAGCATATTATAGTCATCAATAATATTTTTGGAAGTGAACAACAACCACGTTACCGCCTTCTCAATATGTAGGTGTCACCGTTTAGTGGAAGCCTTTAGTCATTGTGGAATGATGCCTGGCTTGATAATGAACTACCTTTACACTAAGAGAAATGTTAGCTTGAGAACAACCAATATATAGATATAAAGTAAAGGAATAACTTTAAGAGAAAACAAACGTAATTAGCCCAAATTAGAGATATCGAGTATCCCTAATTCCCTACGAATGTTGAAGTATTGCTCCGTTGCTAGAGGTTTGGTGAAGATGTCAGCTAGTTGCTTCTTGCTTTCTACATGTTCAAATGTAACGTCTCCTTTCTCTACATGATCTCTTAGGAAGTGATGCCTTATTTCAATATGCTTGGTTCGTGAGTGTAAGACAGGATTTTTACTCAAGTTTATGGGACTTTTATTGTCACACATGATAGGTATACGATCAAGCTTAATACCAAAGTCAAGAAGTTGTTGCTTGAGCCATAATATCTGCGCACAGCAGCTTCCGGCAGCTACATATTCTGCCTCAGCAGTAGATAATGCAACCGATACTTGTTTCTTGCTATGCCAACTTATCAACGAATTTGAGAATAGATGACATGTTCCACTGGTGCTTTTTCTATCGGATTTGCAGCCAGCAAAATCTGAGTCGGAGAATCCTACCAAATAGCACTCATTTCCCTTTGGATACCATAGGCCATATGTAGTAGTTCCGCGTAAATATCTCAGAATTCTTTTGACAGCTTTTAAGTGAGATTCTTTTGGACAAGATTGATATCTTGCACACATACACACACTAAACATAATGTCTGGTCTTGAGGCAGTAAGATACAATAGTGAACCTATCATGCCTCGGTACAATTTCACATCAACCTCTTTACCTTTCTCATCTTTGTCTAGGTTAGTATTTGTTGCCATAGGTGTGTCAATCTCCTTCGCTTCACTCATTCCAAATCTTTTGAGCAGCTCGGTACAGTATTTAGTTTGACTTACAAACGTTCCATGACTGAGTTGCTTGATTTGTAGGCCAAGGAAGAAATTTAGCTCACCCATGAGACTCATCTCAAATTCACTCTGCATAAGCTTAGAAAAATCTTTGACAAGTTTTGCATTAGTAGATCCAAATATAATATCATCTACATAAACTTGGACTAAGAGAACATCTTTATATTTTCTTTTAATAAAGAGAGTAGTGTCAACTTTACCCCTAGAGTACCCTTGACTAAGAAGAAATTTGCTCAAACGTTCGTACCAAGCCCGAGGGGCTTGTTTAAGACCGTATAGAGCACGTTTCAGCTTATAAACATGAGTTGGATACATGTAATTCTCAAAGCCGGGTGGCTGAGCAACATAGACTTCTTCATTTATATAGCCATTTAGAAAGGCACTTTTAACATCCATTTGGAATAGTTTGAAGTCTTTAGAACACGCATAGGCAAGTAAGAGACGAATAGCTTCGAGACGTGCTACAGGAGCGTATGTCTCTTCATAATCAATACCTTCCTCTTGATTATAACCTTGGGCAACTAATCTAGCTTTGTTTCTAGTAATAATGCCGTTTTCATCAAGTTTGTTACGAAAAACCCATCTAGTGCCTATTACTTGATGATCTCCCGGATGAGGGACTAAGTCCCAAACATCATTCCGTTTAAATTGGTTTAATTCTTCTTGCATGGCCATTAGCCAATGCTCATCAAGTAATGCGTCCTTAGCATTTTTCGGCTCAACTTGTGAAACAAAAGCAAAATGATGACAAAAGTTACTTATCTTTGAGCGTGTTGTAACGCCCTTTGAGATGTCTCCTATTATGTTGTCAATTGGATGGTCTTTCACATTTTTCTAGGCCTTAGGAAGTTCTTCATTGTTTGAGATGCTTTCCTTTTCATTTTCATCATGAGACTCATCTTTCTCTTTCTCAGCATCTTTCTTTACAATATTTTCATTCTCATCTTCCTTATCTTGGACAATGTCTTCAGTGGATGGACCTGCACCATTAAACAAAAGACCTTTCTCGACATATTTTGTATAAGATTCATCAAAAGACACGTGTACTGACTCTTCTACTATAAGTAATATTTTATTATATACCCGATATGCTTTGCTAGATTGTGAGTAACCAAGGAAGATGCCCTCATCAGCTTTAGCATCGAATTTACCAAGATTATCCTTACCATTGTTCAAGACAAAACACTTGCAACCGAATACATGGAGATGAGATACATTTGGTTTTCTACCTTTTAGTAATTCATAGGGAGTTTTGTTCTGTATAGGACGTATTATTATCCTATTCAAAACATAACATGCGGTGCTAATCGCGTCAGCCCAGAAATACTTAGGTAGACTACCCTCATTCAGCATTGTTCTTGCCAACTCCTCTAGAACCCGATTTTTACGTTCAACCACACCGTTTTGTTGTGGTGTTCTAGGAGCTGAAAAGTTATGCTCAATTCCATGTTTATCACAGTATTTTTCAAAAAGATAGTTTTCAAACTCTCCACCGTGATCACTTCGAATTGCAACTATTTTGGTGCTCATTTTATTTTGACATAATCTTGCAAATTGTGTGAAAGCTTGAAAAGTTTGATCCTTACTAGGTAGAAAGATTGTCCAACAAAATCTAGAGTAATCATCGACAATGACAAAACCATAGATGTTTCCACCTATGCTTTTAGTCCTTGAAGGGCCAAAAAGATCCATGTGAAGTAGTTCAAGAGGGCATGATGTTGAAACCACATTCTTTGATTTAAAAGAGATTTTTGTTTGCTTTCCCTTTTGACAAGCATCACATAGATGATCTTTTGAAAACTTCATTTTAGGTAAGCCGATTACTAAATCTTTTGTGACAGCTTTATTAAGTAAGTCAAAATTTATGTGGGCGAGACGTCTATGCCAAAGCCATGAGTCTTCGCCTAGAGCAACTAGACACTTGGTACTAGACTTGGATACCTCATCCAAGTTTAGCATATAGATGTTGTTTACTCTTAAGCCGTTAAACATAATATCTCTTTTCTTAGTATGTTCTATTGTGCAGCCAGAATTTGTGAACATTACTTTAAAATCTTTGTCGCATAATTGACTTATACTTAAAAGATTATGCTTAAGGCCTTCTACTAGCAGTACATCAGTTATAGTAGTGGTAGAGGGGTTACCTACACTTCCTTTACCAAGTATGGCTCCCCGATTGTTATCTCCATAAGTGACATACCCCTTTTTCTTTGCGTGAAACTCAACGAAAAGAGATATGTCTCCCGTCATGTGTCTTGAACATCCGCTATCAAGGAACCACAACCTTTCGGCAATGTCAAGACACTTTTCCTGCAAAATTAATTTAGAGAGGGAGGTCCCCAATTTTCATTGGGTCCTTGGTAGTGAGTACATAATTTATTGCACTTGGGCAACCATTGAAATACTCCTTTAGGAACTAAAATCCTCCTAAATTTGCATTTTTCAATGGTATGACCCTTTTTGCAACAATAATGACAGGTAATATGATGAGAATATGCTGTTTTGCTAGTTGATACTTTTGGTACAAAAGTGTATTTACTATATAAAGGAGTATACGATCTTTTGAACTTATTTGGATCAACCGCAAAAGTCACTTTTGGTTGTAGAGCCTTGTCTAATTTGGCTTTTAGATCTCTTACTTCTTTTTGCCAAATGTGACATGTCTCACAACCAAACCATGATGTAGGATCTATTTCAACTTTATCCTTTTGAATGTCTAGCATAGATTGTTTTAAAGCTTCCATATCCTTTTCGGTTTTCTCAACTTTTGATTCAAGATATGAAAAGATTTTCTTATTTGAGGCCAAAAGTTTGAAAGCTTCTATTGCATCTCTATGTAATTCTTCAAAAGCAAGTTTTAGTTGAGAATGAGATACCTTATCTATGAGTTCAGGTTTAAGATGACTTACAACTTTCTTTTTCTTGTGTTGATGAGCCATAAGGCATAAGTTTGCTGATTCTTCTTCATCGCTTGATGAGCTTTCACTAGATGAATCACTTTCCCATGCTATGTAGGCTCTTTTAGATTTGTTATGACCTTTGCTTTGGTTCTTCTCTTTTTCCTTCTTAAGATATGGACAATCCGGTTTGTAGTGACCGGCTTTCCCACAATTAAAGCAAGGGCCTTTGATTTTTCCTTTGTTGTTGTCATCTTGTTTGAACTTGTTTGATTGCTTTCTATAGTTGATCAAGCCTTTGTCAGAATGCTTTGCTCCATTTTTCTTTAGATATTTGTTGTATCTTCGCACAAACAGTCCCATTTCCTCATCATCGGAGTCTTCGTCATCACTTGTATCACTATCCTCTAGCTCTTGTCTTGAGGTCTTGGAACTTGAAGCCTTTAGAGCTATTGACTTCTTCTCTACCTCTTTCTCCATGTTCTTCTCTTTCTTTGCCCTTTTCTCATGCATGTCAAGGCATTTAAGGTGTTGTTCATGTTCCTCTAGTTTACCAAAGAGAGTGGTAATGTCTAAGGTGTTTAGATCATTTGCTTCCTTTATTGCTGTAACCTTGGGTTGCCATTCCCTGTTCAAACATCTTAAGATTTTGTTAGTAGCAACTGCATTGGAAACAGGTCTATCAAGAGAATTTAAACGATTTTTCAAGTGAACGAATCTCTTCTGCATGTTTTCGATGGATTCACCATCTTCCATGTGGAAGAGTTCAAATTCTTGAGTTAACGTATTGATTCTAGCTAGTTTGACATCATTCGTTCCATCGTGGGCAACTTGCAATGTGTCCCACATAGCTTTAGCGGATCTACAATGGGAAACGCGATAGTATTCATCAACTCCTAGAGCTGAGATTAGAATGTTTCTCGCTTTCCAATCGTATCCATATCTCTTTTCATCTTCAGCATCCTAAGTATTTTCTGGTTTTGGAACAACTGCACCAGCTGCATTTGTCATGGTGATCTGAAAGGGACCATTGACAATAGCTGTCCAGATGTTCCTATCAATTGCATTGATGTGGATACACACACAATCCTTCCAATAGCCATAGTTTTCACCGTTGAAAACTGGAGCTCTATTGTGAGCCCCTTTAGGTCCGGAAGCCATCTTTCCAATAGGTGTTTCACGTAGCACGGAATAAACCAGAGCTCTTGATGACACTTGTTAGACGCTGGCCTAAGGATCTAGAGGGGGGGTCAATAGATCTCACATAGTTTTTCGGAGTTAATTGAACTTTAAGCGAAAGCGGTTCTGAATCGACTCGCGTCTATTCCGAACCACTATTGAAACGATTGTATATGTGTTAAAACCACTAAATAGCTTGAGATAAACGATAAGAGAATACCCTATAGAATCAATATGTCGCTCTAATGAAAATCGATTAACTTCTTATATGATGAACGATGTTTGCAATGCAGTAATAGTGAAAGAAGCGAAAACACAAACACTTGGTGATAATGATCAAATTGATAGTGATTCAATGTGTGATGAATTGTGATGTTTATACAAGTTCTTAATTCACAATTTTAACACTTGAATCGTTGATCAATTTGCAATTATAACCAAATATGAACAGAACGTAAATGAAAAGATAAAAGCGACAAGAACACGATATTTGTTTAGGCAGTTCGTCGATCGTCCTCGCTACGACTACGTCTGCCCCCAATTCCAAACTGAAATTGGGAAATCTTCCATTAATGTTGAAAGCAGTTTATACAAAGAAGATAACAAAGCGATAAACAATAAACCAAATTTGTCGATCCTTTGAATCTTCTTCCCCCTTAATCTTGAGTCAGATTAAGGTCTTCCAAGAGCTTCATTTTGATCCCTTTCTGCAGTGTCTTGAATTGCTCGAACACTTGTTCTTCAATCTTCACACTCAGCTGAATCCTTGATGAAGCTTCTTGATAAAACCCCCCAAAATTCACCTATCTTGGAGGACAAAACCCTCAGATTTTATTCACCAAAAACCCCACAAATCTTCACCCACTAGGAATCTTCAATTCCGTTCCATGGACGTTATCGAACTCGATCACTAACCCTCAACACAAGAATGATTATGTGTAATTGTGTTGGAGATGATGAAGAACGAAGATGAGAAGCCTTTGTGTATCTTTCAGTTGTTGGTGTTGAGAAGCAATAATGAACCTTGGACAATATATATGAGAGCTTATCAGTTGGAGCAGAGAAAACCAGAAATTTTGGCATTTTTGATCAGATAGGTCGACCTCTTGTAGTGCTTAGGTCGACCTAACAGAGCTGCATATCCTTTGGATGTCATTTGTTCCCAGTTAGGTCGACCTGTTAAAGAAGTAGGTCGACCAGAATCCACTTCAGATGCGTTTTGGGGACCTTTCCTCAGATTAGGTCGACCTAGTTGTTGTGTAGGTCGACCTAGCAGAATGATATGTAAATTTCTTCATTTTAGGTCTGTAACACCCTTCTAAACCCCGCGGCAAATTAAATAAAGTTATTCAGAGTACATGAAATAAGGGTGTCACAATTTCAAAATAAATTAAAACATCATTCAGTCATGTCATGCATTCACTGAGGCAATTCTTATTAATCAAAACAATTCATGTCAACACAGCGGAAATAGTTCAACAGATTAAGTTTAACATTTTCAAACCAATCCTTCAACATAAAAACAAAACTAGAGTTATCAAAACTTAAACTCTAAACGTTCGCGTCCCCAGTGTTACAACTATCAGAGCATGACACCTGACGCTAACCAAACAACTGACTCATGAGCTAATCCTCACCGAGTCGAATAGCCGCTATCCTCAATCTGAAAATGACAACATGTAAGGGTGAGTCTTCATCATAATTAACAAATGTTATAAGGCTATAAGGCAATAACACATCATAGCTGTATTGTTCACCCAATTGTTTCACAAACAGACATTCAGACAAGTTTCATCATCACAAAGCAATCAACCAACATCATCAATATTTATAACACTGGAATACATCCAATCATGTTATAAAAGTCATGCATATGAATGCAACTGACACTATGCATGTGGTACCAACATCATCAAATGGGAATAACCCATGACCGATCCAACATCATCAAGATACGGCCCTGCCGGCACAGATTCCACACAATGGGAATCATGCCCTTCACTGATCCAACACACCCTTATGGATACAGTATCACCAATGAACATGAATGAATGCAAACATATATGAACATACTTATACCATCGTCAAGTCTATGAGTAACATCGTCAAAATACCCATCTCATCATAATCATCATCATCATCAAGCATGTTTATATATATATGCATCATTCAATCACAATCACATCATTAATCATCACATAGATTATTTAATAAGGTTCGTTTAGCTCAAAACGGCACGCGAAACGGACCAACGGTTCAAAAGTTATGCATTTTACAAAATTCTGCATTTTTTAAAAACCTTCAGTGGTAATCGGTTACCCAAAGGCCAGTAACCGGTTACCCTGACTCACGAAACACATCCCCCTGGTTTTTGTATGGGTAATCGGTTACCCTGTTTTCAGTAACCGATTACTGACTTCCAGAAAATACATCCCCCTGTTTTTTGTATGGGTAATCGGTTACCCTGTTTTCAGTAACCAATTACTGACTCCCAGCCAGCAATAATTCCCTTTTTACACTGCAGTAATCGGTTACCCTGCTCCCAGTAACCGGTTACTGCGTACCTGCAACCCCAAATTCTGCAAAAAATAGCATTCCAACCATTCCCAACTCATTCCAATTACACAAATTCGAATAATAGGAAATGAAATGCACACATACCACGAAATACACATCACAATACATCAATTTCACATCAAACAAAGCCATGATCACACAATATCATAGATTTCATACACAAGATCAATTATCATACAATTTGATTCAATCCCTAAACCTATCATATGACTCAATTGACCCGAATCCTACATCTATTCAATATTATTAACCCCTAACCCGATAATAGATGATAATCAGAGAAGTCCCCCTTACCTTAATCAAATCCTTGAGTGGGTCTTCTCCCTCTTGGTTCTCTTTCACATTCTTCAGCTCCTCCTCTCACAACTTCTTGTTTTTCACGTTCTAACTCTTTTTCCTCTTGTTTTTCCTTATTTCATGAAAACATAAAATTAGAGATGGGCTCCCTTACACTTACACCCCCATATTACTAATTCCACCATAAGGCCCAACAACTTAACATTTTATATTTCTTTCCACATAATTCCAATAAAATGCTAATCCAAATTAATTAATTTAAAATTAAATTAAACTAATTAAATTAGAAATTTTAGGATGTTACAACTCTCCCCCACTAAAAGAGTTTTCGTCCTCGAAAACATACCTCAAGCAAAGAGTTCCGGATAGGAATCTTTCATCTGGCTTTCCAACTCCCAGGTGACATTTCCCTCAGCCGGTCCCCCCAAGCTACTCTAACCAAGGCTATTTCCTCGCCACGCAACTGTTTCAGCTTCCGATCTTCAATCCTCACAGGTAAGGTTTCAACGGTCAAGTTATCTTTCACCTGCACGTCATCTACTTGGATCACATGGGATGGATCCGCAACGTACTTCCTCAATTGCGATACATGAAATACGTCATGCAAATTTGCAAGCATTGGCGGCAAAGTAATACGATAAGCTACTTCTCCCACTTTTTCGGAAACTTGGAAAGGTCCAATAAAACGCGGAGTCAACTTCTTCGACTTCAACGCCCTACCAATTCCTGTCATAGGAGTAACTCTCATAAACACATGGTCTCCCTCTTGAAACTCAAGTGTTTTCCTCCTCTTGTCATGGTAACTCTTTTGACGACTCTGAGACGCTTTCATCTTCTCTTGAATCATCTTAATCTTTTCCGTAGTTTGTTGTACAATTTCCGGTCCAATCACAACACTCTCACCGGACTCATACCAACATAAAGGCGTCCTACACCTCCGACCGTACAAAGCTTCAAACGGAGCCATACCGATACTCGAATGAAAATTGTTGTTGTAGGTAAACTCAATCAAAGGCAGATAACTATCCCAAGCACCTCCTTTTTCTAGTACACAAGCACGTAACAAATCTTCTAACGACTGAATCGTCCTCTCAGTCTGTCCATCTGTCTGCGGATGATAAGCAGAACTCAATCTCAGCTTAGTACCCAAAGCCTTCTGCAAACCTTCCCAGAGCTTCGACGTGAATCTCGGATCTCTGTCTGACACGATACTCGAAGGAATACCATGTAGGCTAACTATCTTCTCAATATACAATTGAGCCAACTTTTCCATCGGATAATCCATCCTTAGTGGTATGAAATGTGCAGACTTCGTCAACCTGTCCACAACGACCCAGATAGCTTCACAATTCTTAAAGGTCCTCGGTAACCCAGAAACAAAATCCATTGATATGCTATCCCACTTCCACTCGGGAATAAACATCGGTTGCATGAATCCATATGGCTTCTGATGTTCAACCTTTGACTTCTGACACGTCAAACAAGAGAATACAAATTCAGCAATTTCCTTCTTCATTCCAGGCCACCAAAACAGCTTTTTCAAATCATGATACATCTTGGTAGCACCAGGATGAATACTCAATCCACTACGGTGTCCTTCTTCTAGAATACTCTTTCGGAGTTCAGCAATATTAGGAACACAAACCCTGTCTCCAAACCTCAATATACCATTCTCGTCAACTCTGAATTCACCTCCTTTACCTTGATTAATCGAAGTCAACTTATCGATCAACTCAACATCAGCTTTTTGACCCTCTCTGATCTCTTCTAGAATACCACTGGTCAGCTTCAGCATACCCAATTTAATACTAGTAGTAGTACCTTCGCATACCAAACTCAAATCTCGGAATTGTTCAATCAAATCCAATTCTCTAACCATTAGCATAGACATATGCAAAGTTTTCCTGCTCAATGCGTCAGCAACTACGTTTGCCTTACCAGGATGGTAATTCAAACCAAAATCATAGTCCTTCAAGAATTCTAACCACCTCCTCTGTCTCATATTCAGCTCTTTCTGGTCAAAGAGATACTTCAGGCTCTTGTGGTCACTGAACACCTCGAACCTCGAACCGTACAAATAATGTCGCCACAATTTCAAGACAAAAACCACAGCTGCCAGCTCTAAATCATGAGTCGGATAATTCCTTTCATGCACTTTAAGTTGTCTCGAAGCATATGCGACCACTTGTTGATTCTGCATCAGTACACCACCTAAACCCATCAGCGAAGCATCGCAATAAACAACAAAGGATTCTGCCGGATTCGGCAAAATTAAGATAGGAGCACTCGTCATCCTCTTCTTCAACTCTTGGAATCCCTCTTCGCATTTTGCATCCCAAATAAAAGTCTGACCCTTCCTGGTCAATTTAGTTAACGGCAATGCTAACTTTGAAAAGCCTTCTATAAACTTTCTGTAGTAACCTGCAAGACCAAGAAAACTACGAATTTCCGACACTGATTTCGGAGCTTCCCACTGAGATACCGCTTCTATCTTCGTAGGATCAACAGCAATACCATTCTTAGAAATCACATGTCCAAGGAAACTAACCTCATTCAACCAAAATTCGCACTTTGACAATTTTGCGAAAAGTTTCTTCTCCTTCAATAATTCTAACACAGTTCTGAGATGTTCTGCATGCTCTTCTTCGTTCTTGGAGTATATCAAAATATCATCTATAAATACTACCACAAATTTATCAAGATACGGATGGAAAATCCTATTCATATACTCCATAAAAACACCAGGTGCATTCGTAACTCCAAATGGCATCACCGAATATTCATAATGCCCATACCTTGTTCTAAACGCCGTCTTCTGAATGTCATCTTCTTTCACTCGAATTTGGTGATATCCAGACCTCAGATCAATTTTACTAAACACGCAAGCTCCAACCAACTGATCCATCAAGTCATCAATCCTCGGCAACGGATACCGATTCTTAATAGTAACTTTGTTTAATTGTCGGTAGTCTACACATAGTCTCATGGAACCCTCTTTCTTCTTTACCAACAATACCGGTGCACCCCACGGAGAAACACTCGGACGAATGAATTTCTTCTCAAGCAACTCCTCTAATTGCTTCTTCAACTCGGCCAACTCTGATGGTGACATACGATATGGTGCCATCGACACTGGACTAGTTCCCGGAATCAATTCAATAGTAAACTCTACTTCTCTTTCCGGTGGTAAGTCATTCACATCTTCAGGAAAAACTTCCGGAAATTCACACACTACTGGTAATTCACTACGCACCACCTTCTCTTTCAGGTCCATCATTGCGAACAACATGAACACTGTCGCACCGTCCTTAATGGCTTCTTTCACTTGTCTAGCCGTCATGTTCAAATCATCAGTATTAACAGCTTCGGGAAAGATTACCGTCTTCGTAAAACAGTTTATATGAACACGGTTGAATTCCAACCAGTTCATTCCCAGGATGACATCGAGTTGTTTCAATGGAAGACACACTAAGTCCATTCCAAATTCTCTACCAAAAACATCAACAGGACAATTCAAACAAGCAGATGAAGTAGTTACTGAACCCGACGCAGGAGTGTCAATAACCATGCTTCCATTTATTTCAGATATTTCTAAATTCAACCTTTTAGCGCAATCCAAGGAAATAAAAGAATGAGTTGCTCCAGTATCAATAATTGCAACCAAAGGTGTGCCATGAATGAAACACGTACCTTTAATTAGTCTATCCTCTGGAGTAGTCTCTGTCCCAGACAAGGCAAAAACTTTTCCTCCAGCTTGATTCCTCTTCGGTTTAGGACACTGTGGGCTAATGTGGCCCTCTTCACCACAGTTGTAACAAGTCACAGTCTTCTTCTTACAATCAGCGGCAACATGACCCACCTCTTCACACTTGAAGCACTTCTTCTGGTTCAGCTTGCACTCATTCCTACGGTGACCGACCTCACCACAGGTATAGCACCTGACAAAAGCACTGGAGTCTCCCCCACTAGGCCTCTTCCAACCACCAATCTTTGGATTACCTCTACCATACGGTTTTCCTTTTTCCACAGGCTTCTTACCCTTCCTGTCAACTAACTCGCGAGAGTGAGATGACTTCAGCTTAAGGTTATCTTCTTCAAAGATCCTGCTACAGTCTACCAAATCAACAAATCTCCGAATCCTCTGGTACCTGATTCCCTGCTTAATCTCATCACGGGGACCGTTCTCAAATTTGATGCACTTCGAGAATTCACTAGCTTCGTCGTTGTTGTAGTGAACGTAGTACTTTGCCAACTCAACAAACTTCGAAGCATATTCTGGCACTGTCATATTACCTTGAACCAACTCGAGAAATTCAATTTCCTTTCGGCCTCGCACATCCTCAGGAAAGTACCTTCTCAAAAACTCTCTTTTGAACACAGGCCAAGAAATACCCACATCATCAGCCTCTAGCTCAGCTCTGGTCGCCATCCACCAGTCATCAGCTTCTTCGGATAACATATGCGTACCATACCTCACCTTCAGATTTTCAGCATAATCAATGACTCGGAAAATCCGTTCGATCTCTTTCAGCCACTTATGAGCACCTTCTGGATCATGCGTACCCTTGAACAACGGAGGATTGTTCCTCTGAAAATTCCCCAGTTGCCTGTCAGCACCGATCCCTGCCCCTCCAGCATTTCCTCCCAGCACACCAGCAATCATGCCCAGAGCCTCAGCGATAGCATCATCGTTTCTTCCTCCTCTTCCAGCCATTGCTCTGCTTAAATCACAATTAATTTAATCAGAACAAAAGTATCGACAAGTCAGTTAGTACGAGTCGCATACACAGGAAAGACTGACACTAAGACTCTGGTCACAACGACCGACTATGCTCTGATACCACTATTGTAACACCCTTCTAAACCCCGCGGCAAATTAAATAAAGTTATTCAGAGTACATGAAATAAGGGTGTCACAATTTCAAAATAAATTAAAACATCATTCAGTCATGTCATGCATTCACTGAGGCAATTCTTATTAATCAAAACAATTCATGTCAACACAGCGGAAATAGTTCAACAGATTAAGTTTAACATTTTCAAACCAATCCTTCAACATAAAAACAAAACTAGAGTTATCAAGACTTAAACTCTAAACGTTCGCGTCCCCAGTGTTACAACTATCAGAGCATGACACCTGACGCTAACCAAACAACTGACTCATGAGCTAATCCTCACCGAGTCGAATAGCCGCTATCCTCAATCTGAAAATGACAACATGTAAGGGTGAGTCTTCATCATAATTAACAAATGTTATAAGGCTATAAGGCAATAACACATCATAGCTGTATTGTTCACCCAATTGTTTCACAAACAGACATTCAGACAAGTTTCATCATCACAAAGCAATCAACCAACATCATCAATATTTATAACACTGGAATACATCCAATCATGTTATAAAAGTCATGCATATGAATGCAACTGACACTATGCATGTGGTACCAACATCATCAAATGGGAATAACCCATGACCGATCCAACATCATCAAGATACGGCCCTGCCGGCACAGATTCCACACAATGGGAATCATGCCCTTCACTGATCCAACACACCCTTATGGATACAGTATCACCAATGAACATGAATGAATGCAAACATATATGAACATACTTATACCATCGTCAAGTCTATGAGTAACATCGTCAAAATACCCATCTCATCATAATCATCATCATCATCAAGCATGTTTATATATATATGCATCATTCAATCACAATCACATCATTAATCATCACATAGATTATTTAATAAGGTTCGTTTAGCTCAAAACGGCACGCGAAACGGACCAACGGTTCAAAAGTTATGCATTTTACAAAATTCTGCATTTTTCAAAAACCTTCAGTGGTAATCGGTTACCCAAAGGCCAGTAACCGGTTACCCTGACTCACGAAACACATCCCCCTGGTTTTTGTATGGGTAATCGGTTACCCTGTTTTCAGTAACCGATTACTGACTTCCAGAAAATACACCCCCCTGTTTTTTGTATGGGTAATCGGTTACCCTGTTTTCAGTAACCGATTACTGACTCCCAGCCAGCAATAATTCCCTTTTTACACTGCAGTAATCGGTTACCCTGCTCCCAGTAACCGGTTACTGCGTACCTGCAACCCCAAATTCTGCAAAAAATAGCATTCCAACCATTCCCAACTCATTCCAATTACACAAATTCGAATAATAGGAAATGAAATGCACACATACCACGAAATACACATCACAATACATCAATTTCACATCAAACAAAGCCATGATCACACAATATCATAGATTTCATACACAAGATCAATTATCATACAATTTGATTCAATCCCTAAACCTATCATATGACTCAATTGACCCGAATCCTACATCTATTCAATATTATTAACCCCTAACCCGATAATAGATGATAATCAGAGAAGTCCCCCCTTACCTTAATCAAATCCTTGAGTGGGTCTTCTCCCTCTTGGTTCTCTTTCACGTTCTTCAGCTCCTCCTCTCACAACTTCTTGTTTTTCACGTTCTAACTCTTTTTCCTCTTGTTTTTCCTTATTTCATGAAAACATAAAATTAGAGATGGGCTCCCTTACACTTACACCCCCATATTACTAATTCCACCATAAGGCCCAACAACTTAACATTTTATATTTCTTTCCACATAATTCCAATAAAATGCTAATCCAAATTAATTAATTTAAAATTAAATTAAACTAATTAAATTAGAAATTTTAGGATGTTACAAGGTCGACCTGTGTTGGGAGTAGGTCGACCTGACTGCTGTTTTTCTGAGTTCCTCTTATTTTGCTTGTGTTGAGTCGACCTATATGCATAGTAGGTCGACCTGCTCTGTCATGAGTGACCAATGCTTGCTTTTCTTTGAGTTCTTCTGCTTGTGCCTTGTTGCTTGTATGCTTGTTGAGTTTGCCATGAATCAAAAACATCTTTGGGAGATGTGGTCTTGTATTCACAATATGATCATTGAAATCAACATGGTTGATATACTTGATGGTTGGTGGATAAACACAGGCGTCTCTCGTCGTGTTTGTTATAATCGTGTTATGTTTAAAACATACACGAATATTAAAGATAAGAAAGTGTTGTTGGGAGATGCCCACACCACTAATGTTGTCGATATTAGAGAAGTGGAACATGGTCCACCTATGAAAAGACTTTAATCTTGAAGAATGTCATGTATACTTCTGATATCATAAAGAATGATACTTTTTGTGAATGAAATTGATAAGTTTAAAAACTTTGTTAAAAAAAAATTGAAAATGATTTAGTAAGAATTTGTAGTGATAGGTAATATGTATGATTCTAGTTTGTTTAATAATTTTTTATAAACAGCATGGAATTGTAGATGAAACGACTGCTCCATATTTCCCTGAAATGAATGGTAAAGCAGAAACAAAGAATAGAACTCTGACTGAACTTTTTGTTGCAATTATGATGAATTCAGGTGCCTCACCTCACTAGTGGGGAAAATTTTATTGACTGTTTGTTATATCCTGAATAGAGTTCCCAAGTCAAAGAGTAATATATCTCCTTATGATATATCAAAGAAAAGACAACCAATCTTGTCTTATTTGAGAACTTGGGGATATCTGGCTTATGTCAGAAATCCGAACTCGAAACGAGTTAAACTCGCTAGTAGAGCATATGAATATGTATTCATTAGATATGCAGCAAATAGTAAGGCATGTAGGTTTTATGACCTAAATGCAAAAGCGATCATAGAATCAAATGATGTTGATTTCTATGAATACGAAATTCCCTTCAAATTGAGAAATAGTGGGGGCACTCAATCGAGTCACATTCTTGTGATAAGAAGCACAGAAAGCAACAAAAATGTAGAAATAGAACTTTGACGAAGTAAAAGAGTAGGAGTCTCTAAAGACTATGGGCCTGATTATGCAGCCTATAGTGTAGAAGAAGATCCAATAAATTCTCAAGAAGCATTGTCATCTATTAATGATGAGATAGATTCTCTGGAATCTAACAAGACCTGGCACTTAGTAGACTTGGTTCCTGGTTGCAAACCAATCGGTTATAAATGGGTTTTGAAAAAGAAATTAAAACCTGATGGAACTATTGATAAATACAAGGCTCGCCTTGTAGCCAAGGGTTTTAGACAACGAGAAAATGTAGATTTCTTCGATACCTTCTCTCCTGTCACTAGAATAACATCCATTAGGGTACTTATTTCAATTGCTGCTATTTATAATTTAATAGTACACCAAATGGATGTTAAAACTATTTTTTTTAAACGGTGACTTAGAAGAAGAAATCTATATGGAACATCCAGAAGGGTTTGTGATCCATGGACAAGAAAACAAGGTCTATAAGTTAGACAAATCTCTGTATGGATTAAAGCAAGCTCCTAAACAATGGCATGAAAAGTTTGATAACTTAATTATATCGAATGGGTATAAAGTGAATGAAAGTGACAAATGTGTTTATTACAAACTTGAGAATCGCATTTACACTATCATATGTCTATATGTAGACTACTTACTCATATTTGGATCAAACATTCAGACCATTAATGATGTGAAATCATTGTTGAGTAACAACTTTGATATGAAAGATCACGAGATTATTGGTATCAAGATCACGAGATCCGTGCAAGGAATTTCTTAGGATCAATCACACTATGTGTAGAAGATCTTAAAGAAATATAAATACTTTGATTGTAAACTTGTGTGCACACCTTATGATCCAAGTGTTAAACTATTTAAGAACACTGGTGAAAGTGTGAGACAAACTGAATATGCGAGCATCATTGGCAGCCTTAGATATGCCACTGATTGTATTAGACCCGACATTGTATATGTCGTAGGATTGTTATGGATATTTACGAGTAGACCGAGTAACGAGCACTAACAAGCTATTGAGCGAGTCATGAGGTACCTTAAAAGGACCATAGATCTCGGCCTACATTATCAGAAATTTCCTTTTGTACTTGAAGGATACAGTGATGCGGATTGGAATACCTTGTCAGGTGATTCCGAAGCTACTAGTGGCTATGTATTCAACATAGTTGGATGAGCTGTATCTTGGAAATCAAAGAAACAGACTATCCTGGATCAGTCCACGATGAACTCTGAAATGATAGCATTAGCAAATGCTAGTGAAGAAGCAAGTTGGTTAAGATGCTTGCTAGCTGAGATTCCCTTATGGGAAAAACATATGCCAGTTGTGTTGATCCATTGCGATAGTACCGCGGCTATTGCTAAAATTGAGAACCGTTACTATAATGGTAAAAGACGTCAAATAAGAAGAAAGCACAATGCCTTTAGAGATTGTATCTCTAAAGGAGCTGTGAGAGTGGATCATGTACGCACTGATGAAAACTTAGCAGATCCTTTGACGAAAGGATTAGCTAGAGAGGAAGTCCATAATACATCCAAAAAGATGGGACTAATGTCTATACATAAATGAGTTGCTCATGATGGTAACCCGACCTAAATGACTGGAGATCCCAAGAAATAGGTTCAATGGGTAATAACAAGTTGTGAGTAATATAAGGCGATCATGCTAGAGTAAATAAAAGAAGCATGAATCCTGAAGTAATAAGAGGATGAGATAATAGAAACTCTTAATGAGATCTATACTCTATATGAGGGAGTACCTAGGCTACAGGAGTACTCTTGATAGACTCACCTATGTGATTGTAGAACTTAGGCCGGTTCTTATGGAATTTCGAGGCAGAATTCCTAGAGCCTTCACTAAACTGGGATACACGTGCAGGGCCATTAAAAGCACGGGCCATTAAGAATACACCTTAAGAAAAGGTTGTGTGCGGGTCTGATGTCTGAGATAGAGTTCAAGACAATAGTGTCACTCTTGTTGAATTGGAATCCTACTTGCTACGCAAAGGTTCAAGTCGTTGACACCTTTGCTTATGCACAATCTTAGAAACGTTTGACGTTATTTCAAAAACACTTTTTTAAATTCAAGTGGGGGATTGTTGGAACAATATGTATATATTCCAATATAGAGAGATGAATTGAAAAAATTCATTAAGTCAAGTCCCACATTGTATGTTAGTTGGAAAAATTCCTTAGTCCCACATCGCCTAGATTAGAAATCTTGGCTAATTTACTTCATTATATAAGGAAGTCACTTGTTTCATTTCAAAACACACCAAAAACTTATTTTGAGTTTTTCCTTCCTCATTCTCATAACTCTGCGTCTTTCGAATTGTCGAAGCGCCAACTTCTCCCCCTTTCTTTCTACTCGTTGAATTTTCCGAGTACTTTCTTGAATTCTCCTTAGAGAATAATGTTAATTTCTCCTCATTTGAGTTGAGAAATTATCAAGTATAATTTTTCTTGGATTCTCTTTAGAGAATTATTGAAATTTCTCTTAGTTTGAGAAATTACTACGACTGGTCGTTATACCAGATACTAAGATGGTATGTATACCATATCTGAATGGTCTTAGTACCAACTGAGGGTGTATTTCTAGACCGCTTGTCTACCGTGCAAGTATAGAACTGGGCTGTTTTATCCTGGAGGTGTCGTGGTTATTAAGAGCTGCTTTGCATAATTTGGGCAGTACCGCGAAACGTCTTAAAGAAAGCATACTGATCCGCGACTCGACCCGGTAATTTCTTCGATGGCAAACTTGTTAAAATCTTGTTCCAACAGTTTGTTGTTCTAATAATCTGCAGGTACAATCACACAAACTCAGCCGCAACTTCCGATTCAAACAACTGCAACACTTCATAATCTCTTAACAACTTCAACTTCACAAATACACACGCCTTCATCTTCAAAACACAGCTCCTGCAAATTCAACTCGTGACATCACCTATTGAAGCATTCCGCAACTCAGCCCATCCTAGCTTTCAACAAAGCAGATTCACTACTCAGAGAAACCCGACGACGAGATCAACACATCACGATCGACTCGCAACAACAATTGTACATCGCACCAGAATGTTATGTTGAGATATTTGGAATTAGATTTCAGTGAGTATTTGTGGGTTTTTGGTTTGAATGTTATGTTGAGATATTTGGAACAATTTAAAATGTAGAAAGGATGAACTGAAAACGTGAGAGAGAGAGAGAGACAGGGACTGAGTTGAATGAAGGGCGCGGCCATCTCTTTAGGATTTTTTAGAGTTTTTGTTTAGATTGTTTTTTTGGACTGAGATGAACTGAAAACGTTTTACTCACATACACCCAATCAATCAGCGCCATACCCCCTTTCTAGCTGGATCTCTCTCTTATCTTCTTGGACCTGCTTCAGTATGGACCCAGCACCTTTGATTCTATTTCCACCCGTTTTTTACTATCTTTTAAGCTCATGTTATCATTTTCCTTTAATTGTTTTTTGATTATTTTTCTTGTTTATTTTATTGATGATATCTAATAAGACAACAAATATTTTTATTTTAGAAGTAGACTTTTTATTTATTTCTTTCAATATTATTAAAAATACCAAAAATATTTTAGTTAATTTTTTCTTTAGAATTTGTTATTTTTTTAGATATCCTTTGATTGTTCATATTTCTTTATCATTGTTCATACATTATTTTAAATATTTGTACTAACATTTTGTTTTGGTTGCGAGGTACTATTCTTTAAGGACTATAGATATTTCTTGTGGACATTTGCAAGTTCCATCTTGTTTCGTACATATTAATCCTTTACTTCCCACATTAATTTTCATTTTGGGTTTGTAATGATTTCCATCCCCGTTTGGAAAATTGTAAAGCCCCCATCCCGAGGCCATGTAAAAGCTTAGGACTTTACATTCAGCACTTTAATTTTCTGTACATATTTAACTGCTAGTTTAATAGGATTGTATGGCAAGATAAATTAACTGAACGTTAGCTCACTAATTTCAAGATAAATATCTGAACACAAGACACTTCTCACACACGCACCTTTAGGGTAACCCTCTCTTGTTGTCTTTCGTTATTATGGTCAAGTCCCTCGAGCGTAGGGATATCTTAGCAAATGTTTCCTACGATCCAAAATCATCATAGTCCCTTCGATATAAAGATTATAGTCCCTTAGAGTTGCCTACGATAAGATGATCTTGTCCCTCGATGACGCTACGATAAAATAATGATAGACCCTTCGAATTGCTAAGGTATCCTTATATGTTGCCTTCTATGACCATTCGATGACCCTTCAATGTCCCTTCACATCCAATGCATAGGACTACCTATCCACAAATGGTATGGATAGTACTATCACTTAAGGAAAGCCTTAAGAATAGGAAAGACCTTACAAATTAAGGGTAAGTAACTCTTAAATGCTTGCTCACAACAAATCAAGTCTTCAAATACTTTTCACACCTCGTTTTTTAAAACATCTTTCAAGATAACACTTTGTATACATCCGTATAAGGATAATTACAAAGTTAAATTCTTTTACAAACTGTTTTTCTAAACACACACTAAACTTTCAAACATTTCAAACAAACAAAAGTGAGCTAAGCAATTAAGAGCCCGTGGATAACTATGGATACAAAGGGTGCTAACACCTTCCCTTTGTATAATCTACCCCCCGAACTAAAAATCTTTTAAGTTCTTTTTTGTTCTTTTTGCCTTTCCTAATTGGATAAAATAAAAGTCGGTGGTGACTCTTCCTAACCGCAATATGTTTTACGAAAAATAACAAAACAAAAAGTCAGTTCTCCCACTGTGTTACTGTTTACGGTGATTTCCGGTAAACAACCGCTAGTCTTCCAAACTATAATAAATATGATTTGGTTACTCGCAGGATCGACTAGATTGATCCTAGGACATAGTCAAAAAGATTGTTATTGATGGTCATTCGAACCATATCTACGATTCATCTTGTCAATTAGAATTACTTCGATCGAAACAAACAAAATTAGCAATCACTTCGTTATACACGTGAGTATAACTTCAGCGAAAGGTAAGTCAAGATAAAATATGAGACAAAACTGTAAAAGTGCAGAAATCTTAAAGTGCAGAAATGTTAAATACTTCAAAGATAAATGACATGAAAATAATGAGTACGAAAACGTAAATGGCAAGAAGTAAATGGAATGCAATAATATTGAAAGATACTTGAAAATAAAGGGAAAATACACATGTATTAAAATGGTGGTGTCATACGTACATTTCTCAGCGAACTCTTTCTCTTTAACACTTGATACTTGAGTAATATGTGAGTGATTTGTACAAAATAAACACACCGAATCCTAACATTAGAACCCTTATTTATACTAGCTTTGACCTTAACGGTCCTACGCTAATCTAATTCCACGTTTCTCATAAGACCCTCGAGAACGCCATCTGTCTTTAGACAGTTACGAAACCGTCTTCGAATTTCAAATCCTCCCGCCTAAGTCCTTCTTCGACACGTGGCAGTGTATTTAACATTAGAACACTACAAAAGCACGCTAAGTGTCAATACTTAACATATTTCACGAAATCTGTCTAAGTCTTCGAAGACATATACTCCTACTAGCTTCAGCATTAACTATCTTCGTTATAACTTAGAAATCTTCGTTCTCGAAGCATGGCCATCAGGAGCCATTTTTATCTTCAAAGATGGTCATCAGTAACCATCCTTCCTTCGATTTTTATCCTTCGAACCATGTTTACAAAAAGAAATCTTCAGCTAACAAATTGCCCCCAATAAATGCCTGTTTCAAAAAACAAGAGAAATAGGCGTTTCTTGTTGTAATAAGATTTCGTTTTTAGAGTTCCAAGATCATTGACTGACGTCATAATCATTGATGACCCTATTTCCAAAACGTCTTGTCATTTTCAAAGATGTCTACTCATAACTTACATTCCCACGTTCTGGTCTTACTTTCTGATCATTACTCCTATATACTAGGAGTAAAGCTAATAACTATTCGACCGCCGTTGTATGAAATCAACGCCTGCCGCGTGTCTCTTGGTTTTTACCCAAAAGATTTGAAAGGGTTTCCGTTAGACCTTTAAATACCGAAACTTTAACCTTCACATAACTTTCACCTCTTATTTCCTTATTTCTCCATAGAAAAGAACACTCCTGATTATATTCAAAACCCATTCCAAAAAATCAAACTTACTCATGGCGTCTTCCTCAAATGTTCTTCAACCAGCTCTGAAACTTCAACAATCTACACAGATGGGGGATCAAGAGTGCGTACCAAACCCAAATTCTGCGGAAGTGCGCGCCATTTACGCTTCTCAGGTAATCATCCCTTTTGAACTTTCTGGAAAAACTCATGCTTTCATGGGTCCGTTACCAGGAGAAACTAACCCTTCTCTGAATAAATTCTTTCCTACTTATTATAAAACTAGGCCGTTAGTTAGTAAGAACAAAATAGATGAAGATGGCCGTCCTATTTCAGCAAAGCCTGATGATATGGAAAAATCTTCGACCGAAAACCCTTCAGCCCTAGAGAAAATTAGGTTAGACTATGTAACCAATTTTTTGAAAGTTTTTAGGTCAATTCCCTTAGCAAAAGACCCTGAACTATACTATGCCTGGTTGGCAAGAGTAGAGAAACACAAGGCTGCTTTCTGGAAAGAACTGGGCATTTATGATTTAATCCAACTATCCAAGACTGGTTTAGAATACAACCAAACCATGTTAGTTGCATCAGTTTATTTTTGGGATGCTTCCCACAACACTTTCCATCTTCCATGTGGAATGGTCACCCCCACGCTTTTCGACATAGCTGCCATCACGGGGCTTCGACCAACTGGAGAACCCTTCGACCCCAACGTCATGGACACTGATACTATTAACTTCAATGAAGCAACTGTTACTTATACTACATTCATTCAACAGTATCATGACGAAAATAATGAGGTAGTCTCAGACGAAGAGCACATTGCTTTCTTAGCCTTATGGCTTTCGAGGTGCGTCTTCTGTTCTAGGTCCATACAAGTTGCAAAAAGATATCTCTGTATGGCTAATCAACTCCATGCCGGAACAAAACTAAACCTGAGCCAGTTAATTCTAGGGTTTCTCTACGAGAACCTAGGTGAAGCAACAGACCTTGTAAAGAATTATAAAACAGGTTCTTTGCTTTTCGCTGGCCCTTTCTGGCTGTTACAACTATGGCTCAATGCTACTTTCGAGACTCAGCTCCCATTTCGAGGTGTTGTGAACGAAGAAGATCCGGATATTAAAAATCGAACTGTAGAAGGAACCAGGTTGGCTTCGCTAACTCCAAAAGAAGAGACTGGTAAACTTCGCGAGCATTTTCTAGCATATATCATGATGTTTGCTCGGTGTCATCAATTCAGCCCTTCGATGGCTCTGTTCATAAACAGGACACTGGGTCCCGAATGGTTCACTCGAAAGTTCCCACCAACATCTCAAGATCAAGAGACTGAATCCATGACTATTTGGGGAGCTTTCCTTACCCCAAGATTATTCTATCACCGTCTTCGCCCCTCCAAAAGCCAATATGTTCTCCTCTGCTACCAACCAAATCTGGTTTCGAGACAATTTGGACTGGTTCAAATAAAACCCAAGTGTCTATACGAGAAAAGGAACCACATGTGTTTGCACACTTTATATCTGACTGAAGAAGAATGTGAGTCAAAAATTGCTAGATATGCTGATGTGACCAATCTTTCGCCTATCCCTTTCAATCCCGTATTTTACTCTACTCCAGATTTTCAACAATGGTGGACGGACTATTACACCACGCAAATCTTTGACGCCGAGAGCCTTACTCGCGAACTAATTGAAGCTTTTGCTGATGTGCAGGAAAAATTTCAAAAAGGTACTTCGACTCATATTAAAGAAATACAAGCCTTTCAAAAGTTCTTTGAAACCATTTACAGGCCTGATGACCTTAGTCGGACCGTTCGTGAAGCTGCAATCACTTTGCGCGAAAAGTTTTCTGCTAAACTGGATAAGTTGAAACTACCCTCGTCTGTTCGACCAGAATTGCGTTATGAAGTGGCTTTCAAACTTAATCCTCCAAAATTCCCTCCACTGCCAAGCGCTGATTTTGGTGTGGCTTTAAGCCCTCCTTTCCCAGACTGGTTCGTGTATGGGAATGCTTTTAAAATTCTTCAGGAAAGTACTAAAAAACGCGCTGAACGAGTGGTCCCGACTAAGCATACCCTGGATACTTTCAAAGGACATCTCCATATAAATCTTGAACATGTTCGTGTCTTGACTCCAATACCTGAAGGTTTGGATTCAGACAAAATTCTTTGACTAACGTTCCTTTTCTGCTGAAATACTAATTCCAGTTCCAACTACAGTTGTCGCTCGAAGGAGAAAGATTAAACAGCTCCCTGCGCAGAAAGCTTCTGAAGTTTCGCAGAGCAACAAGCCCAGTGAGAGTGACTTCTTCACTGCTGACAAGAAAACCATGGTATGTACATACTTTATCTTTCATTCGTATGAATCATCCTTACCTTACCCAATTTATATTTTCAGAGTTCGAAGCCTCCACCACATTCGAAGCGAAAAACCTCTCCAGTAGTTATCTCAGATGAGGAAGACAAATCTCCACCTCGAACCAGACAAGCCCAAAAGAAAAAGCAGAAGGCCGCTACTCCTTCAAGAAAAGAAAAGGGATCTGGGTCTTCGAAACTTACTTCACCGGGTGACAAGGTATCTTCTGAAGAATCACCTTTGAAAGGTGGTAGTACCGCTTTTGTTATCGAGAGCCACAATTCGAGCCCAGATAACATCCTAACTAAGGTATTTGGATTTCCCAACCTGCTCATCTTTATAAATTTTTAACTTAAAATAATTAAGTTAACGTTTTACCTTATGATTGTAGGATGATGTTGGCACAGCCACTTCCGACCTCAAATCCTTCACTCTTAATATTGATCTTGATAAACTCCAAGGTAAATGCATATTCTTTTTACAGCGAAGAAATTTCTTGCAACTTTCCTTACCATGACATGTTCTAATTATTCCATGCAGGTAAATCTCATGTGCTTTCACCAATGGTCGAGGACGCTCAACCTCTTGCGACTATCATTCCTAGTACAGTAGTCGAAGGGAGCCATTCAACTGATGATTCTCCACCTACCCACAAGAGCGAAAAACCAGACCAACAATGTTCAGGTAGCAACAATGCAGCTGGTCATCCAACTGGTAGTGAGGACACTTAATCTGAACAAGATGTCATGGAAGAAACCTCCAAATTAACCACAGTAGTTTCTCACGAAACCACAACTTTTGGGACCATAGTTTCTCCTGAAACTACTTCGACTCCTGCCCCAACAAAGCCTACTCCTTCAGAATTGGAGCAGCTTAAATAAACCGATCCTCTCAGCTTCCTCAAGGCTATGATAGATATTGATAATACTTCACCTTCTGAGCTCGAAACTTCTCCAGCTGTACAGCCAGAATCTGGTAATAAAGAGGATACTTCTGTCCTTCTTCATCAGATAAAGGAAAAGTTCTTCGAAACCAACCTCGTCGAAACTCTTAGCAAGGATCCTATCAAAAGTCACAGCTTGAATCAACTTCTGAAAAAGGTGGATCTACTCCTAGTTTCGAAAGAAGTCTCAGAGGTGATTGTTTTGCTGGGTTCCCTGATCGAACAACTCCAGGCCAATATTCTTCGAAAACACAATGTCGACGAACAGCTGACTGCAAAAATGGCCTCTCATAATTCTTCATGGAAATCTTCTATTGATGCAACCAAACAGGGTGAAGCCCTTAAGCTTAAATATTCGAAGAACCAGGAAACATATGACGAATGTGAGAAGAGCATCAACTCCTGGAAGCAAGAGATAAAACTGCTCGAAGAGAAGATAAAGGAGGCTGAATCTCGTAAGGCAACTCTTCAACAAACCAATGAACAGGAATTGACTGAAGTTGCACGTTTAGGAATCCAACATTTCGAGGCTGCACGAAAACTAGTTCCTGAAATTGACGAACTGAAGAAACAAAGGGCCCTGATTGAACTTCGCATGTCTTCCTGGGAGATTCAATATTCAAAGATAAAAGATAGTCTCCCTAAAGATTTTAATTAGTTATCTCACACCTTGTACTTCATTATCATGCTGTACTTTTGCTTTGTAATCAAACTCTTCGTAGAATATATATGTATGCTCAACTTTTATCTTAGCTTTTATCTCCCACTTTGTTCATATTTTTGCAATCCTCGCAAACAGTAATTTTAGCAAATCTTCCAGATTTCGCCAAAATCTATTTCCTGATTTGCCACAGTAATTTTAATTAATGTAAAACACGTGATCTGACCATCCTTTGCACCTTTTAACTTAGACTTGACGTTTCCACTCCCTTAGCCGTAATCATTATTAAGTGATGACATCACTTTCTCCAAAACATCTCTTTAAGACGTGCGTGCATCAGTTTTTCATGATTGCATCTCAACTTCCAAGGGCGGGAAACGGCAGAAGCCATAACTCCTCTTTGGAATACCAAATGCAGTCTAATCACACATTAAAAATTAAACCGTTCCACTCCTGTCCCCAGGTCTATATAAGAGGTTAACATCACACTTCTTTTCTTCACCCTTATTCCACAGAACCTTATCTTGAACCTTCGTTGCATCCTTTTGCATTTTCTTCAACACAAAACCAGAAAAACATTTCCAAATTTTTTCTACAAAATGGCAGTACCCCTCACTTATAACAATATCAGAGCTTGCATCAAAAAAGAGTTCAAGATTTCTGAAGAAGACTTTGAAAACAACTCCAGTAGCATTAGTGCTTTCTTTGTCAACCAAGAACTTGATTTCTATTATGAAATCTTGGAGGGACCAGTTTATCCCAACATGCTGGCTGATTTCTGGATGTTTGCGTCTTTACGCATAGATCCAGAAGGTAGAACCACCATGATCTCTAAGGTTCGAGGTGCCCACATTAGGATCACTCCCACCACTATCTCTAACCTTATGAGATGCAACAACTCTGGGGAGAACTTTGATGATAACAGCTTCAACATGACCACTCACCTTCTGTTGAGGACTCTCATGGACAATGATCCTTTCAGCGCCAAGGTCATCAGGATTTGGCACCAACTCCTTGTGGGTAATTTTCGTCCACGAAACCATGATCAAAATAGCATCATGGTGGAAGATTTAGAGTTTATACTCTGTGGCTTTCGTGGGAAGAAAATCAACTTTCCTTTGATGATCTTCAAAGGGCTTGTTGAGGCAGTCTTTATGGCTGCTGCTCGTCAAGGGGTTGTGACGTGTCTTCCATATGGGAGACTCCTATCTTACATATTCCTCAAAAAGGGTATAGTGAGAAGGATGCGCAGCTCTGGGTCCATGGATATGTTCGAAGCGGAGAGCTTGCCCCTGCTGGCTTTGGAAGGTTTAGATCAAAGGATCAATTAGCAAGTGTTTGCCCTAGGTTTTCATGTTTTCTTTTTTGTAATCTCAAATGTTCTTGGGTCACGTTCTTAGATCTCTTTTGTAATGCATGCACTTTTGCCTTTTAAATGACAAATATTTTGGTGTTTCTCTGTCTCTTTACTTTAACTATCATATATTTTGATTATAAAGCCATTTTGGTAATGGTTTGACCATTTTGGCTTTCGTAGTACCTTAAATATCTACGTTTTTGCAATCTTTACTTCGTACATGCTTGGTTTATATCTCTTCAGATATTTCCCGTTTACTCTTAAGATCCTACGATCTTCTGCTAATTCTTCAATTTTGTAAGCATTATTCGAAAATACCTTTAAGATTCGAAAGGGTCCTTCCCAGTGTGGGGACCATTTACCAAGTGCCTGATTCTTTCGATCTATAGGTAAAATAACTTTCCAAACTAGGTCATTATTAATAAACGTTTTACCTTTCACCTTTTTGTTGTATGCTCTGGATACTCTTTCCTTTTGTCTTTTTATCATCTACAACGCTCGAAGTCTGTCTTCGTCCATATCTACTAACTCATTCATCATTAACTCCCAGTATACGTTGGGAGGAATATCTGCCTGTCTTTGTATCCTTACTGACTGCAGATATATCTCGATTGGAAGTACTGCGTCATGACCAAACGTCAGATGGAAAGGCATTGTATTTGTAGCTTCTTTTGGAGACGTTCGACAAGCCCAAAGTGCTTGGTCCAAAGTTTTATGCCAATTCTTGGGTTTCTTCCCCACATGTTTTTTGATAAGGCCAATTATTATCTTGTTTGCTGCTTCAACTTGTCCATTTGCTTGAGCATAGTAAGGTGTAGAAGTAAATAATTTGAACCCTATTTCTTTGGCGAAGTCTTGCATTTTCCGCCCAGTAAAGACCGATCCTTGATCAGTAGTTATACTTTATGGGATTCCAAATCTGTATATAATATGTTTCTGAATAAACTCAATCACGGCCTCTTGATCCACATTCGCCAGTGGTATTGCTTCGACCCATTTTGTGAAGTAGTCTATTCCTACTAATATGTATCTTTGACCTTTAGACGACTTGGGGTGAATTTCTCCAATCAAATCTAGTGCCCATCCCCTAAAAGGCCAAGGTTTCACTATTGTACTTAATTCGTTTGCTGGGGCGTGTTGGATACCTGCATGTTCTTGACATTCCTGACACCCTTTCGCAAACTCTATGCAGTCTTTTAACATGGAAGGCCAATACATTCCATAACGAAACAGAAGCCATTTCATTTTGTGTCCTGCTTGATGTGCACCACATGCTCCACTGTGTACATTCGAAAGAGCTAAATATGCTTCTGCTTCACCCAAGCATTTCAACAATACACCTTCAGGAGTTTTCTTAAACAATTTGTTTCCCATCAGGAAATATGACAGGGCTCTATACTTTACCTTCCTGTCTGTATCTATCGAAGGATGTTTTAGATAGTTTATTATTGGACTCCTCCAATCTGTATCTGCCAATGAGTCTATGTTTAGTATTTTGAACTCTTCTTTGTTGGCGTAACCTAATTGTGAATTCTCCAAATCACTTGGGGAAAGTTTAGTAGACATTGCTCTCCCTCTTACTTTAATCAATTCTTCTAACTTCTCTTTTGATACCTTGTATCCTGAAGCTAGTTGTGCCAAGTCATTTGCTTCTTGGTTGTTGGTCCTTGAGACGTGTTTTAATTCCACATATTCGAATTTCTTGAGCAACCTATTTGCTATGACAAAGTACATGATCAAATTTTCTTTGATGCACTTGTATTCCTTTGTCAGTTGTTTAATGACCAATTCAGAGTCTCCTTTAATTTCGACTCTGGTTGCCCCCAATTCTATCAAAGCTTCAAGTCCAGCGATTAATGCTTCATATTCAGCTTCGTTGTTGGAGCATAAAGGGCCTTCGATTTTATACTTAAGCTTTGTTGGAATTCCATCAGGAGAAATTATTAGCATTCCAACTCCGGTTCCCTCTCTATGAGTTGAACCATCAAAATATAACTTCCAAGGCTTTAGATCCACATACTGTTGATGACTCTCAACTACTGCATGGTCGACAATGAAATCTGACACAATTTGACCTTTCATCGCCTTGAGAGGCTGAAATATCAGTGAATATTCAGTAAGGGCTAAAGCCCATTTACCAATTCGACTATGCAATATTGGCTTAGATAACATATGTTTAATAACATCACAATAAGACGAAACATAAACATCAACTGGCTTTATATAATACTTAAGTTTGATACAAGAGAAATACAAACAAAGGCAGAGTTTTTCTATCGCGGTATATCTAGTCTCTGCATCATTGAGTACTCTACTTAAGTAATAAATGGCTCTTTCGATGCCATTTTCATCTTCTTCTGCCAACATACTGCCTATTGTTTTATCTGAAGCTGAAATGTATAGGCGCATGTGTTTCTTCCCATTTGGGGAAGATAGAATTGGTGGATGAATCAAGTATTGCTTGATTTTATCAAAAACTTCTTGATGTTCAGCACGCCATTCAAATTTTCCCTGCTTAAGTCGTAGTAGAGGTGAGAAAGCTTGCGTGCGTCCACTCAAATTAGAGATAAATCTCCTTAAGAAGTTTATCTTTCCCAATAAAGATTGCAGTTCTTTCTTCGTGGATGGAGACTTGGTTTCCATTATAGCTTTCGTCTTATTTTGGTTGATTTCTATCCCTTTCTTGTGGACTACGGAACCCAAGAAATCACCTGCTTGCACAAAGAAAGCACATTTGAGGGGATTCATCTTCAGGCCATGTTTCCTCATTCTTTCGAAAGATTGGCTCAGATGATCGAGATGACTGATATCCAAGGTAGATTTTACTACAATGTCATCTATATATACTTGCATGAATGTTTCTATAAAGTCATGGAATATAGAATTCATAGCTCTTTGATAGGTTGCCCCGGCATTTTTTAAACCAAAAGGCATTACGACCCATTCATAAGTACCTATTGCCCCTGGGCAACGAAATGCCGTTTTGGATACATCATCTTCTGCAATAAAGATCTGATTGTATCCAGAATATCCATCCAACATGCTCAAATACTCGAAGCCTGCGGCTGAGTCTACTAGCATTTCTGCCACAGGCATGGGATATTCATCTTTAGGAGTGGCTGCATTGAGATCACGAAAATCTATGCATACTCTTAATGAACCATTCTTTTTAATTACAGATACTATATTAGCAATCCATTCAACATACCTTGTAGTTTGGATGAACTTGCAACGTAGAAGCCTTTCGACCTCTGCTTTAATCTTTGAATGAATATCCGGCGCGAACCTCCTGGGAGTCTGCTTTATAGGTTTCTTCCCTTCTTTTATTGGTAATTTTAGTTCGACCAAATCTCTTCCTAGCCCAGGCATCTCATCATAATCCCAAGCAAAACAATCTTTGTTTTCTTTTAACATTTTGATGACCGTCGCTTTTAGTGCTGGTTTTAGTTTCGCGCTGACGTACGTTATCCTCTTTTGACCTTCGTCTCCAAGATTTACTTCTTCGAGTGGATCTTGGGCTAACATCTTTATGTTTGATGCCATTGGGTCCTTTTCGAATCCCAGAGGCTCTTCATCGTAAATTGCGTCTAACCTTTGACTCGATTCCTCTCCTACGATCTCTTCGACTTGAACCGGATCTCCAAAGGATTTAGAACTCGTATGTATCTCTGGATCTGTCACTTCTTTTTTGGTTAGAACTGTGTTAATCATTACATTTGATAATTCGGCTTCGAGAGCCGCCTTTCTTTTGTTCTCGGCTACGTAAGCCGAAATCTTTTCGAAGAAGGAGGACTCAGACATTATTAATGTCGTCGTCCCAGCCTGTTGGCCGTATTGGTGGATAATTCTCCAATGGTGCTGTATCTGTTGGGCCATCCATGATCTCTCTGTCCCACTGGAATCCATTTGGGTGTAGAGTTAAATAGTACAACGCATTCTTATTTGGGGTATACATCTCCTCCGCAGCATGACAAGGACCTATGTTTGCCAAGTTTCTATCGAAGTTAGTTTTATTAACTTGGTTAACTTCAGCCATATAGTAACTCTGATCCCCCTCGATATTCTCTACTATACCATCATCTCTCCAAATGGTTACCCTCTGATGCATTGTTGAAGGCACAGCTGCAACTCCATGGATCCACTCTCTCCCAAGCAAAAGGTTATAGTTTGCTCTTGCTGGTATAACCATAAACATAGTTGGCCTCGTGACTGATCCCACGGTTAAATTCACCTGAACAACTCCTAGTGTTTGTCCTATCTTGCCTTCGTAGTTAGATAAAACCATATTGTGTGGCCTTATATCAGTATCGAACATACCAATTCTTTTCAGCATGTATTGGGGCATTAGGTTCACTGCTGCCCCCCCATCGACTAGGACTTTATTAATGCCAACATTTTCAATTTTTGCTCTTATATAGAGTGGTTTCAAGTGATTTCGCATACCTTCATCGGGCCTCTCGAAGAAAGCGTTCTGCTCTTCAACTGCACCATTATTCAGCACATAGTAACACACAGGTCTGTGTTTCGCCATTTCTTCGATATCAGCCTCTTCGCAGTCTTCGACTTCAGTTTCCTGATTAAACTCATGAGGGAGCACAGATACAACGTTGCAGTTGAGGTTTATAGATGACACCCCATCAGAATCGAAATCATTTGTCATTCTATCTTCTTCTTTCCAAGAACTGGAACGCATCTTTTCTTCTTCATCCAAGATCTTTTCAGCTTCGAATAGCCTGCATTCCACCGGAGGTTTGCTTGACTTTTCCCCCTGATGTGGGACTTGGTTGCTACTAGACTCTCCAGCTTCTCTTGGCCTATATTCCCTTTAAGCTTTTTTCATTCTCTGGTGCCTTCTCCACTGGGATCGGGACATAGGATTTTTTCCTTTGTAATTCTCCAATCGATACATCTCTCGATTCGGTTTTTGGAATTGCTTCCTATATGCCATTGCAGTCCTTCCTCCTTGGTCCCAACTTCGCCATTTGTTGGTTCTTGCACCAGCTTGCACCCATCTGTCCCTGGGTACATCCGCAGGAACTTTGAATGTTACCCTTTGAGCTCTAGGATGTGGGCTATCAGGTCTTTTCGTTGGGGTCCATATGTCGAAACTGTATAGGTTAGGACGCAATCCCTGAGTTTCTCGACCCATGTAGCAGTACACACGTTCGAATGATCGTGCCAGCATTTCATCATAGACTGCCCCACATCTGGGACAGAGTGCAACTTCAGTGTTTTCCCTGTGACATCTGACAAAAAATCCCACTAAGCTTTCCTCCATCTTTAGGTACACTTGTAGCAGAGGGTTTGGTTCTCTCCCAGGGTGTTCCCATCTTTCGCGTCGAGCCCTTTCGAAGTTAGCTTCGACCCTTCGATTCAGCATGATCGAACATCTTGGACACATCCATTGTTTTCCGTCATTCCTTTCATGGCAATTCCAGAGGTAGTCCTTGAGGCTTTCTCCTTTTGGAGAAATTTCAATGCCCCCCTTTTGCCTTGACAACCATGTCTCCAATTCGCCAAATTCAGACACTGGACGTCTGGCGCTGACCATGTTAACAACTGCTGGAGGAACTTCAGAGATCTGGATTTTCTGGAGCTTCATCCTGAGGTCTTCAGTGGCCTCGTTGTTCTCTCCCCTCGAACCTTCAGTTATCTCTGTCTTGGAAGATTCTTCAACATCAGTATTGAAGATTGCGTCATCATTTAGGCTTTCAGTGGCCTGCTCTCCATTGAACACCGTTTTAGTTTCCGTAACTTCGACTTCAGATGCCTCTACCATGTTGATATCCAATGGCTCACAGAGGCTAGCGTTAGCAATGTTCAGAGGATTTGTGTCGACCCTCATGTGGCTCTTGGTCTTGTCAGCAAATTTCAACCTCCCATCTTTGATAGCATTTTGAATTAGATCCCTGAAAAGAAAACATTGTGAGGTTTTATGGCCCAAAAAACCATGATATTTACAAAAACCTCTCTTCTTCCGTTGTTCTAACGGAGGAATTTTGGAATTTGGAGGCAGTATCATTTGGCCATCTTTTACTAGTAAATCAAATATTTCATCACACTTGGTGACGTCGAATGTGTAAGTTTTCTTAGGGAATCTATCGTTCTTATCGCTTTCTACTGGGTTTTTTCCATTTGCAGGGTTGAGTAGTTTGCAGGCATAAGGTGGTGCTTCCTTTAGTTCAGCCAAATCTATTTCGACTTCTTCAGGGTTGTATGAGTCGTTAAAAGACTCGTCATCAGCGTCCTCCGCTTCGACGTACGCTACCCTTTCCTTTTTATAGTTTTTATTTGCCTTAGCCTTTTCTGCCTTCAAGCGTTCGACTTGTCGAACCCTATCTGCCAACTGGGCCATATCCCTAAGGTATTGAGTATCTAGTTTCTTCCTAAATGAATAATCTAGACCACCCGCAGCCATTTCGACTAGTTCATGCTCTGGGACTGTTGTGAAACACCTTGATTTCAACAGTCGGAACCTATTTAAGTAATCATCAATTGGTTCTGTAAACTTCCTCTTAATACTGGCCAATTCTTTCAGACTTATCTTGGTTTGACCCATGTAGAATTGTTCATGGAACAACCTTTCTAAGTGTGCCCAAGCATCTATCGAATTTGGTGGCAAAGTTGTGAACGAAATGAAAGCATTCTTTGTTAGCGAACTAGGGAAATATTTGATCCTTAAATCCTCGTTCCCCGCTAAGTCTCCTGCCTCTGTCAGGTATCTGGCAATATGTTCCACAGTCGACTCGCTAGTTTCGCCTGAAAACTTTGTAAACTTGGGTACTTTAGTGCCTCTAGGCAACTCTGTTTGCATGATATAATCTGATATAGGGGATGTATAATTTGGACGTCGAAGTCCAGTACTAAGGCCATTATTGGCCATAACCCTTTCTATCATGGCAGTTAGGTTATTTTCTGTAGCCAAATTTTCTCTTCTAACTCTCTGGACGATTTCATCTGGGTGTTCGTTCCTACCCACTATCCTTAATCTGGGTCGTTCTTCCTCCATCTCCTGTTGAACAGGAACAGCTCTTTGATTCAAAGCTTCCAAATCTATTACTTGGTTCCCTTCGATTGCCGCTGTTCTTTGTGGGGCAACTACATTATTAGTAGTTGTCCTAGACGGAGGGACCACATCTTGAATACGTTCCATAATGGGTCCTTCTTCTCGATACAAGGGCTGCTTGTCTCTTCGTCTAGGTGGTGGAACTCCCATGAAATCTGCCATTCGATTCATTTGAGATGATATCTTTTGGAAAATCTCCACATTCTCTCGATTCGTACTAGTAATATTTGTTGCTAGCGGATTCAAAATTGAAGCCAGTTCCTTGGCCAAGACCCCTAACATATCATGGTTGCTTGCATCCATTTCTTGTCGGAATGCTGCTTGATTACTTGTGGTGAAATTGGGTATTTGGGTAGAGAAGCCAGTATTTTGTGCACTTCGACCCACTGAACCGACATTTGGCGAAAACGTCGCATTGTTAGTTGTAGTGTATGTAGGTCCTGCTCCTCGTACGCCTGTTCCATATGGATATGGCATTCCGTATGGGTAGTTTGGCCTCCATTCGAACGCAGAGTTCGACCCTGGGTTGAATAAGTTATTTGCAGCATTTGTCGAGAAAAGTGGTATCTCGTTTGCGCTTGTAGATGCAGGTGCGGTAGTCGACACTGAAACTGGAATAGTCCCTGATGGTTCTGTATTATTCTCAGGTATAGCCTGGGAACTATCCGTGGGTCTCGATCCATTTGGACCCGGTGTCTCCCGCGCTCCTTGAGTTGAAGTCGAAACGTGCGTAGAATTTGCCGCTCCTGATCCTGAGCCTTGTGGGGATCTTGATTTCCCCCTGCATTGGTCGTGACGACCATTTTCCTGTTGTACCTTCGTTTGGGAATCGGTTGTGCACTGTTTGTTAATTTACCGTTCCTAAGGTTCATACAAGGTCTTGATATTGACTAGACAAAAATAAAACAATTGATTAAAAACAATCTGCTTGACACTGTCCCACTGGGCGTGCCAATTTGTTTACGGTGATTTCCGGTAAACAACCGCTAGTCTTCCAAACTATAATAAATATGAATTGGTTACTCGCAGGATCGACTAGATTGATCCTAGGACATAGTCAAAAAGATTGTTATTGATGGTCATTCGAACCATATCTACGATTCATCTTGTCAATAAGAATTACTTCGATCGAAACAAACAAAATTAGCAATCACTTCGTTATACACGTGAGTATAACTTCAGCGAAAGGTAAGTCAAGATAAAATATGAGACAAAACTGTAAAAGTGCAGAAATCTTAAAGTGCAGAAATGTTAAATACTTCAAAGATAAATGACATGAAAATAATGAGTACGAAAACGTAAATGGCAAGAAGTAAATGGCAAGAAGTAAATGGAATGCAATAATATTGAAAGATACTTGAAAATAAAGGGAAAATACACATGTATTAAAATGGTGGTGTCATACGTACATTTCTCAGCGAACTCTTTCTCTTTAACACTTGATACTTGAGTAATATGTGAGTGATTTGTACAAAATGAACACACCGAATCCTAACATTAGAACCCTTATTTATACTAGTTTCGACCTTAACGGTCCTACGCTAATCTAATGCCACGTTTCTCATAAGACCCTCGGGAACGCCATCTGTCTTTAGACAGTTACGAAACCGTCTTCGAATTTCAAATCCTCCCGCCTAAGTCCTTCTTCGACACGTGGCAGTGTATTTAACATTAGAACACTACAAAAGCACGCTAAGTGTCAATACTTAACATATTTCACGAAATCTGTCTAAGTCTTCGAAGACATATACTCCTACTAGCTTCAGCATTCACTATCTTCGTTATAACTTAGAAATCTTCGTTCTCGAAGCATGGCCATCACGAGCCATTTTTATCTTCAAAGATGGTCATCAGTAACCATCCTTCCTTCGATTTTTATCCTTCGAACCATGTTTGCAAAACGAAATCTTCAGCTAACAATTACACAAGTCAATAAAACATCAATCCCCGGAAACGACGACTTTTTGCTGAAGCGGTAAAGCTGCAAGCAACAAAAGTTTTGGAAATATTTATCCGGGAATTTATCGTGTCCATAGAGATTAGTGCTACCGAACTTCCATTCAACAATTTCCGCAATTATGAGTTTGGATTGAATTGTTTAAAGTATAAAAATAGAGAAGTAAATATCAACACAAAAAGAATTCATTCTTTAGAGAGAAATGACTTACCAGGCATGCATATAATCTACTTATCACAAGCTTAAACTTATCGACCAATTGCGTTCAACCTTCAATACTCGTCAAAATCATCAAGCATCGCTCACACCCTAAGTCATTTCTAACCCAAAGTAGATAGAACTACGATATCATCCCAACGACGATCTCTCAGCCAACCTCAACAACACAGTAGACATCCATATCATTTGTACCGACGACCTCTCAATCGACACAACTAACATGAAAGCATTAAGCTTCAACACCCATAAAGATTATTCGCTCTAAATCTATCTCTAGAATCTAGAAACTAATAGATATACATCCCTAATCAATATTTGTGAGGTATATGTCTATAACAACCCAAATCCAAACATAAATGAAAAAAGATTAAGAAAGACATCCATAATGATTTGTAAAGCAAATATATTATATAACACCATGATCAATATATATATATATATATATATATATATATATATATATATATATATATATATATATATATATATATATATATATATATATATATATATATATATATATGTATGTTCAAAGTAGATAGACAAACATACCCAACAAAATAGAGTGTACAAAGAGAAGAGAAGAAGAGGAACCAAACATTTTCTAGTTTGTCAACACCAATCAATGAGAAATTCGATCTCTTATCATCAAGATGTAACCCCATTTGATGTTTCTAGCCTCTCTCTACCGAAAAATGAAGTTTGGTGGAGTTGGGAACAAATACCCCAAAACCATAACCTAAAACTGTGTATTTTTCCCCTTTTAACGCATTTCTTCCCAGCAAGATTCGTCGGGCGAGCTTGACATTCGCCTGACGAATGACATAACTTGAGAATCGTAACTCCGATTTGCGCCTAGTTTGAAGCTTTGGAAAGCTTATTCAATTCTCTTTCTAGCAATAACAAAATATCAACCAAATTGTTGATTTTTTATTCTTTGATTTTGAGCCTTATTCGTTGATAAGTTGGTTTTGTTGCTCAAAATCGTGCGTTTGGAGCCGTTCTTCGACACTTTATTGCTCATGCTCCAAATATGCCTCAATACCTACAAAATGAATAGAAAACTATAAAACGGTACACAAATTAATTAAAACACGAGTATGAACAAACTAAACATATTTACACACAAAAGGTGGGATTATTCAACGGAATTTACACAAAAACACGATAAGTACCATAAAACTATATATACAAAAACATGACAAATTAGCACTTATCAGTTACATATTAGAGCACAAACGCCGACTCATAAAATAAGAAGATCAATCGCTTCGGGACTTTGCAACCTCAGACTACTCCTGATTATCTGCACGATACCATATAAAGCATCATTCCAACAGAAGGGTGAGATATCACAACAATATAATAGATTATATAATAATAAGTATGCAACAAATATATCATGCAGGTTATACCATCGGCAGCAATCCAAGTACATGATAATTACACAAGCATACATAATTTGTCAATACACGGCATATAATTCATTCTTCAATCATACAACTCAACATCATGTAAAGCATTCATCTTCATGCTATGGGACTGACATTGAATCTATGCATGTGGTACTAATAGAGGATAAGCTCTCTCCATAATGCCAATTAGGGAAGCAACAGCACATAAGCCCTCAACAATTTGCAAATACAGGCCAACAACAGGGCATAAGCCTTCAACAATGTATGCATGCAACTCTAACATACAACGTCATAATCATGCAATTACAGAGCATAAGTCCTCAATGTTCTTCCATTCTTGGCCAACAACAACATCATCATACAGTATATTATGCAATTTATTCACACTTCATTCAAATAATATCATTACCCCAATCACAATAACATTCATCGCTTTTTGTACTGCACTGAAAAGCAAGGCATAAGCCTCCAAAAGAAAAACAATTCTTTTATGATATCAAAATTATTATCATATTAAATAAAATATTGTTAGGTTTCCAATGCTCCAAACGGCGCTTCAGACGAACACCTGAGTCAAAAGTTATTAATTTTCAAAGTTTGGAAAAACTGGAGCTTCAGTAAGGCAACCGGTTACCTCAAATAATGTAATCAGTTACATCACCTTCCTCAGCCTCTATTATGCAAATTTTTGACCATGTAACTGGTTACCTCAAATTATGTAATCGGTTACATCACTAACTCAGTGCCAATATTTGTAAAATTTTACAATGTAACAGGTTACCTCAATGTTACACTCTGCGGTGTTAGTTCACAAACGATACTCATATCCCTTAACTACTCGATCAATTCTAATTCTTTAACCACCATAGCCGACATATGTTATGATTTTCGACTTAAAGCATTCACTGCCACATTAGCTTTACCCGGATGGTAACTTAAATCAAAATCTTAATCTTTTAATAGTTCCAACCACCTTCGTTGCCTCATATTTAGTTCCTTCTGGTCGAACAAATACTTCAAGCTCTTATGATCACTAAACACTTCGAATTTGGAGCCATAAAGGTAATGCCTCCAAATATTTAGCACAAAAATCACTGCAGCTAGTTCGAGATCATGAGTAGGATAGTTCTTTTCATGAATTCTCAACTGTCTCGATGTGTAACCCACCACTTTATCATTTTGCATAAACACACCACCTAAACTCAATTTAGAAGCATCACAATATACAATAAATGATTCTTCAGGATTAGGTAATATCAAATTCAGAGTTGTCGTCAATTTCTTCTTTAGCTCGGTAAAACTTTCTTCACACTAACATCCCACACAAACTCGCTGCCTTTGCAAGTCAGTTGGGTTAAAGGAATTTCTAACTTAGAAAAACCTTCAATAAACCTCCTGTAATAACCAGCCAAGCCTAAAAAGCTTCTAATCTCCGTAATAGATTTTGGAGCTTCCCATTACAACAATGCATCTACTTTGGAGGGGTCTACAATAATACCACCACCTGAAATAACGTGAACAAGAAAACTAACCTTTTCCAACCAAAACTCACATTTCGATAACTTAGCATATAATTTCTTATCTTTTAACACTTGGAGTACAATTTTGCATTGAGAGTGTATGCCCTATTGGTACCATATGAATTTGCATAATCATTGGTCTAGTTGCATTTTACATGATGGTGAATGATGATGAGTTGGTTGGTGATAAATTCTTGTATAAATGATGATGTGATGATGAGTGATGTAATGTGGAATAATTATATACTACTTGTTGATAAATGATGTTAACATTTTGTGAAGTGGTGAATTATGTATGATTCTATTCTCATATACTTATTTTCATAAGCTTCTTTATATTTTTATGATATCCCACCCCTTTTGTTTGAATGTTGCCTCCACGTGGGTAACGTGCAGGTAAAGAGGATTAGTGCACCTTTGAAGTAGCTTGGAAGATGTTGATCTTCCTGCTGCTTATGTCGAATCGGGTTGTGCTCTGATACGTAACACTGGGGGTGAACACTTAGTTACTCTGGTTGTCTTTGATGATTTTTTAGATTCTTATGAACATTGTATTATTTAAATAAATGTTGTTTATGTTGGGTGCAAATTATTTGATAATATTATGTGAATCTTTCTGCTTCCTAGTAAAATGAGAAGTTAAGAATTATGAATTTTTGTTTTGGTTCATCCATATAATGTGTTATGTATCTATTTAAATAATTGAGCAAGTCTAATATGTTTTGAGAAGTGTGACCTCCTAATTGCATGTTTATTATTTGGACAAATTACTCAAATTTTATATTAATAAACACCAGGGAAATCAGGGTGTTACAATTGGTATCAGAGCATGTCGGTCTGTCTGGACAAGTTGTTGAGTCAATATAGTGTGATAGTTGAACATTGTCGACGTGTTGTTACTTAGTATATGATGTGTGTGTGGAACATTGTCGGTGCTTTCTTGCTTTCTAATCATTTGTTGCAGGAGTGAGATCAAAGAAAGTGGGGGAGAAGCTTGTGCTACTCTGAGATGGGTTAGGTGGGAACAGTTGGTTCAGTGGTACGTGGGTTGCATAAGTGCACATGTTGGTAAGACTACGTTGTTTTTCGATTTCGAAGGAGGTACAAAATCGGGATTTATATCTAATGGTCAGGTCAAAGTGTCCTTCAGATGGAATGATCAGATATTTATGTTGTGTGCATCTCTAGGATTGGTGGGCAATGTTATGACTATGGTGTGGCCTTTGTGTGTAAGTCCTTGTGTATTTCTGGGAATAATTGCGACTTCTCGTTAGAGCGAGATGTTGGATTAATTGGAGGTTATCCTTGGGATGAACTGTTGGAAGTTAGCCAAGTGAATTACGAATTATTTTGATGAGTCGATGTTGATTCTTGGGGCGGAAGATAAATATTAAGCAAGTAGGATAGCTGTAACACCCCAATTCTACCCGCGGAATTTAAATAAAATCAGAGTATAAAAATTCACAAAAATAAGCAATTGAGGTATCACATATTCATTCTCAAAGACAAATCACCTTGTCGCATAAAGCAGATACATAGCATTCACAAATACGGAGGAACCAATGACAACATAATGGTCTTTAACATAAAACAAATTCCATAGAAGTGTAACGGGAACTCAACAATTAGTTCAAGAAGTCATAGCGTCATAATTCAACAATTAACATAATTAAAGTGGCAATCTTAAAAGACAACTCAATTATTTGCCAAAACATAATAATTCAAAAGCAAGTAAATCAATGCGTTTGTCCCCCGAGTGCTACGTATCAGAGTGACAACGACTCAAGACCAACTCGGCTAACCTCCTCTCAATGCGAATCACCTGCATGTTACCAGTATAAAGGCAACAGCGAAACAAAGAAAGGGTGAGATATCAATTCATATAAGTCAGCGCATGTTAAATCATATATCAGAAATTAGACATATTCGGTTAATCGCGTTCACAAGTATTAATATCATCATTCTATTCTTAAATTCACAAACTCGCATCGTCACATAATTGCATCAATTATCAAGTCACAAAACACAATCACAATACATTTACAAAACGTCACAATTATGAATCACGTAAGACACATGGGACATGACTCATGTATATGCATGTGGTACCAATCGGAGCTTCATCCCCCGTTACCAATTGCCCAATTCAGAGGCACAAGGCATAAGCCTTCGTCACTAATTTGCCAATCCAGGCCGTCACAATATATATGCAAATGTATGCGACTCGATGAACCGAACATCACATAACACCATCATCATCATTTACTTCACAAAAATATTCATCACAAGGCACACGCCCATATCACAATTATTACCGATTATTAAAGGTAATTGTAATACGGTGAACAGAAAAAGACCTTTTGAAAAGATTTTGAGTTCGGGGGGTAAGTTATACAAAGGGAAGGTGTAAGGCACCCTTTGTATCCATGGTTATCCATGGGCTCTTAATTGCTTAGCTCACTTTTGAATTGTTTGAAATGTTTGAAGTGTGAATAAGAAAAGATTTCGAAGAAGAACTTTAGCTTGTAAATAAGCGTAGTCTTTTTTAATTTGATTTTGAAAAGAGTGGGAAAAGGATTTTTGAATTTAGAGCAAGCAATTAGTAGCAACTACCCTAAGTTAGAAAAATTGTTCTTTTAGTCTTTCGGGCGAAAGGGTCTATCCATAACATAAGAGGGTGGGAAGTCTTTCAATTGGATTTGAAAGGATCATCGAGAGTATCGTTCGCCATAAGACTGTCCCTACCATAAAGAGGAAGGTAGTCTAAGGGAAGGATATAATAGTCATTAACTTAGGCATCATGCGAGGATACCTTAACAATAAGGACGATCTTTCTTTATAAGGCAACTCGAGGGAGTTTCAATAACTTTAAAGGCAACACTTGTTTTAGGTATCCTCGGAATCGAGGGACTTGACTATTTTAAGGCATTATCAATAAGGCAACAAGGCAACAGTAATAAGGCAACAAGGCAACCAGATGGATTACCCTAAAGGTGTGTGTGTGGCACAATCAGGTGGTTAACTTCGATGATATTTATCTTGTAAATTAGTGATCTAAATTCAGTTAATAGTCTTGCACTCCCAAGGATTACTAACCACGCAGTTAATATCATACAGAAATTAAAAAGGCAGAAAATATAAAGTCGGAAAAGAAAAACCTAAACTATTACAATAAACACCGGTAGGCAGCTATTACAAGGCTTTGGGGCAGTTACATGACAGAGGAAAAAATGAGCGCGAAAATAAAAACCTGATTCAGTGTGGTGGAGGTCTATGGTGGAGCAGCGCGTTCTGGTCCTTTAGAATAGATAAACAGCTCGAATGTACCTCGCAATAAACAATATAATGGTGAAAATATGAACAAGTACGAATTAAAATTATCAAAATGAAAATCTAAATAATAGTCATATTAAATCCTAAAAGAGAAATAAAAAATCAAACAAATGTATTTTTTTTTGTGTTTTTATTATTATTATTATTATTATTATTATTATTATTATTATTATTATTATTATTATTATTATTTTTGCATATCCTTTTATGGTTTATTAATTAAAGATTTATATACATATAAATTATAGATTATATACAAGTTAATTTGATCCGGGAGTAATATATTTACAAATTGGATATACTAATTAAAAGAATGATTTAGTAATAATTAAAAAAAAATGAAAAGAAAACAATTAGAATTTGAAACGTAGTGACAAACCCTTTCTCATCTTATTTTCTTAATAATTAATGGTTAGAATTTTGACAAATTCAAACACCAGGTCACCTAAGTAGTGTTTTAAAAACCGGACCGGTCATCGAACCGGTGAGGGTACTAGGTCACTGGTTTATCGGTCGAACCACTGGGTCACTGGTCGAACCGCACGACCAAACCGGATTAAACCGGATAACTCGGTTGAATAGACCTGTCATTATATAGGTATAAAACTGGTCGAACCGGATGATTCAGTCTTTAAAAAAATATAACTAGCTTTTAAATTTTTTAAAAATATCATATCATAAATTCACAATTTCATAACTTAAATTCAAATTTTAAACAAAGGTATCACACATAACAAAATAGTAAAAAATTACAAAGTCTAATTACAACATAATCTAATTGAATAGTTTCACTAACGAAAAAAAACTATGTGAGAATGCTATTTAAGTAATACACTACTAAATATATTTAAAAAAAAGTTAAAAAAAAAAAGTTTAAAAGAAATGTTAAAAAAAAAAATTTTAAAAAAAATTTAAAAAAAAGTTTTAAAAAAAAAACAATTAAACCGCCGGTTTTTCCGGTTTTCACCGGTTCCCACCGGTTTGATGGCATACCCGATCTGACTATTGAACCAGACCGGTTACCTGGCCGGTTCCCGGTTCGACCGGTCCAGTCGGGTTTTTAAAACACTGCACCTAAGAGATAAATGTCAACTGGCATTTTAAATAATTAAAATAAAAACAACCTAAACTAATAGTATTCACAAAAGTGTAACAGAGGGATAGCCCTCACGTTCATTATTTCCTCTTCCTCACAATAGAAGAGACAGCTTTTTCTTTACTTTTTATATTTTTAAAATTAACCAGTCATAATTTGACACGTGACATGGAAGGCATGGAAAGTTAGAACAATAAAAACAAATAAGTTAGAACAAAAACCAGGTATCAGATCTCCTTTTTTCTTTTTACGGTTCCCTTCTTCTTTCCATTCTCCATGAAAGTAGACCAACCTACAAGATTTAACACACATCAGCCCAAAAAAGGTACAATTAAATGAAGGTATTACCGGCGGTTTTCGGTGGTGAGTGCGGCTGGAGGTTGTTTTCGTTGGTCCAATCGGAAGGGAGTCATTCGCCGGATCTGGAGGAGGCTGCCGCTGTTGTGCGTTGTTGTTCGCGGAGGCTTCTGGTCGGAGTCAGTTTGTGCGGCAGTCCGGCCGGAGGTTCCACGGTGGTGGCGCGATTTTAATTTCGTCGAAGCGGTGGACGATCTGAAACACGTGATCGTGGAAAGGTCCTCGCGGTGGTTTTCGAGCAGCTTAGTTTTCTACTTCTTCTTCTACTTCCTGCAAAAAAAAAAAAAAAAAAGCTTTATACAAATAGTGTTAATGTTATTTGTGGTGTAGTGGTGATGATGTTTAAATATTCATGGTTTGAAATTTAGATATTGAAATTGTATGATTATGGATTTTTGTTTTGACAGACTTGTGAAGGTTTTGGTTAGATAGAATGTTTGGAAAAGATGGTGATAAAAGCTGAAAATTGTTAGCTTGTTGTAATCAAGAAACAGTTAGGAGAGATTTTTGTGTTAGAAAAATATGTGAGAGTGTAGAAGTTTTGTACGTAAGTAAAAGAAAAATTTGTGAATGGAATTGTTAGAGGTGGAGAATCCGAGTTTTTTTGTTCTGTGCATGGGAAGATAAGGGTTAGCGGTTGGAGAAAATAGGTTAGGATTTGTTAGTTGTCTATAGTGTATACAAATGTTAGTATTTATAAGAAAAAAATTAGGTTAACAAATAAGGAATGGGATGATCAAATATCAATCAATTTTAATTAAAATATAATTTGAATTTTTATGATTAATTGATATTTTTCTAAAACAAAACCTACATGTTCCCTAAGATATGAAAATATGCAACCAAATTAAATGTTTCTTTTTTTGAATTTTTTTCTATCAAATGCATAAAATAATAAATTACAATTGAAAATTAATATTTAAAATATAAATTAAAATGATAAACGAAAATTAGAATTAAAAACTTCTTTTTTTGGATTTTTTGAATATCTTATGATTTTTGGTGATTTTTTGACTAAAAAATGCATAAAAGTGAAAATTGACTATTTTAAAAAATGCCTATTTAATTAGTGCGAAAATTAATTTAAAATAATAAAAAATTGCAATTTTTATGAATTTTGAATAATAGAAATAAAGTTAGAATTAAAATTAGAAAACAAATAAAAAGGAGAAATGTTAGAAGTGAGATTCAAGTCCGAGACCTCTCGCTCCTGTACCTTTTAACCTCAAATTCTTACCAACTGTACTACGTCACTTATTCGAAATAAAATGACGTTTACAAATGTATGAGGGCAAATTTTGGGGTATGACAGTAATACACTTCACACATAATACAACAACTTCATATAACAACGGAACAATTCTGACGATTCACTAAATCAACGGTCAATATTATTAGCAACAACAATCACAAGATATTCACAACAAATCACAATTTCGATCAAATTCTCAAGATACCGTAATTTACCGCTAAACCAAATAGTTAATCTAAGTTCAAGTTTATTCCAATTAAATAGGCTTATTTAAAATTAAATCAACTATTAATTTAATTGACCGATTATTATCACAACTTTGACAAAAGAACACCACCACGTTAATGTACTAATTAACTTAGCTAGCACGTAAATTTTCATTAAATTTCGGGCAACTAATTATATCGCTTAATTCGGCTATTTCAATCAAACGGGCTATTTTGCATCTCACTAATCATGTCCTACTGTTTTACTATTACTACTGTTTCATCTCCAAAATCTTACTATTCCTATTCCTATTATGATACATTGTGCTATGCCATTATATATATATATATATATATATATATATATATATATATATATATATATATATATATATATATATATAGCTTATGAAATTAATAGAACAATACAGGACATTAGCATATGAACAGTAGGGAAAACACGTGAATAGTAAGGGAGCATTTGAGTGAAAATGGTACACGTAACACATTGACAGGAGCATAATATAACAATGGAAGGGCCTTGTCGGTTGTCGCACAGGCATCCAAGGGTCATGTCGGACGTCATAGACATGGGGACGCCGGTGTCAAAGGCCATTTCAGTTTCTTAGCATATTTTTCTTTTCCAATTCAATATAGCAGCCACAACAAGTTCAACGGTAAACGAAAGAAAATTTAACGACAACCTATACCCTAATTTCCAGCAACAATTAACACAAGCAATTGTAATAACATAAATCCCTAATCCCCAACATATAAGGTTTCATAAGCTCCATTATAGGAAGAGAACCCCACTGTTACCTTGTTTGGATTGAAGAAAGTTCTACTAACCCTAGCGCTTGGATTGGGACTCCTCTTCTCCACTTCAAGACCTAACTTCCTTTCTCTCCAAATGGTTCTATTTTTTCTGATTTCTCTACACAAACTTAAAACTCTACTACACTAAAACCTATTTTCCTTTTAATAAAACATTGGGCTTAACATAACCAATACCACATTTCCATTCTTCACTTAATTAAAATAGGCTCAATATGCTCATAAACATAAAATAAATTAAAAAATTATTTCTAGTGATATTCAACTTTTATTCTATTAAAACAAAAATCCGATTATTCAAATATACCGACTTATTACTCAATGCTTCATATTTCCGGTATAATCTCAATTACTCGGAAAATTCCCAAAACGCTAGATATTTCCGCTATCCCTAACTAATACCGACTAAATCGTCCCAAAACGAGAAAATTCAATAAACATCACAAATGTTAAAATCAAGCAAATAATTATATTTCCGGGCGTTACAATAACCATTAGAAGATTAAGCTTAGATGGTTGCAATATGTGCAACACTGCATGTTGATCGTGAAGTTGTCAATGTTGAATTACCATTGTGTGTGATGTCGATGTTATGAATAGTGATAGAGTGATAAACTACTGTAAATTTTCTTGTTGGAATCATATAAGTGATTATTGAATGTTGATTGATGTTGTGGGATAGTTGTGGATTGTGAGTCAGATTCGGAACTCGAGGAGAATGGGGTTTTGAGATGATAAGAAAAAGTTGTGGATTTTTGGTTCTATAACAGGTGTAACCAGGTACGCTCCTGGATGTAACCGGTTACACAGTGCTTTTTGAGTTTGGGAATGTTGACGTGAAGGTCTAACCGGGTACGCTCCTGGATGTAACCGGTTACACAATCCTTTTGGGTCTGGACGCGATGACGTGATGTGGTAACCGGGTACGCCCTTGGCTGTAATCGGTTACCGTTGAAGCTGACTGTAACACCCCTTACTAACTCCGCGGCAATTGAAAACAAATATTCAGAGTACATGAAATAAGGGTGCCACAATTCATAATAAATAAACATCATTCAGTCATGTCATGCATTCACTGAGGTAATCATCATAAATTAAAATGTTTCATGTTAACACAGCGGAATTTTATCAAAACGGACTAAGTTTAACATTTTTAAAAACTTATCCTTCAAAACATCAAAACATAACTAGAGTCATAATCATAAACTCTAAACAATCGCGTTCCCAGTGTTACAACTATCAGAGCATGACACCTGACGCTACTAAAACACTGACTCATGAGCTAATCCTCACCGAGTCGAACAGCCGCTATCCTCAATCTGAAAATGACAACATGTAAGGGTGAGTCTCGTCATAATTAACAAATGTTATAAGGTTATAAAGCAATAACACATCACAGTTGCCTCATTCACCCAATTGTTTCATAAACAGACATTCAAAACAAGTCAACAACAACCAACACATCATCAACGTTTACAACACTGGAATACATCCAATCATGTTATAAATTATGCATATGTATGGACTGACACTATGCATGTGGTACCAACATCATCAAATGGGAATAACCCATGACCGATCCAACATCATCAAGATACGGCCCTGCCAGCACAGATTCCACACAATGGGAATCATGCCCTTCACTGATCCAACACACCCTTATGGATACAGTATCATCAATGAACATGAATGAATGCAACATATACAACATACTACCATCATCATCATCATCATCATCATCATCATCATCATCAACATCATCATCATCATTCAAGTATGTTCATATATATTAACATCATTCAATCACAATTCCATCATCATCATATATAAAAACATACACGTGTTTACACCAATCATCATCATCAATAAGAATTAGCACACATGTATTCTCATCATTCTAAAACCAATCAATCATCATCATATAGATTATTCTATAAGGTTCGTTTAGCTCGAAACGACACATCAAACGGACCAACAAATAAAAAGTTATGCATAGTTAAACTTTTTAAAATGTCCCAAACATCAACAGCACGCGGCGCCAGCTTGGTTCGCGGCGCGAACTGAGCGTCCCAAGAATCCTTAGCTCTCTGCCAAGCTGTTCGCGGCGCAAACATATGCACGCGGCGCGAAGCGAGAAAAAGTTACGCCTTTGCGGCGCCAACACGGGTACGCGGCGCGACCTGTGCGTATCACAACTTCCTGGCATTATGCCCACCTGTTCGCGGCGCACCCTATGTACGCGGCGCGAACCGGTAATTTCAGAAACCCCAACCTGCAGAAAACAACATTCTACCCATTCCACACTCACCCAATTCATACCAGTACGAACCTAGGGAAATGGAATGCACAAACAACACAAAATACACCTCATAATACACCAATTACACATCAATTGAGAGCATAACAACGCAGACATCATGGATTCAAACATAGGAATCAAACATCATACAATTTGACTCAATCCCTAAACCTATCATATGACTCAATTGACTCGAATTCTACATCTATTCAGTATTATCAACCCCTAACTCGATAATAGATGATAATCAGATAAGTCCCCCCTTACCTTAGCCGAATTCTTGAACTCTTCCCCGTCCTCTGCTTCTGCACTTTCACGTTCTTCCTCTCTTCTCCTCTTCTTCTCTTCTCACGTTCTTTCTCTAGTTTCCTCCTTTTCCTTCTTTTATGAAAAATAATATAATTTAGTAAAAAGGCCTTGTGACTAACACCCCTCCTTTTACTAACACTACCTCGGCCCAACTCTATTATTTTCCATAATTTTTAGAGAAATGTCAAATAATTCCAATAAAATAATTTAAATCCCAATTAAATTAAATTAAGGAAATTACGGATGTTACAACTCTCCCCCACTAAAAGAGTTTTCGTCCTCGAAAACATACCTCAAGCAAATAGTTCCGGATAGGAATCTTTCATCTGGCTTTCTAACTCCCAGGTGACGTTTCTATCAGCTGGTCCTCCCCAAGCTACTCTGACTAAAGCTATTTCCTTGCCACACAATTGCTTCAGTCTTCTATCTTCAATCCTCACAGGAAACGTTTCAACCGTTAAGTTGTCTTTAACCTGCACATCGTCCACTTGGATCACGTGGGACGGATCCGAAATGTATTTCCTCAATTGAGACACATGAAATACATCATGCAAGTTGGCAAGCATCGGCGGTAACGCAATACGATATGCCACTTCTCCCACTCTTTCCGAAATTTGGAAGGGTCCAATAAATTGCAGAGTCAACTTCTTTGACTTCAAAGCTCGACCAATACCCGTCATAAGAGTAACCTTCATAAACACATGATCTCCCTCTTGAAACTCAAGTGTCTTCCTCCTTTTATCATAATAACTCTTCTGACGACTCTGAGAAGCTTTCATCTTCTCTTGAATCATCTTAATCTTCTCCGTAGTCTGTTGTACAATTTCTGGTCCAATCACAGCACTCTCACCAGCTTCGTACCAACACAATGGAGTTCTACATCTCCTACCATACAATGCCTCAAACGGAGCCATACCTATAATCGAATGAAAACTGTTGTTGTAGGTAAATTCAATCAAAGGCAGATAACTATCCCAAGTACCTCCTTTTTCTAACACACAAGCACGTAATAAATCTTCTAACGACTGAATTGTCCTCTCGATCTGTCCATCCGTCTGCGGATGATAAGCAGAACTCACTCTCAGCTTAGTACCCAAAGCCTTCTGCAAACCTTCCCAGAACTTAGACGTAAATCTCGAATCTCTGTCTGACACGATACTCGAAGGAATACCATGTAGACTGACTATCTTCTCAATATATAATTGAGCCAGCTTTTCCATCGGATAATCCATTCTTATCGGTATAAAATGTGCAGACTTCGTCAACCTGTCCACCACAACCCAGATAGCTTCATAATTCTTAACAGTTCTCGGCAAACCCGAAACGAAATCCATCGATATGCTATCCCATTTCCACTCAGGAATAAACATCGGTTGCATAAATCCAGATGGCTTCTGGTGTTCAACCTTTGACTTCTGACAAGTCAAACAAGAATACACAAACTCAGCAATTTCTTTCTTCATTCCAGGCCACCAAAATAGCTTTCTCAAATCATGATACATCTTGGTAGCACCAGGATGAATACTTAATCCACTACGGTGTCCTTCTTCTAAAATACTTCTTCGAAGTTCAGCAACATCAGGAACACAAACTCTGTCACCAAACCTCAGTAATCCATTCTCGTCAACTCTGAATTCACCGCCCTTGCCTTGGTTAATCAAAGTCATCTTGTCGACTAATTCGACATCAGCCTTCTGACCCTCTCTGATCTCTTCAAGAATACCACTGGTCAGCTTCAGCATACCCAACTTAACACTAGTAGGAGTACCTTCACATACCAAACTCAAGTCTCTGAATTGTTCAATCAAATCCAATTCCTTCACCATTAGCATAGACATATGCAAGGTCTTCCTACTTAAAGCATCAGCAACTACGTTTACCTTACCCTGATGGTAATTCAAACTAAAATCATAGTCTTTAAGGAATTCCAACCACCTTCTCTGCCTCATATTCAGTTCTTTCTGGTCAAAGAGATATTTCAGACTCTTATGATCACTGAACACCTCAAATCTCGAACCATACAGATAATGTCGCCATAATTTCAAAACAAACACTACCGCTTCCAACTCTAAATCATGAGTCGGATAATTCCTTTCATGCACTTTGAGTTGTCTCGACGCATACGCGACCACTTGTTGGTTCTGCATCAGTACACCACCTAAACCCATCAACGAAGCATCACAATAAACCACAAATGATTCTGTCGGATTCGGCAAAATCAAAATAGGAGCACTAGTCAACCTCTTCTTCAGCTCTTGGAATCCTTCCTCGCATTTTACATCCCAAATAAAAGCCTGACCCTTTCTGGTTAATTTAGTTAACGGCAATGCTAACTTTGAAAATCCTTCAATGAACTTCCTGTAATAACCTGCAAGACCAAGAAAACTACGAATCTCTGACACTGACTTCGGCGCTTCCCACTGAGATACAGCCTCTATCTTAGTAGGATCGATAGCAATACCATTCTTGGAAACCACATGTCCAAGAAAACTGACCTCTTTTAACCAAAATTCACACTTCGACAGTTTGGCAAAAAGTTGCTTCTCTTTTAACAACTCCAACACAATTCTGAGATGTTCCGCATGTTCTTCCTCACTCTTAGAATATATTAGGATATCATCTATAAACACCACCACGAACTTATCGAGATAAGGATGAAATATCCTATTCATATACTCCATAAATACACCAGGTGTATTAGTAACTCCAAACGGCATTACCGAATACTCATAATGTCCATACCTTGTTCTGAAAGCGGTCTTCTGAATATCATCGTCTTTCACACGATCTGGTGATACCCAGACCTCAGATCATTCTTACTAAACACACATGCTCCAACCAGCTGATCCATCAAATCATCAATCCTCGGCAAGGGATACTGATTCTTGATAGTAACCTTGTTCAATTGTCTGTAATTCACACACAACCTCATTGAACCCTCTTTCTTCTTCACTAGCAACACAGGTGCACCCCACGGAGAAACATTAGGAAGAATGAACTTCTTCTCAAGTAATTCTTCCAACTGCTTCTTCAGTTCAGTCAACTCAGACGGTGACATACGATACGGTGCCATTGACACTGGACTAGTTCCCAGAATTAATTCAATGGAAAATTCTACTTCTCTTTCTGGCGGTAATTCATTCACTTCTTCCGAAAAAACTTCTGGAAACTCACATACCACTGGTAGTTCGCTACTTACTACTCTTTCCTTCGAATTTGCCAATGCAAATAACATAAACATCGTTGCACCATCCTTGATAGCTTCATCCACCTGTTTAGCTGTCATCTCCAGATCATCAGAATGAACTTCTTCACAAAAGATTACTGTCTTCGAAAAACAGTTGATGTGAACACGGTTAAATTCTAACCAGTTCATCCCCAGGATCACATCGAGTTGTTTCAACGGAAGGCACACTAAGTCCATCCCGAATTCCCTACCAAAAATATCAACCGGACAATTCAAGCATGCAGACGAAGTAGTTACTGAACCCGACGCCGGAGTATCAATAACCATACTTCCATTTATTTCAGATATTTCCAATTCCAACCTCTTAGCACAATCCAAGGAAATAAAAGAATGAGTTGCTCCAGTATCAATAATCGCAACTAAAGGTGTGTCATGAATAAAACACGTACCTTTAATTAGTCTATCCTCCGGAGTGGTCTCTGATCCAGACAAAGCAAAAACCTTTCCTCCAGCTTGGTTCTTCTTCGGTTTAGGACACTGTGGGCTAATGTGACCCTCTTCCCCACAATTGTAACAAGTCACAATCTTCTTCTTACAATCAGCGGCAACATGACCCACTTCTTCACACTTGAAGCACTTCTTCTGGTTCAGCTTGCACTCATTCCTACGGTGCCCGACCTCACCACAGTTATAGCACCTGACAAAAGCACTGGAGTCTCCCCCACTAGGCTTCTTCCAACCACCAGTCTTTGGATTACCTCTACCATATGGCTTACCCTTATCCATAGGCTTCTTCCCTTTTCTGTCAACTAACTCGCGAGAGTGAGATGACTTCAGCTTGAGATTGTCTTCCTCAAAGATCCTACTACAGTCCACCAAGTCTACAAATCTCCGGATCCTCTGATATCTGATACCCTGCTTAATCTCATCACGGAGGCCGTTCTCGAACTTGACGCATTTCGAGAATTCACTAGCTTCATCGTTGTTGTAGTGAACGTAGTACTTCGCCAACTCAACGAACTTCGCAGCATACTCTGGTACTGTCATGCTAGCTTGAACTAGTTCCAGAAATTAAATTTCCTTTCGACCTCTTACGTCTTCAGGAAAGTACCTTCTCAAAAATTCTCTCTTGAACACAGCCCAAGAAATAGCCACACCATCAGTCTCCAGTTCAGTCCTGGTGGCCATCCACCAGTCGTCAGCTTCTTCAGACAACATGTGAGTACCATATCTCACCTTCAGATCCTCAGCACAATCGATGACTCTGAAGATTCTCTCGATCTCCTTAAGCCACTTCTGAGCACCTTCAGGATCATGCGTGCCCTTGAACAATGGAGGATTGTTCCTCTGAAAACTGTTCAGTTGCCTGTTAGCGCCAATCGCAGCTCCACTGGCATTTCCTCCCAGCACACCAGCAATCATGCCCAGAGCCTCAGCGATAGCATCATCGTTTCTTCCTCCTCTTCCAGCCATTGTTCTGCTTAAATCACAACCAATTTAATCAGAACAGAAGTATCGACAGTTAACTCTTACTAGTCGCATACACAGGAAAACAAAACTGACACTAAGACTCTGGTCATAACGACCGACTATGCTCTGATACCACTATTGTAACACCCCTTACTAACCCCGCGGCAATTGAAAACAAATATTCAGAGTACATGAAATAAGGGTGCCACAATTCATAATAAATAAACATCATTCAGTCATGTCATGCATTCACTGAGGTAATCATCATAAATTAAAACGTTTCATGTTAACACAGCAGAATTTTATCAAAACGGACTAAGTTTAACATCTTTAAAAACTTATCCTTCAAAACATCAAAACATAACTAGAGTCATAATCATAAACTCTAAACAATCGCGTCCCCAGTGTTAGAACTATCAGAGCATGACACCTGACGCTACTAAAACACTGACTCATGAGCTAATCCTCACCGAGTCGAACAGCCGCCATCCTCAATCTGAAAATGACAACATGTAAGGGTGAGTCTCGTCATAAATAACAAATGTTATAAGGTTATAAAGCAATAACACATCACAGTTGCATCATTCACCCAATTGTTTCATAAACAGACATTCAAAACAAGTCAACAACAACCAACACATCATCAACGTTTACAACACTGGAATACATCCAATCATGTTATAAATTATGCATATGTATGGACTGACACTATGCATGTGGTACCAACATCATCAAATGGGAATAACCCATGACCGATCCAACATCATCAAGATACGGCCCTGCCAGCACAGATTCCACACAATGGGAATCATGCCCTTCACTGATCCAACACACCCTTATGGATACAGTATCATCAATGAACATGAATGAATGCAACATATACAACATACTTATATCATCATCATCATCATCATCAACATCATCATCATCATTCAAGTATGTTCATATATATTAACATCATTCAATCACAATTCCATCATCATCATATATAAAAACATACACGTGTTTACACCAATCATCATCAATAAGAATTAGCACACATGTATTCTCATCATTCTAAAACCAATCAATCATCATCATATAGATTATTCTATAAGGTTCGTTTAGCTCGAAACGGCACATCAAATGGACCAACAGTTAAAAAGTTATGCATAGTTAAATTTTTAAAATGTCCCAAACATCAACAGCACGCGGCGCCAGCTTGGTTCGCGGCGCGAACTGAGCGTCCCAAGAATCCTTAGCTCTCTGCCAAGCTGTTCGCGGCGCAAACATATGCACGCGGCGCGAAGCGAGAAAAAGTTACACCTTCGCGGCGCCAACACGGGTACGCGGCGCGACCTGTGCGTATCACAACTTCCTGGCATTCTGCCCACCTGTTCGCGGCGCACCCTATGTACGCGGCGCGAATCGGTAATTTCAGAAACCCCAACCTGCAGAAAACAACATTCTACCCATTCCACACTCACCCAATTCATACCAGTACGAACCTAGGGAAATGGAATGCACAAACAACACAAAATACACCTCATAATACATCAATTACACATCAATTGAGAGCATAACAACGCAGACATCATGGATTCAAACATAGGAATCAAACATCATACAATTTGACTCAATCCCTAAACCTATCATATGACTCAATTGACCCGAATTCTACATCTATTCAGTATTATCAACCCCTAACCCGATAATAGATGATAATCAGATAAGTCCCCCCTTACCTTAGCCGAATTCTTGAACTCTTCCCCATCCTCTGCTTCTGCACTTTCACGTTCTTCCTCTCTTCTCCTCTTCTGCTCTTTTCACGTTCTTTCTCTAGTTTCCTCCTTTTCCTTCTTTTATGAAAAATAATATAATTAATAAAAAGGCCTTGTGACTGTGGTGGTCGTTTTCTTTACCTCCCCGTTTCACTTGGGAGGACGGCACGCTAAACCCTTCACGCGAAATTTGGAAGGAGAATGCGCCCGTGGTGGGATGAATTTTATTTCAGTTCTTCCTACGATATCACACGAACTTTCTTATTGGTCCTACGAGTAGGAAAGGGGAAAAAAGATCTCAACTAAACCCTAGGAGTTTGCTAAGTGTGGGGATTTCACCTAGACTAGAAATTCTGGAGTCCGGGAGGTCGGTTATACATAGGGAAATGTTTAAACACCCTACATATCTGTAGTACTCTACAGGAACCTTCTCTGTGTCATTGTTATTGTGTTTGCTGCTAATGATTGGGAAAGTTTCTCCTTTGTGTTAGGAGAAGGAATTGATTTGATTTGAAAAGACAGACAGATAGACAGACTGACTATTTTTGGTATTTTATTAGCTCGCTGAGATTCCTTGTGAACCTCATGCCTACATATCCCTAGTGGAAGTCAGAGCTTAATGTAGTTCGGGGAACTAACTAGGGAAATTAATTATTTTTGGTGCCTTGCTTAAAGCTCAAGGTTGAAGCTTTGAATTAAATCTCTGTTTACAGTAAAGAGACGTGAAATCATCTTTACAGAGAGGTATTCGTACTATTCTACCACAAACATTTAAAGGAGTGACAGAATAACTGAATTCATTTCATTCAAGAGGGGGACCTTACTTGTGTATGTGCAAGTATACCAGTCAAATGCCTCTTCAATGAAAGAAAGTTGCTCATCCAAATTAGGGAAAGTTACCACATGTCTGGGTTTTACTGCCAGCTCATGCCTTTCAAAATCCTAAATGGGAGACTTGATTAAAATTGAAATGTTTGTTTGTTTGAATGTGGTAGAGTAGTAAAAATATCTCTCTATAGAGATAAGCTATGTCTATCTACTGTATAAAAGATTTGACTTTTAGCTGGCTTGTATGAGGCCCAAGCTTGAGGCTTTTTTTGATTGATTAATTAATATTATTGACTGTGGGAGATGACTCCACTGGGGATTAATTACAGGGTATTTTGGTGTTCTGTACAAAGCCCAGAATTGAGGCTGACTCTACTTAGGGAGACTCTATTTGTGTGCCTTGTACAAAGCCCAAGGTTGTGGCTGATTGCTGAGGATAATTGAATGAATGACTCTATTTTATGTGCCTTGTACAAAGCCCAAGGTTGTGGCTGACTCTAGCTAGGAAAAAAAACATTATTTTCTGCCTTGTACAAAGCCCAAGGTTGTGGCTGACTCTTAAATAAATTGAGTATAGATGACTCTATGGGGAAAAGATCCTAGGTGTTAGGAATCTTTGACACATGAAAATATGGTTTATCTGCCTTGTACAAAGCCCAAGGTTGTGGCTACTGAATGATGAAGAACTCACTGGGGAGACTCTATTATCTGCCTTGTACAATGCCCAAGGTTGAGGCTGACTCTTGACAGGGGAGTTTTATTGTTTGGGTGCCTTGTATGAAGCCCAAGGTTGAGGCTAAATGTTTTTGTTGGTTTTGACTCTACTGAGGAGATTTTATTTATTGAAAGACTGTTTTTCTTTGGAAGCTAACCCTTTCCAGGGATTTTGACTCAGCTGGTGAATTTGTCTGTTAAAAGATTGACTTTATCATGTTTTTTGGAGGCTGACCCTTTCCAGGGGTTTTGACTCTTTTGGGGAAATTATCTCCTAAGAGAAATGAATCTTTATTTTTTTTGACATTTTTTATTAATTGACTTTGGAGGCTAACCCTTTCCAGGGGTTTATATTAAAAATGAAAGAATGTGTGGAAGCTAACCCTTTCCAGGGATTTTATTGAAATGAAAGAATGTGTGGAAGCTAACCCTTTCCAGGGATTTATTGAAATGGAGGTTGATTTTAATTGACTTTGGAGGCTAACCCTTTCCAGGGGTTTATTGAAATGGAATGGCAGAAAGATTATCTAATGGAGACTTCTTGTTTAAAGCCCAAGATGAAGGCTGACTCAATGCTGAGGATGACCCAAAGCATGGATCCTAGACTCTGCTAAGGAAGATTGATGAAGATAAGGGTGACAGAGACTGTCCATGTCTCTCATTCCAAAAGGTGTACTCAATGCAAAATTGAGACAAACTTAGCTTGTTTAAAGTCTGGTTTAAATTGGAAGAAACTCACCAGGGTAGGCTAAAAGGTGGCTAAAGACCTGTTCCTATGTTTATAAGAAACCTGATGGGTCCTTGTATACAAGCTCAAGAGGAAGCTGGAAATGCTTTTAAGAAGCCTGTGGGTCCTTGTACAAAGCCCAAGAGGAGGCTAATCGAGGGTCCTTGTTATAGCACAAGAGAAAGCTATGTAGTTTTGAACTTATTTTGGCTCTAAGCAAATGGGTAAGAGGTTTCACCGGGAATAATTCCTCTTTGGGTGGATGTGTCCTATTTATTTTTGGATTCCAAGGTTTTTGCCAAGATGTTTCACAGGGAATAATTCATCTTGGGGGTTTGAACTACAGATCTCTAATTAGGAAAGAGTCTTCACCGGGAAGACATTCTCAATCCTAGGCCATATTCCTATAATATATATATAGTTTAACTGTCCTAAGGTTTATACTCAAACGTAGTTCTAAACTAATATATGCACAATTTATATTTGACAGTAATTTAAATAAAGACTGTAAATTGAAAGCTTGTAAAGCCTAACCTGGATGGAGTGGAGGCCATTGAAGAAGTATGTACAGAGCCTCAACAGTAATTTTTTTGTTGTTTCGTTGATAACAGTTGAATATATGATAAACAGTTAATGGTTTTTGAAAACAGAAGAAGTGAAGATGGACATAGGTCACATAGGTATCTGAAGAGTTTCACCGGGAATAATGCCCTTCAAATACCAGAAGAATGTTTTGAAAACAGAAAGAAGATTTTGAAAATAAAGTTTTGAAAACAAGCTAAGAAGAGAAGGTTTTTTGGGACTTACACTCTATTAGAGGCCCAGTACTTTACAGTACTGGTTATAAAAACAGTTGGAAAATTATTTGAAATGATTTACTGTTGTGAAAACAGTTGATTGATTACTGTTGTGAAAACAATTGAATGATGATTGAAATGATTTACTGTTGTGAAAACAGTTTTACGAGTTTTAGGCTTACCTCGAAGAATGAGAAACTGGATTTCTGAGTTTGAGGTGTTACCTTGATCCTCAAGTGATATGCTTGGAATAAATTGGGATTTCAACAGTTATTGAGCATCCACACCAGCAAAATAGAACGTCGGATAAGCTCACAGATTACAGCATTCTTTGATCATCCAGCAATTGTTTATGGACTTCTACAGCAAATGGAAGACCAAACAAACAGACAAATCCAAAAGACAACAGAGAAATAATCTCGAAGTCTTGGGTGAAGTGAGAAAATTCAAGTAATGTGCAACAGTAATCAAATAGAATTTAAATGATTAACTACACAAAAATTATATGAAAATATCAAATTCAAGCAAAATTAATCTAATAAAGATATTTTTTTGTATTTTTATGAAAAGAAGAAAATAATTAGAAAACATAAATAAAAATATGCATCTAATATATTTTTTGGCATTTTAATAAAGATTAGAAAATCAAACTAAACTTATATTAAAAAATAAAAATACTAAATCATTTTTTATGAAAGCATATAAAGATAAATAAAAAAATAAATAAAAAGGTAATAGGCCAGGAGTGGTTTGAAAATAATATGGGGGTGCAGAGCCCAATTGACAAAAGCTGAAGAATAAAATAGAGTTGGGCCGAACCGGGTCGGTTCAGATTGAAACCCGGATCCATCCATGTTCCAATATGCAAGGTGGGTTGGAGAAAACCCTAAGAGTTGGACAGAAGAGGCATATCGCCTCTCTTCTTCCTTTCTCTTATTTTCACGCTTCTGCCAGCAAGAGAAAAAAGAAAAAAAACAACAGCAACACAAATCCCTCTCTCGGTTTCTCTCCCACTCTCGTTTTCTCTCTCACTCAATGAACAAAAACAACGAAACTCTCTCTCTCGGTTACTCACTCTCGCCGTGAACAACAACAAGCCATGGTTCTCCTTACTGAGTAACAACAACGACATCGGCCATGGAAGAGATGCTCGAAGTTCTTTCAAGGTATGGTTTTTCACAAATTCGTTTCTATTCATGTATCTGGGTTTTAAGCATATTACCACCAATTTTTGATAATAATTTCAGACTAAAATGATAACCGAAATGAGTTTTATGCAATTTATGCTTAGGAATTCGACTCTGTGCATCAAGCTAGCATCTAAATTTATAGAAGGAAGTGAGGAAACGTACCTGGCCGGAGCAAATCTGGCGAACCAATTCCGGCGACAACTCCTTGGTAGGTACGATTAGCTCTGCATTTTTTTATTCCACTGCTTCTGGGAATTTGATGCGAGTTTGTTGTCCTGCTGCTTTTTTTTTTAATTGTTGAGCATGTTGAATGATTCAGAACCTTGAATTGTCTGTTGATTGTTGTTATTCTGAACCGTACTTCTGCTGTTACTGCTTCGGAAATGTTGTTGCGTAACTATGAACCGCTATTTTGTTGCTACTGTGTTGATTTCATAACTGTTGCAAGTTGTTGTTGTTGAGCGGTTCAGAACCGTGAAGAACTGTTGATGTTGCTGTAATTGATTCTGAATTTTTTGCTTTTGTTTGAACAATTCAGAGCCGTGGTGCAGCTGCTGCAAGTTTGTTGATGGAAGGTGATGCAACCTCTCTTCTTGGACTTGCGGGATAGCCTTTGGATATTAGGGATGCTCGAAGGTTGAGCTTGTTGGAAGTTGAAGACTTGAAGATGAAGCTTCAAGTTTGTTGAAGGATGCTAGTAAGTGAGTTATGAAACACTTACTTCTCTTCTCTTTTTTTTTATCTTGTAGATGAAGTTCTTACTACTTCAACAAGACTTTTTTTATGTGAAAGAAGCTTTGAAGTGTGAGAACTTTGTGTGTGTTCTCCGATTTTTTCCATCCTATATTTGGTTTGCCTCTCTTCTATATATAGAGGAAGAAATGAGGGACATCTTTGGTCATTTTGGCACCTAAGCTTAGTCCTTAAGCTCACTTAGTTGCTAAGTTTTCATCATTGCAAAGAATATTCTTTCCAAAATAATCATTGCAAAAATTCCTTGAATGCTAAGTTTGCTTAATAAACAAGTTCCACAAATTTGTGCACATGGGAGAATATGCACATGGGATGGAAAGATCCTTTCATAACTTCTTGCAAGTTCCACGACATAGTGTTGTTTTTATGTCATAAAAATTGGTAACTTCTAAGTGTAGTAGTTATGACATAAAATATCTTTCTTTGACTTTTTGACTTTTTTGACTTTTTGACTTTAATTGGGCTTTTGGGCCCTCTTGAATTATTTTTTGTGAGACTTGCTAATTCCACCTTTTTTTGTTTCTTTTTCATGTCACATGAGGACTTGAAGAAAGAATGAAGAAACTTGGACTTGAAGAATGGAAGCTTGAAGGTTGAAGAATGAATTCAAGAAAACTTTGTATTTTCGCTTGTTGTAATTCCAATTCATTCCACCTTAGAATTGTATGAATTTGGACCTTGTATTCTTGAGAATCAATGGAACTTTGAATGTTGTAATATCTTGAAAGTTGAATGAAGTCCACTTTGTAATTCATTTGGAAATTTGGAATTGTTCATGTAAAAGAACATCATTTGTAATGCTTGAATTTCCTTTTAGAACTTTGAATGAAAATTGTTATTCAAGCATGAAGCTTTGAATATTCTTGAGTGAATTTGAATTTAGAAATCCAATTCCTTTTGAATAGAAAATGATAGGAAATCCTTTGAATTTTAGGCCTTGAAACATGTTCTTTGCCATTGTGGATCTTTGAAATGATGTTGAATTAAAATCCTAGAATCCATGGCCATGAATCATACTTGAAACAATTCTTTCAAAAGGGACTAAAAATATATCTTGCAATTTCGATGAAAATCTAATGAATGACCAAATTATCCGTATGAATCAAATCTTCACCATGAGCAATCCACGTGCCAAAAATAACCATGGAATAAATCCTAAACAAGTCTCTTAAATCAAACCAATGGTAATGGCGCCTTTAAATGAAAACTTCCATAAACACGAAATTTTCTTTCAAAGAATGAGTGAACGAATGAAATCTTGATCACGGCTTCCAAACCGATCAAGAAACATTTTTGAATTTGACGTCAACGATGTGACATCTCAGGGGGGTCAAAAATTAGGGTATGACAGATGCCCCTATTTAAGTTTCTTTTATCTGGAGGGAGAGAGATTGAGATCTCGATCTCTCCTGCGTAAAAGAGACTTAAATATCAAAGAATGCCCGAATTTTGGGCGCTCCTGAGATGATAAAACCTTTGCATGATTTGATCCCGTTGTCGCACTTGGCGGGGATGAGGAGACAAACTCCTGTAGAAATACTTGATGTGGATTCTGGAGAATGGATGGCAATGTAGGATGCGCAATCCATCTTCTTTAACTAAGTGTTGATACTTAGAAAAAGGTAAACAACCTCCTCTCGTTCTGGATGTCCAAATCTCGAAACTGGCCTCAGTTGCGTTTGGACAATATCTCAGATAAAGAGAAAATCTCCAAAGGTCTGTTTCCTCATCAAACTTCTTACCAGCACTTGGAGGTAAGATACCATTTGACGGTAAATAAAGAAACTTCAAGGGTTTGTTTCCTCATCAAACTTCTTACCAGCACTTGGAGGTAAGATACCATTTGACGGTAAATAAAGAAACTTCAAAGGGTTGTTTCCTCATCAAACTTCTCATCAGCACTTGGAGATGAGATACCATTTGACGGTAATAAAGAAACTTTAAAGGGTTGTTTCCTCATCAAACTTCTCATCAGCACTTGGAGATGAGATACCATTTGACGGTAAATAAAGAAACTTCAAGGGTTGCTTCCTCATCAAACTTCTTACCAGCACTTGGAGGTAAGATACCATTTGACGGTAAATAAAGAAACTTCACCATCTTCCCTTTTGACTTGGCATCTTTGAAAGATTGTCATATGGGCCCGCGCTCTTTTGAGGGGCTAATGACTTTGTTTGAAGGCGGACGAACTGTTTTCGGGGTGGAAACTGCCATTCGTCGACTGGTGCCTGGGGAATCAACAAACTGTTTTCCTAAGGGGAAAACTACCATTTATCGACTCTGTGGGGAACTAAACATCCCTGAAACAGACAAACTGTTTGAAGAAACTGCCATTTGTCGATTTCTTGAGTATTTAACAGACAAACTGTCTTTCCTTGGGGAAAGACTACCATTTGTTGACTTGCTTGGGGAGATCCTTGTGTATGAACTGTTGTCTCGAAGGAAAAAGTTTCTCCGGAACTTGCAGGGGAAACTCGAGTTCATGCCTCAATGACTTAGGCATTCACAGGATCAAAGCCTGATGCGACTATGCAATTATGATGTAATGTATGCATGAATATTATGACAATGATAGAATGTAAAGTGAATGTGAATAGAATTGTCGCAGATGTAAAATCCTATGATACGACTTGAATTCTTGTTGATCAGAAGATGTCCTCTTCTTGTAGTTCGAACTCTCTTGGGAATACCTGGTTATCAGTTGTCCGCTGTCCGAAATGAGTAATATGAATTGAAGTAAAGATCCGTCATCGGGAGATGTTCGCAAAGTGACCTCATGGGGAAAACTTGATTCCCGGAGTCTCAACCGTTCTCGGAGCAACTATTTGCATTCTTCCTATTGTTTGTAAACCTTTAGAAAGAAATTTCACCTTTATTTTTGCAAGTAAATTCATTTTTATTTTATGAAAACATTTGTTTCAAGAAAAATGACTGTTTAAATTTAAAATGCATTTCAAGAAACTGAATAAGACTAGATTACAAAGGAAAAGCACAAGGCTCAAATTATTATATATGGAATGGTAATCAGCCAAATGCTTGATTCCATGGAGTATTTACAAAGTTGGAAATTGGTAATTTTCGGGAAAAGGGCTACGATGAAACGTGACGACCGTTATCTCTCCCTTCCACTCCGAGTTGCGCTGTATTCGTGCTTCGTAGAAGATGACCTACTGCTGATGAATACTCCGCTATGGATTTTTGAATGATCAAGTTTGTCCTGAACACAGTTACTTGCCATATATCCCTAACTTTTGCGTAAACTACCCCTTTCGGGTTTTAAGTTTACCGGGATTGATTATTTATTTTTTTATGTCTCTAACTTTTGCCTGAATCGCCCTTTCGGGTTTTCGATTCACCGAGACGCTCTTTTTTGCCTAAGCCGCTCTTTGCGAGTTTTCAACTTAGCGAGCTGTTCTTTTAATTATTTAGGCGAAGTATTTCTTGACTGCGTCGACGTTCACAGGACGGGTGAATTCTTCTCCATCCATAGTCGTGAGTATTAAGGCTCCTCCTGAGAAAGCTCTCTTGACCACGTAGGGGCCGTCATAATTGGGAGTCCATTTCCCTCTCGAATCTGTGAGAAAAGATTGAATCTTTTTGAGTACAAGGTCGCCTTCTTTGATTGTGCGAGGTCGAACCTTTTTGTCGAAAGCTTTCTTCATTCTTTGTTGATATAGCTGACCGTGGCATAAAGCTGTCAGGCGCTTTTCTTCGATTAAGTTCAATTCATCGAATCTGCTTTGACACCACTCGGCTTCTGTTAATTTTGCCTCCATCAAAACTCTCATTGATGGAATCTCAACCTCTATAGGTAGGACTGCCTCCATGCCATATACAAGGGAGAAAGGAGTTGCTCCAGTCGAAGTACGTACTGATGTACGGTAACCATGAAGAGCATACGGGAGCATTTCATGCCAATCTTTGTAAGTGATGACCATCTTCTGAATGATTTTCTTGATGTTTTTGTTAGCTGCTTCTACAGCTCCATTCATCTTTGGTCTGTAAGGAGATGAGTTGTGATGTTCGATCTTGAATTCTTCACAAAGCTCCTTCATCATTTTGTTATTCAAATTTGACCCATTGTCAGTGATTATCTTGCTAGGAACGCCGTAGCGACAGATGATGTGATTCTTGATAAACCTGACGACAACTTGTCTTGTAACGTTTGCATATGAAGCTGCTTCAACCCATTTGGTGAAATAGTCTATGGCTACCAAGATGAAGCGATGTCCGTTGGACGCTTTTGGCTCGATCATTCCAATCATGTCGATTCCCCACATGGAGAAAGGCCAAGGGGAAGAGAGTATGTTGAGAAGAGATGGTGGCACATGAATTCTATCGGCGTAGATCTGGCATTTGTGACACCTCTTTGCGTACTGGTAGCAATCTGACTCCATCGTCAGCCAATAATATCCTGCTCTCAGTATTCTCCTTGTCATGGTGTGTCCATTGGTGTGAGTACCAAAGGAACCTTCATGTATTTCTCTCATGAGTATTTCTGCTTCTTTTCTGTCGACGCATCTGAGCAGAACCATGTCGAAGTTTCTCTTGTACAGAACATCTTTATTCAAGAAGAATCTACAAGCTAACTTCCTCAAAGTCTTTCTATCTTTCTTTGATGCCCCAAGAGGGTACTCTTGCTTTTGAAGAAAGTTCTTGATGTCGTGATACCACGGTTTGTCATTGATGATTGCTTCTACTGTGAACACATGAGCAGGCCTATCCAGGCGCATAACATCGATCCGAGGAATGTCATTCCAATGATTTATCCTAATCATGGAAGAGAGTGTGGCTAGTGCATCAGCCAAATTATTTTCTTCACGAGGAATGTGATGAAAATCTACCCTGTCGAAGAATAGTAATAATCTTCTCGCGTAGTCTTTGTAAGGAATTAGCCCTGGTTGGCGTGTTTCCCATTCTCCTTTGATTTGATTGATGACCAAAGCAGAATCTCCGTATACATCCAAGTGTTTGATTCTTAGATCCATGGCTTCTTCGAGATCCATGATGCAAGCTTCATATTCGGCCTCATTGTTTGTGCATTTGAAAGTTAATCTGGCAGTAAATGGAATATGGGTACCCTGAGGTGTAACAATGATTGCCCCAATTCCTCGTCCATAAGCATTGACAGCTCCGTCAAAGATTAAGCCCCACTGGGATCCTATCTCAGGTCCTTCGTCTGGTAGTGGCTCGTCGTAATCTTTCATCTTGAGGTACATGACGTCTTCGTCCGGAAAGTCGAAACTGGTTGATTCATGACCATTGAGTGGGTGGTGAGCCAGGTGCTCAGCTAGAATGCTTCCTTTCACGGCTTTCTGTGCGTGATACTCAATGTCGTATTCTGATAACAACATCTGCCAACGGGCAATTCTCCCGGTTAAAGCAGGCTTCTCAAAGATGTACTTGATTGGATCCATATGAGAGATCAAACAAGTAGTATGTCGAATCATGTACTGGCGGAGACGCTTGGCAGCCCAGGCCAAAGCACAACACGTCTTCTCGAGCATGGAGTAGCGGGATTCACAATCAGTGAATTTCTTGCTCAGGTAGTAAATGGCATGCTCTTTTCTCTTTGTCTCGTCTTGCTGTCCAAGGACACAACCCATGGAATCTTCTAAGATGGTTAAGTACATTATCAAAGGTCTTCCTTCCACTGGAGGAGACAAGATGGGTGGTTCGAGCAGATATTCCTTAATGCTGTCGAACGCTTTCTGACAATCGTCTGTCCAGACGCAACTTTGATTTTTCCGTAGAAGTTTGAAAATAGGAGCGCAAGTTGCAGTCATGAGATATATGAATCTCGAGATGTAATTCAGACGTCCAAGAAATCCTCTAACTTGTTTCTCGGTTCTGGGCGAAGGCATTTCTTGAATTGCTTTGACTTTGTCTGGATCTACTTCAATTCCTCGTTTGCTGACAATGAAACCAAGGAGTTTTCCTGAATAGACACCAAAGGTGCACTTGTTGGGGTTCAGGCGAAGCTGAAACTTCCGTAAGCGTTGAAATAACTTTGTCAGATTCTGTATGTGATCATCTTCATTTTCTGATTTGGCAATCATGTCGTCCACATAGACTTCCACTTCCTTATGCATCATGTCATGGAAAAGCGTAGTCATGGCTCTTTGATAAGTTGCCCCTGCGTTCTTTAGTCCAAAAGGCATAACACGGTAGCAGAACGTGCCCCAGGGGGTGATGAAAGCTGTTTTTTCCATGTCTTCAGGTGCCATTTTGATTTGGTTGTATCCTGAAAATCCATCCATGAATGAGAAAACTTTGGATTTTGCTGTACTGTCTACCAACATAACAATATGTGGTAAAGGAAAATCATCCTTAGGGCTAGCTTTGTTCAAATCTCTGTAGTCGACGCACATGCGGACTTTTCCGTCTTTCTTAGGAACGGGAACAATGTTAGCTAACCACTGAGGGTATTCTGAAGTGACGAGGAAACCTGCGTTGATCTGCTTTTGAACTTCCTCTTTGATTTTCATGGCCATCTCCGGATGAGTTCTTCTTAATTTTTGCTTGACCGGAGGGCATTCTGCTTTTAATGGCAAGTGATGCTCCACTATACTGGTATCCAACCCTGGCATATCTTGATAAGACCAAGCGAAGACATCTGAGAATTCTCTGAGCAGCTGTATCAAACTCTCTCTGATCTCTGAACTGAGCGAAGCTCCAATCTTAACCTCTTTTCTGTTTCCATCGGAACCAAGGTTAATGATCTCTAGAGGCTCATTGTATGGCTGAATGGCCTCTTCCTTTTGTTGAAGTAACCGTGAAATTTCCTTTGATATTTCTTCGTCTTCTTCTTCCTCTGCCTCGAATACAGGAAACTCAAAGCTTGGAGAAGTCATACGGTCGCACG